>NC_090657.1:176922986-177587986 GCF_040937935.1 Hyperolius riggenbachi
TTAACATAACACGTGCTGCCATCATGTCCCGATTATATAACTGCATCCATCATGCCCCCCATGTCCCCCATTATACAAAAACTGCAGCCATCATGTTCCCCATTATATAAAAACTGCAGCCATCATGTCCCCCATTATACAAAAACTGCAGCCATCATGTCCCCCATTATATAAAAACTGCAGCCATCATGTCCCCCATTATATAAAAACTGCAGCCATCATGTCCCCCATTATATAACAACTGCAGCCATCATGTCCCCCATTATATAACAACTGCAGCCATCATGTCCCCCATTATATAAAAACTGCAGCCATCATGTCCCCCATTATATAACAACTGCAGCCATCATGTCCCCCATTATATAACAACTGCAGCCATCATGTCCCCCATTATATAAAAACTGCAGCCATCATGTCCCCCATTATATAACAACTGCAGCCATCATGTCCCCCATTATTTAACAATTGCAGCCATCATGTCCCCCATTATATGACAACTGCAGCCATCATGTCCCCCATTATATAACAACTGCAGCCATCATGTCCCCCATTATATAACAACTGCAGCCATCATGTCACCCATTATATAACAACTGCAGCAGTCATATCCCCCCGTCATGTCCCCCCTTATACAAAAACTGCAGCCATGTCCCCCATAATATAAAAAGTGCAGCCATCATGTCCTCCATTATATAACAACTGCAGCCATAATGTCCCCCATTATATAACAACTGCAGCCATCATGTCCCCCATTATATAAAAACTGCAGCCATCATGTCCCCCATTATATAAAAACTGCAGCCATCATGTCCCCCATTATATAACAACTGCAGCCATCATGTCCCCCATTATATAACAACTGCAGCCATCATGTCCCCCATTATATAAAAACTGCAGCCATCATGTCCCCCATTATATAACAACTGCAGCCATCATGTCCCCCATTATATAACAATTGCAGCCATCATGTCCCCCATTATATAACAACTGCAGCCATCATGTCCCCCATTATATAACAACTGGAGCCATCATGTCCCCCATTATATAACAACTGCAGCCATCATGTCACCCATTATATAACAACTGCAGCCATCATGTCCCCCATTATATAACAACTGCAGCCATCATGTCCCCCATTATATGACAACTGCAGCCATCATGTCCCCCATTATATAACAACTGCAGCAGTCATATCCCCCCGTCATGTCCCCCCTTATACAAAAACTGCAGCCATGTCCCCCATAATATAAAAACTGCAGCCATCATGTCCTCCATTATATAACAACTGCAGCCATCATGTCCCCCATTATATAACAACTGCAGCCATCATGTCCCCCATTATATAACAGCTGCAGCCATCATGTCCCCCATTATATAACAACTGCAGCAGTCATATCCCCCCGTCATGTCCCCCCTTATACAAAAACTGCAGCCATGTCCCCCATAATATAAAAACTGCAGCCATCATGTCCTCCATTATATAACAACTGCAGCCATCATGTCCCCCATTATATAACAACTGCAGCAGTCATATCCCCCCGTCATGTCCCCCCTTATACAAAAACTGCAGCCATGTCCCCCATAATATAAAAACTGCAGCCATCATGTCCTCCATTATATAACAACTGCAGCCATCATGTCCCCCATTATATAACAACTGCAGCCATCATGTCCCCCATTATATAACAGCTGCAGCCATCATGTCCCCCATTATATAACAACTGCAGCAGTCATATCCCCCCGTCATGTCCCCCCTTATACAAAAACTGCAGCCATGTCCCCCATAATATAAAAACTGCAGCCATCATGTCCTCCATTATATAACAACTGCAGCCATCATGTCCCCCATTATATAACAACTGCAGCAGTCATATCCCCCCGTCATGTCCCCCCTTATACAAAAACTGCAGCCATGTCCCCCATAATATAAAAACTGCAGCCATCATGTCCTCCATTATATAACAACTGCAGCCATCATGTCCCCCATTATATAACAACTGCAGCCATCATGTCCCCCATTATATAACAGCTGCAGCCATCATGTCCCCCATTATATAACAACTGCAGCAGTCATATCCCCCCGTCATGTCCCCCCTTATACAAAAACTGCAGCCATGTCCCCCATAATATAAAAACTGCAGCCATCATGTCCTCCATTATATAACAACTGCAGCCATCATGTCCCCCATTATATAACAGCTGCAGCCATCATGTCCCCCATTATATAAAAACTGCAGCCATCATGTCCTCCATTATATAAAAACTGCAGCCATCATGTCCTCTATTATATAACAACTGCAGCCATCATGTCCTCCATTATATAACAACTGCAGCCATCATGTCCTCCATTATATAACAACTGCAGCCATCATGTCCCCCATTATATAACAGCTGCAGCCATCATGTCCCCCATTATATAACAACTGCAGCCATCATGTCCCCCATTATATAACAACTGCAGCCATCATGTCCCCCATTATATAACAGCTGCAGCCATCATGTCCCCCATTATATAACAGCTGCAGCCATCATGTCCCCCATTATATAACAACTGCAGCCATCATGTCCCCCATTATATAACAACTGCAGCCATCATGTCCCCCATTATATAACAACTGCAGCCATTATGTCCCCCATTATATAACAGCTGCAGCCATCATGTCCCCCATTATATAACAGCTGCAGCCATCATGTCACCCATTATATAACAACTGCAGCCATCCTGTCCCCATTATATAACAACTGCAGCCATCATGTCCCCCATTATATAACAACTGCAGCCACCATGTCCCCCATTATATAACAACTGCAGCCATCATGTCCCCCATTATATAAAAACTGCAGCATTGTGGGAAAGGGGGTTTAAAGGGAACCAGAGAGGAACGGTAATAAAAAATAGAACAAGCTTTTATACATACCTGGGGCTTCTTCCAGCCCCATAAGCTTGGATCGCTCCCACGCCGCCATCCTCCTCTTCCTGTATCGGCGGTACCGGGTCCCGTCACTTCCGGCGGACGCGGCCAATTGTCCGCATCACAGGGGCTCCCTCCATACCCGTATGCATGAGGCTGCGCAGTAGGCAGCCTCATGCGTACGTATACGGAGGGAGCCCCGTGTGATGCGGACAATTGGCCGCGTCTGCCGGCCGACTGGCCGACTCGCGGCAATGACGGGACCCGGTACCGGCGGATCCAGGCAGCAGAGGACGGCGGCGTGGGAGCGATCCGTGCGTATGGGGCTGGAGGAAGCCCCAGGTATGTACACAAGCCTTCCCCCAACGTCTCTGGTTCCCTTTAAGGTTAGGCGTGTGGGGGGTGATTAGAGTTAGGCATTGGAGGGGTTAGTTGGTTGGGTTAGGCATGCAGGGAGTGGTAAAGGTTAAGCATTATGGGAAGGGGGGTTTAAGGTTAAGCGTGTGGGGGTTGTTAGGGTTAGGCATTGGAGGAGTTGGTTGGTTAGGTTAGGCATTATGGGAAAATGGGGTTTAAGGTTAGGCGTGTAAGGGTTGTTAGGGTTAGGCATTGGAGGGGTTGGTTGGTTAGGTTAGGCATTATGGGAAAGGGGGTTTAAGGTTAGGCGTGTAAGGGTTGTTAGGGTTAGGCATTGGAGGGGTTGGTTGGTTAGGTTCGGCATCAGTAGAGGGAGGGTTCTGTGTGAGAATTAAGTTAGGTTTAGCTGTCGTAAAATATCTGTATCATTGACTCATATTTTACTATTGTAATTTGTACTTCTTTACAGTAGAGTATCAGTTAATTTACCGATATTCTACCAGAGGATATTTCAGGCACCCAAATTCATAAGAATTGTCCCCTTTATGTAACAAGTGCAACCGTCATATCCCCCATTATATAAAATGTAAAATATCTGTATCATTTACTGATATTTTACTATTGTAATTTGTACTTCTTTATAGTAGAATATCTACTAGGTTGTCATCAGGGCCGGATTTACAATAAGGCACTGTAGGCATGTGCCTACAGGCGCCTGATTATGGACAGGCGGCTCACTCTCCTCCCCTAGTGCCCCACTCCCTCCTTCCCTATGCAGGGCTCCAAGCAGAATGTAAATGAGATGTTACTGACCCAGCTCTCGGCATTCCACTGACGAGATCTCGCTTCAGACAGGGGCATCTCTAGCTACTTAATACTGAGGGTACCTCTTGCTAGCTAATGCTAAGGGGTACCTCTAGCTACCTATAATGGGCAAGGAAACTAAGGGAGAGGTGACAGCTGGGCCAGCCAGCACACTTGCGGTGCAGTTTGGTGGGGGTTTGTAGGCTCCTGGAGGGAGAAGTCTAAGGTGCTAGGACATCTGTGCCTATGGGCTCCAGTGATGTAAATCCGGGCCTGGTTGTCATAATAACTACACCCACACTATCCGGCCAATTAGAACGTTTCGCACTGTACAGGGTGCTCTGATTGGAGAAATATTCCCTATGAGGTTTCCTGCTGGGTCACCTCAACCTTACTAGCGCCAAAATCAAAACAGAACAAAAACTGCTGACCCACTTCAGTGAGTCTGATTCATGCAGGTAACCAGTTATAAACCTGCATTGGCGCGGATTCCTATGTCACTGGCAACTGGAAAAGCTCGGCTGGCATTGCCTCCGGTGGGCGGCTGCAGCCAGTGAGTTGTCTGATGCAGAGCGCTAATCTCCCCACAGAACAGCTGCATGCTGAAAGGGAAGGGTTAACCGCCAACGATTGCTTTCATGTTTAATCCATTAATAGGACTGACCTTACAGATCCTCCTAATGTGCCTGGCGCTGTCTCAGCTCAATTCCACATTGGACTTGCAAATCTGGAACCAACCGGATCCCTCTGCTGGAGATCGCTGGCATGGCAGGCCTACACAAAACAAAACATAAAGACTTGTAAACCTGCAATACTTGCATCTCATACACCATCCATTTCAGCATAAAGCCAAGTACACACATCCAATCTTGATTGGTCAATTTTACAACTTCTGTGTAGTATATGAGAGCTTCATACAACAATCTGCTCAAAGTATTCAAAATCTGTTGGCCCTCAACTACATGGAAGTGGTAAAATGTGCTTTATCAAAGTTGGATTTTAAAATCAGTGGTTTAATAAATTTGCTTTAAAATAATCTGCAAGTGTAAGTGTAAGGCCTTTGGAAAGGAAAGGGGAAAGTCACAATAACAAACATTTCACTATAATGCAAAAAAAAAATATGTTTACAATGTCTAAAAAACAAATCTGAAATGTGTGTTTAAAAGCAGTCACTTATTCACGCTAAATTACATATTTAGGCAGTGTGCCCCCAAACAACATAATGAGGCAGAATGTCCCCACAGTTAACATAATTGAGCAGCAACTACCCCAAGCAGACAGCATAGTTAAAGTGCCACCACATACAGAACAAACTTTAGCAGTGTTTACCCCCAAATATCATAATGCAGACAGAGCCTTAAATAGCATCTCCACGCAAATCTAAAAGCACAATCTAATTATAGCTAATAGAGTGCTCAGATGACAATGAGGGTTTTTTTAGTGAAATTAGGTCTCTCTTGCTAAAAATTCCATCTTGAAATTTGGATTACGTGAAAGAAAAAAAGAGTACAAGGGCTTTATTTTGCTATTTCTGAGTGTGGCTGCTAAGATTGCATCAGCTCCTCCATTAGGACTACAAGGAGGAAGGAACAGACTGGATCTCTCTGAGAAAATTACAGCCTACAGCCCAGAAGGTCGGTGGTGGAGAATGTGGACAGTATCTGTGCTTCTGACCAGGTGATAGGCCATCAGCTTATTAAAGTTGACCGGAACTCTTGCACAGAACAGACTGAAAAGTGTTCATTCCACATAGAAATGCTGCATTGAGCTGTGTTTCTTTATTTAGCTACAGTTGAGTGAAACAAGTGTGTAATCAGTAGGCATGACTCACAGCGCCTAAGCGCTGGCAGTGCTGGCTGTACAGAAAAAGACAGATGCTTTAACCCTTCCTTTGCTCCCTGAAAGTTCATCCAGTCAATTTTCAGGGCTTTTTGTGGGGATTTCTGTGCATTTTAACAAATATTTTTTCTCTCCAATTGTTGTTATACTGTGCCTAATCTTTTAGAGATTGCTGCTGCGGTCTGGAAGATAGGTGGTGGCAGGACATGAATGAGCTGGAAGAGGGGTTTGGTATGTCTTTTATTTTATTTTTTTTACCGGGCAACACTGAACATCCATTATTTGCAGGGTACCATTGAGGGGAGGACACGCTGCCTAGTTATATTGTTTGGAGGCACACACAGCCTAAATATGTTATTTGAGGGGAACCTTATGCCAAATTATGCTGTTTGGGGGTACACTCTATGTTATTTGGGGTTACACACTAACTATGTTATTTGGGAATACACTATGTATAACTATATTGCTTGGGTGACACTCTGCTTAATTATGTCATTTTCGGAGGTATGCTGTATTATGTTTGGGAGTAAACACCTCTTAATTATGTTTGTTTGTGGTGGTGCTCTGTCTAACTATGCTGTCTGTGAGTACACACCGCCTTATTAGGCTGTTTAGGGGTAAATTATGTCATCTGTGTGGACATTCTGCCTCATTATGTTGTTAGGGAGGAAATTGTATAAATATGTCATTTAGGCAGACACACTGCTGTATTATGATGTTATGTTGTCAGATTTCATACCTACAAATTTCACATTTCATTTCCTGCTTCTTCCATGCTCAAATCCTGCTCTCAGACTACTTTCACAGATATAAAAACCTTCCGTTTTTTTCATGCCCAAATACTTGCAGCTTCTACCTCCAAGTTCTGCTCTCAGATTCCTTCCACGGTAACGAAGCGGCCTATTCTTTCTACACCCCATTTCCTGGTGCTTACTTCCACCTCCCAATTACAACCTCAGGTAACTTCCTCAAGAATAAACGGTACCTATTTGTTCCTCCTGCTCCTACATCTATATTTTGCCATCAAATTAGTTCCACAGCAACAAAGCCACTTTCTCTTACATCACAGCTCTTGCTCCTTCCATGCCCCCATTCTGCCCTCAGATTACCTCCATAGCAATATATACACCTATTATTATTATTTCCACAACCCATTCCCTTCTGCTTCCACATTCTGATTCCTCCCTCAGGTTTCTTCCACAGCAGCAAAAGCTGCCTGTTCTGAGTTTCTGATGACAGTAACAGGGATTCTTAGGAGCCGCCTCTATGATAAAGTCACCTGATATCAAAAAAGTGGGCAGAGTTCAGGACAAGGCAGGCAGATGCGACTTTGTGCCGCAGCTGCCATACAGGAACAAAATCAATGCTGCAAAATAATTGCACTATAGATCACAGCCTTCTTCTATAGCTTCCTATGCAGAATTAATTGGTACAGTTATAGATTAATAAAAATCTTTTTGCCTTGTCTTGCATCCATTCATTGTTATGAATCTTCACACTTCTGCAGACGGAACTGACACAATGCTTTCTGTAAAGGGTTCTATTGTGTCTGAGTTAGCATCTATACCCTTCTAATCGTGCAGGAAGCGAAAAGCAGCATGCTTAACATGCAGGAGAGGTTAAGCAAGGAATTAATACATGTATCATATGCAGTGAACAGAGGCGCCAACAGAATAAAATGCACTAAAAACGTTAAAAATGCTAAGGAGGCAGTGGTGGAATTGCCTTCCCAAAGCAGACATGAAAATGTCAATTTTCAAAAAACATAGATTTATTAATATACTCCAAAACAATGTTGCAATGTGTTTCACAGGTATAGCCCTGCTTCATCAGACAATAAACAAAGGAGTATTTTACAGTAATATGTCAATATAACACCCAGCACCTCTCCAGTTGCTATAAACACATATTGAATATATATATTCCCACTCAGTGAGATTCTTGCAAGATCGACAGCCAATTCTTGCTATGAAGAACAAGGATTTTCCATACAAATGCTTGTGAATAGAAGTAAAAATGGTAGCACAATCTTTCAAATGATTTTAGTCCTTAGTAGCGATCAAAAGATTGCTCGAGGATTTTAAATGCAATTACATGAAATATATCCTTCCCCATCAGAATGTCAGCTGTACATACTGTGTATCCCCAGAAAAAGCAGTGGAGGCAAATTTCAATACTTAGGGAGTCGCTGTACAGCTGCAATAGGGTGGTATAGGGATCCTGGAAAGTATACTACAAAGATTTTCCGCAAAAAAACATAGGATTGTTGTCACTTCTATTCCCAATCATTTTTCTAATTGCATGGGCCGGTTTTGCAAAATGGATTTTTGCGAACCATTCAGAAGATCGACAAAAATCTCCCAAAACTGCCAGCAACTATTTCACTCCTCCCTACTTTGTATATTTAAATTCAGACATTCAGCTACTTCACACCAATCAACAGACTGGGGATGTCAGAGCTTCCTGTCAATCACTCAGTTTGTGCAGGTGTGGAAATCGAGCAACAACCGATCCTCCTCTGTGCAGAGACTAGAAAAGTCATGTGACTTGGGGTGACAGTCAGTTCTGGAAATTCATAACTGGCTTTAAATTATGATGCTAAGATCATTTTTTTTAATGACACCAATAAATGTTTATAGCAAATATTTAGAAAGAGTGGGATTTCGTTTCACTTTGAAAGGCTGGGACTGAAGCGATTTAAAGTGATTTATTTGACATAAATGATTTAAACGACTCCTACACCAATGAATACATTTAACCCCGCGTATAAGCTTTGTGTGTTTGGGAAGAAAACCTGCTAAGGATTAGAAAGATGAAATCCAACACATACCCACTTATATGGAAGGAATAAGGGTATCTCTCACCATAAATATCAGTATGCAGCCATATACCATGTAACCAAAAACACAAGCACCACTCATATTCTGAAATGAAGCAAGGCCATTTAATAAGACCCCCAGCCCCCCTCCCCCAAAGCCCCCCCAAGTGCCTGCGCCAGTAGCATAATGCGACAGGAAACAGGCGTGTTTATGGTGTGTGCTGATCTGTCACGTGGCAGAGTGTCTTCACACCAGCCAGCGGGGGAGAAACCGTGTCAGCATCTTTATCCATCACCAGGCAGGGTTGCCATGGAAACGGAGGCTGCAGCTCCAGTATCCCTGGGTACCAGGGGAAAAAAAACACAGAAAGACTTAAAGCTTTGAAGCAAGGCCAGAATAACGCAGAACCTATGGAGGGCTCTGGAAATGGATTGCAATTTCAAATAAATCCAGCGTGGAGTTAAAGAGCCAGCTACAGCCACACAGCTGAATTCAGGGCTGAAGCACATATATAGGCTTTGTATAAGACATGTCTGATGTATACATTTATTGTTTGTATAGCTATCACTTTGGGCGCCTTTTCACACTATACTGAGAATCAGGGCCACCATCAGAAATTTTGGGGCCCTTCACACACATCATCAGGCCTGGACCCTCACCTCCCTGGGCCCACCCACTGGTTGCTGTGCACGCCCACTAGCCACCCCACCCCCGTGTCCGTGCGTGAAAGTGCGCTGCGGCGAAAAACGTGCATGGCTCAGACACTGAAGAAAGCAGCATGCACAGCGTGATGCTGCAAAAAGTGGGCATTGCCATGGCATGTTGTGGGTGGAGCCAAATACTACCAAAATACAGGTAGTCCCCGGTTAACAAATGAGATGGGGACTTGTAGGTCCGTTCTTATCCTTTATCCGTTCTCTTTTGTCCCCCTCTTTTCTTCCTGTGCCTCTTTTGTTCCCCTCTGTCTCGCCTCAGTTTGTGCCTCTTTTATGTCCCTCTGTGTGACCTCATGTTCCCATCTCATCTCTTTTCTCCCGATGCCTCTTTTGTCTGCTTCTGTTCCCCCTGTGCCTCTTTTATCCAACTGTGTTATCACTCATCCTCTTCCGTTTCAGCTCGTCCCCCTGCTCTAGCCAGGTATAGGTGCCCCCAGTATAGGTATCCAGGCATAGGTGCCCCCAGTATAGGTAGCCAGCTATAGGTGGTGCCCTAGTATAGGTAGCCTAGTGTAGATGCCCCCAGGATAGGTAGCCTGGTATAGATGGTGCCCTAGTATAGGCCAGTAAGATACAGGTGCCCCAGTATAGGTATTCAGTTATAGGTGGTGCCCCGGTAAAGGTAGCCTGGTATAGTTGCCCCCAGTATAGGTAGCCTGGTATGGGTGGTGCACCAGTATAGGTTAGCCAGGTACAGGTGGTGCCCCAGTATAGGTAGCGAGGTATAGGTGGTTCCAGCCCAAGTATAGGTAGCCAGGTATAGGTTCCCCCAGTATAAGTAGCCAGCTATAGGTGGTGCCCCAGTATAGGTAGCCTAGTGTAGATGCCCCCAGTATAGGTAGCCTGGTATAGATGGTGCCCCAGTATAGGTATTCAACTATAGGTGGTGCCCGGTAAAGGTAGCCTGGTATAGTTGCCCCCAGTATAGGTAGCCTGGTATGGGTGGTGCACCAGTATAGGTTATCCAGGTACAGGTGCCTCCAGTATAGGTAACAAGCTATAGGTGCCCCAGTATAAGTAGCCAAGTATAGATGGTGCCCCAGTATAGGTTAGCTAGGTATTGGTGATCCCAGCCCCAGTATAGGTAGCCAGGTATAGGTGGTGGCCCAGTATAGGTAGCCTGTAGCCAGATATAGGTGGTGCTCCAGTATAAAAAGTCTGCTGTAGCGGGCTCACTGATCTGCTCCCCACGTTCAAGCGCTGATGTCACTCTTCTCTCAGTGCTGGGACACGGTGTGCTGGTTAGTGAGCCACAGGCCCGCAGCCAGCACATGCAGCCTTTCCAGCACTTTGGGGTCGGCCCAGGGCCCCCGGAAGCCCTGGGCCCCTCACTGCAGTGTCAGTTGTCATCCCTAATGGCTGCCCTGTTTTCCTGTTACTACTTGCCGACTGTGTCCAGGGCTGGACTGGTACCACCCCCACCTTTATGTGCAGTCCTCTCTTTATCTGTTTAGATCACTCCCTTTAATTTACCCATGGCAAGTGTAGCCCTTATTCTATTTCATGTTTAACCCTTTCACAATATACAGCCCCCTAATTTAGGTGCAACCCCTACTCATGTGCTCCTTCCATTCCATGGCCAGCCCCTCTTCATGTGCTCCTCCCATTCCATGTGCAGCCCCTCTCATGTGCTCCTCCCATTCTATGTGCAGCCCCTCTCATGTGCTCCTCCCATTCCAAGTGCAGCCCCCTCTTATGTACTCCTCCCATTCTACGTGCAGCCCCTCTTCATGTGCTCCTCCCATTCCAAGTGCAGCCCCTCTCATGTGCTCCTCCCATTCCAAGTGCAGCAACTCTTCATTTGCTCCTCCCATTCCATGTGCAGCCCCTCTCATGTGCTCCTCCCATTCTATGTGCAGCCCCTCTCATGTGCTCCTCCCATTCCAAGTGCAGCACCTCTTCATGTGCTCCTCCTATTCCATGTGCAGCCCCCTCTTATGTACTCCTCCCATTCCAAGTGCAGCAGCTCTTCATGTGCTCCTCCCATTCCATGTGCAGCCCCCTCTTATGTACTCCTCCCATTCCAAGTGCAGCACCTCTTCATGTGCTCCTCCCATTCCATGTGCAGCCCCCTCTTATGTACTCCTCCCATTCTATGTGCAGTCCCTCTTCATGTGTTCCTCCCATTCCATGTGCAGTCCCTCTTCATGTGTTCCTCCCATTCCATGTGCAGTCCCTCTTCATGTGTTCCTCCCATTCCATGTGCAGCTATTCTTCATGTGCCCCTCCCATTCCATGTGCTGATCCTCTCATGTGCTCCTCCTATTCCATGTGCTGACCCTCTCATGTGCTCCTCCCATTCCATGTCCAGCCCTGTTCATGTGCTCCTCCCATTCTATTGTCCTTGATTGGTTTTGGTGCTCCGTATCAATTGTTATGTATAGAGTGCTTGGCGGGCCCCAATGCTAAACTTGCACCGGGGCCCACAGCGTCTTAGCTATGCCACTGGAGCCACAGAATATGTTGGCGCTTTATAAATCAATAATAAGTGTCAAATTCACGAGACAGGAAGCACATAGGATGTTTAGGAAACAATCTTCTTATTCAGGAATGGCTTGTGGAAGAAAATAACAGCATGCTTCCTTGCCAAACTCTGCAATAGGACAGGCCTCAATGAGGATGGAGCAGTCTATGGCCAAAGACAGAACTACGGGGGCAGGGGGCAGCACCTGACAATTTACTCTGCCTTGTGTAATATTCTCAGTCAGCAAGAGAGCTCATGCAACAACTTGAGACATGACATGCTGCAGCTCAACACAATAACACCCACAGTGCTCCACCTACAAGGTATCTCGTGAAATCAGACCTCGACAGTCACATCACATGAGATTTGCTAACAGGTATTGGCATCAAAGAAACGCATTGATACATTATGGGGTTAAAAATAATGAGGAAACAAGCCTGTCCTGTGTGCATGGGTATACTCAATATATATAGAGAATAAGGTGGGCATGGCAATTAGAGATTATTATTATTATTTAGTATTTATATAACGCCGACATCTTCTGCAGTGCTGTACAGAGAATATTGTCTTGTCTCTTAACTGTCCCTCAGAGGGGCTCACAATCTAGTCCCTACCATAGTCATATGTCTATGTATATATCGTGTAGTGTATGTACCATAGTCCAGGGCCAAATTAGGGGAAATCCAATTAACTTATCTGTAGGTTTTTGTGATGTGGGAGGAAATTGGAGTGTCCAGAGGAAACTCACACAGACACGGGGAGAACATATAAACTCTGTGCAGAATCAGATAGTGCCCTGGCTGGGATTTGAACCGGGGACCCAGTGCTGCAAGGCGAAAGAGCTAACAACAATGCCAAAAGATTAGCAAAATCAACACTGAAAAGTTCCCAGGATTATTGACGGACTTCCAATCGGTGGGCGAGTATGTTGTGAATCAGTTTTGCAAACCTGGGGCACACTCAGTTAGCCAAAAAATACTATGCATCGAAAAAAAACAATAAAAAATCTGAGTAAAAAGATCAACAAATAAAAAGTCTTTAGCTCCATATTGAGGGCTAAAAAAGATAATCAATCATGCTGTTCATAGGGTGGCAATTTACGATCATTTCAGTGGAAAAACTCTGTATTTACAATCGGCGCGCCCGTGAATACCTTCCCCCCCCAGCAGAGTACTCATCGGTGAATGGGAACATGTGTCTCCAAAGCCTATCAAAGTGCCCATAGTGAATGAACACCGGCGCCAGCACGATGCCAATGGTCATTCACAAAATGAAAGTGCAAACACACAGTAATACGTTACTTCTTGTGTAATGTTCAGTACACAGGATAGTGTTGGGTCACCTAGTGGACAAAAAGTAAAAAGACATCTTACACATTCATTAAAATAAATTAAAATATAAATCCCCCATTAGTTAATAACTCCTTGTTCCCCACGCCCCATAATTATAAAATTAAAAAAAGTGACAGTATTAACCACCCTGGCGTTCTATTAAGATCGCCAGGGCAGCTGCATGAGGGTTTTTTTTAAATAAAAAAAAAAATATTTCATGCAGCCAACTGAAAGTTGGCTGCATGAAAGCCCACTAGATGGCGCTCCGGAGGCGTTCTTCTGATCGCCTCCGGCGCCCGGAATAAACAAGGAAGGCCGCAATGAGCGGCCTTCCTTGTTTTGCTTAGATCGTCGCCATAGCGACGAGCGGAGTGACGTCATGGACGTCAGCCGACGTCCTGACGTCTGCCGCCTCCGATCCAGCCCTTAGCGCTGGCCGGAACTATTTGTTCCGGCTGCGCAGGGCTCAGGCGGCTGGGGGGACCCTCTTTCGCCGCTGCTCGCGGCGGATCGCCGCAGAGCGGCGGCGATCGGGCAGCACACGCGGCTGGCAAAGTGCCGGCTGCGTGTGCTGCTCTTTATTTCATGTAAATCGGCCCAGCAGGGCCTGAGCGGCACCCTCTGGCGGTAATGGACGAGCTGAGCTCGTCCATACCGCTAAGGTGGTTAAAATAAAAAATCATAATTAGTTATCTTAAGTTAAGGACTCAGCTTTTTTTAAAAAAATATGTATGTCATAAGGATTTATCACTGTTATTTTTGCAAACTAGGGCTTGTAATTATTGATATAGTATTAAGAAACACCAAAACAGAAAAAAAATACAACTTCATCTCCAAATAGAATATTGTTGCCTTACTAGGGACATAATTTAAATGTTGTAATAACTGGGACAAATAGGCAAATAAAGCCTATGGGTTTTATGTACCATAGCACATTTTATTTAAAATCTATAATGGCTGAAAACTGAGAAATATTTTTTTTTCATTTTTTTTATTCCATTTAAAATGCATACAAATTACAATAATTATTAGCAAAAAATACCATCCAAAGATAGTATACTTTCTGGGGAAAAGAAAAATATATAGATAATTTTTGTGCGATAAGTAGCATTAAGGTTATTGGTGAAGGTGATTTGTGAAAATTGGTTTTAGGGGGCAATATCCTGTGGTAGGAAAGTGGAAGAGATTGATAATGCGATCATTCAGGATTGATTGGTCCCATCAGCTTCTCTGTTTTCATGCAAAATGGTCTGAATCTAATCTAAACGAAAATACAATTGTTCATTAAAAATTGTACTGTTAGTGGGCAGAATGGTCCAGATTCTCCGCAAAATCAATTTTGACTATCTCACGAACTTTTTCCCTTGTGGTAACCAAAGAAGTATTAACAAACATTTAAATTGTTACTCCTCTTCTGTACACTTACATACAAAAATCTATATAACATAGTATTATTGTATGAGTAGTTTTGTAACTTGGGTCTACACTGCTATAACTTTTTAGGAAACTGGCTAGAAACCACGGCAACAGTGCATGGCTCTTTTTGCATTTATAGTGCCCTGTCACTCCTACACAATCATCCCACAGGGAGGAGGGATGCAACCAACATTTGTGTGGATGCTGCAGGGGCGTAACTAGAAATCACTTGCAAAACTTCCCACCAAAATCCCACTCCGCCCTCCCACCAAAATCCCACTCCGCCCCTCCCACCAAAATCCCACTCCGCCCTCCTCCAAAAATCTCCACTGTTATGCTATTAGCTTGTGCACACTTGAATGAATTACATGCAGTGAAGAATTACATGTATTTTCTCTATCAATTACATTATCTTCTGTGATAAAACTTGCATTTTCACACATACAGGCACACATGGTGTGCAGAAAACACATACAGAAAACCGACAGACAGGGGTGCTACCAGCCTCAGCTTATTGATGGAGCAGAGCTGGCTCTGCAGACTTCTCTAACATCACTACAGTACACAGCACTAGGGGAGGGATAGAGGCTGGGGGAAGGGTGCTTTACACAGGGGCCTGCTGAACACTGGATAGGGACTGTGTACAAATCTTTGTCTGCAAAACTTTGTATGCTTCCTTATCAGTGGCTGAGCAGATGCAGTCATTAGAACAATTGTGCAGAGAGCAGAAAGTTTTTTCTCTCCTATCCCTTAGTTGTCTATAAGGACGAGGCCCCCTGTGGCTTCTGGGCCCCCAGCGGCTGCATCCCTATTGTTACGCCCCTGGGATGCTGGCTCTGCGTACGCCAATCTCAGCAACATCGTATGCCCATCTCAGTCACAGCTGAGTGCCATGCAAGGAAATATTCACAGTGAAACAGGGAGCACTTCAGAGCAGTGACCAGAGAAAAGTCAGGAGTTTCTAAACTACTTAAGTAGTTAATGTCTGCGGGCCCACAAATTCCCTGCTTTGCACCTGCATACTTAGGTCTCAGCTCCTGCAGACAGAAAGAAACAGGAAGCACGAACCTATGTGCAATTAGTCATTAACCACTTCAGCCCATAGTGTTGTTCACCTTATGCATCCGAGCAACCTTATGCATTCGAGCAACTTTCACCTCCCATTCATTTGCCAATAACTTTATCACTACTTATCACACTGAAATGATCTATATCTTGTTTTTTCCGCCACCATTTAGGCTTTCTTTGGGTGGTACATTTTGCTAAGAATTATTTTATTCTAAATCCATTTTAACAGGAAGATGAAGAAAGAAATGGAAAAAAATCATTATTTCTCAGGTTTTGGCCATCATAGTTTGAAATTAATACATGCTACCGTAATTAAAACCCATGTATTTTATTTGCCCATTTGTCCCGGTAATTACACCATTTAAATTATGTCCCTATCACAATTTATGGCACCAATATTTTATTTGGAAATAAAGGTGCAATTTTTCAATTTGCGTCCATCACTATGTACAAGCCTATAATTTAAAAAATTATATTAACATACTCTTTTGACATGCATATTTAAAAAAAAGTTCAGACCCTTAGGTAACTATCTACGTTGTTTTTGTTTTTTTTTATTGTAATTTTTTTTATTACATTTTTTTTTTAATTAAAAAATGTATTTGGGTAATGTTTATTGTGGGAGGTAAATTGATCGGGGGCAAACATCAGGCAGCGGGAGCGCGCATGCCTCATTCAGCTGTAGCAGCAAAGTCTATCTGGATGCACATATTTGTCCAGATCGGCTTAAGTGGCTAAGCTATGAAACAAAGCAGAGCTAATGCCCCTTTGAACTTTCCTGCAGTAAAACCTTATCTCAAGCTGTCTCTCACTGTTTCTTGGCTGTTTAAGTGTTTCAGAAAACAGGACTGTATTACACCCAGTGAGTTGAAGAGCTCAGAGAAGCTCTTTTGCATAGATAACAACTGAAGTTTTTTTTTTAACTGTTCCTGTACAGGAAAACTATTTGACTCTTTTCTTTGCTACTAATCTATTTCCTAGCCGTACTACACATACAATTCATTATCTCATAAGTTTATTTTCACTTCAGGTTTTCTTTAAAGGTTTTACATGAATAAAAAATGTTTAGTATGATCTCAGCAGATTTGCTCCACAACTAACACCCAACCAAGCCTCTCTAGCTATAAGAATAGTAAAACAAAACAACACATGCCGCATTTTAAAATAAGCAATGCGAGAAGAGATGGCATGTAAAGCGCAGACGCTTGTTTCACCTAAATAACAACAGAGTCAGCTGTACAGCCATCAGAGAGGAGGATATTGTATTTAAAGAGACACTGAAGCAAAAAAAAAAATGATGATATAATGAATTGGTTGTGTAGTACGGATAATTACTACAACATTAGTAGCAAAGAAAATATTCTAATATTTTTATTTTCAGTTATATAGTGTTTTTTATAACATTGCATCATTCTCTAATATTTGCAGTTTACGCACTACTCAGCATTCTAAATGATTTTATGCTGGGAATACACGGGTCGATTCTGCCGCTCGATTCTGTGCCCAATAGTTTTTGCCGCTCGATTCTGTGGGCGATTCTCTTATCTGCCGCTCTTATTTTTTGCATTGGCCTCAATGCAGAATCGAGCACAGAATCGATCGGGCGGGAGATCGGACATGTCGGAAATTATCTATCGAGCCATCTAAATGACACAAAATCGAGCCGTGTATTCCCAGCATTACAGAGCAGGCCAGTGAACTATTGACCTGTCGTCTGCAGAGAAAAAGAAAATACAGCAACTGACAGTTGAGACAATAAGCTTCAGAAGACAAAGCTCTCTGCGACTTTGAAAGTCATGGAGCTCAATGGCTCTTTTGCATAGATAACAACTGGAGTTTCTTAAGGCTGCTTTCACAGTGAGACGTTACAGGCGCACGTTAGTGCAGCCTAACGCTCCCCAACGCACAGCAATGTAACTGCAATGGGCTGTTCACAGTGCCCACATTGCGTTACATTGTAAAGCTGCATGTCAATCTAAAGTGCAGCATGCTACGGCGTTAGAGCGGCTTTGCCGCATTAGCCTTCTTGCACAGGCGCAGTGATTAGCCACATGGCTAATTAATATTCACTGCACTGTGCTGACGTCACTGGCGGGACCACGTGATGCGGAGTGTTCTGCTCACGTGGTCTCCGCCAGCGAATGCGTACTATAGTACGCATCACGGACACACCAAAGAGCCACTTAACGCGGCTCTTTGCTAATGTCCTGTGCCACCACCACTATGCGTTGCATTAGGGGCACGTTATGCGACCTTAACGTAGCACCTTTCGCAACGTCTTATTGGGAAAGAAGCCTAACTCTTCCCGTACTGGAAACAATATTAGACTCATGTCTCTGCTGATAATGTTTTATTTCTTAGCTGTACTACACATACAAATTATCATAATTTTTTTTCCACTTCAGTGTCTCTTTAAGTGCTTAAGAAAACATGACTATATTTTACACCCAGTGCATTGAAGAGCTCAGAGAAGCTCTTTTGCATAGATAACAACAGAAGTTTTTTTTAAAGTGTTCCTGTTACTACTTGCTATTATTGTTCTATTTGTTAGCTGTACTACACATACAATTCATTATATCATAAGTTTTTTTTCGCTTCAGGTTTTCTTTAAAGATATTACCTGAATAAAACATTTTTAGTATGATCTCGGCAGATCTGCTCCACAACTAACACCCAACCAAGCCTCGCTAGCTATAAAAATACTAAAGCAAAACAAAAAAAATGCTGCATTTTAAAATAAGAGATCCCATGTGAAGCACAGACACAGTGGCGTAGCTAAGGAGCTGTGGGCCCCGATGCAAGTTTTACAATGGGGCCCCCCAAGCACTCTATACATAACAATTGATACGACACACCAAAACCTGCCAATGGCAACTACAGTGTCAGAGGTGCAAGAGGGGGATGTGGAACAGTTTGTTAAGGATTACCACTATTCAAAGTATCTATAGAAGTGATTATTAAGAGCACAGGACCAATAGAGAGCTAATACTGTACTAATACTGCAGTTATGGGAGGGCCCTTCAAGGCCCCTCTGGCCCAAGGGCCCCGATGTGGTTGCTACCTCTGCAACCCTTATTGCTGCGCCCCTGCTCAGATGCTTGTTTCAGCTAAATATAGGGTCAACTGTACAGCAATCAGATGAGGATACTGTATTTAACTGCAAGGCATAGATAGAGGATCTTACTGGGGTCAAACCAACTGTGAGATTATGTCTCCCCCTGCTGTATTGTTAGAGGATAACAAGAATTGCAATCTACCTTCTTCAAGCACACCTGAACTGACGACATTTATTTCCTTTTAAACAATTAACATTGCCTGGCTGTCTTTCTGATCCTCTGCCTCTGATACTTTTGAATAGCCAGATTAGCCGTATGCTTGTTTCAGGTGTGTGATTTAGACATTACTGATGCAGGACAGTCAGGCAACTGGTATTGTATAAAAGGAGCTAAATATAGCAGCCACCATATTTCTCTCACTTCAACAATGCTAAATTCCTACAGAGCTTTAAACGCCATTAGAGCCATTTTCAACTGTCAATCTCAATTTCTCACGTATCCACTAGCGCATTTCTAGTGCGATTTTCATGCGATTCGATGGGTGCAACTGATGCGCAAAATATATAGACGTAAACAGGTAAAAACAGAGATATGCAGAAGAAGCTAGCTGAAGACTGAAATATACAAAAGTGTACAGATGAACCGCCATAGACTTCAATGAGCAGGCAAATTTTAAAACATACAGGGACTACTTCTGGGCACAAAAGCGATTAAAAAGTTGTTTTAAGGGGTCTAACACCTGGATGGGGGCATGCCGGAGTGGGATACATGCCAAAAGTCCCGGGGAAAATTACGTATTTGACGCAGAGTAGGGTCACAATCACTAAAGGGCAGAAATCACATTGCATTGCTAAATTGGAGGCATAAAGTGGTTTAAAATAGAGTAAGTAAAACAGAGAGAGAAAGAGTATAGTACAACTACAAAGCCCAGCAACTGAATGTGGCCTGTATGCAATGTAAGTGTAACCCACACAGATATCAATAACAGATACAGATGCACAGGGCTGCCACCAGAAATTTTGGGGCCCCTCACACATCATCAGGCCTGGGCCCCCTCCCTCCCTGGGCCCACCCACTGGTAGCTGTGCCCGCCCACTAACATCAGGTAGCCTGGTATAGCTTGTCCCTCAGTATAGGCCACCAAGATACAGGTGCCCCAGTATAGGTATTCAACTATAGGTGGTGCCCCAGTATAGGTAGCCTGGTATAGTTGCCCCCAGTATAGGTAACCTGGTATGGGTGGTGCACCAGTATATATTAGCCAGATACAGGTGCCCCCAGTATAGGTAGTAAGATATAAGTGCCTTAGTATAAGTAGCCAGGTACAGGTGGTGTCCCAGTATAGGTAGCCAGGTATAAGTGGTGCCCCAGTATAGGTAGCTAGGTATAGGTGTTTCCAGCCCCAGTGCCCCAGTATAGGTAGTCAGGTATAGGTGTTTCCAGCCCCAGTATAGGTAGCCAGATATAGGTGGTGGACCAGTATAGGTAGCCAGGTATAGGTGGTGGCCCAGTATAGGTAGCCTGTAGCCAAATATAGGTGGTGCCCCAGTATAGAAAGTCCGCTTTAGTGGGCTCACTCATCTGCTCCCCACATTCAAGCGCTGATGTCACTCTTCTCTCAGTGCTGGAATGCGGTGTGCTGGTTAGTGAGCCACAGACCTGTAGCCAGCACATGCGTCCCTTTCAGCGCTTTAGGGGGGTCAGGGCCCCCAGAAGCCCTGGGCCCCTCACTGCAGTGTCAGTTGTCCCCCCCTGATGGCTGCCCTGCAGATGCAAGCTAAGCACAGCTTATGATAGACAGTGTGCTGGCTTGCTTGCAATAGTTGGCAGAGTATAGTAGAACTAAAAGCCCAGCAATGGACTGTGGCCTGTATGCAGTGTGTAACCCACACAGATATCAATAACAGATACAGTAGCAAACTAAGCACAGCTTATGATGGACAGTGTGCTTGCTTGCAACACGCACGCACGCGCACACACACACACACTCACACACACACACACACTCACACACACACACACACACACACCCTCAAAGGGGCTTTTTTCAAAGGGGCTTTGTTTTTGGGTGCTTTCAGCAACAAACAGAAGTGCCTAGCTAACTGTCCCTGTCTCTGCAGCAATGTCTCTCCCTTCCACTCACTACAGTAGCAGCACCAGACTGAGAACATGGCAGGCGCTGCTGCGTTTTTATAGGGAGGGCGGGGGTCTGTGGGTGAGTGCAGCCTGATTGGCTGCCATGTGTCTGCTGACTGTGATGTAGGGGGTCAAAGTTTAGCCCAATGACGAGGTATAGGGGGCGGAGAACTGTCCGCTGATGAACCTTTCCGGCCATCTCTACAGATGAAGACAGAAATATATAGAAGTATACAGATGAAGTCAGAGATATATAAAAGCATACAGATGAAGGCAAATATATAGAAGTATACAGATGAAGACAGAAATATATAGAAGCGTATAGATGAAGAAAGAAATATATAGAAGTGTACAGATGAAGACAGAAATATATAGAAGTATACAGATGAAGACAGAAATATATAGAAGCGTATAGATCAGGGGTCTCAAACTCAATTTACCTGGGGGCCGAAGGAGGCAAAATCAGGATGAGGCTGGGCCGCAAAATGGGCGTGGCCATGACATCATGTGGGCGGGGCTAACTAATGTAGTTGCATAAAAAATATGAAGTAAATGCACATCATGACAGACAGCGTTACCCCAGTAACTGCACATAAGAGACAGCGTTACCAGTCCAGGGGAGTGCTCACTCAGAGTCAGGCAGGCCTGATGGTGGTTGGTGGTGGTGCCTGCTGCTGGTGCTGCTAGGCCGCTCAGCACAGGAGGGCAAAAAAAACAATTTGGAAGTTGGCTGGCTACAGGACAGGAGTTAGGAGGACACCCACCCACCTACCCACCAGGGCCGGATTTGTACTTTTTACCGCCCAAGGCCAAATACAGTATACCATCTGTATGGTTGTTGTCTCTGTGTGCCCCAATGAGAAATCTACTTACTTTCTATCATTGGATGTCACAGACAATAGCTATTTCAGTAATATGCGTATAGATTATAAGTTATGTTTTCCATAACAACTTTTATGTTATGTTTGCCATCTCATTAATGATGGACCCATTGTGTCTCCATGTGAGTTAGGCTGATGTGTACCTGCAGGATAGCGCTTGCAGGACTCGCAGGGATGACACAAGTACAGGACAGAGAGTTCAAAGGTTAAAGCTTTCCTTGTAGATAGGGATGGCTGCATAAAACAGCTTTACTGCCCCTCACTGAGCCGCCCCTAAATTTCTGGTGCCCTAGGCCATGGCCTATGTGGCCTTGCCAGAAATCCGGCCCTGATACCCACCGCACCCTGCACCCACCTTGTCTCGTCGGAGTTCCGACTTAAGTTCCGAGTCCTGCCTGGCCTACTAGCTGAGCTTCCGGGGGGCTTCAATAGGGGCTAAGGATGCGCCAGCCGGAGCTGAAGCCTGGGTAAGCCCCAGCGTGGCGCCGCCCCTGGCTGCAGAGCCCCCAATTCCCCCGGGGGGCAATCTGTCCGGTATTTCCTGGAAGGGGCAGAGCTTTCAGCTTCAGCTCTGCCCCTCCTGACGTCAATCGCGGCGGATCGCCGCCTCTGCCCGCCCCTCTCACTCTTCCTTCACAGAGGGGCGGGCAGAGGCGGCGATCCGCCGCGATTGACGTCAGGAGGGGCAGAGCTGAAGCTGAAAGCTCTGCCCCTTCCAGGAAATGCAGGCGAATTGCCCCCCGGGGGAATTGGGGGCTCTGTAGCCCTCATTTTGCGGCGGGGACAGGCGGATTAATTATGGGAGCACTAAAGCGAACAAAAGTAGTTCGCTTCAGTGTCTTGCCAGCGCGGGCCGCAAATCAATGTAACGAGGGCCGCAAATGGCCCGCGGGCCTCGAATTTGAGACCCCTGGTATAGATGAAGAAAGAAATATATAGAAGTGTACAGATGAAGACAAATATATAGAAGTATACAGATAAAGACAGAAATATATAGAAGCGTATAGATGAAGAAAGAAATATATAGAAGTGTACAGATGAAGACAGAAATATATAGAAGTATACAGATGAAGACAGAAATATATAGAAGCGTACAGATGAAGACAGTAATATATAGAAGTGTACAGATGAAGACAGAAATATATAGAAGCGTACAGATGAAGACAGAAATATATAGAAGCGTACAGATGAAGACAGAAATATATAGAAGTATACAGATGAAGACAGAAATATATAGAAGTGTACAGATGAAGACAGAAATATATAGAAGCGTACAGATGAAGACAGAAATATATAGAAGCGTACAGATGAAGACAGAAATATATAGAAGTATACAGATGAAGACAGAAATATATAGAAGTATACAGATGAAGACAGAAATATACAGAAGCATACAGATGAAGACAGAAATATATAGAAGCATACAGATGAAGACAGAAATATATAGAAGTATACAGATGAAGACAGAAATATATAGAAGTGTACAGATGAAGACAGAAATATATAGAAGCGAACAGATGAAGACAGAAATATATAGAAGTATACAGATGAAGACAGAAATATATAGAAGCGTACAGATGAAGACAGAAATATATAGAAGCGTACAGATGAAGACAGAAATATATAGAAGCGTACAGATGAAGTCAGAAATATATAGACGTATACAGATGAAGACAGAAATATATAGAAGTATACAGATGAAGACAGAAATATACAGAAGCATACAGATGAAGACAGAAATATCTAGAAGTATACAGATGAAGACAGAAATATATACAAGTATACAGATGAAGACAGAAATATATAGAAGTGTACAGATGAAGACAGAAATATATAGAAGTGTACAGATGAAGACAGAAATATATAGAAGTATACAGATCAGGACAGAAATATATAGAAGCATACAGATGAAGACAGAAATATATAGAAGTATACAGATGAAGACAGAAATATATAGACGTGTACAGATGAAGACAGAATATATAGAAGTGTATGGATGAAGACAGAAATATATAGAAGTGTACAGATGAAGACAGAAATATATAGAAGTGTACAGATGAAGACAGAATATATAGAAGTATACAGATGAAGACAGAAATATATAGAAGTGTACAGATGAAGACAGAAATATATGTCAGCTGCTGGTTGGTTCACTGTGTTTTATCAAGGGCAGGTCAATGCAGCTAGCTATCAGGAGATTTTGGAGCACTTCGTGCTTCCATCTGTAGAAAAGCTTTATGGAGATGAAGATTTCATTTTTCAGCACGACCTGGCACCTGCTCACAGTGCCAAAACCACTGGTAAATGGTTTACTGACCATGGTATTTCTGTGTTCAATTGGCTTCACAGAGGGGCGGGCAGAGGCGGCGATCCGCCGCGATTGACGTCAGGAGGGGCAGAGCTGAAGCTGAAAGCTCTGCCCCTTCCAGGAAATGCAGGCGAATTGCCCCCCGGGGGAATTGGGGGCTCTGTAGCCCTCATTTTGCGGTGGGGACAGGCGGATTAATTATGGGAGCACTGAAGCGAACAAAAGTAGTTCGCTTCAGTGTCTTGCCAGTGCGGGCCGCAAATCAATGTAACGAGGGCCGGCCGCAAATGGCCCACGGGCCTCGAATTTGAGACCCCTGGTATAGATGAAGAAAGAAATATATAGAAGTGTACAGATGAAGACAAATATATAGAAGTATACAGATAAAGACAGAAATATATAGAAGCGTATAGATGAAGAAAGAAATATATAGAAGTGTACAGATGAAGACAGAATAAATAGAAGTGTACAGATGAAGACAGAAATATATAGAAGTATACAGATGAAGACAGAAATATATAGAAGCGTGCAGATGAAGACAGAAATATATAGAAGTATATGGATGAAGATAGAAATATATAGAAGTGTACAGATGAAGACAGAAATATATAGAAGCGTACAGATGAAGACAGTAATATATAGAAGTGTACAGATGAAGACAGAAATATATAGAAGCGTACAGATGAAGACAGAAATATATAAAAGTATACAGATGAAGACAGAAATATATAGAAGTATACAGATGAAGACCGAATTATATAGAAGTGTACAGATGAAGACAGAAATATATAGAAACGTACAGATGAAGACAGAAATATATAGAAGTATACAGATGAAGACAGAGATATATAGAAGTATACAGATGAAGACAGAAATATGCAGAAGCATACAGATGAAGACAGAAATATATAGAAGTATACAGATGAAGACAGAAATATATAGAAGCGTACAGATGAAGACAGAAATATATAGAAGTATACAGATGAAGACAGAAATATATAGAAGCGTACAGATGAAGACAGAAATATATAGAAGCGTACAGATGAAGACAGAAATATATAGAAGCGTACAGATGAAGACAGAAATATATAGAAGTATACAGATGAAGACAAAAATATATAGAAGTATACAGATGAAGACAGAAATATACAGAAGCATACAGATGAAGACAGAAATATATAGAAGTATATGGATGAAGACAGAAATATATAGAAGTATACAGATGAAGACAGAAATATATAGAAGTGTACAGATGAAGACAGAAATATATAGAAGTGTACAGATGAAGACAGAAATATATAGAAGTATACAGATCAGGACAGAAATATATAGAAGTATACAGATGAAGACAGAAATATATAGAAGTATACAGATGAAGACAGAAATATATAGACGTGTACAGATGAAGACAGAATATATAGAAGTATATGGATGAAGACAGCAGGGCCGGGCCGAGGCAGAGGCTGGAGAGGCTCCAGCCTCAGGGCGCAGTGTAGGAGGGGACGCACAATTCATTCAGTTGTCATTCCCAATTGTGTTTGAAGCAGAAAGAAATAGAAAAAGGGGATACATGGCAGTGACTGCAAGTCAGATAACTAGAGATTAAGGTATTGGGGAGGTTGGGGGCCTCTTAGTCTAGTAGCAATCAGTGTGTGACGGCTGGGGCGGAGGGATGGAGGGGCGCACTTTGGTGTCCCAGCCTTGGGTGCTGAAGGACCTTGTCCCAGCTCTGGAAGACAGAAATATATAGAAGTGTACAGATGAAGACAGAAATATATAGAAGTGTACAGATGAAGACAGAATATATAGAAGTATACAGATGAAGACAGAAATATATAGAAGTGTACAGATGAAGACAGAAATATATGTCAGCTGCTGGTTGGTTCACTGTGTTTTATCAAGGGCAGGTCAATGCAGCTAGCTATCAGGACATTTTGGAGCACTTCATGCTTCCATCTGTAGAAAAGCTTTATGGAGATGAAGATTTCATTTTTCAGCACGACCTGGCACCTGCTCACAGTGCCAAAACCACTGGTAAATGGTTTACTGACCATGGTATTTCTGTGTTCAATTGGCCTGCCAACTCTCCTGTAGAGGTGTAGCGAACGGTTCGCCGGCGAACGGTTCCAGGCGAACTTCGGGGGTTCACGTTCGCCTGCACCAGGCGAACTTTTGCGGAAGTTCGATTCGCCCCATAATGCACTATGAGGGTCAACTTTGACCCTCTGTATCACAGTCAGCAGGCACATTGTAGCCATTCAGGCTACACTAAGCCCTGGAGCCCCACCCCCCCTTATATAAGGCAGCCTCCGGCGGCCATTAAGGTGGCCATACACTGGTCGATGTGCCATTAGATCGACCAGCTGACAGATCCCTATCTGATCGAATCTGATCAGATAGGGATCGTATGGCTGCCTTTACTGCAAACAGATTGTGAATCGATTTCAGCCTGAAACCGATCACAATCTGTTCAGCTGCTCCTGCCGCCTGTCCCCCCCCCGTATACATTACCTGAGGCTGGCTCCCGGGCGTCTTCTAGGGTTGCCAGGTGTCCGGTTTTACACCGGACAGTCCGGTTTTTGGCCCCTGTGTCCGGTGTAAAAAAACATGCTAAACCGGACAATTAAGTTGTCCGGTTTTAGCGACCCCCGCAGCGCAGGAGGAGAACAGCGCAGCAGAGAGAGAGCTGGGAGCAGCGGTGGAGAAGGGGGGCAATCTCCCCCCCCCCTTCCCTCACCTTAGGGTGCTCTCTCTCCCCCGCTGTCTCCTCCAATATGAAGTGCAAGCTGGCGGGTGGCTGCGGGCGGAACTTACCTCTGTGTCGCTCCAGCGCCGGAAGTTCGGGTCCCGCAGCCGCTGAGAGAGATTTGACTCAAAAAAGATCCGGATCAAAGATCCGAATCATTCATGAGCCGGACAACACTATCAGTCTGAATAGTGTTGTCCGGCTCATGAATGATTCGGATCTTTGATCCGGATCTTTTTTGAGTCAAATCTCTCTCAGCGGCTGCGGGACCCGAACTTCCGGTGCCTGCGACACAGAGGTAAGTTCCGCCCGCCACCCGCCAGCCTGCTGCACATGATGGAGGAGACAGCAGGGGAGAGAGACAGCACCCTAAGGTGAGAGAAGGCAAGGGGGGGATTGCCCCCCTTCTCCACCGCTGCTCCCAGCTCTCTCTCTCTGCACTGTTCTCCTCCTGCGGGGGGGGGGGGGGGGGGGGCACCTGGCTACTACCTATTCTGGGCACATATAGCCCCTGGCTACCTATTCTCTTGGCACATATAGCCCCTGGCTACCTATTCTGGGCACATATAGCCCCTGGCTACCTATTCCGGGCACATATAGCCCCTGGCTACCTATTCCGGGCACATATACCCCCTGGCTACCTATTCTGGGCACATATACCCCCCTGGCTACCTATTCTGGGCACATATAACCCCTGGCTACCTATTCTGGGCACATATACCCCCTGGCTACCTATTCTGGGCACATATAGCCCCTGGCTACCTATTCTGGGCACATATACCTGGCTACCTATTCCGGGCACATATAGCCCCTGGCTACCTATTCCGGGCACATATACCCCCTGGCTACCTATTCCGGGCACATATACCCCCTGGCTACCTATTCTGGGCACATATACCCCCTGGCTACCTATTCTGGGCACATATACCCCCTGGCTACCTATTCTGGGCACATATACCCCCTGGCTACCTATTCTGGGCACATATACCCCCTGGCTACCTATTCTGGGCACATATAGCCCCTGGCTACCTATTCTGGGCACATATACCCCCTGGCTACCTATTCTGGGCACATATACCCCCTGGCTACCTATTCCGGGCACATATACCCCCTGGCTACCTATTCTGGGCACATATACCCCCTGGCTACCTATTCTGGGCACATATAGCCCCTGGCTACCTATTCCGGGCACATATAGCCCCTGGCTACCTATTCCGGGCACATATAGCCCCTGGCTACCTATTCTGGGCACATATAGCCCCTGGCTACCTATTCTGGGCACATATAGCCCCTGGCTACCTATTCTGGGCACATATAGCTCCTGGCTACCTATTCTGGGCACATATACCCCCTGGCTACATATACTGGGACATATATACCCCTGCCTACGTATACTGGGACATTTACACCCCTGCCTACATATACTGGGACATATATACCCCCTGGCTACATATACTGGGCACATATATCCCTGGCTACATATACTGGGAACACTGGCTGTTTGTCATTATGTGCATTTAGTGGTGAAAAGCTGTCTCTTTTGTGCATTTACTGGTGAAAAGCTGTCTCTTATTATGTGCATTTACTGGCGAAAAGGTGTCTCTTATAATGTGCATTTACTGGTGAAAAGCTGTCTCTTATGTGCAGTTACTGGTGAAAAACTGTCTCTTATGTGCACTGGACCAGTACTACTGGTGAGGACAGTTAGTGACATGGCTATGTACTCTGTAATGTGCTGCAGAAGATGTCAGTGCGATATAAATACTATAAAAATTTTTTTAAAAAAGCCCATTGCTTAGCCCCACTCTACATAAAAGTGCGCTTCTGACTCCGCCCCTAACTCCACCCCTAACTCCACCCCCTGTCCGGTTTTCTCCATCAGCCGACCTGGCAACCCTAGCGTCTTCTCCGCACTGCACCGCACCGCTGTTCTTGCTCCATCCCAGCGCTTCCTGTGTTACTCCGTGACCAGGAAGTTCAAATAGAGCGCCCTCTATTTCAACTTCCTGGTCACCGGAGTGACACAGGAAGTATAAGCGTACACTGGGAGATGCGGAAATGCGGTGCAGCGAGGAGAAGAGGACCCCGGAGCCAGCTTCAGGTAATGTATACCTGCTCGGATCGGGCCCGAATCGTACGCCGCAAGCGACGCGCTCCTACCGCCGGGCGATCGAGGGTAATTTCCCGCACGGCGCGATCGACGGTCCGATCCGATTTCGGGAGGGAATCGGATCGGCGGGTGCGTTTAGCGCAAGCGATTGGCAGCAGATCCGATCCCAGGATCGGATCTGCTGTCGAAACGGCCGTGAATCGAGCCAGTGTATGGCCTGCTTTACAGTCACTCGTCTGCCTGCTATTAGACAGACTAGGGAGAGCTGCTGCAGACTTGTTCTTCTAGGGACAGATTAGTTAGGTTCTTGGCTGCTTAGCTTGCTCCTGGCTGATTGTTATTGCTTTTATAGCACCCAGCAACAGCTCTTGTCAGAGCTCATCCTGTACCTTTTTTTTTTTTTTTTTTTTCTATGTGTCAAACTGACACTTTTGTTGCATGCACAGCATTGCTAATTGATAGTGTGTGTGTGCCACTGCCAGCAGCCCAGTACATTCAGTGACTACCTGTGTGTGTGACAGGGAGCTGCACATTGTACTACCCAGTACTGCATATACCCCAGTACCTGTTGTGTATTCTTAACCCACCTCATCACTGCATATACCTAGCTTTGTGTTGAGTGAACCCAGCTCACTGCATCTAAATACCTGTTGTGTTGAGTGAGAACCCACCTGGCCACCTCACTGCATCTAACTACCGGTTGTGTTGAGTGAGAACCCACCTCACTGCATCTTAAGTACCTTCACTGTTCAGTGAACCCAGCTCACTGCATCTAACTACCCAGTACCTGTTGTGTATACTTAACCCACCTCATCACTGCATATACCTAGCATTGTGTTGAGTGAACCCAGCTCACTGCATCTAAATACCTGTTGTGTTGGGTGAGAACCCACCTGGCCACCTCACTGCATCTAACTACCGGTTGTGTTGAGTGAGAACCCACCTCACTGCATCTTAAGTACCTTCACTGTTCAGTGAACCCAGCTCACTGCATCTAACTACCCAGTACCTGTTGTGTATACTTATCCCACCTCATCACTGCATATACCTAGCGTTGTGTTGAGTGAACCCAGATCACTGCATCTAAATACCTGTTGTGTTGGGTGAGAACCCACCTGGCCACCTCACTGCATCTAACTACCGGTTGTGTTGAGTGAGAACCCACCTCACTGCATCTTAAGTACCTTCACTGTTCAGTGAACCCAGCTCACTGCATCTAACTACCCAGTACCTGTTGTGTATACTTAACCCACCTCATCACTGCATATACCTAGCGTTGTGTTGAGTGAACCCAGCTCACTGCATCTAAATACCTGTTGTGTTGGGTGAGAACCCACCTGGCCACCTCACTGCATCTAACTACTGGTTGTGTTGAGTGAGAACCCACCTCACTGCATCTTAAGTACCTTCACTGTTCAGTGAACCCAGCTCACTGCATCTAACTACCCAGTACCTGTTGTGTATACTTAACCCACCTCATCACTGCATATACCTAGCGTTGTGTTGAGTGAACCCAGCTTACTGCATCTAAATACCTGTTGTGTTGGGTGAGAACCCACCTGGCCACTAGAGTTTGGCCGAACGGTTCACCTGCGAACGGTTCCATGCGAACTTCAGTGGTTCGCATTCGCGTCCCGCAGGCTAACTTTTGCGGAAGTTCGGTTCGCCCCATAATGCACCATGAGGGTCAACTTTGACCCTCTACATCACAGTCAGCAGGCCCAGTGTAGCCAGTTAGGCTACACTAGCCCCTGGAGCCACTCCCCCCCTAATACAAGGCAGGCAGCGGCGGCCATTATGCTCACTCGTGTGCCTGCGTTAGTGAGAGTAGGGCGAGCTGCTGCAGACTGTCTCTCATAGGGAAAGATTAGTTAGGCTTAGCTTGTTCCTGGCTGCATACCTGTTCTGTTCAGTACCTGCATACCTGTTCAGTGAACCTGCCACTGCATACCTGTTCTGTGAACCCACCACTGCATACCTGTTCTGTGAACCCACCACTGCATACCTGTACTGTGAACTTACCACTGCATACCTGTTCAGTGAACCCACCACTGCATACCTGTTCAGTTAACCCACCACTGCATACCTGTTCAGTGAACCCACCACTGCATACCTGTTCAGTGAACCTGCCACTGCATACCTGTTCTGTGAACCCACCACTGCATACCTGTTCTGTGAACCCACCACTGCATACCTGTTCTGTGAACCCACCACTGCATACCTGTACTGTGAACTCACCACTGCATACCTGTTCAGTGAACCCACCACTGCATACCTGTTCAGTGAACCCACCACTGCATACCTGTTCAGTGAACCCGCCACTGCATACCTGTTCTGTGAACCCACCACTGCATACCTGTTCTGTGAACCCACCACTGCATACCTGTTCTGTGAACCCACCACTGCATACCTGTACTGTGAACTCACCACTGCATACCTGTTCAGTGAACCCACCACTGCATACCTGTTCAGCGAACCCACCACTGCATACCTGTTCAGTGAACCTGCCACTGCATACCTGTTCTGTGAACCCGCCACTGTATACCTGTTCTGTTCAGTGAACCCGCCACTGCATACCTGTTCTGTGAACCCACCACTGCATACCTGTTCTGTGAACCCACCACTGCATACCTGTACTGTGAACTCACCACTGCATACCTGTACTGTGAACTCACCACTGCATACCTGTTCAGTGAACCCACCACTGCATACCTGTTCAGTGAACCCACCACTGCATACCTGTTCAGTGAACCTGCCACTGCATAAATGTTCTGTGAACCGATCACTGCATACCTGTTCTGTGAACCCACCACTGCATACCTGTACTGTGAACTCACCACTGCATACCTGTTCAGTGAACCCACCACTGCATACCTGTTCAGTGAACCCACCACTGCATACCTGTTCAGTGAACCTGCCACTGCATACCTGTTCTGTGAACCCACCACTGCATACCTGTTCTGTGAACCCACCACTGCATACCTGTTCTGTGAACCCACCACTGCATACCTGTACTGTGAACTCACCACTGCATGCCTGTTCAGTGAACCCACCACTGCATACCTGTTCAGTGAACCCACCACTGCATACCTGTTCAGTGAACCCACCACTGCATACCTGTTCTGTGAACCCGCCACTGTATACCTGTTCTGTTCAGTGAACCCGCCACTGCATACCTGTTCTGTTCAGTGAACCCGCCACTGCATACCTGTTCTCGCCATGGTGCGCACCAGTCCAGCACGGCCGTCACTACACAAACAGCTGTTTGCGGTGCGTTACACGGTGAGTTTGGTGTGTCAGTGTGAAGCAGTACCTTAATTACACTACCTGATTGATGTATACACATGCAAGATGTTAAAGCACTTTAGGCCTGTCATTTAGCATTCAATGTAATTTCTGCCCTTAAAACGCTGCTTTGCGTCAAATCCAGATTTTTCCCGGGGACTTTTGGCATGTATCCCACTCCTCCACCTGAGGGTCCAGGTGTTAGACCCCTTGAAACATCTTTTCCATCACTTTTGTGGCCTGCATAATTTTTTTTTTTCAAAGTTCGCATCCCCATTGAAGTCTATGGCGGTTCTCGAACTTTTACGCGAACCGAACCTTACGTGGAAGTTCGCGAACCTGGGTCGCGAACCTAAAATCGGAGGTTCGGCCCCACTCTACTGGCCACCTCAATGCATCTAACTACCGGTTGTGTTGAGTGAGAACCCACCTCACTGCATCTTAAGTACCTTCACTGTTCAGTGAACCCAGCTCACTGCATCTAACTACCCAGTACCTGTTGTGTATACTTAACCCACCTCATCACTGCATATACCTAGCGTTGTGTTGAGTGAACCCAGCTCACTGCATCTAAATACCTGTTGTGTTGAGTGAGAACCCACCTGGCCACCTCACTGCATCTAACTACCAGTTGTGTTGAGTGAGAACCCACCTCACTGCATATAGCTAGCATCCCCCCGAGATGGACAAAATGGACAAACCAGGTAGAGGAAGAGGTAGAGGCAGGCCCAGAGGAAGGCCACCAGGCACCGGCAGGTACTGTGCGAGGTGGTGTTGCTCTGATTTCGTGCGGACCTGCCCCAAAATACAGTGCTCAGAAGAAGGCACGTGCCATCACTTCCCAAAATCGTGAGGAGGTGATTGAGTTTTTAACACAGAACACCTCATCTCCCGCAGCCACCAGCGCTACAACAAGCACCACATCCGCTGCATTTGACACTTCGCAGGAGTTATTTGGTGGTGGTGGTGAAATCACTGATTCCCAGCCACTACTGCCACAACAACAAGAAGGCGCAGGTACACCACCTCATACGTCTGAGTTAGATGGCGATAATATGGACGTAACGTGTGGATGGGGATGATGGTGGACCACCTGAAGTTGGTGCACTTGAGGAGGTGTCTGAAGAAAGCACAGCTGGCCAGGAGGATTATGATGATGATTATACGGATACTACATATGTTCCCGGTAGAGGAGATGACCAGGGGGACAGTTCGGAGGAGTCAGAGAGGAGTAGGAGGAGACGACTCCATGATAGAAGCAGAGGGAGCTCATCCTCAGAAACAGCTGGGGGCAGTGTCCGGCGCCATGTATCGCCAGCTATGGCCAGCCAGCACACATGCCCTTCAACGTCAGCTGCTGATGCCACCGTAGCGCAATCAGCCCAGGGGGGCTCAGCGGTTTGGAAATTTTTTCACGTGTGTGTCTCAGATCGGAGCAAAGCCATCTGTTGTCTCTGCCAGCAAAAATTGAGCCATGGAAAGGCCAACTCTCACGTAGGGACAAGTGCCTTACGAAGGCACCTGGAGAGAAGGCACAAACAGCTATGGCAAGAACACCTGAGGAAAAGCAGCACCCCTCAAAAGACAAGCCACCCTCCTTCTCCTCTTCCTCCTTCAGGTGCATCGTCTTCATCCACTTTCTCCCTTGCACCTTCACAGCCACCCTCCTCCACACCGCCTCTTCCCTTGAGCGGTTCCTTCTCCTCTGCCCACAGCAGTACCCAGCTGTCCGTGAAGGAAGTATTTGAGCGGAAGAAGCAAATGTCTGCCAGTCACCCTCTTGCCCGGCGTCTGACAGCTGGCATGGCGGAACTATTAGCTCGCCAGCTATTACCATACAAGCTGGTGGAGTCGGAGGCTTTCCGTAAGTTTGTGGCCATTGGGTACACCGCAGTGGAAGATACCAGGCCGCAATTATTTTTCACAAAAGGCCATACCCAAACTCTACCGTGCAGTTGAGAGGCAAGTGGTGTCACTTCTGGCACACAGCGTTGGGTCAAGGGTCCACCTGACCACGGATGCCTGGTCTGCCAAGCACGGGCAGGGCCACTACATTACATACACAGCCCATTGGGTCAACCTGGTGACCGATGGCAGCAAGCAGGGAGTACGTGGCTGCGCAGCAGACCAACTTGTCACACCTCCACGGCTTGCAGGCAGGCCTCCAGCCACCTCCTTTCCACCTGCTACCACCGCTTCGCTGTCGTCATCCTCCTCCTCCTCCTTGGCTGGTGCCACGATCTCCTCTCCAGCTACACAGCCCCAGCACCCCAGGGCCTATGCTGCATGCCAGGTACGATGGTGTCACGCAGTGTTAGACATGTCTTGCCTGAAAGCGGAGAGTCACACTGGAGTAGCTCTCCTGGCTGCTCTTAACAAACAGGTGGAGCAATGGCTGACCCCGCACAAGCTTGAGATCGGCAACGTGGTGTGTGACAACGGCAGCAATCTGATTGCTGCGTTGAATTTGGTAAAGCTGACACACATACCCTGCATGGCACATGTGCTGAATCTGGTCGTGCAAAGATTTGTGTCCAAGTACCCAGGCTTAGAGGACGTCCTGAAGCAGACCAGGAAGTTGTGTGGGCATTTCAGGCGCTCTTACAAGGCCATGGCATGCTTTGCGGTGATTCAGCATAGAAACAACTTGCCGGTGAGACGCCTGATTTGCGATAGCCCGACTCGCTGGAATTCCACCCTGCTGATGTTCTCTCGCCTGCTAGACCAGGAGAAAGCCGTCACCCACTACCTGTATCATTACAGTACAAGGACACAATCTGGGAGGATGGGGATGTTGTGGCCCAACAACTGGACACTGATGCGAAATGGATGCAGGGTCATGGAGCCCTTTGAGGAGGTGACCAAACTGGTGAGTCGCGATGAGGGCACCATCAGAGACTTGATCCCCTACGCCTACTTCCTGGAGCGTGCTGTGCGTAGAGTGGTGGATACAGCTGTGGAGGAGCGTGAACGAGAAGAGTTACGGCAGCATGAGTCGTGGGAGCCATTTACACACGAACCCGATGTTCCCACAACACCTGCGGCAGCACAGAGGGGGGAGGAGGAGGAAGAAGAGGAGTCGTGTGGGGAAGGAGAGAAGTCAGACTCTGATGATGGTGATGATGAGGAAGGTGTTTCTGTGGAGGAGGAAGAGGCGGCGGAAGAAGAACAACCGCGGCAGCCGTCACAGGGGGCTTCTGCTGCTCCACGTTCCCGTGGTATTGTTCGTGGCTGGGGGGAGGAAGAGAAGTTGCGTCCCGTCACTGAGGAAAAGCAAGAGGAGATGGAGAGTACGTCTGCATCCAGCTTTGTGCAGATGTCCTCTTTCATGTTGTCCAGCCTGTTGAGGGACCCCCGTATCAAAAAACTCAAGATGAATGACCTGTACTGGGTGGCCACGCTACTAGACCCTCGGTACAGGCACAAAGTGGCGGACCTCTTAGCAACTCAACAATAGGCGGAAAGGATGCAGCACTTGCAGAACAAGCTGTCGATGATGCTTTACAATGCATTTAAGGGTGATGTGGCTGCAAAACGCAATCAAGGTACCACTGGCAGTAACCCTCCACCTCCCAAGTCCACGCAGGCAAGGACAGGATGCTCCAGCGATCTCAGGGTGATGTCGGACATGCGGACGTTCTTTAGTCCAACTCCTCGCCATAATCCTTAGGGATCCACCCTACAACAACGCCTGGAGCGGCAGGTAGCCGACTACCTGGCCTTGAGTGTGGATGTAGACTCTGTGAAAAGCGACGATGAACCCTTGGACTACTGGTTGCGCAGGCTTGACCTGTGGCCAGAGCTGTCCCAATTTGCCATACAACTTCTCTCTGCTAGCAGTGGCCGCTACACTAATTTTTCTGGTGCGTGTACATGCCTGCCTAATTTTTCTGGCTGCACTGCAGGCGGCTGCAACAACAAAACAAAAGGCTTGTACATGTGCCCATCCCCCTTCATGATCATTACCTTGCCGCGGTGAAGGGGCTTGCGCATCACAATGAAGCAATGACCGCCGGCTATTTCAGTGTCTCGGGTGGGGGTGGCACACAAAAGATAATAGGGTCGTTGCTTCATTGTGGTCAGACCAAATTTGATCAGCTGGACAGTCACTGTTGTTCTATCATTGAGCTACCACAGCCCGGCGACCATATGGGCTTGAAAAACGCCACGGCCTACACTCTGGCCACGGTGCACACCAGTCCAGTACGGCTGTCACTACGCAAAAAGCTGCTTGCGCTGCGTTAGTGAGTTTGGTGTGTCAGTGTGTAGCAGAACTCTAATTACACTCCCTGATTGATGTACACCCATGCAAGACGTTTTAAAGCACTTTAGGCCTGCAATTTAGCATTCAATGTGATTTCTGCCCTTAAAATGCTGCTTTGCGTCAAATCGGATTTTTCCCCGGGACTTTGGGCATGTATCGCACTCCGCCATGCCCCCCTCCAGGTGTTAGACCCCTTGAAACATCTTTTCCATCACTTTTGTGGCCAGCATAATTTTTTCTATTTTTGAAAGTTCGCATCCCCATTGAAGTCTATTGCGGTTCGCGAACTTTTCCGAGAACCGAACCTTCCGCTGAAGTTCGCGAACCCGGTTCGCGAACCGAAAATCGGAGGTTCGCGACATCTCTACTCTCCTGACCTGAACCCCATAGAGAATCTGTGGGATATTGTGAAGAGAAAGTTGAGAGACGCAAGACCCAACACTCTGGATGAGTTTAAGGCCGCTACCGAAGCATCCTTGGCCTCCATAACACCTGAGCAGTGTCACAGGCTGATTGCCTCCATGCCACGCCGCATTGAAGCAGTCATTTCTGCAAAAGGATTCCCGACCAAGTATTGAGTGCATAACTGAACATAATTATTTGAAGGTTGACTTTTTTTGTTTTAAAAACACTTTTCTTTTATTGGTCGGATGAAATATGCTAATTTTTTGAGATAGGAAATTTGGGTTTTCATGAGCTGTATGTCAAAATCATCAATAAGAAAAACAATAAAAGGCTTGAACTACTTCAGTTGTGTGTAATTAATCTAAAATATATGAAAGTCTAACGTTTATCAGTACATTACAGAAAATAATGAACTTTATCACAATATGCTAATTTTTTTAGAAGATCCTGTAGAAGTGTACAGATGAAGACAGAATATACAGAAGTATAACGATGAAGACAGAAATATACAGAAGCATACAGATGAAGACAGAAATATATAGAAGTGTACAGATGAAGACAGAATATACAGAAGTATACAGATGAAGACAGAAATATATAGAAGCGTACAGATGAAGACAGAAATATATAGAAGCATACAGATGAAGACAGAAATATATAGAAGTATGTGGATGAAGACAGAAATATATAGAAGTATGTGGATGAAGACAGAAATATATAGAAGTATGTGGATGAAGACAGAAATATATAGAAGTGTACAGATTATGACAGAATATATAGAAGTGTACAGATTATGACAGAATATATAGAAGTGTACAGATTATGACAGAATATATAGAAGTGTACAGATTATGACAGAATATATAGAAGTATGGTAGGTAGAGATAAAGTATCCGGGCACCAGTCACAGCAAAAATGATGCTAAACAATCTTTAATCCATCCCCATCAAACTGACATACAGTGAATTGTGCAGGCCTTCACAATTCACTGTATGTCAGGTTGATGGGGATGGATTAAAGATTGTTTATCATCACTTTTGCTGTGACTGGTGCCCGGATACTTTATCTCTACCTACCGGTATTCTGTATGGCTGATTGATCTGGACTGCACAGTTACCCAATCTGTTACCCCCGTTGGTTGCCAGCGCTTACATCTTGTGCCAATCATTGCTACTCCTTGCTGACAATATATAGAAGTATACAGATGAAGACAGAAATATATAGAAGTGTACAGATGAAGACAGAAATATATAGACGTGTACAGATGAAGACAGAATATATAGAAGTATACAGATGAAGACAGAAATATATAGACGTGTACAGATGAAGACAGAGATATATAGACTTGTACAGATGAAGACAGAAATATATAGACTTGTACAGATGAAGACAGAATATATACAAGTATACAGATGAAGACAGAAATATATAGAAGTGTACAGATGAAGACAGAAATATATAGAAGTATACAGATGAAGACAGAATATATACAAGTATACAGATGAAGACATAAATATATACAAGTATACAGATGAAGACAGAAATATATAAAAGTGTACAGATGAAGACAGAAATATATAAAAGTGTACAGATGAAGACAGAAATATATAGACTTGTACAGATGAAGACAGAAATATATAGATGTGAACAGATGAAGACATAAATATATACAAGTATACAGATGAAGACAGAAATATATAGAAGTGTACAGATGAAGACAGAAATATATAGATGTGAACAGATGAAGACATAAATATATAGAAATATACAGATGAAGACAGAAATATATAGATGTGAACAGATGAAGACAGAAATATATACAAGTATACAGATGAAGACAGAAATATATAGAAGTGTACAGATGAAGACAGAAATATATATATGTGAACAGATGAAGACAGAAATATATAGACTTGTACAGATGAAGACAGAATATATAGAAGTGTACAGATGAAGACAGAAATATATAAAAGTGTACAGATGAAGACAGAAATATATAGAAGCGTGCAGATGAAGACAGAAATATATATATGTGAACAGATGAAGACAGAAATATATAGACTTGTACAGATGAAGACAGAAATATATAGATGTGAACAGATGAAGACATAAATATATACAAGTATACAGATGAAGACATAAATATATAGAAGCGTATAGATGAAGACAGAAATATATAGATGTGAACAGATGAAGACATAAATATATACAAGTATACAGATGAAGACAGAAATATATAGAAGCGTATAGATGAAGACAGAAATATATAGATGTGAACAGATGAAGACATAAATATATAGAAATATACAGATAAAGACAGAATATATAGAAGTGTACAGATGAAGACAGAGTATTTAGAAGTGTACAGATGAAGACAGAATATATAGAAGCGTGCAGATGAAGACAGAAATATATAGAAGTATACAGATGAAGACAGAAATATATAGATATATACAGATGAAGACAGAAATATATAGAAGTGTACAGATGAAGACAGAAATATATAGAAGCGTGCAGATGAAGACAGACTTAAATGTTTCTGCCCATCAAAAACCGTTAACTATTAGTCAAAGATAACATAATTGAACACAAAATGCAGTTTTAAATGATGGTTTTTATTATTTAGTGAGAAAAAAACTCCAAATCTACATGGCCCTGTGTGAAAAAGTAATTGCCCCCCCCTTGTTAAAAAATAACTTAACTGTGGTTTATCACACCTTAGTGCAATTTCTGTAGTCACCCCCAGGCCTGATTACTGCCACACCTGTTTCAATCAAGAAATCACTTAAATAGAAGCTATCTGACACAGAGAAGTAAACCAAAAGCACCTCAAAAGCAAGACAACATGCCAAGATCCAAAGAAATTCAGGAACAAATGAGAACAAAAGTACTGTAATTGAGATCTATCAGTCTGGTAAAGGTTATAAAGCCATTTCTAAAGCTTTGGGACTCCAGCGAACCACAGTGAGAGCCATTATCCACAAATGGCAAAAACATGGAACAGTGATGAACCTTCCCAGGAGTGGCCGGCCGACCACAATTACCCCAAGAGCGCAGAGAAAATTCATCCGAGAGGCCACAAAAGACCCCAGGACAACATCTAAAGAACTGCAGGCCTCACTTGCCTCAATTAAGGTCAGTGTTCACCAATCCACCATAAGAAAGAGACTGGGCAAAAACGGCCTGCATGGCAGATATCCAAGGCGCAAACCACTTTTAAGCAAAAAGAACATTAAGGCTCGTCTCAATTTTGCTAAAAAAACATCTCAATGATTGCCAAGACTTTTGGGAAAATACCTTGTGGACCGACGAGACAAAAGTTGAACTTTTTGGAAGGTGCGTGTCCCGTTACATCTGGCATAGAAGTAACACAGCATTTCAGCAAAAGAACATCATACCAACAGTAAAATATGGTGGTGGTAGTGTGATGGTCTGGGGTTGTTTTGCTGCTTCAGGACCTGGAAGGCTTGCTGTGATAGATGGAACCATGAATTCTACTGTCTACCAAAAAAATCCTGAAGGAGAATGTCCGGCCATCTGTTCCTCAACTCAAACTGAAGCAATCTTGGGTGCTGCAGCAGGGCAATGACCCAAAACACACCAGAAAATTCACCTCTGAATGGCTGAAGAAAAACAAAATGAAGACATTGGAGTGGCCTAGTCAAAGTCCTGACCTGAATCCTATTGAGATGTTGTGGCATGACCTTAAAAAGGCGGTTCATGCTAGAAAACCCTCAAATAAAGCTGAATTACAACAATTCTGCAAAGATGAGTGGGCCAAAATTCCCCCAGAGCGCTGTAAAAGACTCGTTGCAAGTTATCACAAACACCTGATTGCAGTTATTGCTGCTAAGGATGGCCAAACCAGTTATTAGGTTCAGGGGGCAATTTCTTTTTCACACAGAGCCATGTAGGTTTTGAGTTTTTTTTCTCACTAAATAATAAAAACTATCATTTAAAACTGCATTTTGTGTTCAATTATGTTATTATTTGACTAATAGTTAACGGTTTTTGATGAGCAGAAACATTTAAGTGTGACAAACATGCAAAAGAATAAGAAATCAGGAAGGGGGCAAATAGTTTTTCACACCACTGTATACAGATGAAGACAGAAATATATAGAAGCGTACAGATGAAGACAGAAATATATAGAAGCGTACAGATGAAGACAGAAATAGAGAAGCATATAGATGAAGACAGAAATATATAGACGTGTACAGATGAAGACAGAAATATATAGATGTGTACAGATGAAGACAGAAATATATAGAAGCGTGCAGATGAAGACAGAAATATATAGAAGCGTGCAGATGAAGACAGAAATATATAGAAGCATACAGATGAAGACAGAAATATATAGAAGCATACAGATGAAGACAGAAATATATAGAAGCATACAGATGAAGACAGAAATATATAGAAGCGTACAGATGAAGACAGAAATATATAGACTTGTACAGATGAAGACAGAATATATAAAAGTGTACAGATGAAGACAGAAATATATAGACTTGTACAGATGAAGACAGAATATATAGAAGTGTACAGATGAAGACATAAATATATAAAAGTGTACAGATGAAGACAAATATATAGACCTGTACAGATGAAGACAGAATATATAGAAGTGTACAGATGAAGACAGAAATATATAGACATGTACAGATGAAGACAGAAATATATAGACTTGTACAGATGAAGACAGAATATATAGAAGTGTACAGATGAAGACAGAAATATATAGACTTGTACAGATGAAGACAGAATATATAGAAGTGTACAGATGAAGACAGAAATATATAGACTTGTACAGATGAAGACAGAATATATAGATGTGTACAGATGAAGACAGAAATATATAGACTTGTACAGATGAAGACTGAAATATATAGAAATATACAGATGAAGACAGAATATATAGAAGTGTACAGATGAAGACAGATATATATAGACGTGAACAGATGAAGACAGAAATATATAGAAGCGTACAGATGAAGACAGAAATCTATAAAAGTGTACAGATGAAGACAGAATATATAGAAGCGTATAGATGAAGACAGAAATATATAGAAGTATACAGATGAAGACAGAAATCTATAGAAGTGTACAGATGAATAGAGATGGCCCGAACGGTTCACCAGCGAACTTGTTCGAGCGAACTTCGGTGGTTCGCGAACGAACGTGAACTTTATGGCGATTCAACCCACCCCCTATACTACATCATTAGGGTGAACTTTGACACTATACATCACAGTCAGCAGGCACAGGGTAGCCAATCAGGCTACACTCCCTCCTGGAGCCCCACCCCCCCTTATAAAAAGCAGGCAGCGTCAGCCATTTCACTCGCTCATGTGGCTGCAGAAACTAGATAAGTGAGAGGTGCTGCAGAGACATTAGGGAAAGCTTAGTTAGGCTACAGTTAGGCTTGCTAGGTTGCTCTTTCTTGCTGATACTTATTGCTTAAAAGCACTCCTCATCCTCAACAGCTCTTTTGAGAGCTAATGTTGTTCTTGTGATCTATTTTTTTTGTGTGTGTGTCCCACAGAGACTTGTGTTGCATATACAGCCGTCAGTCAGTCTTAGCTGCTGGACCTTGGCCTCTTGCTAATTCCTACTGTGCCACTGCCAGGTCCAGCACAATTGAGTGACTACTACCTGTGTGGGTGACAGCTGCACATTTATAATACCCATCACTAAATATACCAGCCTGTTGTTCAGTGCACCCACCTACCCACCTATCTACCTACATGACCGCACGGCGCACGCAGTGTCACTGCACCTGTTCACGGGTACCTGTGTGTGTGTGTGTGACACAGGTGCACATTCGTAATACCCATCACTGCATATACCTACCTGCTGTTCAGTGCACCCACCTACCTATGTGAGCGCACGCAGTGTGATATTTAATACCACCATTCACTACCTGTTCACGGTACCTATGTGTGTGTGTGTGTGAGTGTGTGTGTGTGTGTGTGCGCGTGCGTGCGTGTTGCAAGCAAGCACACTGTCCATCATAAGCTACGCTTAGTTTGCTACTGTATCTGTTATTGATATCTGTGTGGGTTACACACTGCATATAGGCCACAGTCCATTGCTGGGCTTTTAGTTCTACTATACTCTGCCAACTATTGCAAGCAAGCCAGCACACTGTCTATCATAAGCTGTGCTTAGCTTGCATCTGTATCTGTTATTGATATCTGTGTGGGTTACACTTACATTGCATACAGGCCACATTCAGTTGCTGGGCTTTGTAGTTCTACTATACTCTTTCTCTCTCTGTTTTACTTACTCTATTTTAAACCACTTTATGCCTCCAATTTAGCAATGCAATGTGATTTCTGCCCTTTAGTGACTGACCATGGTATTTCTGTGTTCAATTGGCCTGCCAACTCTCCTGACCTGAACCCCATAGAGAATCTGTGGGATATTGTGAAGAGAAAGTTGAGAGACGCAAGACCCAACACTCTGGATGAGCTTAAGGCCGCTATCGAAGCATCCTAGGCCTCCATAACACCTGAGCAGTGCCACAGGCTGATTGCCTCCATGCCACGCCGCATTGAAGCAGTCATTTCTGCAAAAGGATTCCCGACCAAGTATTGAGTGCATAACTGAACATAATTATTTGAAGGTTGACTTTTTTTTGTTTTAAAAACACTTTTCTTTTATTGGTCGGATGAAATATGCTAATTTTTTGAGATAGGAAATTTGGGTTTTCATGAGCTGTATGTCAAAATCATCAATAAGAAAAACAATAAAAGGCTTGAACTACTTCAGTTGTGTGTAATTAATCTAAAATATATGAAAGTCTAACGTTTATCAGTACATTACAGAAAATAATGAACTTTATCACAATATGCTAATTTTTTTAGAAGATCCTGTAGAAGTGTACAGATGAAGACAGAATATATAGAAGTATATGGATGAAGACAGAAATATATAGAAGTGTACAGATGAAGACAGAATATACAGAAGTATAACGATGAAGACAGAAATATATAGAAGCATACAGATGAAGACAGAAATATATAGAAGTGTACAGATGAAGACAGAATATACAGAAGTATACAGATGAAGACAGAAATATATAGAAGCATACAGATGAAGACAGAAATATATAGAAGCATACAGATGAAGACAGAATATATAGAAGTATACAGATGAAAACAGAAATATATAGAAGCATACAGATGAAGACAGAAATATATAGCTACTACCTGTGTGGGTGACAGCTGCACATTTGTAATACCCATCACTGAATATACCAGCCTGTTGTTCAGTGCACCCAGATGAAGACAGAATATATAGAAGTATACAGATGAAGACAGAAATATATAGAAGCATACAGATGAAGACAGAAATATATAGAAGCATACAGATGAAGACAGAAATATATAGAAGTATACAGATGAAGACAGAAATATATAGAAGCATACAGATGAAGACAGAAATATATAGATGTGAACAGATGAAGACATAAATATATACAAGTATACAGATGAAGACAGAAATATATAGAAGCGTATAGATGAAGACAGAAATATATAGATGTGAACAGATGAAGACATAAATATATAGAAATATACAGATAAAGACAGAATATATAGAAGTGTACAGATGAAGACAGAGTATTTAGAAGTGTACAGATGAAGACAGAATATATAGAAGCGTGCAGATGAAGACAGAAATATATAGAAGTATACAGATGAAGACAGAAATATATAGATATATACAGATGAAGACAGAAATATATAGAAGTGTACAGATGAAGACAGAAATATATAGAAGCGTGCAGATGAAGACAGACTTAAATGTTTCTGCCCATCAAAAACCGTTAACTATTAGTCAAAGATAACATAATTGAACACAAAATGCAGTTTTAAATGATGGTTTTTATTATTTAGTGAGAAAAAAACTCCAAATCTACATGGCCCTGTGTGAAAAAGTAATTGCCCCCCCCTTGTTAAAAAATAACTTAACTGTGGTTTATCACACCTTAGTGCAATTTCTGTAGTCACCCCCAGGCCTGATTACTGCCACACCTGTTTCAATCAAGAAATCACTTAAATAGAAGCTATCTGACACAGAGAAGTAAACCAAAAGCACCTCAAAAGCAAGACAACATGCCAAGATCCAAAGAAATTCAGGAACAAATGAGAACAAAAGTACTGTAATTGAGATCTATCAGTCTGGTAAAGGTTATAAAGCCATTTCTAAAGCTTTGGGACTCCAGCGAACCACAGTGAGAGCCATTATCCACAAATGGCAAAAACATGGAACAGTGATGAACCTTCCCAGGAGTGGCCGGCCGACCACAATTACCCCAAGAGCGCAGAGAAAATTCATCCGAGAGGCCACAAAAGACCCCAGGACAACATCTAAAGAACTGCAGGCCTCACTTGCCTCAATTAAGGTCAGTGTTCACCAATCCACCATAAGAAAGAGACTGGGCAAAAACGGCCTGCATGGCAGATATCCAAGGCGCAAACCACTTTTAAGCAAAAAGAACATTAAGGCTCGTCTCAATTTTGCTAAAAAAACATCTCAATGATTGCCAAGACTTTTGGGAAAATACCTTGTGGACCGACGAGACAAAAGTTGAACTTTTTGGAAGGTGCGTGTCCCGTTACATCTGGCATAGAAGTAACACAGCATTTCAGCAAAAGAACATCATACCAACAGTAAAATATGGTGGTGGTAGTGTGATGGTCTGGGGTTGTTTTGCTGCTTCAGGACCTGGAAGGCTTGCTGTGATAGATGGAACCATGAATTCTACTGTCTACCAAAAAAATCCTGAAGGAGAATGTCCGGCCATCTGTTCCTCAACTCAAACTGAAGCAATCTTGGGTGCTGCAGCAGGGCAATGACCCAAAACACACCAGAAAATTCACCTCTGAATGGCTGAAGAAAAACAAAATGAAGACATTGGAGTGGCCTAGTCAAAGTCCTGACCTGAATCCTATTGAGATGTTGTGGCATGACCTTAAAAAGGCGGTTCATGCTAGAAAACCCTCAAATAAAGCTGAATTACAACAATTCTGCAAAGATGAGTGGGCCAAAATTCCCCCAGAGCGCTGTAAAAGACTCGTTGCAAGTTATCACAAACACCTGATTGCAGTTATTGCTGCTAAGGATGGCCAAACCAGTTATTAGGTTCAGGGGGCAATTTCTTTTTCACACAGAGCCATGTAGGTTTTGAGTTTTTTTTCTCACTAAATAATAAAAACTATCATTTAAAACTGCATTTTGTGTTCAATTATGTTATTATTTGACTAATAGTTAACGGTTTTTGATGAGCAGAAACATTTAAGTGTGACAAACATGCAAAAGAATAAGAAATCAGGAAGGGGGCAAATAGTTTTTCACACCACTGTATACAGATGAAGACAGAAATATATAGAAGCGTACAGATGAAGACAGAAATATATAGAAGCGTACAGATGAAGACAGAAATAGAGAAGCATATAGATGAAGACAGAAATATATAGACGTGTACAGATGAAGACAGAAATATATAGATGTGTACAGATGAAGACAGAAATATATAGAAGCGTGCAGATGAAGACAGAAATATATAGAAGCGTGCAGATGAAGACAGAAATATATAGAAGCATACAGATGAAGACAGAAATATATAGAAGCATACAGATGAAGACAGAAATATATAGAAGCATACAGATGAAGACAGAAATATATAGAAGCGTACAGATGAAGACAGAAATATATAGACTTGTACAGATGAAGACAGAATATATAAAAGTGTACAGATGAAGACAGAAATATATAGACTTGTACAGATGAAGACAGAATATATAGAAGTGTACAGATGAAGACATAAATATATAAAAGTGTACAGATGAAGACAAATATATAGACCTGTACAGATGAAGACAGAATATATAGAAGTGTACAGATGAAGACAGAAATATATAGACATGTACAGATGAAGACAGAAATATATAGACTTGTACAGATGAAGACAGAATATATAGAAGTGTACAGATGAAGACAGAAATATATAGACTTGTACAGATGAAGACAGAATATATAGAAGTGTACAGATGAAGACAGAAATATATAGACTTGTACAGATGAAGACAGAATATATAGAAGTGTACAGATGAAGACAGAAATATATAGACTTGTACAGATGAAGACTGAAATATATAGAAATATACAGATGAAGACAGAATATATAGAAGTGTACAGATGAAGACAGATATATATAGACGTGAACAGATGAAGACAGAAATATATAGAAGCGTACAGATGAAGACAGAAATCTATAAAAGTGTACAGATGAAGACAGAATATATAGAAGCGTATAGATGAAGACAGAAATATATAGAAGTATACAGATGAAGACAGAAATCTATAGAAGTGTACAGATGAATAGAGATGGCCCGAACGGTTCACCAGCGAACTTGTTCGAGCGAACTTCGGTGGTTCGCGAACGAACGTGAACTTTATGGCGATTCAACCCACCCCCTATACTACATCATTAGGGTGAACTTTGACACTATACATCACAGTCAGCAGGCACAGGGTAGCCAATCAGGCTACACTCCCTCCTGGAGCCCCACCCCCCCTTATAAAAAGCAGGCAGCGTCAGCCATTTCACTCGCTCATGTGGCTGCAGAAACTAGATAAGTGAGAGGTGCTGCAGAGACATTAGGGAAAGCTTAGTTAGGCTACAGTTAGGCTTGCTAGGTTGCTCTTTCTTGCTGATACTTATTGCTTAAAAGCACTCCTCATCCTCAACAGCTCTTTTGAGAGCTAATGTTGTTCTTGTGATCTATTTTTTTTGTGTGTGTGTCCCACAGAGACTTGTGTTGCATATACAGCCGTCAGTCAGTCTTAGCTGCTGGACCTTGGCCTCTTGCTAATTCCTACTGTGCCACTGCCAGGTCCAGCACAATTGAGTGACTACTACCTGTGTGGGTGACAGCTGCACATTTATAATACCCATCACTAAATATACCAGCCTGTTGTTCAGTGCACCCACCTACCCACCTATCTACCTACATGACCGCACGGCGCACGCAGTGTCACTGCACCTGTTCACGGGTACCTGTGTGTGTGTGTGTGACACAGGTGCACATTCGTAATACCCATCACTGCATATACCTACCTGCTGTTCAGTGCACCCACCTACCTATGTGAGCGCACGCAGTGTGATATTTAATACCACCATTCACTACCTGTTCACGGTACCTATGTGTGTGTGTGTGTGAGTGTGTGTGTGTGTGTGTGCGCGTGCGTGCGTGTTGCAAGCAAGCACACTGTCCATCATAAGCTACGCTTAGTTTGCTACTGTATCTGTTATTGATATCTGTGTGGGTTACACACTGCATATAGGCCACAGTCCATTGCTGGGCTTTTAGTTCTACTATACTCTGCCAACTATTGCAAGCAAGCCAGCACACTGTCTATCATAAGCTGTGCTTAGCTTGCATCTGTATCTGTTATTGATATCTGTGTGGGTTACACTTACATTGCATACAGGCCACATTCAGTTGCTGGGCTTTGTAGTTCTACTATACTCTTTCTCTCTCTGTTTTACTTACTCTATTTTAAACCACTTTATGCCTCCAATTTAGCAATGCAATGTGATTTCTGCCCTTTAGTGACTGACCATGGTATTTCTGTGTTCAATTGGCCTGCCAACTCTCCTGACCTGAACCCCATAGAGAATCTGTGGGATATTGTGAAGAGAAAGTTGAGAGACGCAAGACCCAACACTCTGGATGAGCTTAAGGCCGCTATCGAAGCATCCTAGGCCTCCATAACACCTGAGCAGTGCCACAGGCTGATTGCCTCCATGCCACGCCGCATTGAAGCAGTCATTTCTGCAAAAGGATTCCCGACCAAGTATTGAGTGCATAACTGAACATAATTATTTGAAGGTTGACTTTTTTTTGTTTTAAAAACACTTTTCTTTTATTGGTCGGATGAAATATGCTAATTTTTTGAGATAGGAAATTTGGGTTTTCATGAGCTGTATGTCAAAATCATCAATAAGAAAAACAATAAAAGGCTTGAACTACTTCAGTTGTGTGTAATTAATCTAAAATATATGAAAGTCTAACGTTTATCAGTACATTACAGAAAATAATGAACTTTATCACAATATGCTAATTTTTTTAGAAGATCCTGTAGAAGTGTACAGATGAAGACAGAATATATAGAAGTATATGGATGAAGACAGAAATATATAGAAGTGTACAGATGAAGACAGAATATACAGAAGTATAACGATGAAGACAGAAATATATAGAAACATACAGATGAAGACAGAAATATATAGAAGTGTACAGATGAAGACAGAATATACAGAAGTATACAGATGAAGACAGAAATATATAGAAGCATACAGATGAAGACAGAAATATATAGAAGCATACAGATGAAGACAGAATATATAGAAGTATACAGATGAAAACAGAAATATATAGAAGCATACAGATGAAGACAGAAATATATAGCTACTACCTGTGTGGGTGACAGCTGCACATTTGTAATACCCATCACTGAATATACCAGCCTGTTGTTCAGTGCACCCAGATGAAGACAGAATATATAGAAGTATACAGATGAAGACAGAAATATATAGAAGCATACAGATGAAGACAGAAATATATAGAAGCATACAGATGAAGACAGAAATATAAAGAAGCATACAGATGAAGACAGAATATATAGAAGTATACAGATGAAGACAGAAATATATAGAAGCATACAGATGAAGACAGAAATATATAGCTACTACCTGTGTGGGTGACAGCTGCACATTTGTTATACCCATCACTGAATATACCAGCCTGTTGTTCAGTGCACCCACCCACCCATCTACCTACATGACCGCACGCAGTGTCACTGCACCTGTTCACGGTACCTGTGTGTGTGTGTGTGTGTGTGTGACACAGGTGCACATTCGTAATACCCATCACTGCATATACCTACCTGTTGTTCAGTGCACCCACCTACCTATGTGAGCGCACGCAGTGTGATATTTAATATCACCATTCACTACCTGTTCACGGTACCGGTGTGTGTGTGTGTGTGTGTGTGTGTGTGTGTGTGTGTGTGTGTGTGTGTGTGTGTGTGTGTGTGACAGGTGCACATTTGTAATACCAATCACTGCATACCCACCTGTTGTTGTTCAGTGCACCTTCCTACCTACGTGACCGCACGCAGTGTCACTGCACCTGTTTACGGTACCTGTGTGTGTGACAGCTGCAAATTTGTAATACCAGTCATTGCATAATTGTTCACAGTACCTGTGTGCCTGCTTTGCTGTGTAATATACCACTTCGTGCATACCTGTTAACTGCACCTGTGTGACAGCTGCACATTGTATTGTAATACCAGTCACGGTCTACCTTTCACTGCACCTGTGTGACTGCACATTGTATTAGTCAAGTCAGTGCATACCTTTCACTTCATCCCCCCGATATGGACAAAAAAGGTAGAGGCAGACCTAAAGGAAGGCCACCCGGCAGGTCTGTTTGAGGTCGTGCTGATGTGATTTTGTGGGGCCCTGAACCAAAGTACAGTGCTCAGAAGAAGGCACGTCCCATCAACTCCCAAGATTGTCAGGACGTGGTTGACTATTTAACACAGAACACCTCATCTTCCGCAGCCACCAGTGCTACTACAAGCATCACATCCACTGCATTTGACACTTCGCAGGAGTTATTTGGTGGGGAATTAACTGATTCACAACCACTACTGTTGCAAAAAGATGAAGGCGCTAATCAAGTTACACCACCTCATATGTCTGAGTTAGGCGACACTATGGACGTAAGGTGTGAGGAGGAGGATGATGAAGTACCTGCTGTTAGTGCAGTTTATGAGGTGTCTGAGGCAAGCGAAGCCACGTGTGTTCCCAATAGAGGAGGTGAACAGGGGGACAGTTCAGAGAGGGAGTCAGAGAGGCGTAGGAGGAGACGAGTTCCTGAAAGAAGCAGGGGGAGCTCGTCATCAGAAACAGCTGGTGGCAGTGTCCGGCGCCATGTATCCACCTATGTACAGCCAGCCAACATACCCTTCAACGTCAGCTGCTGATGCCGCCATAGTGCCATCACCCCAGGGGGGCTCAGCGGTTTGGACATTTTTTTGTGTGTCTGCCTTAGATCAGAGCAATGCCATCTGTTCTCTCTGCCTGCAAAAATTGAGCCGTGGAAAGACCAACAGCTACGTAGGGACAACTGCCTTACAAAGGCACATGGAGAAAAGGCACAAACTGCAATGGGAAGAGCACCTGAGCAAAAGCAGCACACAAAAGAAAAGCCACCCTCCTTCTCCTCTTCCTCCTTCAGGTGCAGCATCTTCAGCCTCTTTCTCCCTTGCACCTTCACAGCCACCCTCCTCCACTCTGCCTCTGCCCTTGAGCGGGTCCTGCTCCTCTGCCCATAGCAGCCAGGTGTCCGTGAATAAAATCTTTGAGCGGAAGAAGCAAATTTCTGCCAGTCACCCCCTTGCCCGGCGTCTGACAGCTGGCGTGGCGTAACTGTTAGCTCACCAGCTGTTACCATACAAGCTGGTGGACTCTGAGGCCTTCCATAAATTTGTGACCATTGGGACACCGCAGTGGAAGATACCAGGCCATAATTATTTCTCTAAAAAGGCGATACCCAAACTGTACCATGAAGTTGAGAGGCAAGTGGTGTCATCTCTGGCACACAGCGTTGGGTCAAGGGTCCACCTGACCACGGATGCCTGGTCTGCCAAGCATGGTCAGGGCAGGTACATAACTTACACAGCCCATTGGGTCAACCTGGTGACCGATGGCAAACAGGGAGTACGTGGCTGTGCAGCGGACCAACTTATGACACCTCCATGGCTTGCAGGCAGGCCTCCTGCTACCTCCTCTTCTCCTGCTACATCCTCTCCTCCTGCTACATCCTCTTTGCTGTCGTCCTCCTCGGCTGAGTGACAGTTCAACTCTACTGGTGCTGCGATCTCCTCTCCAGCTACAGAGCCCCATCTCTCCAGGGCCTATGCTGCATGCCAGGTATGACGGTGTCACGCTATCTTAGACGTGTCTTGCCTCAAAGTGGACAGTCACACTGGAGCAGCTCTCCTGGCTGCTCTTAACAAACAGGTGGATCAGTGGCTGACCCCGCACCAGCTGGAGATTGGCAACGTGGTGTTTGACAACGGCAGCAATCTCCTTTCTGCTTTAAATTTGGGAAAGCGGACACATGTACCCTGCATGGCACATGTGTTGAATCTAGTCATTCAAAGATTTGTGTCAAGGTACCCAGGCTCAGAGGACGTCCTGAAGCAGGCCAGGAAGCTGTGTGGGCATTTCAGGCGGTCTTACACGGCCATGGAACGCTTTGCTTACATTCAGCAGAGAAGCAACTTTCCGGTGAGACGCTTGATATGTGATAGCCCGACTCACTGGAATTCGACCCTGGTCATGTTCTCTCACCTGCTAGAACAGGAGAAAGCCGTCACCCAGTACCTCTACAATTTCAGTAGAAGGACACAATCTGGGGAGATGGGGATGTTCTGGCCCAACAACTGGACACTGATGCGAAATACATGCAGACTCATGCGGCCATTTGAGAAGGTGACCAACCTGGTGAGTCGTAGTGAAGGCACCATCAGCGACTTGATCCCGTATGCTTACTTCCTGGAGCGTGCCGTGCGTAGAGTGGTGGATAAAGCTGTGGAGGAGCGTGAAGAGGAACAGTTACGGCAGGAATAGTTGTGGGAGCAATTTACATCAGAATCAGATGTTTCCTCAACACCTGTGGCAGCACAAAGGAGGGTGGAGGAGGAAGAGTCATGTGGGGAAGAGGAGTCAGACTCGGATGATGTGGAAGGTGTTTCTTTGGAGGAGGAGGAGGAGGCGGCGGTGGCATAAGAAGAACAACAACCACAGCAGGCGTCGCAGGGGGCTTGTGCTGCTCGACGTTCCCGTGGTATTGTTCGTGGCTGTGGGGAGGAGGAGGACTTACCTGACATCACTGAGGAAGAGCAAGAGGAGATGGATAGTACGTCTGCATCCAACTTTGTGCAGATGTCGTCTTTCATGCTTTCCAGCCTGTTGAGGGACCCCCGTATAAAAAAACTCAAGGGGAATGAGCTGTACTGGGTGGCCACGCTACTAGACCCTCGGTATAGGCACAAAGTGGCGGACATGTTACCAACTCACCAGAAGGCAGAAAGGATTCAGCACATGCAGAACAAGCTGTCAACTATGCTTTACAATGCGTTTAAGGGTGATGTCACAGCACAACGCAATAAAGGTAACACTGCCAGTAATCCTCCTCCCATGTCCACGCAGGCAAGGACAGGACGCTCCAGCGATCTCATGGTGATGTCGGACATGCAGACATTCTTTAGTCCAATGCCTTGACTTAGTGCTTCCGGATCCACCCTCCACGAACGCCTGGACCAGCAGGTAGCCGACTACCTGGCCTTAAGTGTGGATGTAGACACTGTGAGCAGTCGATGAACCCTTGGACCACTGGGTGTGCAGGCTTGACCTGTGGTCAGAGCTGTCACAATTTGCCACCCAACTTCTGTCTTGCCCTGCCTCAAGCGTCATGTCAGAAAGGACCTTCAGCGCAGCTGGAGGCATTGTCACTGAGAAGAGACGTCGCCTAAGTCACAAAAGTGTTCAGTACCTGACATTTATCAAAATGAATGAGGCATGGATCCCGGAGGGCTACTACCCGCCCGAAGACTAAGTCAGTCCCCACACAGCATCTCTGCCAGCACGTCGTGTGACTGACTGCCTGCCACGAAGACTAAGTTGCTCCCCACACAGCACCTCTGCCTGCAGGCCGCTTTACTGCCTTCTCCGCCACCACCAACAGGGTCCAGGACTCCAGGCGGACTCCTGAATTTTTTAGGCTGCTGCTAGCAGCGGCCGCTATACTAATTTTTCTGGTGCGTGTATATGCCTGCCTAATTTTTCTGGCTGCACTGCGGCTGCAACAACAAAACAAAAGGCATGTACATGTGCCCATTTCCCTTCATGATCATTACCTTGCCGTGGTGAAGGGGCTTGCGTATCACAATGAAGCAATAACCGCCAGCTATATGAGTGTCTCGGGGGGTGGCACACCAAAGATAATAAGGTCGTTGCTTCATTGTGGACAGACCAAATTTGATCAGCTGGACAATCACTGTTCTGTTATTCAGCTACCTCAGCCCGGCGACCATATTGGCTGGAAAGCCGCCATCACCTGCACTCTTGTCATGGTGCGCACCAGTCCAGCACAGCCGTCACTACACAAACAGCTGTTTGCAGTCACTGCATACCTTTCACTGCATCTTTGACTGCACATTGTATTACAGTGGCTTGCAAAAGTATTCGGCCCCCTTGAAGTTTTCCACATTTTGTCATATTACTGCCACAAACATGAATCAATTTTATTGGAATTCCACATGAAAGACCAACACAAAGTGGTGTACACATGAGAAGTGGAACGAAAATCATACATGATTCCAAACATTTTTTACAAATAAATAACTGCAAAGTGGTGTGTGCATAATTATTTGGCCCCCTTTGATCTGAGTGCAGTCAGTTGCCTATAGACATTGCCCGATGAGTGCTAATGACTAAATAGAGTGCACCTGTGTGTAATCTAATGTCAGTACAAATACAGATGCTCTGTGAGGGCCTCAGATGTTGTCTAAGAGAATATTGGGAGCAACAACACCGTGAAGTCCAAAGAACGCACAAGACAGGTCCAAGACGGGTCAGGGATCAAGTTATTGAGAAATTTAAAGCAGGCTTAGGCTACAAAAAGATTTCCAAAGCCTTGAACATCCCAAGAAGCACTGCTCAAGCGATCATTTAGAAATGGAAGGAGTATGGCACAACTGTAAACCTACCAAGACAAGGCCATCCACCTAAACTCACAGGCCGAACAAGGAGAGCGCTGATCAGAAATGCAGTCAAGAGGCCCATGGTGACTCTGGACGAGCTGCAGAGATCTACAGCTCAGGTGGGAGACTCTGTCCATAGGACAACTATTAGTCATGCACTGTACAAAGTTGGCCTTTATGGAAGAGTGGCAAGAAGAAAGGCATTGTTAACAGAAAGCATAAGAAGTCCCGTTTGCAGTTTGCCACAAGCCATGTGGGGGACACAACAACCATGTGTAAGAAGGTGCTCTGGTCAGATGAGACCAAAATGGAACTTTTTGGCCAAAATGCAAAACGCTATGTGTGGCAGAAAACTAACACAGCACATCACTCTGAACACACCATCCTCACTGTCCTTTGGCAAGTCTCCCTAACACTGCTACTGCCTATAGAACGCGCCCTAGTGGCTGCTGCTCTGGCGCTTTGAGTCCGCCAGGAGAAAAGCGCGGTATAGATGTTATTTGTCTTGTCTTGTCACTGTCAAATATGGTGGTGGCAGCATCATGCTCGGGGGCGGCATCACTTCAGCAGGGACAGGGAAGCTGGTCAGAGTTGATGGGAATATGGATGGAGCCAAATACAGGGCAAACTTGGAAGAAAACCTCTTGGAGACTGCAAAAGACTTGAGACTGGGGCGGAGGTTCACCTTCCAGCAGGACAATGACCCTAAACATAAAGCCAGGGCAACAATGGAATGGTTTAAAACAAAGCATATCTATGTGTTAGAATGGCCCAGTCAAAGTCCAGATCTAAATCCAATCGAGAATCTGTGGCAAGATCTAAAAACTGCTGTTCACAAACGCTGTCCATCTAATCTGACTGAGCTGGAGTTGTTTTGCAAAGAAGAATGGGCAAGGATTTCAGTCTCTAGATGTGCAAAGCTGGTAGAGACATACCCTAAAAGACTCTCTAAACCAGAAAAGTACCAAAGTGGGTAATGAATATCTAGAAAAAAATGGCTCCACACATATATAGTACAAATGTTATCAATACAACTTTATTAGACAATCCATTAAAAAGCAATAAAAAAGATTAAAATCTCCCGATTGAAACCAAGGATTGTTGGTATTCCAGTACAACCAAAATGATATCATATAATGAATTTCTGGTATTCAAAGGTAAATAACGCTACACGGAAGGATACTCCATCTTATGTGCAATAAAAGTGCCTAGTGCAAAGGGATAAACTGCTCAGCTATCCATCTCCTAACAATAAATCTCAAAGTGCATATACAAACATAGTAAATAAATATATAGATAAATAAATCCACATAATTTATGAAAAGTGACATGTGCCAATATGTACATGAACCACAAAAATCTGAAAGTGTAGTGAAAACCCTCTGTGCATGGTGGTCGTGCACATACCGAGCCCCAGAAGAGAGAACTGGGGATGCGCATGCACCGGCCCCACACAAAGAGCCTGTAAACACAAAAACAACTCGAGAGATGACCTGAAAACAGGAAAAAATATGGTGCATATAGTGCTGCTGAGTGCCCTTACCGGAGCTGATATGAACTGGAAGCCGGGAGAGAGAACACGCCTGACGCGGTCGCAGCTGATCTGCTGCTTCAGAAGAGGCTAAACATAAAGCCAGGGCAACAATGGAATGGTTTAAAACAAAGCATATCTATGTGTTAGAATGGCCCAGTCAAAGTCCAGATCTAAATCCAATCGAGAATCTGTGGCAAGATCTAAAAACTGCTGTTCACAAACGCTGTCCATCTAATCTGACTGAGCTGGAGCTGTTTTGCAAAGAAGAATGGGCAAGGATTTCAGTCTCTAGATGTGCAAAGCTGGTAGAGACATACCCTAAAAGACTGGCAGCTGTAATTCTAGCAAAAGGTGGTTCTACAAAGTATTGACTCAGGGGGCCGAATAATTACGCACACCCCACTTTGCAGTTATTTATTTGTAAAAATAATCCACTTCTCACATGTACACCCCTTTGTATTGGTCTTTCACGTGGAATTCCAATAAAATTGATGCATGTTTGTGGCAGTAATGTGACAAAATGTGGACAACTTCAAGGGGGCCGAATACTTTTGCAACCCACTGTATCAGTGTTCTCCCCAGAGCCTTTTAACTGGGCGGAGCGCCCGGCTGGTGGTCAGTCCCCGCCCGGCTGCTGTGATCACTATCACTAATCCCTGTCTACGGCATATTTGCCGTCCTCCACACTCATTCAGCACAAGTGCACAGCGGCTTTGGCATTGGAGCTGGCCGCTGTCACTCTGATACAATCTCCGCCCTCCTCCTCAGCTCCTGACATTACAAGCCAGCCAGACCGCGGGAGCTTTGAAGAGGTCGGGGCACACAGAGAAAGAGCCGAGAGAACGTGGGCTTGCTGTGTTCCCTCTGAGTCACTGATTGCCCGAGTAGTGCAGAGAACGGGCTCTCCTCCCTCTGTCTTCCCATCATGCAGGAATTTTCTCAGCACGTTCCCCAGCCTCCCCCGATCAGAGGTCACAGCACAGGGAACAGCGTGGAGCAGCGCTCATTCATGCCGGGGAGAGCAGCAGCAGGGCAGATGGTTATCTGATATCAGTAATGGCCCCCCAGCAAAGGAATCCTTGTGACTCAGCTGCCGTCTCTCAAGACAGGTATTAGTAAACTTTACAGTCACTACTGCTTCCCTTCCCCCACTGCTCTGCCTGGAGAGGTTACATAGCTAGCTGTCCTGGACATCAGTCTGCAGACTTCCTGCACTGTGCTGTGCAGTGTGCTGTGTGCACTCACACATTTTCATTCCTGCATTAGTCTGTTTCTCACTCTCCCTCTTACACATTTCCCTCTGTCTCTCTCACACACTTTCTCCCTCTTTTTTTCTTTCCCCTTTCCCAGTCCTTTTCACACTCTCTCTCTGTCCCTCGAAGACAATCTATCTCCCAGACTCACACCTATTCCTCTTCCCTTCAGTTTGTATTCACCTTTTTCTACTCAACCCCCCTCTGTCCTCTATATACTGTATTTCCTGTATACAGTATGTATGTCTGCTTACCAGTACTTGATTTTGTTTAAGGGTAGAAGCCACAGCAGAAACCCCCAAGCACTTTTATGTTCCTTTGTAGTGCATGTTTAGCATAGACAAACAACAAGCATGTCTACGCTGGGTTTACTACTACTGTCAGCCAAAATTATTGTGAGACTTTTTGAATGAGATAACAAAACAGTCTGTGGGGATGTGTGGTTTTGGCCCTAATTTATCTACCCTGTCCACAGCCCCTTTCTGGCATTAATCCGGCTTTGGCAGCACTTTATCTGATTGCCCATCAAAACAGCACCACTCAGTGCAAGATGCCTCTTTCTCCATTAGCATCATTTAGTGTAATCCTCTACCCCTATCAGCAGCGGCTTGCATGACTACCTCACCAGATAACAACCAGCGTGCTCCACCTACTCTTCTCCCCAGCAAGCAGCACCCAGCATGATCCTCCCTCTCCATTCTCACCTAGTAGTAGCAGACAACATCACCCTCCTTCCCCACACATGGTGACCGTAAAGGGAACCAGAGAGGAAGGATAGGGAAAAATAGGAAAAGGTTTTATACATACCTGGGGCTTCCTCCAGCCCCATAAGCCTGGATTGCTCCCACGCCGCAATCCTCTGCTTCCTGTATCGCCGGTACCGGGCCCTGTCACTTCCGGCGGGCGCAACCAATTGTCCGCATCACAGGGGCTCCCTCCATACCCTTACGCATGCGGCTGCGCAGTTTGCAGCCGCATGCGTAGGTATATGGAGGGAGCCCCTGTGATGCAAACAATTGGCCGCGTCCTACGGCCGACTCGCGGAAATGACAAGACCCGGTACCGGCAGATCCAGGCAGCGGGGGACGTGGCGTGGGAGCGATCCAGGCTTATGGGGCTGGAGGAAGCCCCAGGTATGTATAAAACCTTTCCCCCAACGTCTCTGGTTCCCTTTAATTTCCCACCCGGCTACTTTTTCATGCCACCCGGCTGGAAAAAAATTCTGGGGAGAACACTGCTGTATATAGAGGTATACAGATGAAGACAAAGATGTAGATAGGTTTATAGATGAAGACAGAAATATATAGCTGTATACAGATAAAAACAGAGATATATAGATGGAAACAGAAATATGCAGAAGTACACAGATGAAGACAGATAAAAGAAGGATATAGATGAAGTCAGAGATATGTAGAAGTATACATTTGAAGCGGAGCAGTGCTTTTCAGCGCTGCTAGATTTGAGCGCAGCCGGCGCCACCATAGACTATAATAAGAATCACATCCTATTAGCAGGATGTAAGAATCCCCGACTGAGCATTCAGACTAGCTTTGCCCAGAATATTTATAGCTGAGTCAGTCTTCTGTGATGTCTTTTAAAGCCCAAGTCTGCCCTTTGTGGCTCTGCTTTCCTGCTATTTATCCTCAAAGCAGCAAAGCAGAGCCACAAGGGGGCAGGCTTGGGCTTGAAAAGACATCACAGAAGACTGACTCAACTATAATCATTCTGGTGAAAGCTAGACTGAATGCTCAGTCTGGGATTCTTATCAGGGCTGATAACAGGCAGATTTTGCAGAGAAGAATGAAACAGAGAGAAGGGTAGATGTTTACTGTCATGTTCCCATTGATATGTATGGTAAAATACATGAGGGTGCTTTGTCTCTGGTTCCCTTTAACTTCTAGGGGACCACCTAACACCGATGGGCATGGCCGCGGCAGCAGCCCCAGGACCGCCTAACGCCAAATGGCGTCAAGTCCTGGGGCTGCAGTTTCCCAGGGAACGGCCGCGCGCATGTGCGATCGTTCCCTGCCACTTCACAGAACGGAGTTCCGTGATTAGCCTGCTAGCCGCCGATCATGGCTAGCAGGCTGTTTGTAAACAAAAGTGGAAAGAAATCCCCTTTGTTTACATCCGTACAGTGCTGTGGTCCCCAGCAGCGCTGTATGAGATCGGCGATCCCCGACCTCTGATTGGCCGGGGAGCGCCGTCCTCTCATAGGCTGATGCCAATGAGAGGCGGAACAGTATGGATCGCCGTCCTGTTCCATACAGGATCTCGGAGGGGAGGAGGGAAGGGGAGGGAGGGAGGGAGAAGGGAGGGAGAGAGAGCCTCATAGAGGCTAGAAAAAAAAACCAACCAAAAACGGCTATAGCGATCGGACACCTCAGGCGGCATGTCCACTTAGGGACAAAAAAAGGAGGCGAGTCCGATCGCTGGGCTCCATAGCTGGGCTGTGCAGGAGGCTGAAAAGCCTGCACAGCCCAGTACTGCAAAAAAAAAAAAAAAGCCTGGTTGTTAGGGAGGTTAACACTGCAGTCATCAAGAGGTTAAAAAACACAATAATTCGGGCCTCCAGCAATCGCTGGAAGCCGAATTATATCATTCCCCCACTATCCATGGCGGCCTGGAGGGGGAATAGTAATTAACACGGCCAGGACTTGTGCAGAAGCAGGATCAGCCATATACCGATGTATCCTGCGCCAAGTCTACCGGCGCCGATTTCAAATGTATGCATTTGAAGACGGAAATATATAGAAGTGTACAGATGAAGACAGAAATACATAGACATGTATAGATGAAGTGTACAGGTGCATCCCTGCGGAATGTTCGTTTACTGTTTGTTCTAAAGTGTCCAGAAATAACACCAGATCTCCCAGAATGCCCTGGGCTTTATGACATCGTACCCTAGGTTTGATATCACTGGGAGGGTGAGGTTGCATACCAATATACAGCAGTCAGTCTGGTCCTGGGAAATAATTGTATTCAGAGCATTTTACAATTTTACTTTACAAGTAATGCTTGATCTACAGTATAATCCAGAAATTTCACAGTACTGACGATGGCGTAGAGGGCAGCACAGTGGCGTAGTGGGCAGCACAGTGGCATAGTAGGCAGCACAGTGGCATAGTAGGCAGCACAGTGGCATAGTAGGCAGCACAGTGGCGTAGTGGGCAGCATAGTGGCGTAGAGGGCAGCATAGTGGTGTAGTGGGCAGCACAGTGGTATAGTGGATAGCACTCTCGTCTTGCAGCACTGGGTCCTGGATTCAAATCCCACCACGGCACTATTTGCACAGAGTTTGTATGTTCTCCCCGTGTCTGGATGGATTTCCTCCAGGCGCTCTGATTTCCTCCCACAGCCCAAAATCATACAGATAATGTTAATTGGCTTCCCCATAGATTGGCCCTAGACTATGATACATACACTATGTGATACATACATAGACATATGACTATAGGAATTAGATTGTGAGCTCCTTTGAGGGACAGTTAAGTTACAAGACAATATATAGTCTGTACAGCCCTGCGGAAGATGTCGGTGCTATATAAATAATAATAATTTGTTTTCAATAAGATGTTAGCTAAGGCATTCCAGCAGCTCTGCGTTATTCACATATTGCTGTGCATACGCCACCTAGTGTTGATCTATGAGAAGGCATGACCTGCAGAAACAGAGAGTTGAGCTGCAGTGTAACCAAGGGCCTGGACACCTGGCAGAGGGAGGATGCTGCACACACCACTACACACTGTATAGAAACAAGTGCTGAGCATACTGCATAAAAGTTTGAGGATGAAAGCTACAAACAATCTTCAGGGGATGGCGTTATACCCTAATTGACAGGCCCCCTGCATATTGATCTATGCTTCAGCCTCAGACTTGTACAGGCATGAACAGGGGCTGGATGTTTAGGACCCCCTGAAAAAAAATGATCCTTGCCACCTCATATCTGCTCTTCCTACCAGCAGCCTGAGCCACTAACTCTGCATACATGGCTCCTGATCTCACATGATGCGCAAGACATAGCAAATGGCTCAGGTTGTCAATAGAAAGAGGAGACAAGCGGCATAGTGGGATCATGTAAATACACCTCTTGTTTCCCCCTATTACTTTATAGCAAGTTCGCAAGTGTTGGTAGTATCAACAGGATTACTTTAACCTCCCTGGCGTTTTGATTCCCCGCAGCCGCGGGCGGTTTTTTTAACCTACTTTTTTTTTTTTAATCATGTAGCTAGCCTAGCGCTAGCTACATGATAACCCCTTCCCTGCTGAATCCCACCCATCCTTCCGATTGCCGCCGGCAATCATGCCCATCAGGAAATCCCGTTCTGAACGGGATTTCCTTCAAGGCTTCCCCGTCGCCATGGCGACTAACGGATTGACGTCATCGACGTCGTGATGTCACAGGGAGTCCCGATCCACCCCTCAGTGCTGCCTGGCACTGATTGGCCAGGCTGCGCACGGGGTCTCGGGGGGGCCTATTACGCGGTGGATCGGAGAAACACACAGCTAGCAAAGTGCTAGCTCCGTGTTTCAAAATAAAATTATTCAAACCTGAGCGGTGCCCTCCGGCGTCACTGGACGAGCTCAGCTCGTCCAGAATGCTAAAGAGGTTTTAAACCGCAGTATAGCAAAGCAACCAAAAGCTGTCACTGTCTGTAGAATGATGTGCAGATCTCTATGGCATTGTTATTTCCTGTATTCATAGCTGTGTTCTTTCTGTTCTAAGTAAGCTGCATTTCCTGATGGTGGTGTAGGATTTAACTCTGCATATTCTTTTTCAGTAAAGAGGTCTAACTTGTTATACTGGGAGAAAATTGATTTTAAAGGACTTGTTCTGAGTGTGGGAAATGTGTCAAGGGCCGGTGACTTTAGCAAAGGCCCCTTACATGCTAAAAACACCAAATTTGCAGGGTATGTGAAGGAGGTCAAGTGGGTACAAGAGAAAAATACCTTATAGTTTTTGAGAAAATCAATTTTAAATTTCTTGAGCTGAATGTGGGAAATGTTTTAATGGTGGCCGACTTTAGCGGTTAATAGCAAAGCCCCCTCATGTGCTACAAACACCAAATGTGCAGGGTATGTGAGGGTGGACAGTTGGTACAAGAGGGAAAAAAAATTCAAAAAGATCTTATCCTTTTTTTGAGAATACTAATTTTAAAACTCTCGTTCTGAGTGTAAGAAATGTTTCAAGGGTCGCCGAATTTAGCGGTTCATAGCAAAGCACCCTTATGTGCTAGAAACAGCAAATTTGCAGGGTATGTGAAGGTAGACAGTGGGTAGAAGAGGAAAACATTTCATTTTTCAAAAAAGACCATATAGTTTTTGAGAAAATCAATTTTAAAATTCTTGTTCTGAGTGTGGGAAATGTTTCAAGGGCCGGCGACTTTAGTGGTTAATAACAAACCCCCCTACATACTAAAAACACTAAATTTGCAGGATATGTGAAGGAGAATTTTTTTTTTTTCAAAAAGACCTTATAGTTTTTGAGAAAATCAATGTTACATTTCTTGAACTGAATATGGGAAATATTTTAGGGCCCAGAAAATGCATAAACAAATTTGCATGCGGTTGCAAATTCGTATGTGTTTGTATGCAAATGTTCATGCAAATTTTCGTGTATTTTTGTAATTATGCGAATTTAACCATGTCAGTGCCCGTGTGCTTTTACGTTGACTTTATACAAAAACGTATGCGAAATTTGCATGGAAAATTCACATAAAGGTAACGCATGTGAATTTCCTATTAAATACAGTACATGTGAATCGCACACTAGCCTTGCGGTGTGCGAATTCTGATGGCTCTGCAGATTTTGTCTGTGCAGCACTGGATCCCAGGGAGGTGAGTGAGTGCTGGGCTGCTGCAGAACTCCCTAGCAGCATGATTTTTTTTCCAGGTTTTAGGATCTGAACGCATGTAAAAAAAAATTGCACAAAAATCCAAAAAGAATCACAATACCAGAAAATTATGTTACATAGTTACATAGTTATTTTGGTTGAAAAAAGACATACGTCCATCGAGTTCAACCAGAGAACAAGGTACAACACCAGCCTGCTCCCTCACATATCCCTGTTGATCCAGAGGAAGGCGAAAACACCCTTACAAGGCATGGTTCAATTAGCCCCAAAAGGGAAAAAAATTCCTTCCCGACTCCAGATGGCAATCAGATAAAATCCCTGGATCAACATCATTAGTAATTGTAGCCATGGATGTCTTTCAACGCAAGGAAAGCATCTAAGCCCCCTTTAAATGCAGGTATAGAATTTGCCATAACGACTTCCTGTGGCAATGCATTCCACATCTTAATACTCTTACTGTAAAGAACCCTTTCCTAAATAAATGGCATGTATGTTTTACAATTCAAACCACACTGGTCCTTTCTATCCTGTTCCTTTATATAAACATTTGAAAATAAGAAATATATCAGTTTAAAGGATGGGTATAAAGTTTAGAGTCAATCATGGGCGGCGCCAGGGGGGTGCTTTGGGGTGCTAAAGCACCCCCCAAAATATTCAAAGCACCCCCTTAGCACCCATGTGCCGCCGCTCCGCTCTCTCTCCCTGCTCCGTCTCAGTCTGTCAGTGCTAAAAGAAAATGGTTGCCGATGTCCACAAATGCAGACATCGGCGGCCATTTTCTTGTAGCTATCTAACAACAGAGGGAGAGGAGGCAGGGAGAAGTAGGGAGAAGCAGAGAAGAGCCTGGCTTTGACGCAGGAGAGGAGGCGGCGGCGGTGGGAACAGGAATAGAGGCAGCGGCCGCCAGCTCAGAAGAATACACGAGCGGCGGCCGTGGGAACGGCGGGGCATACTGGGGCATCTATACTACCTATACTGGGGCAGCTATACTACCTACACTGGGGCAGCTATACTACCTATACTGGGGCAGCTATACTAACTATACTGGGGCAGCTATACTACCTGTACTGGGGCATCTATACTACCTATACTGGGGCAGCTATACTACCTATGCTGGGGCAGCTATACTACCTATACTGGGGTATCTATACTACCCATACTGGGGCAGCTATACTACCTATGCTGGGGCAACTATGCTACCTATGCTGGGGAACTATACTACCTATGCTGGGGCAGCTATACTACATATGCTAGGGCAGCTATACTACCTATACTGGGGCAGCTATACTACATATGCTAGGGCAGTTATACTACCTATACTGGGGCAGCTATACTACCTATACTGGGGCAGCTATACTACCTATACTGGGGCATCAATATTACCTATGCTGGGGCAGCTATACTACCTATACTGGGGCAGCTATACTACATATGCTAGGGCAGTTATACTACCTATACTGGGGAACTATACTACCTATACTGGGGCAACTATATTACTTATACATGCTCACTTTCCAGTGCAAAGACATGCCCATTTTTTACCACGCCCGTGGTTTGTGGGGCCACAACCTTTTTTTCTGCAGCGCAAGGTCACAGCAACCCCTAGAAAATATCCAGCATCTGCATAGCACCCAGGGCCGGTTCAAGGAACAATTGGGCCCTAGGGCAAAATTAGCTTGGGGGCCCCTGAACAGACACCCCCCCCCCCCCCCGACCAAAAAGCGTCATTCGAGGCCCTTTATTGCAGCCAAATTTCCCTCCTGGGCCCCTGAGCTGGCTGCTGACCCTCCCCCAATCACCTCCCAACTTAACAGACTCTGCAGAGTCCCTGGGGAGCAACAGTTAAGATGGGGGAGGGACAAATTGGGGGCCCCTGCAGGCTCTGGGGCCCTGGCGCAATTGCTCATTTTTCCTATGGTAGCTCCGGCCCTGATAGCACCACCTAAAAAAAATTCCTGGAGCCGCCCCTTGAGTCAATTGAACACATTTCAGTAGAAAAATAAATATATTTACATACATCTGTACATCAGTCCTGAAAGAGGGACAAAGGAGGAAGGAAGAGGAGCAGTTGGGATATATATATATATATATATATATATATATATATATATATATATATATATATATATACATATACATATATATATATATATATATATATATATATATATATATATATATATATATATATATATTATACATATATATATATATATATATATATTTCCTGTTTCTGTTTTTGGTCTTTAAGCCTTGTGTATACAATTTTTGCAATTGTGTTGAGTTTGCACTTAGTGTATCACTTTTCTCTAATGTATATTGCGGGGTTGTCTATTGGTTAATACTACATATCGCATGATAGGCTATGTGTGCATTATTTCATGACATGTATTGTGCACCCTTGTTGGAAATTTTTTTTAAAAAAATGTTGAAGTTTAAAAAAGTTTCATTTTTGGATATTACAACCCCTTTTAAATATGCTGTGAATTTTCTCAGTTTTGTGCAGAGTGCAGACATCACCAGCAAACTGCTATTTCAAGCCGCATACTATTTTGCATTAAATCCGCATGCAAGCCATAAATTATTAGCATCTCAGTGACCATCTCTGCAGGATCACTGCTCAGGATGCAGAGGATGGCACATTTATTTGAGAGTACTGAAGCAGCTGGGGGTGATCAAAACCCCAAGGAAAATATAGGGGACTAAAAGAGACTGAAAAGGCCTCCTATTAAAAAGCAATGTTTAGTGTGGTTTACCTTCTTAAAACAGAAGTTATTTGTGATAATTCAGCTGTAAGTGAACATCTGTGGTTACCCACAATGCACCACTACTGAATATGCAAATTATCTCTTTATGCCCCCGTAAGCCAGGCTAGCATCCAGAACCGCTGGTGTATAGCAAGCCTATAGCTTTAAACTACTACTAAAAAAGCAATGATTAGTATGATTTGCCTTTTTAAAATAAGTTTCAAGAATGCAAATCACACTAGTCAACATTAATTTGAAGGACAGTACGCATGAAGTGAAGATTTGTTTTCCAGCCTGTAGATGGCAGTAAAGAGCTTCGTGTGAGAGCTGTGCATAAATCACACTGGCAGAGAGTAGAGGGGGGATAGCTGCAGGTGATACTTTCTCTCCTGTAGAGATGTCTGCCTGTGTGACATATAGGAGGCTGGGACATAATTACAGCCAGACACACAACCGACAACAATACCTCCTCCTCTTTGCTAACATTTCACACTGAAGGAACAGACTAACCAGCAAGCTACTTATGAACCAGAACTCAATGGAGTGTGTGAGGGTTTGTAACACCGAGAGGTACAAACTAACCAGCAAGCTCCTGGTGAACCAGAACTCATTGGAGTGTGTAAGGGGCTACAATGGTCCTAAAAGCCCCCTTACTAAAATGCTATGGAAAACAAAAGTATGCTTTCTTAGAACAGAAAGAATTTACGATAATGTGATGTCTCCCAGTGCACCACTGCTGAATATATGCAAATTAACCATTGTTGCCCTTAGAAGCTAAACACACCTCCAGATCCGCTGGAATGCAATGATGTATCAGCTTGTTAATTTGTACAGAGCCATAATAATCCAACATGCATATAGACTGTTTTGGATTGTGTGATCCTCATCAGTGCATGGCATGGATTAATTTGGCTCTATGGAGTAGGACTTGTAACACCAAGAGGTACAGACTAACCAGCAAGCTCCTGGTGAACCAGAACTCATTGGAGTGTGTAAGGGGCTACAATAGTCCTAAAAGCCCCCTTACTAAAATGCTATGGAAAACAAGTTTGCTTTCTTAAAACAGAAAATATGTTCGATAATTCAGGTTGGAGTGAGCTTGATATGTCTCCCAGTGCATCACTGCTGAATATATGCAAATTAACCATTTTTGCCCTTAGAGGCTTAGAATATATGGTTAATTTGCGTATATTCAGCATTGATGCACTGGGAGACATCTCAAGCTCACTCCAACCTGAATTATCGCAAATTCTTTCTGTTTTAAGAAAGCAAAATCTTATTTTCCATAACACTGAAGGAACAAACCACTCCTAAGGTAACATGCAGCTCTGCATCTGTCGTGGGACTACAAGTCCCAGAAATCTCCATTAGCCTGAGACTAGAAATTTAGGGTTATCGGTAAGATGTTAATAATGGTGTTTCTTCTGGCACACCCACATGGGGTTGGGAAATGAATGTTCCTGTCAGCATTAGAAATCACGTTTTGGAGGTTCATCCCTGTACTGAAGCACTTTACAGAGTACATATGTCACTGACTGTACTCAGAGGAGCTCACAATCCTTTACTACCATAGTAATAGTCTAATGTCCTGCCATATTATTATTATGTATTTATATAGCACTGACATCTTCTGCAGCACTTTACAGAGTACATAGTCATGTCACTGACTGTCCTCAGAGGAGCTCACACTCTAATACTACCGTAGTCATAGTCTAATGTCCTACCATATTATTATTATGTATTTATATAGCACTGACATCTTCTGCAGCATTTCACAGAGTACATAGTCATGTCACTGACTGTCCTCAGAGGAGCTCACACTCTAATACTGCCGTAGTCATAGTCTAATGTCCTGCCATAATATTATTATGTATTTATATAGCACTGGCATCTTCTGCAGCACTTTGCAGAGTACAGTCATGTCATTGACTGTCCTCAGAGGAGCTCACAATCTAATACTACCATAGGCATAGTCTAATGTCCTACCATATTATTCTTATGTATTTATATAGCACTGACATCTTCTGCAGCACTGTATAGAGTACATAAAATGTCATGTCACTGACTGATTATTATTATGTATTTATATAGCACCGACATCTTCTGCAGCACTTTACAGAGTACATAGCCATGTCACTGACTGTCCTCAGAGGAGCTCACAATCTAATACTACCATAGGCATAGTCTAATGTCCTACCATATTATTCTTATGTATTTATATAGCAATGACATCTTCTGCAGCACTGTACAGAGTACAGAGTCATGCCACTGACTGTCCTCAGAGGAGCTCACAATCTAATACTACCATAGTCATAGTCTAATGTCCTACCATATTATTCTTATGTATTTATTTAGCACTGACATCTTCTGCAGCACTGTACAGAGTACATAGTCATGCCACTGACTGTCCTCAGATGAGCTCACTATCTAATCCCTGCCATAGTAATATGTACCCAATCATAGTCTAAAGCTAGTAATATGCTGTAAAGTTGTTTTTTTTTTTTTTGCCTGATTAGACAAAATGTCCAATCGATCATAAACAATTGCAATCAATATTACGATCGATATTAAGGACTGGTATCGGTCTGAAGACCGATCTGCAATGTTGGTCTTTAGTCATAAAATAATTGATCAACTGATAACAATGTTTTGTAGCCAGCTTAACGCCAACTTGGGAGAAGTCAGCTCACATATCTGTGTGTTTTTGGAAAATGGAGATGCCTAGAAGAAAACCACGCAAATACGGAGCGATCACATGATCAGGACGTCAGTATAATCTGCTCACAGTTAGGGGTAGTGGCGTTCCAAATGATATTATTATTATTATTTAATATTAATATAGCGCCGACATATTACGCAGCGCTGTACAGTATATATATATATATCTTGTCACTAACTGATATTCAGATTTATTGCTGAAATGCGACTTAAGGTGCTCATTAACGTATCAATTTTTCCTTCAGATTCGATCTTTTGATGCGATTTGAAGGATCGAAACTAATCGGAAGGCAGTTATCGATTGTTACCATTAATGGAATAATTTAAGAAGGTTTTACATTCATAAAATCCAATTTTTGGATCAATACTTTTTTTCTTTTTCAAATTGACCAAAAAATCGTTTCACATCAATTTGCGCCACAAACAGCGCAGATTTCTAGACAATTTCATAAAAAAAAGTGTTGAAAGATCGAATCTGAAGGAAAAATTGTACATTTAATGGGCACCTTCAAGGTGACCACTAATGATACAATCTTAATTGTACAATCTTACCATTTCTATGTAATACGAAGCTCTACCTCAAGTATCCATTCAGAGTATATTCACTCCGTTTACCCCTCTACTACATAGTTTTGTTAAGATTGTAGAATCAAGACTGCATCATCAGTGGTTAAAAAACAAACAGTAATACAATCGATTTTTCTTAATTAGTGCTTGCTCAAGGAAATATCGATGGTTTACTTTATCGGCTTTAGTGCCCATTCACACTAGGGCGATTTGCAGGCGTTTACCATGGATCGCCGAATTGCCATTCGCTAGCGCTTTTAAAAGGGCTAGTGTAACAAATAGTATGTAGCAGTGATCTCACTGCCACAATCACCGGCCATTCAGGGTAAAATCAAACCAAGTGCATGCGATTGTGATTTTAGAGCAAACACAATGTTAAAATCCGCAAATCGCAATCACTCAAAAATTGTACAGTTAAAAATATGCGCAAACCGCAAAAACATTGCTGCTGCAAAACACTAGCGATTTGACAATCCCTAGTGTGAATGGGCCCAATATGTTACATAGTATATGAGAATGTAAAACTATCAAAAAAAAAATAAAAAAAAAAAAAAATATATATATATATATATATATATATATATATATATATATATATTAAAAAAAATCTATAATCCTCATTTGATTCTTGGACAGGGAATTAGCTTAGTATTTACTTAGCTTAGTATTTACCCCAGTCGGTTAAAATGTCACATAGTGTATGGATATAAAAGAATCAATGCCCAACATCTGATAGGATCCTAAAGTGTGATCCCTGCAGCTCTATCACTACTGCACGGAATGGGAGAGGTGGGGGGCTCTGAGCTCCCATGCCTGAGCACAGCCATCATAGGTCAGGAAGGAGGGGGAAGGATGGACTGCACACTCTGCACAGAAGCTGTCTGGCAGCTCTCTCCTCTCCTCTCACAGCTGATGGGGGCAGAACACTGAGTGGTGACGTTGGCAGGGGGAAGAGCAGTTAGAGGTGAGATAGGAGTTGTAGGCTGAGACTGGCAGAAGCTGAGCAGTGGGCAGGAAGAGGGTGGGCTGTGATGAAGAGTAATAGGTGAGGCTACAGCAAAATAGAGTGAGGCTGGCACTACACACAGCACCAGACTGACAGTAGCACCACAAGCTGGCACTTCTGCTGGATTGCAGCCCACCAACATTCTCCCCTCCCCTCATCCCTCCTTGTTCCATGCCTGTGTGAGCCTTGTTGGAGCTTGCTGAGACTTGGCCATAAGCGGGGGATGGATGAGATGAAGGCTGTGCCCGGAGACCCCTACCTCTCCCTGGCACAGAGCTACGGGCAGACCTTCTACGGAGCTCTCCGTGGTGCTGAAGCTACGCGCAATTACGTGGCGCCTCCGTCCCTGGACTTCAACCCCAACTCCAGGGACAGCAGCGACGAGCAGACCGGGGATGACGAGGACGGCTACGAGCAGAACAAGAGTGGTTCCTCTTATGACACCGACGGCAAACTTACCGGCAAGAAGCCCAAAGAACAGCGATCACTGAGGCTGAGCATCAACGCCCGGGAGAGGAGAAGGATGCATGACCTGAACGATGCCTTGGATGGCCTGAGGTCCGTCATCCCCTATGCCCACAGCCCCTCAGTCAGGAAACTCTCCAAAATTGCCACCCTGCTCCTGGCCAAGAACTACATCCTCATGCAGTCCCAGGCTTTGGAGGAGATGAGGAGGCTGGTGGCTTACCTGAACCAAGGACAGACTCTCACCGGCTCCCTGGCTCCTTTTGGACAGTCGTCTGTGTACCCTTACCCTGGCACCAATGTGCCAACCTGCCCTGACAAATGCACAGCCTTCCCCGGGGCCACTTCAAGCCTTTGCAAGCACTGTACAGACAAGCCTTGATGGACCATCTGGGGGTGACCCATCTTCTTCAGGACTTTCTTTGACCACCCACCTCTCAGGACTCTGCTACTTGGTAAAAAAAAAATAAAGAAATAAAACAAACAATTCACTCTCTGCCGTGCTGGGATCTGGGGCTACTCATGTACCCATGCATTTATTTCTCTGATAACATGTACTTTGCTCATAATGGTGACCATCTTCTCCATGACATGAAACCTCTACCCAAATCCATAACTGAGACCTGCTCCTCTGTCACATATGAGGACTCCCACAGGTTGGCAATGTGGAATAATGCTGGTATGAGGATAATAAATCAGACATAAGTGAATCTTTTTGGGTCATGCTTTTTTTTCCTAAGGTGGAAGACCATAACCCACTTATTTTATTCTTTAGAGAATTTGTGGTCTATTGAGGAGACTGTGATTAATTTATGAAAGTCTTAACCTGAATGTTTGCATCCACTTTACGCTGTGTTTACCACTGGGAATGCTTGGGGAAGGGGGGGGGGGGGGGGGGTAGGGAAGAGAAAAGGGATCACATTTCATGCATTATTTTGTCTACATATTATTATTAATATTTTAATTTTAGCCACCCTTCCGCAGCTACCAGAAATGTAGGCAAAATTTGAACAGCTGAGGATGAGTGGGGGGTGCACATTGTTTTTCAAGAGAATTACGGTACCTTGCGTTGTCCATACTCTGAATGTTTCTGTTAACTCTTTAATGTCCATTATTCATAATCACTGCTAACAGCAACACTGTCATCCTTAAACATGTCCATTAGATTTTTTTTTTTGGGGGGGGGGGGGGGTGAGAGGGGTTTAGCTAGTATCATTGCTCTGTATCGGGGGGGGGGGGAGGGGACATCGGGGGAGGGGGCCTCATCATGCAAGGGTGCCTTGGGCATGCAATCTTTTTTCATAAATATAGGTAAACATAAAATGCCTTTTAACCAGTAAAATTCAGGCTTAGAGTCCAGTCATGGAAAAAAAAAAAAAAAAACTCAAGTAGAAAAAAAAAAAATTACACAAAGTTTAATTGTTAATATTATAGTAAAGCAACATAATCAACTATAAAGAAAACAATTTTTTGTGCAAAATTGCATGTGCTATATAGTAAGTAATTTGAGATTCACTGACTTCATTGTGTCCTTTAAAGCTATATGGTATGGAAAATAATAATTTCTGTAAATAATTTGTATTTAAAAACATTTTTATTTTTTTATTTTTTTGAATTACAAAATTACCTAAGCCCCAAATGTTATTGAATCAAAAGTTTAAAAGCCATAAAAATGCAGCTAAAATCTTGAATACTTGTTTTTATAAATGAGTGACCTTGCGGTGTCACGGGTTACAATCGAAATATTTATTAATTGCAATAAAACCATTGCCCCTTGTGCATATGTGCTACATGCATATACGCCCCTTTCATACTACACAAATATCTGATCATCAGACTTTACAGGTTTTGTAATAAAGAGTACAATTTATAGTCAGGAAGATGTCTGTCAATAATGCCAGTTTTTCAGTAAAATTCTAGGAAATATTGTGTCCTCCATGTTCAGGTGAAATTTTTGAATTTTCTCACAGTTGATTTCTAAAATTATTATAATTAAGGGTTGAACAGATTCTATTTACTATAAAACCAACCCTATTTCAGACAATCAATAAAGAGTTAGAGTTGATTTACTAAAGTTGGAGAACACTGTAAGAAGCTGAAGAACATAAGTCATCCAGAAAACCTGAACTTGATATTTTTAAACACCCTGAAATGACTCAGAATAGTTTGGGAGTGTTCTTCGAGTGTAGCGTTTTCAGTTAAAAAGAAAAAAAGTTTGAATAGAAAAGAAATTCTGTGCTACGGTATGTGGCAGTTGGGGGCTACTAACCAGTCACTACTCACCTGATGAAGTTAGTTACAGTCACGAAAATCAGATCTTCCTAGTACCTAATAAGAATGTTCTACCATTAAAAAGTAAAGTACAATTTCATTATACAATTGCTACAAACATAGATCTGCAAAACTAATATAAATATTATGTTTTTATTTTATTTTTTTGCAATTTCATGTTACTAAAAATAATATTTTAATTTGCAGTTGGTTACAAATTCCAAAAACTGAAACCAAGCTCAAATTGCTCTTCTTTTCAGCCTTGGCAGCAGTACTGTTGGGAGTACTTTTACCATAAGAATGTTTCGAAATTCTCACCTTGCTGCCAGAGTAATAAACTACACAAAGATGGAGCCTTTCTTACTAACTTTAACACCTGCACTAATTCACTGACTGACAGTAAACATTGATACTCCTTTCCATCATTTTCAATTAAAAGCATTGTGCAATGACAGTGTTTTAATATGCACACAAAAACAAAGTAATCAAGTTAAAATAATATTACCTCAAAAAACTACTGCTAAAAATACTTTGTTCCACTAATTAGGGGGTATTTTTCTTTTTACATATTTTAATAATAATTTATCTAATTGATGCCTTCTTATTTTACAGGTTATGGTCTTTATTTGTTAATTGTCTGCTGTCATGTAGCAAAAGTTTGGAACCTTTCTGTGGGTCTTAAAGGGGTTCTTTCGCGAAAAAAGTAGGCAGTTAAAAAATGTGACAGATGACAGGTTTTGGGCCAGTCAATCTTTTTAAGGGGGATTCTCAGGGCTTTCTTTGTTTTCAACAGCATTTCCTGAACAGCAGTTTAACTGCCAAAATAGCAAGATACCAGCCGGCCTTCCTAATCACTTGCACACTATTACGTCAGTTAGATTTTGCAACTGTTGTTCAGGAAATGCTGTTGAAAACAAAGAAAGCCCTGAGAATCCCCCTTAAAAAGATGGACTGGCCCAAAACCTGTCATCTGTCACATTTTTTAACTGCCTACTTTTTTCGCGAAAGAACCCCTTTAAAAAAATGTAGTGGAGTTGCTGAAAGTTAGCAAAGTAAAGTTTGTGTTTTTATTGCATACAGTATCCGCAACAAGACATTTATGTCAATTTGTGACAGCTAAGGGGCTTTTTTTTAACATAACATAAAATAAAAAAAAATTGATCTTGCAGGAGAAACACATAGCTACAATAATTCAGGAACCCCACTATGTTCTGAGATATCTGAAGAGATCATGGCCTATATGCAAATAACTTTTTCCCCTGAGTTTTTTCTCCTTGCTGAATTTTTTCATCTCCTGCAAAAATAGGTGAAAACGTACTATCAACTTTCTTGCTTGCTGGAGGTTTTAAAAGGCATTTTATTGACAAGGTATGAAAATATTACCTAGGGTAAAACTCAGGAGAAAAAGTTAATTGCATACGGGCCCTTATTAATATCAATGCCTTTTAACCACTTGAAGACTCAGCCTTTACCCCCCCCCCCCCCCCCCCTTAAGGACCAGCGCTGTTTTTTATGATCTGTGCTGGGTGGGCTCTGCAGCCCCCAGCCCAGATCAGATTGCATGCAGAGCGATCAGATCGCCCCCCTATGGGGATGATGTGCTGGGGGGGTCTGATCGCTCCTGCCGGCTGGCATGTTGTGGGGGGGGGGCACCTCAAAGCCCCCCTCCGCGGCGAGATTCCCCCCCTCCCTCTCCCCCCTGGTGATCGGGGCTGCACAGGACGCTATCCGTCCTGTGCAGCCTGTGACAGGATGTCCTCTGTCACATGGCGGCGATCCCCGGCCGCTGATTGGCCAGGGATCGCCGATCTGCCTTACGGCGCTGCTGCGCAGCAGCGTCGTTCAATGTAAACAAAGGAGACAAACATCTCCTGCGTTTACATTTAGTCTGCGAGCCGCGATCAGCGGCTCGCAGGCTATTCACGGAGACCCGCTCCGTGATCTAACAGGAAACGGCCGCTCGCGCGAGCGGCCTTTCCTGATTAATTAGGGAGGCACCTTGCGACGCAGATGTGCGTCGCTGGTCCTCCATCTACCACTTTGCCGCCGCACTATATGAGTGTGCGGTCGGCAAGTGGTTAAGCACCAGCAAACAAGAAAACACTCAGGCATTGGCAATTAACTTTTTCTCCTGAGTTTTCTCCTAGGAGACCATTTTTCCTCTAATATTTAAATAATTTTTCAGCACTTTGCAATTGAAAAAATACCAAAAAAAATTGATGAAAATGTATTTTCTTTCTTACCGGGTTATTTAAAAGGTATTTACAAGTTGTGAAAATATCCCCTAGGTCTAGGAGAAACCGTAAGAGAAAAAGTTAATTGCATACGGGCCTTAGAGTAACATTTTGGACATTACTTCTGTAGTACTTTTTTATATGCAGAGTGTTCAAAAGTTATTTGAAACAGAAGATGAAAAATGATCCAATAAGTGAATCAAATAAGGGGCCCATGTCATCGATTGCAAGCCGATTAGCAGCATTTACAAAGTTAATCCAGGTCAGAATTGGTAAATCAACCAGTTTATTTTATATTCTTTCCAGAGAGACAGTCCAAGAAATGACCACAAGTGGATAGTCTCATGGAAATTATATATATATATATATATATATATATATATATATATATATATATATATATATATATATATATATATATATATATATTTCTAACTCTTCAATCATTAAGCATTTGGGTGGAAACTGGCTAGGCATCTCCATCGCCTTTTGGGATTTTATAATTTAAAGCATTAGTAGCAAAGAAAAGAGTCTCATATTTTTATTTTCAGGATCATTTGGTCATATTTGCAATTTACAAACTACACTCTGTATTTTAAGCTCAAAAACAAAGCAGAAATAATGATTGTTTGAACATTCCTGCAGTAAAACCTTATCTCAAGCTGTCTCTCACTGTTTCCTGGTTAAGTGCTTCGGAAAACAGGATTGTATTTGACCCAAGTTGGGTCAATAGCTCAGAGAAGCTGTTTTGCATAGATAACAACTGGAGTACTGGAAATCCATATGAGACTCTTTTCTTTCTATTTCTTAGCTGCACTACACATACAATTCATGGGGCCATATGCAATTCACTTTTCTCCTAGGTGATATTGTCATACCTTGTCATAAAATGTTTTGTAAACCACCAGAAAGTAAGAAAATAATCAAAATAATTTCAATATTTTTCACCAACTTTTGTTTTGAGTTCTTTTCAATTGTAAAATGCTGAAAAGCTTTTTAAAGAGAAGATATAAAATATCTCCTAAGACATAACTCAAGAGAAAAAAAAATAATTGCAAATGGGCCATTGAGACAATAAGTTTTTTTTTTCCTCTTCAGGTTTGCTTTAAAGGACAACTGAAGTGAGAGGTATATGGAAGCTGCCATATTTATTTCCTGTTAAACAATACCTGTTGCACGGCAGTCCTGGTATTACTGCCTATTTGGCTGCAGTAGTGTTTGAATCACAACAGAAACAAGCATGCAGCTAATCATGTCAGATCTGACAATAATGTCAGAAACACCTGATCTGCTGCATGCTTGTTCAGGGGCTATGGCTAAAGGTATTAGAGGCAGAGGGTCAGCAGGATGCCAGGCAAATGGTATAGGTTAAAAGGAAATAAATATGGCTGCCTCCATACACCTCTCACTTCAGTTGTCCTTTAAGTTGTGAATGATGTGCAGTTGTAAGAATGTTGTAAATTCACAAAGAATGACAACTCATCTCATCGACAGCAGATCAGAACTTCTTTATAGAAAACTTTAAAAAGCGTTCGTGCAGCAAATGAATCAAAACCAGCTTAATGAAAATTGGTGAAAAATTGTTACGCGAGTGTAAAAGTTGCTCGGAAACCAGTCTAAATCTCTGATTTGGGCAACTGTTTCCCTTTCGCATCAGTTTTGCTCCAGTTTTTCTTGCAGCGATTTTTCTTGCAGCGATCTACCCATGTATTCCTAATGCCTTCCTAGCAGCTAAATCATTCAAACATCATTCAAAGCAGTCAAACATTTTTATTTCTTCAAAAAGGACTTGTGTATGAGAAAATCGGTTTAAAAAATTCAAAGAAAAAATTCATTTTAAACTTGAATGAGCAGGTACAGGGGGACAGAGGTGACACAGAGGGGGACAACGGAGGCCCAGCGTGCACAGAGGAGGTACAGGGGACAGAGATGACACAGTGTTCTGACTTAAGAACAGCTTCATATTAATAACAGACCATACCTCGTTCGTTAACCAGGGACCACCTTACTTTTATTGCAAATTGACTCGTTTTTATATCGGTAATATATTTTTTTAATTGATAATGGCTAAGTATTCATACCAGTTTATACGTCATTGTAACCATGAATTGTCAGGTTTGGTTATAGCCCTCCATAAATGGAAAGCATTGACTAAAGAGAGAAAGCCTTGGCAATGAGAGCGGAGAGCGACCCGGACAGAACCGCCATTCACCGAAGTCTCAGTTGGTTTGCCAGGACTTTTCAGATACTTAATCGTTGTATAAGAGATACAAAATGAAATGATTATTAAGTGCAGATATATAGATCTGTATTTAATCAATATTAAAAGAAACAACTCTGTAGCCAATAAATTGGCGATCATTTTTGATTGCAAAAATTTGTTTGAAAAAGAGCTTGCATATTTTTTTTTTATGTCGATACAGGAGAATTGCGATCAGACGTTGTCTTCTACTAGGGTATGTCTATGGCGGTGTATCTCGACATTTTTACAGCATGTATCCCAATATTAAAGATGACATCTGCTGAGTATCCTCTTGTGGTCCCAACGTCCCTCTCCAGGCAGCAAGCCTAGACTAACATATTTATTAGTGGTGTTCCAGAATAGTGCCTAAACTAAACTTTAAAACATTCCTTTTAGTACGTTTTTCACTTGCTAAATATACTTATTCAGCTTTACGTAGGATTCATCTTTTTCTTAAAGGAGGACTTCAGCCTAAACAAACATACTGTCATCAAGTTAAATTAGTTATGTTAATTAGAATAGATAGGTAATATAATATCTTACCCACCCTGTTTTAAAAAAACAGGCAAATGTTTGTGATTCATGGGGGCTTCCATCTTTTTCATGGGGGCAGCCATCTTTTTGGTTGAAAGGAGGTGACAGGGAGCATGAGACACAGTTCCAACTGTCCTGTGTCCTGATTACCCCTCCCAGCTGCACACGCTAGGCTTCAAATGTCAAATTCAAAATGTAAAAAAAATAAAATTGCACCAAAACAGCAGAACGAGAACAACAACATCAGAAATCCCATCATGCTTTGCACAGCATAAGGGGAAAACTGCCCGGGCAGTTTTCTTCTGTGCAGCTAAAAATGAGGCTTGTATAAGAGAAACAAAGTTCTGATGCTGTGAAACTGTTAAAGAAACACCAAGCCTTTTCAGTGCTGCTGAGTCAATTTTTAGTCCGGAGGTTCACTTTAATCTCAAACCTTTAAAGGACACCTGAAGTGAGAGGGATACGGAGGCTGCCATACTTCTTTCCTTTTAAACTATACCAGTTGCCTGGCAGTCCTGATGATTTCTTTGGCTGCAGTAGCATCTGAATCTCACACCTATGAGAGCACCTGATCTGCATGCTTGTTCAGGGTCTATGGCTAAAAATATTAGTGGCAGAAGATTGATTTATTTATTTATAAAGAAGATCAGCAGGACAGCCAGGTAATCTGCATTGTTTAAAAGGAAATAAATATTTCAGCCTCCATATCCCTCTCAGTTCAGGTGTACAGGTAAGTCCGTGGTTAACGAACGAGATAGGGACTGTAGGTTTGTTCTTAACCTGAATCTGTTCTTAAAGGGAACCTTAACTGAGAGGGATATGGATGTTTCCTTTTAAATAATACCAGTTGCTTGGCAGTCCTGCTGAACTCTTTGATCACAGCAGTGCCTGAATCGCACACCTGAAATAAGCATGCAGCTAATCCAGTCTGACTTCAGTCAGAGCACCTGATCTGCATGCTTGTTTAGGGTCTGTGGCTAAAAGTATTAGAGACACAAGATCAGCAGGAGAGTCAGGAAACTGGTATTATTTTAAAAGGAAAAATCCATATCCTTCTCAGCTTAGGTTCCCTTTAAGTTGGAACACTGTGCCATCTCTGTCCCTGTACCTCTTCTGTGCCCCCTGTGTCTCCAGTGTCCCCCTCTGTGTCACCTCTGCATGCTTTACCTGCTTATACAAGTTTAAAAGCTATTTTTCTTTGAATTTTTAAAATCGATTTCCTCAAAAACTACAAGTCCAATATGAAAAAAAAAATGTTTGACTTGCTCCCATGGAAACACAGAATCCATGCCGTTTGTATTGGCGGGTCGTTCGTAAGTCGGTGACTACCTGTACTTTACGTAATGGATTGGCTGCAACAAGTTCAAGCACCTTTTGAGCCAGCACAACAGAAGTACTCCCTGGGGTGGGAGTATCGCCTGTTGAGAACGTGTAAGTACTGTTCATGATCAGCAAGCTAAACGTCAAATTAATTAATTGTTAATAATTGCCCCCTATAACCTATGAAAGTCTATGTGGGATTACAAAAATAGAACATAATTGTTTTTTCATGTTTCCAGGCTAAATCACAGTGACCTGTTATAAAAGTGTACCAGAGACGATCTAAAATAAAAGTTTTATACATACCATGCAGCCCCTTTCGCTAGTCGCTCCAACGCCGCCATCCTCAGTCTTCTGTATCGCCAGTACCGGGTCTCATAACTTCCTCCAGTCGCGGCCAGTCTACGCAAGAGAAGTGCGCTCTTCTCTTGCACAGACTGGCCACGAAAGGCCGAAGTTACGGGACCCGATACCGGAGCAGGAGAAGGCTGAGGATGGCGGCCTGGGAGCGATCCGTGGGGATGGGGTTGGAGGAAGCCCCAGGTATGTATAAAACTTTTATTTAATATCGTCTCTGGTTTCCTTTAAATATTGTTTTCATCATAAAAGGAAACTTTGATGCCCCAGTGGCTGTAGGATTGCTCCTACTCCTCCTGCATGACCCCAGGTTCCTCTTTCCATGGTGGTTTTAATAAGCAAGTTTCATGAATACATCCCTGGATGACCTCAGCGTGTGATCTCTTTTTCGTCACCTGTGTCTGATAAATCCTCGGTTATCTGTTTATGTAACTTTAGGTCAGTGAATGGAACCTTGATAAACAGCAGAAACACAATAGGGAGGAGGAGCTCAAGTCACACAGTTTTAACTTAGCTGAATTGGGCTGATATTTGGAGAGACAGAAAATTATTTTTAGACAGGTTTGTTTTTATCTTAGATATTCTATATGTACCTTGAGTAAGGAGGAGGGAACAGAGAAAGGTAGAAGGAAATTTGGGCGCCGCGGCTAATGGACGATTTGGGCTCTTCATAGACGCTAATGCAAATATCGTTCATACGGCGGCCAAAGCAGAAATTTGGCCACTTGATAAATATCGTTTTGACCATTAGAATATTGAAGTTTTTTAAATATGTTATCATTTTTGAAACTTGCAATGTTATATTTTTTTGTCATATTATTTCGTTTGTATGTACACATTTTTACGTTATCAAATATTTCATCGTTTGAATGTACAAATTTTACGTTTGTAAGGGTGTTTCTGCAGGTGGAAGGGTTAGGGTTGGGCAACAGGAAATTTGTGTGTGCGGGGGGGGGGGGGGGTATTAGGGTTAGGCTACACTGGCGGGGAGGTTAGGGATTCTTAGTGGTGTGTGAAAGTAGGGTTAGGTTAAACCGTAGTAAAATATCGGTAGGATATTCTTTTGTTTTGTTATCGATATTATTAATTTTCATTTGGCAATATTATTACAATAATATACATCATCTACAATTTAAATGAACAATATCGGTTGATATTAACAATATTTATATTAACGAAATGGATAATAACGCCCTTTTTTCACGGCGCCCCTTTTTCATGCACGCTAGAAAACAATGAAACAGCCCAAACAGATTAGTAAATGCACTGAACTGCACAGAATACTGCATCCGAGGACGTCATTGGCTGCCAACCGCAATAAGAACAGGTATTTCTAGTAGTGTTCTTTGATAGTGTCACGGTTCCGATGACAGCGTATATATTACACAATACTATTGGGTACATCGATGTAAATTTAATGACCGGTTAGATAAAATCGAATACATTTGAAGCCTTTATCAGCCATTGACATAAGATTATGGTTGCTCTAGGGTCCCTAGTAGGAAGGTAAAAACAAAAAAAAGAGACAGTTTTCGAGAAAACCGATTTTAAAGTTTTCACAGGAAAAAGGTGCCTTCTAAACCTACTGGCACTGCTAATAACCGCTAGTTCCTTATAGGATTTCAGAGCCAGCTGGTGTGGGGTTCCGCACCCTGAGCTACACCTTGGTCCACACCCATACATTAATTTTACAGCACGATTGATCTTTCTATCCGATCGGAGGAGAGAATCGATACAGATCGTAGGATGGAGGAGAATCGATACAGCAACATGGCTACCTGGTCAATCTTGCAATCGACTTCCAGCCAAAATTGGTTTGATATGGTGCATTTGATTTCCTGGCAACCAACAGACACAGTGAGCCACTGGCGGGTGTCCCCCCAGGTGTATGTTGGCCCCCCTCGTGGTACAGCACCTCGCCCTGGAGGAGACTAGGAGCCGAGCCAGTGCACAGGTGAAACTTTAATACTCACCATGGTCACAGGGCAGGGACCCATATACACTTGGGGGGCGGCAGTGGTGGCACTAGGTGATTTCCATTAGATTTCATGCGCGGTGGTACAATCCTATGTGTGTTTGACCCATCCACTGGCTGAATCCAGAGAGGAGAGACAATGAGCTGCAGCACCCCAAGCCCATTTGGCCCATGAAACGGGTGTTCTGGCTGATTCAGGTCAATTGGGAGCCATGACCGGCAGGTGTCTAATAGATGCCTGTGCTAATTATTGGTAATGGCAATTGTAGCCAATTATCTACAGAGACAACCTGCTACAACTAGCTATGGGTTATTAGGGCACCGGGGTCTCCAGGTTAGTTTTAGGCACTTACACGGGTGGTGGCGGTGGGAGTGGGGGGGGGGGGGGGGGGAAAGGCTAGGCATTACATGTAGTGTTAAGGTTAGGCACTTAATAAGGGGGATGGGGATTAGGACCTGTTTCCACTAGGGCCGAATCTGCATGGCACGACTAAACAATTTGGATGCGTAATCACATGACTGCAAGTGCTAGTATGAGTCCTGCAAGGCGCACACCAGTTTAGAGGAAACCAGCCCTTAGTGTTAGGCACTTAGAATTAGGTGAGGGGGTTAGGTACCTATAGGGAAGGTTAGGAATTAGGTGGGGGAGTTAGGGCAGGCACCTACATAGGAGTATAGGGTTAGGCATTAGGTGAGCATGTTAAGGCTAGGCCGAGAAAGGTAAAAAAGGGGGCCGGGCATTTGGGTGCTACCATAGACTGTGATGTGAATTACAGCTATAGCGGCGCTCAGAGGATAATTTGAGCGCCGGCAAAAGAAGGAGCCCAAATTATGACAGAAACAGTCCAATTCGGCACCTGCAGTGGGAGATAGGGTTAGGCTTTAGGTGAGGCAGTTAGGGTTATGCACCTGCAGCAGGAGTTAGGGTTAGGCATTAGGAGGCGGGGTTAGGCACCTGCAGCAGGAGTTAGGTTTCGGCTTTAGGTGAGGCAGTTAGGGTTAGGCATGTGCAGCAGGAGTTAGGGTTAGGCATTTGGTGAGGCAGTTAGGGTTAGGCATCTGCAGTGGGAGTTAGGGTTAGACATTAGGTGAGGCTGTTAGGGTTAGGCACCAGCAGCGGGAGTTAGGGTTAGGCACCAGCAGCGGGAGTTAGGGTTAGGCATTAGGTGGAGGGGTTAGGGTTAGGCATGTGCAGCAGGAGTTAGTGTTAGGCATTTGGTGAGGCAGTTAGGGTTAGGCACCTGCAGTGGGAAATAGGGTTAGGCATTAGGTGGAGGGGTTAGGGTTAGGCACCTGCAGTGGGAGATAGGGTTAGGCATTAGGTGGGGGGTTAGGGTTTGTCACTTGCAGCAGGAGTTAGGGTTAGGCATTTGGTGAGGCAGTTAGGGTTAGGCACCTGCAGTGGGAAATAGGGTTAGGCATTGGGTGGAGGGGTTAGGTTTAGGAACCTGCAGCAGGAGTTAGGGTTAGGCATTCGGTGAGGCAGTTAGGGTTAGGCACCTGCAGCGGGAGTTTGGTTTTGGCATTAGGTGGAGGGGTTATGGTTAGGCACCTGCAGCAGGAGTTAGGGTTAGGCATCTGCAGCAGGACCTAGAATTAGGCATTAGGTGGGGGGTTAGAGAGTCGCCGGGAGAATCGCCGCCGGGAGACTTGGGCGCAGGATACAGCCGGTATGGCTTATCCTGCTGCTGCACAAGTTCCTGGCGACGTTAATTACTATTCCCCCTCTAGGTCCACGTGGATGGTGGAGAATGATGTAATTTGACTTCCAGCTATTGCTGGATGGGGAATTACAGTGTTTTAAATGTAACTTCAGCTCCGTCTTCTGACGGCCCCGAAGTTACTCACTGTGCGCCCCTTTAGCCATAATTCCTATCACGATCTATGGTGGTGCCGGCTGCTCCCAAGTCTCCTGCGCTGGAGAGTGTTCGTTAGAGTTAGGCACCTGAGCGGGAAATAGGGTTAGGCTTTAGGTGGGGGGGTTAGGGTTAGGCACCTGCAGCGAGAGTTAGGGTTGGGCATTAGGTGGGGGGTTAGGTACCTACAGTGGAAGTTAGGTTTAGGCATTAGGTGAGGCAGTTAGGGTTGGGCACTTGCAGCAGGAGTTAGGGTTAGGCACTAGGTAAGGGGGTAGGGTTGGGCACTTGCAGCAGGAGTTTGGGTTAGGCATTAGGTGGGGTGTCAGGGTTAGGCACCTGCAGCAGGAGTTAGGGTTAGGCATTAGGTGAGGCAGTTAGGGTTAGGCACCTGCAGCGGGAGATAGGGTTAGGCATTAGGTGGGGGGTTAGGTACTTGCAGCAGGAGTTAGGCTTAGGTATTAGTTAGGGGGTTAGGTACCTGCAGTGGGAGATAGGGTTAGGCATTAGGTGGGGGGTTAGGGTTTGACACTTGCAGCAGGAGTTAGGATTAGGTGGGGGGTTAGGGTTAGGCATCTGCAGTGGGAGACAGGGTTAGGCATTAGGTGGGAGGTTAGGCACTTGCAGCAGGAGCTAGGGTTAGGCATTAGGTTGGGGGTTAGGGTTAGGCACCTGCAGTGGGAGTTAGGTTTAGGCATTAGGTGAGGCAGTTAGGGTTAGGCACTTACAGCAGGAGTTAGGGTTAGGCATTAGGTGGGGTGTCAGGGCTAGGCACCTGCAGTGGGAGTTAGGGTTAGGCATTAGGTGGGGGGGGTTAGGGTTTGGCACTTGCAGCAGGAGTTAGGGTTAGGCATTAGGTGGGGGGTTAGGGTTAGGCACCTGCAGTGGGAGATAGGGTTAGGCATTAGGGGGGGGGGGGGTTAGCGTTAGGCACCTGCAAGGAGAGCTAGGGTTAGGCATTAGGTGGGAGGTTAGCGTTAGGAAGGATCGGAAAGGGCAAATTCCGATTCCACGGAAATTCGGAATTCCGTCAGTGTCGAAATTCCGTAACCGTTACATTCCGTCGGAAACTTGCTGAATTCCACACGGTAAAATTTCAGTCATCTTAATTCAAACCTCATTTTTGAAAAATCGTAGGCCATGGGACCTAGTGGCTGTTCCACCGGTAATTTTTGTGTTTTTTTTGCAGCAGGAGTTGTCGGGTAAGCCATGGGACCTAGAGATGGTTCCACGGCGGTCATTACAATTTTGGTTTGGAGCAGCAGGAGTTGTCGCGTAAGCCATGGGACCTAGAGATGGTTCCACGGCTGTCATTACAATTTTTGTTTGGAATAGCAGGAGTTGTCACGTAAGCCATGGGACCTAGAGGTGGTTCCACGGCGGTCATTACAATTTTGGTTTGGAGCATCAGGAGTAGTCGCAAAAGCCATGGGACCTAGAGGTGGTTCCACGGCGGACCTTACAATTTTGGTTTGGAGCAGCAGGAGTTATCGTGTAAGCCATGGAACTAGAGGTGGTTCCACGGCGGTCTTACAATTTTGGTTTGGAGCATCAGGAGTTGTCGCGTAAGCCATGGGACCTAGAGATGGTTCCACGGCGGTCATTACAATTTTGGTTTGGAGCATCAGGAGTAGTCGCAAAAGCCATGGGACCTAGAGGTGGTTCCACGGCGGTCCTTACAATTTTGGTTTGGAGCAGCAGGAGTTATCGTGTAAGCCATGGAACTAGAGGTGGTTCCACGGCGGTCTTACAATTTTGGTTTGGAGCATCAGGATTTGTCGCGTAAGCCATGGGACCTAGAGATGGTTCCACGGCGGTCATTACAATTTTGGTTTGGAGCATCAGGAGTTTGTCGCGTAAGCCATGGGACCTAGAGATGGTTCCACGGCGGTCATTATAATTTTTTGGGGGGAGCCGCAGGAGTTGTCTCATAAGCCATGGGACCTATACAAAATGGTGAAATAATTCTGATTTTCATGCAGAAATCTTGTTGTTTTCACTTTAAGCTTCTGTCTAGGGTCTTCCTTGTGATTGGCTTAAAAAGATCTGCATTCCGACGGAATTACGCATAGAAATTACGGAATTCCGTTGGAACGCTATAGCAATTCCATTCCGATGCGATGGAACGGAATTGCCAATTTCCGACCGGAATCGCGGAAAACGGAATTTCGCAGAATGCGGTGAGCATTCCTAGTTAGCGTTTGGCACCTGCAGGGAGAGCTAGGGTTAGGTATTAGGTGAGCGGTTAGGGTTAGGCATTAGGAGGGGGTGATAGGGTTAGGCACCTGCACCAGGAGTTAGGGTTAGGCATCTGCAGCGGGAGTTAGGGTTAGGCATTAGGTGGGGGGTTAGGGTTGGGCACCTGCACCAGGAATTAGGGTTAGGCATTACGTGGCGGGGCTAGGTACCTGCAGTGGGAGTTAGGGTTAGGCATTAGGTGTCAGGGTTAAAGTTGGGCACCTGCACCAGGAGTTAGGGTTAGGCATTAGGTGTCAGGGTTAGGGTTGGGCACCTGCAGTGGGAGTTAGGGTTAGGCATTAGGTGGGGGGTTAGGGTTGGGCACCTGCAGTGGGAGTTAGGGTTAGGCATTAGATGGCTGGGTTAGGGATGGGCACATGCAGCGGGAGCTAGGGTTAGGCATAAGGTGTCAGGAAAAGGGTTAGGCACCTGCAGTGGGAGTTAGGGTTAGACATTTGGTGGGGGGTTAGTGTTGGGCACCTGCACCAGGAGTTAGGGTTAGGCATTAGGTGTCAGGGTTAGGGTTGGGCACCTGCAGTGGGGGTTAGGGTTAGGCATAAGGTGTCAGGAAAAGGGTTAGGCACCTGCAGTGGGAGTTAGGGTTAGACATTTGGTGGGGGGTTAGTGTTGGGCACCTGCACCAGGAGTTAGGGTTAGGCATTAGGTGTCAGGGTTAGGGTTGGGCACCTGCAGTGGGGGTTAGGGTTAGGCATTAGGTGGGGGGTTAGGGTTGGGCACCTGCAGTGGGAGTTAGGGTTAGGCATTAGATGGCTGGGTTAGGGATGGGCACCTGCAGCGGGAGCTAGGGTTAGGCATAAGGTGTCAGGAAAAGGGTTAGGCACCTGCAGTGGGAGTTAGGGTTAGACATTTGGTGGCTAAGTTAGGGTTGAGCATATGCAGCAGAGGGTTCAAGTGAGAATGGTTGCTAGCTACTGCATAGTGAAATATCAGTCATTTAAATTACCAATATTTTACTACTAGCAGGCAGCAACACCCAGTGTCCACTGCTGCGGCATCGCTGCTACAATACACTATTTATACTTATCATCTTGATGGCTGTTACCTTTGGCCTCGCTCAGTGTTGAGTTTAGCTTTAAATCCAGGTTCCTTTGTAATAAATGGAATGTGTTTACATGTCTAGCAGAGCAAGGACTGTGCCGGCCTGTCAGCCTCCTCGGAGTGAAGTTCCCGGTACAAGAGGCGCTGCAGCACATTACGTGTTCATTAGCGGACTCGACTGTTCGGCTTGTTGCGGGGCCCGCGGCAGTGACATGTCTCGGCGGATCTGTCACACAGCTGGGGTGGGACCAGTTAGGGTTATTAAATCGATTTACGGAGCTGTCTTCTCTCCCGTGCTAATTGGAGTAAAAGGCTTTAGTAAGAGGCCTGCGAGCCGCTCTGTTATTTAAATGCTAATCAAGACGTCGCACAGACATTTCGTGTTTGAGGAAGAGGGGAGGTTCTCCGTGCCTGTCCATGGTGCGCACCATCGCCCGGCAGGACCTCTCTCCCAGGCTCGGCAAGATGACAGATGGGGCTAAATGCAATTCACTTTTTCACCTGAGTTTTCTCCTAGGAGTTCATTTTTCGTTTTCAAATTAAAATAACTTTCCAGCACCTTGCAACTAAAAAAATACCAATGAGTAAAGGAAAAAAAGGACGATCAAAATCATTTTGAGCATTTTCTTCCTTTCCGATGGCTTAAAATGCATTTTATTGACAAACTTAAAAATATCACCCAGGAGAAAACTTAGGAGAAAAAGTTAACTGCATATGGGCCAGAAAACATTCCACCTAAAAGATTACATCCGTTTCTCTACAGAAAAAAGGGGTTAGAAAGATGTTACAACAAATTTTGACGTAGACTTTTGCATTCTTGAAGGCGAAATTAAGCCCTTTTTTTTTTACTTATGTATAAAAAGAGTCTTCTGAAATGGATCATAGGTTTTTATAACCCCTCCCCCCTCCCTCCCAAAAAAAACTGGTGCATTAATTTATAGATGTCCACCTCCAGCTTAGTCAGTCTCAAGCCACGCCCCCTTCTAGAATCTGCCAGACATGATAGGTCATTAGTCAGAAAAAAGGAGTGGCTTTAGCTGACACAGAAGTCATCACACTCCCCTCCTTAAAGTGTACCTGAGATAGGAAGCCTCTCAAGGACCATACTTGTCTGGGGCTTCCTTAAAGAGACTTTGAAGCAAGAATAAATCTCGCTTCAGAGCTCATAGTTAGCAGGGGCATGTGTGCCCCTGCTAAACCGCCGCTATCGCGCTGCTAAACGGGGGTCCCTTCACCCCCAAACCCCCCACTGCAACACTTGGTCGCAGACTTGGTCGCTCCTGGAGGCAGGGCTAACGGCTGCAGCCCTGCCTCCAGTCGCGTCTATCAGCGGCGCATCGCCGCCTCTCCCCCGCCTCTCTTAGTGAAGGAAGACTGAGAGGGGCGGGGAAAAGGCGGAGATACGCGCTGACAGACGCACGTAGGGCAGGGCTGCGGCGGTTAGCCCTGCCCCAACCAGGAAGCGCTCCCCCGCTGTACGGAGGAGATTTGGGGGATCAGGGACCCCCTTTAAGCCGCGGGATAGCGGCGGTTTAGCAAGGGCACACATGCCCCTGCTATCTATGAGGTCTGAAGTGAGAATTATTCTCACTTCAGACTCTCTTTAAGCCCCTTTAAGGCTGCTCATTCCTCGCCATCTCCTGGGGTGGCTCCAGTCCTCCATAATTCATCCCGAAAGCCTGGCCGAGTTGCGCTTTGTTGTGCATGATCGGCCTGGCCAGCACGCTCCCCCATCTTGCTCCCGTGGCTGGGAGTGCAAGCGCAGAGCTCTGCCAGGGACAGGAGCGCGACAGAGGAGCACGACAGAGGAGCGCATCTAGCCAGGCATGTACGATGAAGCGAGACTCGTCCAGGCTTTCAGGATGAATTACGGAGGCACGGAGCAACCAAGGGAGATGGCAAGGGACAAGTGGCCTTAAAAGGACTTAAGTATGGTCTCATCTCAGGTTCCCTTTAAAGTGCATGCACACATCCAATTTTTACCAATTTGCAAATACTATGAGCAGATTGTGTAGGTAAGCTCTGATACTACATGAAGGTGGTAAAATTGGCCAGTGATTGGCCAATCAAATTTTGATGTGTGTACCAGGCTTCAGTTTGCTTACCACTTGCATACGTCTGAATTCACAGTCTATCTATTTATAAAGGGGGCCTGTCATTTTTTTTTTGTGTCGGACTACAAAAGTAAGTGTTATTATTATTAATCAAATAACACACACAGTCTCTCCAGTTATAAAAAGGGAACAGTCGTTTTTTTTGTGTGTCTGACTTCTGGCTTTTGTGTCTGGCTAATTTACACTACAAGAGCTTTTCTAAGCGCTTTGTGATTTTAAAAGCTCTTGCTAATGTTATCCTATGTGTGTGTTCACACTGGAGCTGTGTGATTTTGTAAAAATCCCCCATAGGATTGCATTAGCAAGTGCTTTTAAAATCTCTAGCATTTAAAGAGACACTGAAGCGGAAAAAAAATTATGATATTATGATTTGTATGTGTAGTACAGCTAAGAAATAAAACATTAAGATCAGATACATCAGTCTAATTGTTTCCAGTACAGGAAGAGTTGAGAAACTCCAGTTGTTATCTCTATGCAAACAAGCCATTAAGCTCTCCGACTAAGTTATGCTGGGAATACACGTTTCGTTTTTGCCTTCGCTTTAGCCTTCGTTTCGATTGTGCCTTTTGTCCTTTTCGTTCCCGAAATAATCGAACGTACGGTTAATATCACCACCCATGGTTTCGGGTTTTTTTTCGATTCTGATGGTTTCGTTTTTCCAATAATCGAAGGCTGCAAAGAAACGAAACGAAAATCCCTTTTTACAGGGACGGACTAACATAAACGAACATATAATCGATCTGAACAGCCATCAAGCCTACCAATGGCTCGATTAGATGGATAAAGAGAGATAATATCAAACATGTTCGATCACTAGTCGTTCGTTTTTGGGGTCTATTAATCGAAACTATAATGAGATTATGACTATTTTCACATACGTTTTCAACACTCGATTCGTTTACTGAACGAATCGAAGGCTAAAACGAAGGCAAAAACGAAACGTGTATTCCCAGCATTAGTCTTGGAGAGGGCTGTTATCTGACTTTTATTATCTCAACTGTAAGTAAACTGTTTACTTTTTCTCTGCTAGAGGAGAGGTCATTACTTCACAGGCTGCTCTGAAAGACTCATTTTGAATGCTGAGTGTTGTGTAATGTGCACATATTATAGAGTGATGCAATGTTAGAAAAAACACTATATACCTGAAAATAAAAGTATGAGAATATTTTCTTTGCTGCTAATCTTCTAGTAATTATTCATAGTACACAACCAATTTACTATATCATATTTTTTTTTTCGCTTCAGTGTTTCTTTAAAAGAGCTTCTAATGTGAATCAGCCCTTAAATGTTGGTAAAAATAAATACTGTAAATAAAATAAAATGAACTACTCAAGGTGGGGGGGGGGTATATTTTGTATTATCATTAATTTAAAAAACAAATAAACAAAAATATTAAATAAAAAAAATGACAATACACAACTTATGGTGGCCATTTTTATAATACATTCAACACTTTAGAACAACATTTCTTTGCTGGAAACACAAAAGGAATGTGCAGTGGGGTAGAAGTGCGTGGCAGGGGACAGCAGAAACTGCGCCCCAATCAGCTCTGGGACAACCAATCTGTAAAGGTGGCCACACAAATTACAATTTAAAAAAAAATTTAATTGAAGAATTACCAATGATTTTAACGTTTGAAAAATTATTTTATCACACACTTTTCCCAATTATGACAAACATGATTAAAAACTCTAAAAAAAAACAAAAAAACCTGCTGGTCTATAAATCAAGAAATGTACTATCTGTTCTACACCATTCAATTATTTGAAAAACCCCACATTGTTTGCAGTCATTTGTGCTCCGTGTTCGTGGTTTTGTCCGCAGTCTTTAACCACTTTCCCCACCACTACAGTATATCTACGTCAGCTGTGGCGCCCTCCAAGCCTCCAAACTTAAAAACGTACGCAATGCGGCCCGCCGACCTCCAAGGTCGGCAAGCTGCCAGCGGGGGACTGGAGCAGCAGTGAGTGACTACGAGGGCACAGGATGGCTGCATGGGGCTGGTAGAAGCCCCAGGTAAGTGAAACTAATTCTTTTATTTTGCTTGGACATTCCCTTTAACCACTTAACGACCGCCCCCAGCCGATGGGCGGCGGCAAAGACCGGGCCCAAACGACCGCAATACGCCCATCGGCGGGGGCGGCTGCGTGGGTGGCTATGCGGCGATCGCGTCATTCGTGACGCGATCAGCCGCCGGGGACTGGCTCCGCCCACCGCTCGTAGTAACCCGCCGGCCGTTCGGAAGCGCCGGCGGGTTACTAGCACCCGGATCGCCGCATGGAAATAGTATAATAGGCTTTGTAATGTATACAAAGCCTATTATACTGGCTGCCTCCTGCCCTGGTGGTCCCAGTGTCCGAGGGACCACCAGGGCAGGCTGCAGCCACCCTAGTCTGCACCCAAGCACACTGATTTCCCCCCCCCTGCCCCCTGATCGCCCACAGCACCCCTCAGACCCCCCCCTGCCCACCCCCCAGACCACTGTTTGCACCCAGTCACCCCCCTAATCACCCATCAATCACTCCCTGTCACTATCTGTCAACGCTATTTTTTTTTTATCCCCCCCCCTGCCCACTGCCCCCTTCTGATCACCCCCCCACCCCTCAGATTCTCCCCAGACCCCCCCCCCCCCAGACCCCTCCCCCCGTGTACTGTATGCATCTATCCCCCCTGATCACCTGTCAATCACCCGTCAATCACCCGTCAATCACCAGTCAATCACCCCCTGTCTCTGCTACCCATCAATCAGCCCCTAACCTGCCCCTTGCGGGCAATCTGATCACCCACCCACACCAATAGATCGCCCGCAGATCCGACATCAGATCACCTCCCAAATCCATTGTTTACATCTATTCTCTCCTCTAAACACCCACTAATTACCCATCAATCACCTATCAATCACCCCCTATCACCACCTGTCACTGTTACCCATCAGATTAGACCCTAATCTACCCCTTGCGGGCACCCAATCACCCGCCCACACGCTCAGATTGCCCTCAGACCCCCCTTTATCAATTCGCCAGTGCAATATTTACATCTGTTATTCCCTGTAATAACCCACTGATCACCTGTCAATCACCTATCAATCACCCCCTGTCACTGCCACCCATCAATCACCCCCTGTCACTGCCACCCATCAATCAGCCCCTAACCTGCCCCTTGCGGGCAATCTGATCACCCACCCACACCAATAGATCGCCCGCAGATCCGACATCAGATCACCTCCCAAATCCATTGTTTACATCTATTCTCTCCTCTAAACACCCACTAATTACCCATCAATCACCTATCAATCACCCCCTATCACCACCTGTCACTGTTACCCATCAGATTAGACCCTAATCTACCCCTTGCGGGCACCCAATCACCCGCCCACACGCTCAGATTGCCCTCAGACCCCCCTTTATCAATTCGCCAGTGCAATATTTACATCTGTTATTCCCTGTAATAACCCACTGATCACCTGTCAATCACCTATCAATCACCCCCTGTCACTGCCACCCATCAATCACCCCCTGTCACTGCCACCCATCAATCAGCCCCTAACCTGCCCCTTGCGGGCAATCTGATCACCCACCCACACCAATAGATCGCCCGCAGATCCGACATCAGATCACCTCCCAAGTGCAGTGTTTACATCTCTTCTCTCCTCTAAACACCCACTAATTACCCATCAATCACCCCCTATCACCACCTGTCACGGTTACCCATCAGATTAGACCCTAATCTGCCCCTTGCGGGCACCCAATCACCCGCCCACACCTCAGAACGTCCTCAGACCCCAGCCCTGATCACCTCGCTAGTGCATTGCTTGCATCTATTTCCCCCCTCTAATCACACCTTGAGACACCCATCAATCACCTCCTGTCACCCCCTAGCACACCTACCCATCAGATCAGGCCCTAATTTGCCCCGTGTGGGCTCCTGATCACTCGGCCAAACCCTCAGGTCCCCCTCAGACCCCCTTCCGATCACCTCCCCAGTGCATTGATTGCATCTATTTTCCCCTCTAACCGCCCCCTGAGACACCCATCAATCACCTCCTGTCACCCCCTAGCACTCCTATCCATCAGATCAGGCCCAAAACATCCTGTCATCTAAGAGGCCACCCTGCTTATGACCGGTTCCACAAAATTTGCCCCCTCATAGACCACCTGTCATCAAAATTTGCAGATGCTTATACCCCTGATCAGTCATTTTGAGAAATTTGGTTTCCAGACTACTCACAGTTTTGGGCCCGTAAAATGCCAGGGCAGTATAGGAACCCCACAAGTGACCCCATTTTAGAAAGAAGACACCCCAAGGTATTCTGTTAGGTGTATGATGAGTTCATAGAAGATTTTATTTTTTGTCACAAGTTAGCGGAAATTGATATGTATTGTTTTTTTTTTCACAAAGTGTCATTTTCCGCTAACTTGTGACAAAAAAAAAATCTTCTATGAACTCACCATACTCCTAACAGAATACCTTGGGGTGTCTTCTTTCTAAAATGGGGTCACTTGTGGGGTTCCTATACTGCCCTGGCATTTAAGGGGCCCTAAACCGTGAGCAGTAGTCTAGAATCCAAAGGCCTCAAAATGACCTGTGAATAGGACGTTAGGCCCCTTAGCGCACCTAGGTTGCAAAAAAGTGTCACACATGTGGTATCGCCGTACTCAGAAGAAGTAGTATATTGTGTTTTGGGGTGTATTTTTACACATACCCATGCTGGGTGGGAGAAATCTCTCTGTAAAAGGACAATTGTGTGTAAAAAAAAATCAAACAATTGTCATTTACAGAGATATTTCTCCCACCCAGCATGGGTATGTGTAAAAATACACCCCAAAACACATTATACTACTTCTCCTGAGTACGGCGGTACCACATGTGTGGCACTTTTTTGCACCCTAAGTGCGCTAAGAGGCCCAAAGTCCAATGAGTACCTTTAGGATTTCACAGGTCATTTTGCGACATTTGGTTTTAAGACTACTCCTCACGGTTTAAGGCCCCTAAAATGCCAGGGCAGTATAGGAACCCCACAAATGACCCCATTTTAGAAAGAAGACACCCCAAGGTATTCCGTTAGGAGTATGGTGAGTTCATAGAAGATTTTATTTTTTGTCATAAGTTAGCGGAAAATGACACTTTGTGAAAAAAAACAATTAAAATCAATTTCCGCTAACTTGTGACAAAAAAAAAAAATCTTCTATGAACTCACCATCCTCCTAACGGAATACCTTGGGGTGTCTTCTTTCTAAAATGGGGTAATTTGTGGGGTTCCTATACTGTCCTAGCATTTTAGGGGCCCTAAACCGCGAGGAGTAGTCTTGAAACGAAATTTCTCAAAATGACCTGTGAAATCCTAAAGGTACTCATTGAACTTTGGGCCCCTTAGCGCAGTTAGGGTGCAAAAAAGTGCCACACATGTGGTATCGCCGTACTCAGGAGAAGTAGTATAATGTGTTTTGGGGTGTATTTTTCCACATACCCATGCTGAGTGGCAGAAATATCTCTATAAATAGACAATTGTGTGTAAAAAAAATAAAACAATTGTCATTTATGGAGATATTTCTCCCACCCAGCATGGGTATGTGTAAAAATACACCCCAAAACACATTATACTACTTCTCCTGAGTACGGCAATACCACATGTGTGGCACTTTTTTGCAGCCTAACTGCGCTAAGGGGCCAAAAGTCCAATGAGCATCTTTAGGCTTTACAGGGGTGCTTACAATTAGGCACCCCCCAAAATGCCAGGACAGTGAACACACCCCACAAATGACCCCATTTTGGAAAGTAGACACTTCAAGGTATTCAGAGAGGAGCATAGTGAGTCCGTGGCAGATTTCATTTTTTTTTGTTGCAAGTTAGAAGAAATGGAAACTTTTTTTTTTCTTTTTTTTGTCAGAAAGTGTCATTTTCCGCTAACTTGTGACAAAAAATAAAATCTTCTATGAACTCACCATGCCTCTCACTGAATACTTTGGGATGTCTTCTTTCCAAAATGGGGTCATTTGGGGGGTATTTGTACTATCCTGGAATTTTAGCCCCTCATGAAACCTGACAGGTGCGCAGAAAAGTCAGAGATGCTTGAAAATGGGAAAATTCACTTTTGGCACCATAGTTTGTAAACGCTATAACTTTTACCCAAACCAATAAATATACACTGAATGGTTTTTTTTTATCAAAAACATGTTTGTCCACATTTTTCGCGCTGCATGTATACAGAAATTTTACTTTATTTGAAAAATGTCAACACAGAAAGTTAAAAAAATCATTTTTTTGCCAAAATTCATGTCTTTTTTGATGAATATAATAAAAAGTAAAACTCGCAGGAGCAATCAAATAGCATCAAAAGAAAGCTGTATTAGTGACAAGAAAAGGAGGTAAAATTCATTTAGGTGGTAGGTTGTATGACCGAGCATTAAACCGTGAAAGCTGCAGTGGTCTGAATGGATAAAAAGGCTCTGGTCCTTAAGGGGCGAAAAGACTGTGGTCCTGAAGTGGTTAAGGGTGGCCATACATGGTACAATTTTTCATTTTTTTCGATTAGATAATTTAGTTCGATTATTCCGTTAGATCGAATATACAGATTTTTCCCGAAAAAACGGGATAATCGTTCAAATTTCTTGATCGAAAAAAAAATATTTTCAACTTTGTCAATTCGATCATTTAGATCGAATAAACGGGATAATCGAACGTTTTTACTGTACCATGTATGGCCACCCTAAAGGTGGCCATACATGGTACAATTTTTCAATTAGATAATTTAGTTCGATTATTCCATTAGATCGAATATAAAGATTTTTCCAGCATGTCAGATCATTTTTCCAGAAAAAACGGGATAATCGTTCGAATTTCTTGATAGAAAAAAAAAATATTTTCAACATTCATTCAATTCGATCATTTAGATCGAATAAACGGGACAATCGAACGTTTTTATTGTACCGTGTATGGCCACCTTAAAGCGAATATGAACTTATGAGATAATGGGCTCTATTCACAAAACTTCTCATAAATGTCTTATTTATCCCCTAATTGATAAAAAATAACCTTTCAGCGCATTTGCAAGCAAAATTACTCAAACTAAGTTTTCCCTGATTAAGGCCCCATTCACACTAAAGCGTTTTGCCGATTTTGGCAAAACGCTCAAACGCTAGTGCATTTTAAAAGCACTAGCATAATGGAACCCTATGGGCCCGTTTTTACTTAGGCAATTTGCACTAATCGCCGCAAATCGCTAAAAAACTGGCAAAACCGCAAACGCGTCGCCTGCACCATTTTCAGGTGATTTCCCAGCGATCGCGATTCAGTGCTATAGAAGGGCTAAACGCGATCGCGGCAAAATTGCCGCAGTGTTCAGTGATTTTTCCACGTGAAATCGCGGAAAAAATCACTCCTGCAAAACGCCGGAAAAAATCTCCGGCGTTTTGCATTTCTAAGCGTGAATCTTATCTTAATTATATTTTTGCCCTTTGGGAGCTTTAACATGTAACATAGTTAAGGTGGAAAACAGAGGAAAACAGGTAAGAAAGCTTTGTGACTCATGCCCAACGTATTGTATGTGTAGTGCAGCTAAGAAATAGAGCATTAGTAGCAAAGAAAAGAATCTCAATATTGTTTCCATTACAGGAAGAGTAAAAAAAAAGTAAGTTATCTATGCAAAAGAGCTTCTTTGAGCTATTTGACTCACTGGGTGGATTACAGTCCTGTTTTCTTAAGCACTTAAACAGCCAGAAAACAGTGAGAGACAGCTTGAGATAAGGTTGTACTGCTGGAAAATTCAAAGGGCCATTATTTCTGCTTTGTTTTATAGCTTAAAAGACAGAGTGTGGTTTTAAGACTGCAACTGTGACAGTATGATGCAGAAAAAAGAAAAAAAAAAAGCTATATAAAAATATGACACTATTCATTCATTATCCGTACTATAAATACAAATCATTATATCATAAGGATATTTTTGATCCGGTTTGCTTTAAAATGCACTACACATACTGACGCAGGTTCACCCCTCGGCTGGCCGTCTGTCATCCACAAACTCTGCTACTTGTCGCCAATCTCCCACCGTGGAGAGGGATTACCGCAGAACGCAGCGACCTGCACTATCCACAAATGGACATGATTGAAATCGAGGTCTGTGCCTAATCCTGAGCTTTGTAAAGTTCTCTTCTCTGCCTCAACCAACCAATCAGAGCTCAGAACCTCAGCCCGGTAATTATGGAGATTGCTGCGAGTTGATGGAATTAAGTGGAGGATTTGTATTGTCTGGAGATTAATGTTTGTTTTTTGTGTCTCAGGGATGTATGGAAACAAGGTGTGCCAATTGTAAGGCACGGTGGTGTGTATACAATATGCAAGGTGTGCCAATAGAAAGGTACGGTGGTGTGTGTATACAATATGCAAGGTGTGCCCATTGTAAGGCGCAGGGGTGTGTGTATACAATATGCAAGGTGTTCCAATTGTAAGGCGCGGTGGTGTGTGTATACAATATGCAAGGTGTGCCAATTGTAAGGCGTGGTGGTGTGTGTATACAATATGCAAGGCGTGCCAATTGTAAGGTGCGGTGGTGTGTGTATACAATATGCAAGGTGTGCCAATTGTAAGGTGCAGTGGTGTGTGTATACAATATGCAAGGTGTGCCAATTGTAAGGCGTGGTGGTGTGTGTACACAGTATGCAAGGTATATTGGCACAATTGTAAGGTGCGGTGGTGTGTGTATACAATATGCAAGGTGTGCCAATTGTGAGGTGCGGTGGTGTGTGTATACAATATGCAAGGTGTGCCAATTGTAAGGTGCGCTGGTGTGTGTATACAATATGAAAGGTGTGCCAATTGTAAGGTGCGGTGGTGTGTGTATACAATATGAAAGGTGTGCCAATTGTAAGGTGCGGTGGTGTGTGTATACAATATGCAAGGTGTGCCAATTGTAAGGTGCGGTGGTGTGTGTATACAATATGCAAGGTGTGCCATTTGTAAGGTGCGGTGGTGTGTGTATACAATAGGCAAGGTGTGCTAATTGTAAGGCGCCGTGGTGTGTGTATACAATATACAAGGTGTGCCAATTGTAAGACGCGGTGGTGTGTGTATACAATATGCAAGGTGTGCCAATTGTAAGGCACAGTGGTGTGTATACAATATGCAAGGTGTGCCAATTGTAAGGTGTGGTGGTGTGTGTATACAATATGCAATGTGTGCCAATTGTAAGGCACAGTGGTGTGTATACAATATGCAAGATGTGCCAATTGTAAGGCATGGTGGTGTGTGTATACAATATGCAAGGTGTTCCAATTGTAAGGCGTGGTGGTGTGTGTATACAATATGTAAGGTGTGCCAATTGTAAGGCGTGGTGGTGTGTGTATACAATATGCAAGGTGTGCCAATTGTAAGGTGTGGTGGTGTGTGTATACAATATGCAAGGTGTGCCAATTGTAAGGCGTGGTGGTGTGTGTATACAATATGCAAGGTGTGCCAATTGTAAGGCGTGGTGGTGTGTGTATACAATATGCAAGGTGTGCCAATTGTAAGGCACAGTGGGGTGTATACAATATGCAAGGTGTGCCAATTGTAAGGTGCGGTGGTTTGTGTATACAATATGCAAGGTGTGCCAATTGTAAGGCGTGGTGGTGTGTGTATACAATATGCAAGGTGTGCCAATTGTAAGGCACGGTGGTGTGTATACAAAATGCAAGCTGTGCCAATTGTAAGGTGCGGTGGTGTGTATACAATATGCAAGGTGTGCCAATTGTAAGGTGCGGTGGTGTGTGTATACAATATGCAAGGTGTGCCAATTGTAAGGTGCGGTGGTGTGTGTAAACAATATGCAAGGTGTGCCAATTGTAAGGTGTGGTGGTGTGTAAACAATATGCAAGGTGTGCCAATTGTAAGGCATGGTTGTGTGTGTAAACAATATGAAAGGTGTGCCAATGGTAAGGCACGGTGGTGTGTGTATACAATATGCAAGGTGTGCCAATTGTAAGGCACAATCGTGTGTATACAATATTATTATTATTATTATCAAGTATTATTTAGTATTTATATAGCGCCAACATCTTCCGCAGCGCTGTACAGAGTATATATATATTGTCTTGTCACTAAATGTCCCTCAGAGGAGCTCACAAACTAATCCCTACCATAGTCCTATGTCTATGTATGTATTGTGCAGTGTATGTGTTGCAGTCTAGGGCCAATTCGTATGTTTTTGGGATGTGGGAGGAAACCGGAGTGCCCAGAGGAAACCCACACAGACGCGGGGAAAACATACAAACTCCTTGCAAAGTGTGCCAATTGAAAGGTGCGGTGGTGTGTGTATACAATATGCAAAGTGTGCCAATTGTAAGACTCGATGGTGTGTGTATACAATATGCAAGGTGTGCCAATTGTGAGGTGCGGTGGTGTATGTATACAATATGCAAGGTGTGCCAATTGTAAGGTGCGGTGGTGTATGTATACAATATGCAAGGTGTGCCAATTGTAAGGTGCGGTGGTGTGTATATACAATATGCAAGGTGTGCCAATTGTAAGGCGTGGTGGTGTGTATATACAATACACAAGGTGTGCCAATTGTAAGGTATGGTTGTGTGTATACAATATGGAAGGTGTGCCAATTGATAGGTGCGGTGGTGTGTGTATACAATATGCAAGGTGTGCCAATTGTAAGACTCGGTGGTGTGTGTATACAATGTGTATACAATATGCAAGGTGTGCCAGTTGTAAGGTGCGGTGGTGTGTGTATACAATATGCAAGGTGTGCCAATTGTAAGGTGCGGTGGTGTGTATATACAATACACAAGGTGTGCAAATTGTAAGGCATGGTTGTGTGTATACAATATGGAAGGTGTGCCAATTGTAAGGCGCGGTGGTGTATGTGTATACAATATGCAAGATGTGCAAATTGTAAGGCGTGGTGGTGTGTGTATACAATATGCAAGGTGTGCCAATTGTAAGGTCTGGTGGTGTGTGTATACAATATGCAAGGTGTGCCAATTGTAAGGTGCGGTGGTGTGTGTATACAATATGCAAGGTGTGCCAATTGTAAGGTGTGGTGGTGTGTGTATACAATATGCAAGGCGTGCCAATTGTAAGATGTGGTGGTGTGTGTATACAATATGCAAGGTGTGCCAATTGTAAGGCGTGGTGGTGTGTATACAATATGCAAGGTGTGCCAATTGTAAGGTGTGGTGGTGTGTATACAATATGCAAGGTGTGCCAATTGTAAGGTGTGGTGGTGTGTATACAATATGCAATGTGTGCCAATTGTAAGGTGTGGTGGTGTGTATACAATGTGCAAGGTGTGCCAATTGTAAGGTGTGGTGGTGTGTATACAATATGCAAGGTGTGCCAATTGTAAGGTGTGGTGGCGTGTGTATACAATATGCAAGAGGTGCCAATTATGTAAGGTGTGGTGCTGTGTGTATACAATATGCAAGGTGTGCCAATTGTAAGGTGTGGTGGTGTGTGTATACAATATGCAAGGTGTGCCAATTGTAAGGTGTGGTGGTGTGTGTATACAATATGCAGAGGCCAGAACAGCTCAACACACTACCTAGGTGTGTAAAGTCGTACCAGACAATGAGTAGAGCAAAATGCAGTACAAAACAATCAATGCATTACAATCTACTTGCCATGTGGTGAGACTTAACGTATATGATTCTGCTTGTCGCAGTTTTAGTCACTCTACCCCTTTATTACTTAAAGAAATACTCCAGCAAAAGAAAAGTAAGCAGTTAAAATCTGACAGCACTGACAGGTTTTTGACCAGCCCATCTCCTCATGGGGGATTCTCGGGGTTTTCCTTGCTTCCAAAAGCATCTCCTGAATGGCAGTTTAACTGCCAAAATAGTAAGATACCAGCCAGCCTCTGTACTCGCTTGCAGACTGCCGTTCAGGAAATGCTTCTGAAAACAAAGAAAACCCTGAGAATCCCCCATGAGGATCTTTTAATCCACTCATTGTTTTCTTAAATAAATGATATAAAATTATTTTAGGCTATCTCCAGTTCTGGGTATACACAGCACTAAATCCACCCCTCAGTGTTACCATAGGAGTATTGTGTTTTTGTATAGAGTAAACGGTTAAACAAAATTGGTTTGCATAACTATGTCTTTCTGGCCATGTCTCTGTACATACACGTGGGGGCAAACGATTTGATTGCATGTGTATGAGCAACGGTTGTCTGTAAGCCTGCTCTCAGTTGCCTGGTACATAGATTGTGGCCCCAAATGTTGGAAAATCTATGCACAGGGTCAGTGCCGGGACAAGCTTCTCCAGCAACAGAGGCAGAGGTTCCAAAGTGCGCCCCCCCCCCCCCTATAAGTAAAAAAGCTCAGTACTCCCACTATTCAAAGTCATCATCCCCATTACATTAGGGTGACTAGATGTCTCCTCAGTACCGTAGTAAAGTATTGAAGAGACAGCTAGTCGCCTTATCTGCCGTGTGTAGCGCCGCTCCAGTCTCTGCTTCTGCCCAGCCCTCAAGGAAACCTGGATTAAATTCTGTAGCATGAACAAGATTATGAAAAGATACAAGGCAGAGTTATGGAATGCATGTATACTGGAACAGACCTAGTGCAAAAGAGGAGAAGACTTCCTAATGAAAGAGTCTGATTAGATGCCCGGAGCAATTGCTCCATGTCTCCACCTGCTTCGCTCTACATTTACTCTGATTCGCCTTGCTCTGGTTACGACAAATCCTTCCCAACATGTGGGCAGACAAGCTGCACTGTGAACAAGAGAGACAATTGCTGCTCCAGGTAACAACTTTCTTGGCGCCAGCAGTGTTCTCCCCAGGCTCTTTTAGCCGGGTGCTCCACCCGGCTAGATTTGGTGACCACCCGGCTGTCATAGGCTTACCTCCTCATCTCCTCCTATGATGTAAGCAGAGTTGCCCTGCATTTTCATCTTGCCCCACCCGGCTGCTTTTTCATGCCACCCGGCTGCTATTTCATGCCACCCGGCTGGAAAAAAAATTCCGAGGAGAACACTGCGCCAGACTTAATAAATCAGCAGGGCTTATACACACCATGCAATTTTCTCATCAGATTAATGGGAAATTTCCCATCAGTATATAATTTCTTGCATGTCTAATCTGCTTCCCGAAGAGAGGAAGGGATCGATTTTGACATGAGTACTGCACAAAATCAATCCCTTCCTCAATCATAAGCAGCTTGGACATGCTAGAAATAATCGAAAGATGTAAAATTTCCCATCACCTGACAGAAAAAATGCATAGTGCGTACCAGACATAAGACTGATAGCAAGTGGAACTGCAGCCTCGACAGAACTCGGCGTACCCTAGCAGTAAGTCTTTAGGGCCTTTCTAATGGCTGGTATACACCATGCAATTTCCTGTCACATAGACAGGTAAATTGATAATTTCTAACAGGTCCGATCTGATTTCCGTTTTTTTCTGATCAGTTTTGTAAAGTCGATCAGAAAAATGATCATAGATCAGATTGGACCTGTCAGAAATTATCTAATCGACACGTCGGTTTGACGTGAAATTGCATGGTGTGTACCAGGCATAAAAGTGGGCATTAACAATAAGATTCTCCAGGCGATGGATCATCCAATTCGATCATAATATCGATTGGAAACTATTGTTCGGGTCCACTAATGAAAAGAAAGCTGCTATGCAATTCAATCAGATTAATGGAATCGATCCAAAAAATAGATCAATTCCATCAATCTGTTTGAATTGCATAGTAGCTGATATTACAATCGACTACAAAAGACTGAATGATCAATAGAGCTGCTAAAGGCCTGTACACATGCTGGATTGTAGACAGCTGATAATAACTGCCTCTGCTAATAATCTGGCATTTGCACGTTGGGCAATATCAATCTAGTGTGTATACCATCCTTAAAGTGCACCTGAAACCTTATAGATTAAATTATACTTATCTGAGGTTTTCTCCAGCTCCAAGTACTCCGTAGGCTACCTCGCCTCCTCCCCGCCCCGTCCATCATTCTACAGTGTTCTCAGGGAATATGTACAATCGCCGCCAGTTGCACTGAACTGTGCTAATGTGGCTGTGCGCTCACATTGCCATTGCGCTCCTGTAACTCATGGTGATTGGACATATTACCGGAGAAGAATGTAGAATAATGGAGCAGCCGGAGAGGACGGCGAGGGAGCCTATGGAGTACATAGGGCTGGAGGAAACCCCAGGTAAGTATAAATTCATCTATTTATAAGGTCTCAGAATTTGAGACAACTGGAGCAAAGTTGACCAGAAGATACAGGAAGATCTGTGGTAAAATCTGACTAGTTGCTCTGGGCAACTACAACAGTATTCTTGCCAGCAGTCTTGAGGACCGAACTGGCCCAGTCTGCCCAGTGCATGCCACACTTGGTGCAGACAATTGCCATCTTGTCCAGCACCCTCTCCTTGCTGCCAGCAAACATTTCTAGCACTGCATTCCCAGTGATGACCCAGCCCCATCATAACCTGCCTGAGTCTGCTGCTGGCTTCTTCCACCCTCAGGAAGCTGAGAAGTGAGGACTAGCGTCTCCATTCCCTGGTTATTTATCATGTCGCTGGCCAAAAAGAACTTTCACTTCGGATGGGGGAGGCAGCATTTAATTAGCGTGCTGCTAGCATCACGCAGGCTGGGCTCTGCTACTGAATGCAGCCAGTCTGCATCCATAACTCATGCAACACTACAGGGCACCTTTACCCGGAACCCCCTTCAGCTGTCATCTCTTTGATAAACAGCGCTGGCCACTTATGATGACACAGAGGGGGGCGGGTACAGGAAGTTTTTCGGGTGACAAAAATGTGAGGTACTACAAGGTACAGGGACTCATGTAACTGCCAGGCGAGCAGCCGTTCCTTGCCCTGTTACAGACTGGCATGTAAGGAGAGGAGTTCGCAGCTGGGCATGTGAGGAGAGCGGAAAGGAGGCAGGCAGCCGGGCATGTGAAAAAAAAGCAGAGAGTAGGTGGGCAGCTGGCCATGTGAGGAAAGCAGGGAGGTGGAGGGCAGGCATGCATGTAGAGGGGAGAGGAATGCGCCCTCACGGCACTGCGCCCAGAGGCTGGTGCCTGTCCAGCCTCTGCTTTGTCCCGGCCCTGCACAGGGTGTGGATGAGAGAGAGTGGTGACGTTGTGTCTGGCAAGCACATTTGGGGCATTTGTTGTGTACATTTTTGTACTTAAAGGGAACCTAAAGCAAGGCTTCCATATGTATTTCCTTTTAACCACCCTGGCGTTCTATTAAGATCGCCAGGGCGGCTGCGGGAGGGTTTTTCTTAAATTAAAAAAAAAACTATTACATGCAGCCAACTGAAAGTTGGCTGCATGAAAGCCCACTAGAGGGCGCTCCTGAAGCGTAATTCTGATCGCCTCCGGCGATCAGGATTAACAAGGAAGGCTGCAATGAGCAGCCTTCCTTGTTTTACTTGCCTCGTCACCATGACGACGAACGGAGTGACGTAATGGACGTCAGCCGACGTCCTGACGTCAGCCGCCTCCAATACAGCCCTTAGCGCTGGCCGGAACTATTTGTTCCGGCTGCACTGGGCTCCGGTGGCTTGGGGGACCCTCTTTCGCCGCTGTACGCGGCGGATCGCCGCACTGCGGCGGCAATCAGGTAGCACACGCGGCTGGCAAAGTGCTGGCTGCGTGTGCTGCTTTTTATTTGAAGAAATTCGGCCCAGCAGGGCCTGAGCGGCAGCCTCCGGCGGTAATGGACGACCTGAGCTCGTCCATACCGCCAGGATGGTTAAACAATACCAGTTACTGGACAGTCCTGCTGATCTCTTGGCTGCAATGGTATCTGAATCACACACCTGAAACAAGCATGCGGCTAATCCAGTCAGATTTCAGTCAGAGCACCTGATCTGTTGCATGCTTGTTCACGGTCTATGGCTAAAAGTATTAAAGGCAGGGGATCAGCAGGAAAGCCAGGCAATCTGCATTGTTTAAAAGGCAATAAATATGGAAGCCTCTTGTCCCTCTCGCTTTAGGTTCCCTTTAAAGAGCAACTAGTGAAATACAGTAGCATAATGAATAAAATTGCTTATTTTTTTACAATATTAATTTATAGCTTATTTAGTCAGTGTATGCCTGCCCATTGTAAAATCTTTTCTCTCCCTGATTAACATTCTGAATAGGTCCCTGGTGGTGACATCTTTAGTCCTGCCAGGTGATCTTTACGGAATGTTCGTTACTGAGAGTTCTATGCACAGAGGGATATATTTCTTCCTTGGCAGTTGGAAACAGCTGTTATTTCCCATAATGCAATGAGGCTCACAGACAGCACACTGTGGGAGGAGTTTCACCCCAATATCAGCCATACAGAGCCCTCCCCCCAATGATCTATTTGTGAAAAGATAAAGCTTTCTCATGGGAAAGGGGTATCAGCTACTGATTGGGATGAAGTGCAATCCTGTTCCTCTCTAAGTAGTGTACCCCTTTAAACCTACAAATTTAGAATTCAACAAGGAATATGTAGAACCCTGCATGTCCATGATCACGTTGGGTGATGTTAAATATCTTCTGCAGGCTGTAGGTCATTGCATATCTTCACCCTGGCACCGGGTAAGCATTGGCATGTTTTGCTGGAGTATTTGGCCCATATCCTACCTCAGGCAATGGATGGCATATCTCCTTGGTGTCTATCAATGATGACTACATCACTGCAATAGATGATGGCTGAATTACCAGCTCTTAACAATTCCAAACGCATAATTGCCTTCAGCTAAGGCTACGCGCCATTGTGCTGCTTGGACGACTGCCAGCGCCTTGCCATCAGGATTTGAAGGTTCACTGGACGGAGATTTGGAATCTGATCTGTCTTTTTCTAAATTTTTGAACGCCTGTAAAGCCTGTGGGATTGGACATGTCAAGGACCTGAGCTATTGTCTATCTGGGGCAGGCAGGATCACAGGGCTGTATTATCCTGGGGAACTCATAGCGAAGTTCAGCTCCTAAACTTGCTGGTAAGAGCCCTCCAGCATCTGCAAACACCAGTCAGTGGCGGGAGGGAAAGCAGCAGGAAGCTAGGCGAGAGGGCGGAGCTCTATCAGTCTTGTGCCAGTTACTCAGCTGTCTGCGTAATATCAGCAAAACTAAAGGAGTGTATACACCTTCAAATTCTGTCAAACGCAGGACCAGGAGGACATGTTGAGATACACAAGTGACATGAATGTCGTACAGTATGTATGTATATATGTTTAGTGTTCACTCTCATATGTTTTTGCTTCTGGATACTGGAGTTCAGTACCTGGGTATTATCGGAGTTCAATTCCAGATGTCCTGGATGCTATTTGGGTTCAGTGAAGAATGCTGATGCCTTCCTGAATCCTGCTACAGCCAGTTTGAGCGGGTAGTCGTGGGATAATGGTGCATGAGAGCCGCAGGCTTACGAAGTAAGCCATTGTTTTCCCATACAGTGAGCATAAGGTGTACACATCGGCTGTGTTTTATTGCGCAAAAGCGGATATCATAGATTTGTACTGTGATCACGCGCCTACGACAGCGACCGAATATGCGCTTGCGTGTGTTATGTTTAGGGAGTATAATTGGGTTGGGAAAACGCCTGGACTCCGAGACTTGCTGAGACCAACAGACGTGATGGATTGTGGCGTCAGGTGTTTTCCCCTACGAAAGGATTGACGGAGTCCCCTCTTCCTTGGGTGAAATGGCTACAACACTGGGTAAAGAAATGTTGATGCATGCTTACTAATAATTACTAACCCTTAAACTATGATTCTGCAAGCCTAGATAATTATTATAACAGGATTGTAGCTCAATAAATATTATTATTGAATTTTCCTCATGTTTTGCTGCAATTCATTTTACCCACTATGGTGGTGAGCGAAGTTAGAGGGTTTAAAAACCCTTCCCGTGAGGCGAAACCCGGGCATGTCCGTTCGGGCGGCAGTTTGGGGCTGAGGCTGTACAGATGGCACCAGGCTAGCAATAATTTCTGTTGCTATGGAGGAGGGACAACGGTGTGGCAAGGAGCAGGCGGGCTTAGTAGCAGAACAATGCCCTTGGCATCGGCACAGCAGAGTCAACCTGTCATACCATATTATTATTATGTATTTATATAGCACTGAAATCTTCTGCAGCACTTTACAGAGTACATTCTCATGTCACTTGACTGTCCTCAGAGGAGCTCACACTCTAGCCTACCATAGTCCTAGTCTAATGTCCTATCATATTATTATTATGTACTAGCTGGACGCCCGGTGTTGCCCGGGTATGTATGTATTTGGCTGGTGTTGGCTCTTCCTAACCCTAACACACAATTACTTAATGACCAAGTATGTGAGCTTTGCAGTCTTTGGCATCAATAATTTGCAATAAAATAAAATTAATCTGATTGGATGTGGCTCCACCCCTTTTCTGAATTTGAACCCCAATCACCCAATGGCCAACTGTACCAGGTACAGGTGATTAACAGTGCAAGAATGGCAGTAATTAAATATTCCCCTTAAAAATCAATAGGTGGATTTTGATTGGCTTTTATAGGCTCCACCCACTTTTCTGAATATTAATCCTAGTCACCCAGTAACCAACTGTGCAAAGTTTGAGAACCCTACCATTTACAGTGTACGAATGGCTGCAGTTTACATTTGCGCAATGAAATTTGTATTTTTCTCCACCCACTTATTTCCTAACATTGTTCAGGTATGTATTTGGCTGATGTTGGCTCCGCCTGCTATTTCTAACCCCCTAACACACAATTACTCAATAACCAAGTTTGTGAGCTTTGCGTTTTTTTTTTGGGCATCAATAATTTCCATTGAGATTAAACAAATCTGATTGGCTGTTTGTGGCTCCACCCCTTTGTCTGAATTTGAAACCCAGTCACCCAATGACTGACTGTATCAGGTTTAAGGATTGTGCCATTAACAGTGCAAGAATGATAGCAATTACATATTCCCCTGCAGGTGTTGGCTGAGCCCACTTTTCCTAACCCTAACACACAATTAATCAATTACTCAATGACCAAGTTTGTGAGCTTTGCTGTCTTTGGCATCCATAACCTGCATTAAAATGAAACAAATCATATTGGCTGTGTGTGGCTCCACCCCGTTTTATAAATGTAAACCCCAGTCACGCAATGATCAAATGTACCATCCATCGAGACATGGATGGATGAAAGCCATGACTGGATAGCTAATTTAAAAGGATACAATGTGTTTAGGAGGGATAGAACAGGGAAAAAAGGTGGAGGGGTTTGTCTCTTTGTTAAGAATTCTTTTACAGCTGTCCTCAACGATGAGATGGAGGAAGATTGCGAAGATGTGGAGTCCGTTTGGGTAAATATTCATGGTGGAAATAAAAGTTGCCAATTGCTTATTGGGGTATGCTACAGACCACCTCTTATTAATGAAGCTGCAGAACTGCGATTACTACAGCAGATTGAAAAAGCTGCAAGTAAAAAGGAGGTCATAATTATGGGCGACTTCAACTTTCCAGACATTGACTGGGGTATTGAGGCTACCCATTCTGGTAAAAGCAGCAGATTTCTGGCAGCACTACAGGACAATTACTTGACTCAAATGGTAACGGAACAAACTAGGGGGAATGCGTTACTGGATCTGATCATTTCTTATAGACCAGATAATGTATCAAATGTGCAGGTTCAAGAACATTTGGGAAATAGTGATCACAACATGATAACGTTTGATCTAGTGACTGATAGGCCACGGGGCGGCGAGACCACTAAAACGATGAATTTTAGAAAAGCAAAGTTCAATCAAATTAAGCAGGCACTAAGTTTGGTGAACTGGGATAATGTACTACAAGGGGAGGACACTGAAGGGAAATGGCAAGCTTTTAAACTTATTCTCAATCAATATTGTAGTATGTACAGTATATCCCATATGGAAACAAAATGTCTAGGAATAAAAAAAGGCCTCTATGGATGAATAGAAAGGTTAGGGATAAAATGAAGAGGAAAAGGAATGCCTATAAGGTCCTAAAACAGGAGGGGACTAGTGATGGGCGAACAGTGTTCGCCACTGTTCGGGTTCGCCCGGATTTTGGCCTGTTCGGGTTCGGTTCGGCACCCCCCACCTCATGGTGTTCGGGAGGGTGTTCGGGCACGCTGCCCGAACCCAAACAGGCCTTCTTTGTTCGGCCGAACACAGCCGTGTCCGGCCGAACATAGCCCCCTATAGGGTCCCAGCATAAAGGGAGAGCATGCCCCGAGCGTGGGGGGGGGGGTCGGAAATGCCCCCCACCCCTCCCCACTAAGCTCTCCCTTTTGCCGGTTCCCTATAATGTTAAATTTAAGCCCCCCAAAAGTACCTGAGGAGGAGGGCAGGAAGCGGGCAGCCGGAGATGCTAGGCGCTAGTACGATCTGGTACTTCTGCCCTCTCTTGACGCACTTCCTGTTTACATTTGAAGTCGCGTCAAGAGAGCGCAGAAGTACCGCGATGACGCGTACGAGGGTACGTGTCATCATGTAGATGACGCGTACCCTCGTTCGCGTCATCGCGGTACTTCTGCGCTCTCTTGATGCGACTTCAAATGTAAACAGGAAGTGCGTCAAGAGAGGGCGGAAGTACCAGATGGTACTAGCGCCTAGCATCTCCGGCTGCCCGCTTCCTGCCCTCCTCCTCAGGTACTTTTGGGGGGCTTAAATTTAACATTATAGGGAACCGGCAAAAGGGAGAGCTTAGCGGGGAGGGGTGGGGGGCATTTCCGACCCCCCCCCCCCCCCCGCGCTCGGGGCATGCTCTCCCTTTATGCTGGGACCCTATAGGGGCCCCAAAGGGACATGTTCGGGTTGGGTTCGGGGTTCGGCTCGAACATGCCGAACATCAGGGGCATGTTCGGCCGAACCACACCGAACCCGAACATCCAGATGTTCGCCCAACACTAGAGGGGACCGAGGCTGCACTAAGCAATTATAAGGAGTGCAATAAAAATTGTAAAAAAGAAATTAAGCTGGCAAAGATCGAAGCTGAAAATCAAATCGCTAGGGATATCAAATCTAACCCAAAAAAGTTTTACAAGTACATCAACTCTAAAAAAAGAAAGGTTGACTGTATAGGACTCCTAAAGGATGAGGGTGGGAACTCAATGGTAGATGACCAAGGTAAGGCAGAGTTATTAAATGCTTTCTTTGCTTCTGTCTTCACAAAGGGAACAGCACTGTTGCAAATTACAGAGGCAGAAGAGTCTCAATCTTCTAACTGTAATATTAAATACTTAACGCAAGAAGAAGTAAAGGCAAGACTAAATAAATTAAAAATAGACAAGGCACCTGGCCCGGATGGCATGCATCCTCGGGTCCTAAGGGAATTAAGTTCAGTTATAGCTAAGCCCCTTTGTCTTATCTTTTGTGACTCTCTTGCAACTGGCAGAGTCCCAGTGGATTGGCGTACAGCCCACGTTTTCCCATTATTTAAGAAGGGCAAAAAATCTGATCCAGGAAATTATAGACCTGTAAGCTTAACATCAGTTGTATGCAAACTATTTGAGGGGTTACTAAGAGATACTATACATGACTTCATAGTAGAAAATAATCCTATTTCTCAGCATCAACATGGGTTTACTAAAGACAGGTCCTGTTTGACTAACATGCTCAGCTTTTATGAGGTAGTGAATGCTAATATGGATATTGGGAATGCTGTAGATGTGATATACTTGGACTTTGCAAAGGCCTTCGACACTGTTCCCCACAGAAGTCTGGTGCAAAAGTTGAAGATGCAAGGACTGGGGAAGAGTTTGTGTGCATGGATAGGGAACTGGCTAATGGACAGAAAACAAAGAGTTGTGGTCAATGGATCGTACTCAAAATGGGAGACTGTTAGCAGTGGGGTCCCACAGGGGTCTGTACTGGGTCCAGTGCTCTTCAATTTATTTATTAATGACTTAGTAGATGCAGTAGTGAGCAATGTTGCTATTTTTGCAGATGATACAAAATTGTGCAGAGTCATCAACTCTCAGGAAGATAGTGTCATATTGCAACAGGATCTGGATAGGATGGCTATATGGGCACATACATGGCAGATGAAATTCAATGTTGACAAATGTAAAGTCATGCATTTTGGTCGTACCAATGGTCTAGCACCATACAAAATAAATGGGATACAGTTGGGGACATCAAACTTGGAGAAGGACTTAGGAGTACTCATCGACAACAAGTTAAATAATTGTACTCAATGCCAAGCCGCTGCAGCTAAAGCGAACAAAATTTTGGGATGCATTAAAAGGGAAATAAAAACTCGAGATGCTAGCATAATATTGCTCCTGTTTAACTCTCTAGTAAGGCCACATCTGGAATATGGAATTCAGTTCTGGGCACCACATTACAAAAAAGATATTGCAGTTTTAGAGCAGGTGCAGAGACGAGCTACAAAATTGATACGTGGGATGGAAGGTCTCGCTTACCAAGAAAGGTTAGATAAACTGGGTTTATTTAGTCTAGAGAAAAGACACCTTAGAGGAGATCTAATTAACATGTATAAATACATCAGAGGGCAATATAATAGCTTGGCGGATGAGCTTTTTGTCCCTAGGCCTTCTCAAAGGACTAGAGGACATGATCTGTGCATGGAGGAAAAACGTTTTAGTCATTTATTTAGGAAAGGGTTCTTTACAGTAAGAGTGATTAAGATGTGGAATGCATTGCCACAGGAAGTCGTTATGGCAAACTCTATACCTGCATTTAAAGGGGGCTTAGATGCTTTCCTTGCTTTGAAAGACATCCATGGCTACAATTATTAGGTTATGCCTAATGATGTTGATCCAGGGATTTTATCTGATTGCCATCTGGAGTCGGGAAGGAATTTTTCCCTTTTGGGGCTAATTGGACCATGCCTTGTGGGTTTTTTTTCGCCTTCCTCTGGATCAACAGGGGTATGTGGGGGACGGACTGGAGTTGTACTTTGTACTGGTTGAACTCGATGGACGTATGTCTTTTTTCAACCAAAATAACTATGTAACTATGTAACCACTTTTGAGGCTTGTGCCATTAACAGTGCAAGAATGGCAGCAATGAAATCTCCCTGAAAAATCAGTAGGTAATTTTTGATTGCCTTTTGTAGGCTCCACCCACTTTTCTAAATATTTACCCCAGTCACCCAGTAACCAACTGTGCAAAGTTTGAGAACCCTACCATTAACAGTGTAAGAATGGCTGCTGTTTACATTTTCCCAGTAAAATTTGTATTTGTCTCCGCCCACTTATGACCCGGCGTTGCCCGCTTATGTATTTGGCTGGTGTTAGCTGTGCCCACTTTTCTAACCCTAACGCACAATTAATCAATTACTCAATTACCAAGTTTGTGAGCTTTTCTGTGTTTGGCATGAATAATTTGTATTGGAATGAAACAAATCTAATTGGCTGTTTGTGGCTCCACCCCCTTTCTAAAATTGAACCCCAGTCACCCAATGATCAACTGTACCAGGTTTGAGGCTTGTGCCATTAACAGTGCAAGAATGGCAGCAATGTAAATATTCCCCTTGAAAATCAATAGGTTAACTTTGATTGGCTTTTATAGACTCCACCCACTTTTCTGAATATTAATCCCAGTCACCCAGTAACCAACTGTGCAAAGTTTGAGAACCCTACCATTAGCAGCGTAAGAATGGTGTCACAGGAAGCCCTGGTGGCTGACCGCAAGTGGCCTTCTAAACGGTGCCAGCGAACAGATCGTGCGAACTCTGGTCGCAGTCAATGCGCAGGAACCGTTGGAAATTAGCCGCAGACAAACCAGAAGGGAGCCTGTGAGATATGGGTGATTACAACTTACACACGATTCAGGGTATAACTGCCACCACCTCGGTTACCATGGGCCCGAGGAGCCCGCTGACTGACTAGTCCTGCGAATAAAAACGGTTAAACACACTCTCTTCTGTCTAGCCAACAACAAACAATAGTAGTAGCGTCTCTCCAGAGGTCTGGTTCAGTTGTGCGGCTGATAAGCAGGGTAGCGGACAGTGAATGACTTTGATAAAGTCTTTTATTCACGCAATATAAATAATTAATATATACAGACAATTATTAAAATCAACAATTATTAAAACAGTAATAGCCAGTATAAAAAATAAAAGGGAGAAAATACTTAGGGTTTGTGGAAATATGTCCTTTTGTGGGAAAATCATCAAGTCCTTGGTTTCAAGTTCAGCAGAATTCTTTGTTCCAGGTTACAGAAGATGGCCAATCAAGATGGCCGCTAGCCATGTGTCCTTTGCTTTAGCTTAGCCAAGATGGCCGCCAGCCCTGTGTCCTCTGGCTGGCAAGGTGCTCTCAGGGAGATGGAATTGGGAGGACTGATGTCCGCCTGCTGGCCATGTGCTTTTGATGAAGCTGGTTTGGGGGTGTGGCAATGCCGGCCCCTCTGAGTTACCAACAAATGACAGTTCATTCCCTCTGAGAGATTTGAGGGCTAAACTTATGAAATGCTGTAACTCCTGAACCATACACGTTATATTTAGGGGGGTAACAGCTTCATACTTGTTGGAAAATACAGATTAATATGACATCAGACACGGCTAGTGCAGCGGATCAGGTTCCTGAGAAGATTCATACCTGGGTTGTAGGGGCCCCGGGCCCCTCTCGACTGGTATCAAGAAATTCAGCATGACCCTACGGATCCAATGATACCACTCTCATAACTACCCTATTTATTGTATTCTGTAAATGGGCAAAAGATTATATAGTACATTCATTTCTTCCTGGTAAGGCTGGAGCCAGGCTGGCTGGTGTCAAGCTGTGACTAGCTTCCTGGGATCTCCCTGTATGAAAAGGACCACCAAATGGAGGTAATTGAGAACAAACATCCTCTTGGACACAGGCCTGGCCCAGGCTCATTAGCATATCAAAAGAGCCATCCTGCAGTTAAGCTGATGCTATCTCTCTGCTGAGAAAAGACTCAGCTGCTCCTACACAATCAATCCAGATTCTAGTGATTTGAAGCGCAATCAATGCAGAGAATCGAGTGCGATCGCGTTTTCTTCACGGGCGGTTCCAGGACGCGTCTGCGGCCCCGCAACCGTCCGTGACAAATGGCTGCAGTTTACATTTTCCCAGTAAAATTTGTATTTGTCTCCGCCCACTTATGACCCGGCATTGCCCGCTTATGTATTTGGCTGGTGTTGGCTGTGCCTACTTTTCTAACCCTAACACACAATTAATCAATTACCAAGTTTGTGATCTTTGGCATCAATAATTTGCATTGAAATGAAACAAATCTAATTGGCTGTTTGTGGCTCCACCCCTTTCTGAAATTGAACCCTAGTCACCCAATAATCAACTGTACCAGGTTTGAGGCTTGTGCCATTAACAGTGCAAGAATGGCAGCAATGTAAATATTCCCCTTGAAAATCAATAGGTTCATTTTGATTGGCTTTTATAGACTCCACCCACCTTTCTGAATATTAATCCCAGTCACCAAACGACCAACTGTGCAAAGTTTGAGAACCCTACCATTAACAGTGTAAGAATGGCTGCAGTTTACATTTTCCAGTGAAATTTGTATTTGTCTCTGCCCCCTTTTTGGTTATGCAATAAAAAGTATCCTATACTTTATTGCAGGTAATGTACTATGTGTGTGCCAAATTTCATTCAAATCCGTTCAGCCATTTTTGTGTGATCGAGTAACAAACATCCAAACATCCAAATATCCAAACATCCGAACTTTCCCATTTATTATATTATATTAGTAGGATTTATATAGCACTGACATCTTCTGCAGCACTTTACAGAGTACATAGTCATGTCACTGACTGTCCTCAGAGGAGCTGACAATCCCTACTATAGTTTAAGGCCAAATAATACTTATTTTTGTAGAGTGGGAAAGTCTAAAGCCTGGTGCACACGTTCAATTTTGATTGGCCAATTTTACCAACTCCATGTAGTATGAGATCCTACAGATTTAGAGTACTATGAACAGATTGTGTAGTTAATCTCTCATGCTACATGGAAGATTGGAAGACGTAAAGTCGTCCACTGATTGGCCTATCAAAATTGGATGTGTGTATGTGGCTTTAGAATCCCTGTCTAGAATATATTACTGACTAATTTTTTTGCCTTATAATAAATCGAGAAAGCTGCAGGGAGGTCCAGGCAACGGAGGGAGATAACGCTCTAATGCTGGGAATACACGGCTCGATTCTGCCGCTCGATTCTCCTGCTCGATCGTTTCGCCACTCGCTTCCGCAGTCAATTCTCTTATCTTCCGCTCGTTTTTCTTAACTTTTTCAATTCACTTCAATCCAGAATTGAACAGCGAAACGATCGAGCGGGAAATTGGACATGTCGGAAAGCTTTTATCGAACCATCTTAATGGCTCAATATCGAGCCGTGTATTCCCAGCATAAGTGCTCAAATCCACTAGAGCGATTTTTTTGGGTCGTTTATTCAAAACGCTAGCGATTTACCTAAACGCTCACCTAATGTTAATGGATGGGCCAAATTCCACTGGAGCGATTGCAATTACCAAAATCGCAAACGCAGGACATACAGCATTTTTAGCGTTAGCGTTAGCGTCTCTGCAATGTAAAGTAAATAACCGCTGGCGTAATCGCTCATTAAAACCTACACAGAGCGATTTTGCTAGCGGTTTTAAATTACTGCACACTGTAAAAAAAATTAAAATTAATACAAAGGACCAATCAGAGTTAAAAACGCTAATCACTACACTACCGCTGGAAAAAACGCTTGCACTTTTTAAAATCGCTACCAAAATTGCCAGAAAACACTCATGAAATCGCTTACAAATGCTCATTCAAATCCCTAGCGATTGCGATTAGCGATAGCGATTTGTAGTGGGTTCCAGGCCTAACAGGAATACAGACAGGAATAAAATTCCCCAAAAGTTTCCAATTCCACACTATCCAAAATGAAAAAAAATGGGTAATACGGTAGTAGAAGATGAGTCATTTTTAACAATATTTTATTATCGCTGAACCCAACCCTTTCCTTACTTGATATTAGCGCCGCCTCTGCTGTTCACCCTCCTCCACTGGTATCCGCTATATTTATCGGGCCCCTAAATTACCCACAGGGAACCACTTTAACTGCAATTAAAGAGAAACTCTAACCCAGGACTGAACTTCATGCCAATCAGTAGCAAATACTCCCTTTCCCACCAGAAATCTTTACCTTTTTGACAAACAGATCATCAGGGAGGTCTGGACTCTGTATGGCTGATATTGTGGTGACTGAAATCCCTCCCACAGTGTGATGTCATGACCATGTTCCTGACAGTTTGCGGTCTTAGAACCTAGTTGCATTGTGGGAAATAGCGGCTTTTCCCATCTGCCAAGCAAGTAGTATCTCCCTCTGTGCTATAACTCTCAGTAAGGCCCAGTGCACACCAAAAACCTCTAGCAAATCTGCAAAACGCTAGAGGTTTTTGAAGCAGATTTCAGAGCGATTCTAGGCATGCATAGAGAGGTTTTCTAAACATGCCTAGCGTTTTTTGGAGCGTTTTTTGTGTAGCAGATTTCATATATTGTCACAGTAAAGATGTTACTGAAGAGCTACTGTGACGAAAAAACACCTGGAAAAACGCTCTGATCTAGCGTTTTTCAGAGCGGTTTGAGCTTTTCCTATACTTTAACATTGACGCCTCAGAAATCTAAAAAATGTTGCAGCCCCGAGTTTGCGTTTAGGGAAAAAACAAACTACTCTGGTGTGCACCAGCCCATTGAAATACATTACCCAAGCCTTTTTCTATCCCCAAGCATTTTTAAAAACGCTACAGAACCGCTCTAGTGTGCACCAGCCCTAACGAACATTCCGTACAGATCACCTGCCAGAACTATGTCACAGACTGTGCTAAATTTCAGAATGTAAATCAAGGTAAGGAAAGTTTTACAATGGGCAAACACTGACTAAATAATCTATCAATGAACATTTATTCAGTATGCTATTTTCACTACAGTTCCTCTTTAAAGCGAACCTGAACTCAGAACTTCCTCTGTGCTCTAAGATAAGCAACAGCATAATAACCTTTAAAGGAAAACATTTGTTTGTTACAGCTGATACAAATCCTGGAATAAATCTGCAGTGTGTCTACTTCCTGCTTTCTTGGAAGCAGACATATTGTATATGTATATTGTATGTTATACTGTGTTTACAAATTAGCTGCTCTGCCATGGCAGAGAAGATTCCTGAACTGGCACAAAGAAGACATCAAATTACAGTTGTGATTAGTCACAGATGAGGGGGCATTAGAGAGGGTAGACTCTCTAAATACATACAAGGTGCATTTCTCTACGTTTTCCTTCTGTCCTGTGCAAGAGTTCAGGTCCTCTTTAACATTGCGGTCCTTGCGGCAGCCATTTTCCCGAAGCCCCGCTGGCCCCCAGTCACCTGCTTTGGTGGGGTGTAATGCTAGGCTCAGTATTTCATGATAATAACATGTTCCTTTCAGTATCAGCTAGTGTGGTGGCTCTGCACAGAGGACTCCTTGGGCACTGGCTCCTCACACATACAGGGAGGTTGTCTTGCTCTGAGATGGAATTTGCCTGCAGTGAGTATTGTGCGCAGAGACTCCTGCCTCCCCAGTGCTCAGACAGATCGGTTGTGACGCGAAGCAGCCTTGTCGCTCCCTATAACGCTCTCCCCGGGTCTCATAGCTCCTATTCCAGCCGTTTGCCGTTTGGGTGGTAGTGCCGGGTGATATCCTCCTTCCTCATTGCCGCCGGGCAGCTGGCACATTATACGTGTTCGATCCTCACCACCCTGCACGCCGAGAAGATGGGGAACCCACAAGAGGACCTGTTCATCTCATGTGTGCTGCTTTTTAGGAGTTTCTAAAGCAAATGTGTACTTTGAAATACCCCATAAAGCCACAAACGTGGTACACACATCAAATTTTGATTGGCCAATGCCTGGGCAATTTTATCACCTCCATGTAGCATCAGGGCCAACGGATTTTGAATACTATGAACAGTGCAGTTAAAAAGGACCTGAACTCAGAACTTACTCTCTGCTCTAAAAGATAAGCCACCACAACATAATAACCTTTAAAGAAAAAAACATTTCTTTGTTACAGCTGATTCAAATTCTACAATAAATCTGCAGTGTGTATATTTCCTGCTTTCATGGAGGCAGACATAGGGTAAACATCCTGTGTTTACAAATTAGCTGCTCTGCTAAGGCAGCCAGCTGACACAGCTGAGAGATCGAATTACACTTGTGATTAGTCACGGATGAGGGGGAGATTAGACAGGCTAAAAACTCTAAATACATACAGGGTGCATTTTTCTCCGTTTTCCTTCTGACCTGTGCAAGAGTTCAGGTCCACCTTAAAGGACTTACGAGGCGAATAAGAAAAAAAAGTTCAGTGCCTGCATGAAATTTGAATGCACGGAGGACGTCATCCGCGCAGTTCCGCCGGGTCCCCGCTGTTAAATGCCTCCCGGGCCGGCTCCCGACCCGGCTCCCGACCCCACAGCCCGGGTCGGGCTCTCATGACTCCTCTAAAATGGCCGCCGGAGTTTGCCGCGGCTGCGCAGTCCGCATAGACGCGAGTGTGGCTGCGCAGCTCTAGGGTCTTGCCCCCCCTCCCCCCCCCCCGATCCACGCACAGGAGACAGCCTGTAGCGTGGATCGGGGGGAGGCCCTAGAGCTGCGCAGCTGTGGGGTCGGGAGCCGGTCCGGAGGGCAATTGAACAGCGGGGACCCAGCGGAACTGCACGGAGGTCGGGGATGGCGTGCTCCGTGCATTCAAATTTCATGCAGGTACTGAACTTTTTTTTTAAAATTCGCCTCGTAAGTCCTTTAAGCTCTCATACTACATGGAAGTGATTAAATTGGCCTATCAAAATTGGATGTATGTAGCAGACTTTAGCCCCTGCGCAGCAGAGTTGGTCATTGCTCCTCTGCTTGCTGAAAAAGGAAAAAGAATGACTTCAAAAGTACATGATCAGAAGCCCAGACTCTGGCCACTTCCTGTATCAGACGGTCTGTGCTTTCAGGCTGCAGTCTTCTCAAAGAGTTGAGTCTGTGCCAACCTCTTAGAAGCCTCAACAGTGGAAAGATGTAATCCATGAAGACACCCACACAGACGCCGCAGAAGTTGACCCCCCCGCGCACACACCTAGGTGCCCATGCTAATACTGGCAATTAAGATAACAGGTGCCGGCACCCACCTGAATTTTGCTTAATTGCCGATAATAACATGGGCACCTATGTATAGCGGTGAAGGTGGCATGGTTGTTGGCAGGTTTGTGGCAGAGGGGACGCGCTAGGCATTAGTGGGGGTTCAGTTAAGTTTGGACATTGGTAGGGGGATCAGTTAGGTTTAGGCATCAGTGGAGGGGGGAGGGGGAATCTGTCAGGTTTAGGCATCTCGCCCCATGATCTGCGAAACGCAGCACATGACTTGGGCGTCGCCATAGACCGTAACTTTAATAAAGAACACAGCGGCGCAGCGGGATTTCTTTCCAAATCACTGTCATTTCAGGTGCCGGGAATAGCCAAACCCCAAACTACATGTCGGAGGGGTAATAATATTTAAAGTGAGTCTGAAGTGATATGAAAAACTGATAATCATGTAAGGAGAGGGAAGGTCCTGTAGAGCCTTCCCGGTCCTCCTACGGTCCCCGCATTGCAGGAAGTGATGAGCGGTGGTACGCAGCGCTGGGACGCAGAAGGAAGAGGTGAGTAATTACCTCCCCCCCCCCCCCCCCCCCGCCTGACACAAGCTGCGCTCATAGCTGGAGGGGCAGAGCGGACGGGGAGCCCCAAGTGAGGTGCGGTCCGACCCCCCTCCCCACCACTGTGCACGTTGCCCACTTTCCTGGCTGCTACCCCCTCCAGGCTACCTATACTGGGGGCAATTATACTATCTATCGGGGAGATGGGGGCGGCATCCTCTCAAGTTTGCCTCAGGCGGCAAAAATTCTACATCAGCCCCTGACCACAGGACAATAGAGAAGACTTTATCAAAGTACAGGGTAAAAAAAAGTCCTATGTCCCCCGTTTTTTTCCCTATTTACCTGATTTGAGTGCCTTTGCCTAACTGCAGTGCCAGCAGGATTGTAGGAAGTTATGTTAAAACCAAGCACACCATTGTTTTTCTTGTGAAATTCCCAATAAGTTGGATGTGTCACATGACCCTCTTCCTATTGAAAAAACAAAAGTTGGATTTAAAATGGCCGACTTCAAAATGGCCGCCATGGTCACCACCCATCTTGAAAAGTTTCCCCCTTCACATATACTAATGTGTTACAAACAGGAAGTTAATATCACCAACCATTCCCATTTTATTAACCACCTTGGCGGTAATGAAGAGCTCAGCTTGTCCATTACTGCAGCGGTGAATTTCTCAGGCCCTGCTGGGCCGATTTTCACAATTTTTTTTTTAAACACGCAGCTACCACTTTGCTAGCTGTGTGTTGGACGCGATCGCCGCCGTTTGCCGCCGATCCGCCACTACCCGACACGTAGCAGCACGCCCCCCCCCAAGACCCCTGCGCAGCCTGGCCAATCAGTCCCAGGCAGCGCTGAGCGGCGGATCGGGACTCCCTCTGACGTCACAACGTCGATGACGTCGCCATGGCGACGGGGGAAGCCAAACAGAAAATTCCGTTCTGAACGGGATTTCCTGTCTGCTCTGATCGCCGGAGGCGATCGGAAGGGGCGGGGGGATGCCGCTGCTCAGCAGCTATCATGTAGCTAGCGCTAGGCTAGCTACATGATTTAACAAAAAAAAAAAATATAGTGCTGCGCAGCCACCCTGGCGCAATCAATAGAACGCCAGGGTGGTTAAGGTGTATCCATGTAGATGGCCCACTCTGTAGTAAGTAAATATGCCAGATTCCCTAAGCTTCCCTATGCCAACCTCTGCTTTTGGAAAGGAGAAACAAGTGCAGGTGCGAGAGGAGAGAATGTGGCACCCCTGACGAAAATCCTGCAGTCTCAAACTCATCTCTATGCCTTACCCAGAAACGGCCCTGCTTCTGTTTATTCAGTCTGCTTTCTTTGAAAAGCTGTGAACTATGACAGATGTATTTTCAAGACCATGTCCACCTTGTTATATTTTACACCCAAAATTTTTTTTTTTTAGTAAAACTTAAAAGTCACCAGTCAACCCTCAGAAAACAGGTAGTCAACTCAAACAGTGAGTACAGATGATGGCAAGATACAAGGTATTGTCCAAACATATCTATTCATTGCCCATAGCAGCCGAGTAGACACAACACAAGGTCGGCACGGCTAACATATTCTGAGCCAGGGATTTCTCATAGCCTTAATCTTATGCATGAGAAATCTTCTTGGTTCCAGTCATGTTCACCTCGATGTCCTTGTGTTGTGTCTTCAATTGCTGGAGGCAGTGAAAACAGATCTCGTCTCCTGGCATCTCTACTCATCGATGAAAATGTCTGCTATCACGTTATATGCTCAACTGTAATGAGTAAATATTCTTCCCCTCGTTTTCCTGATTCTTCAGACTGCAGAGCCGCTATTGCCTGGTCTATAGGTATGCAGATAAGGGGGATTCAGAGTCATTTTATTCTAATTATAGAAGCCAGTTAAAAGGGAATTGTAACATCCAAAAACAAAAAAAAATGCCCCAAAATAGTGCCCTAAAAATATATGTCAACTCCTTTTTTAAAGAAAAAATAAAATAAATTATGTGTCCCCCATTGTTTTCCTTTTTACCTGGTTTGGGTGCCTTTACCTCACTACAGGAACTGTGCCTGCAGGATTGTAGGAAGTTATTTTAGCTACAGCAACAAGCTTATCTCAGCATGCATACAACAGAAAGATTCCTATTTCCAATAAGATAAGGACACTATGACCAGATGTGGTAATGGAATCCTCCCCTCTCTTTAAAGAATGTGAACAGTGTTGTAAGCCTGTTGTCTAGGTGATGTGTGCTGTGGGCGGGACAGCAAGCTGTGGCAGTAGGGACTAGGGAGGGAAAATAACACTGAGCTGCGTTAAAAAAAAATGTCACTTTTGGCATCACAGAAAAACGGTAAATCTGACAACGAACACTATAAGAACAACAGGATAGGTAAGCTAAATAAGTAATTTATTATTGGATGATTCTTTTTTTCTGTTAATATAGAGTTTCAACCCATTTTTTAGAGGGTCTCTGCAGGGATCGCTGCTTAGTGACGGCGCAAGCACAGGGCGGCTGGTAGAATCCCCAGGTAAGTTAAACCCATTTTTTTCTACAATTAAGGATCCCTTTAACCCTCTGGGCGATACAATTATATCGCCCAGGAGGTGGCGCAGCACTATTTTTTTTAATTTTTAATTTTTTAAATCATGTAGCGAGCCCAGGGCTCGCTACATGATAGCCGCAGCGCAGCGGCATCCCCCCACCCACTCCGATCGCCTTCGGCGATCAGAGTAAGCAGGGAATCCCGTTCAGAACGGGATTTCCTGCTGGGCTTCCCCGGTCGCCATGGCGACGGGGCGGGATGACGTCGTGACGTCGGAGGGAGTCCAGATCCACCCCTCAGCGCTGCCTGGCACTGATTGGCCAGGCTGCGCAAGGGGTCGGGGAGGGGGGGGGACTGCACGGCGAGCGGCGGCGGATCGGCGGCGATCGGAAGTTACACGCAGCTAGCAAAGTGCTAGCTGCGTGTAACAAAAAAAAATTATGCAAATCGGCCCACCAGGGCCTGAGAAATCCTCCTGCGCGATATACCCCGAGCTCAGCTCGGGATTATCGCTCAGGAGGTTAATACCCCATACAGCAGACAGCAAACACATTCAGAAAAGAACTTCAAATGATTTTAGGAAAACCTGGTTAACCTATCATAATGTTTCTGGGAGTTTCCAAAGAAAGCCCAAAGACGAGAAAGCATTCAAACTCCATACATATAAGCACCGGCTGGGATAGCAACCTGGGACGCTGGCACTGCAAGGTGAGACCCTTCCCATTCATCCAGGGACAGTTTTAAGAAAAATGGGTCTCAAATTAGCAAACAGTTGGGGCTCCGATAATGAATAACCTAAATAAGCAGCATGTCCCCCAATAAGAACACCCGTGCTGCAAATCGCCATAGATACGCCATGCATGGCTGTAGGGATTCGGAGGCGATAAAGGACTCAATTCACTTCCTGTTCAGTTTGCAAGTGCCATGCAGCCAGCCCAGGGACGGATTTACAGCTCAGGAGCCTAAAGATACAGAAGTTCTGGCGTGCTAAATTCTGCCCCTCTGCACAGGCCCCACCCCCCAAGTCACACCCTCTTTTCATATACGAATACCCTCTCTTATACTAATAACACAGAAATTGTTATAGTTCCTAATCACAGACATGTAATTATAGGTAGATTTTAATGATAGGTAGATTCTACTGATAGGAAGGTGGTGGTAGGTAGTGATGGTAATGTCTAGGAGAACTCATGGAGAATCATGTGATTAGTTTGATCAGCTGATAGATTTGCAGAGTCCTGATTTGTTTTGATCACATCCTGCTTTATCACATGACCATGACTGGCAATTTGGCAAATCAGAGACTTGCATATCGTACATCGTCTTATTATCTTTTGGGAGACACCGATGTATTTTCCCGTCAAAAAAATTACTTGCTAGTTGAATAAAAGTAACTTTAAAGTGAACCTCCAGACTAAAACTCTACTCCGCAGCACTGAAAAGGCTTGGTGTTTCTTAAACCACTTGCCGACCGCACACTCATACCGTGCGGCGGCAAAGTGGTAGCTGGAGGACCAGAGACGCACATCTGCATCGCCAGGTGCCTCCCTAATTAATCAGGAAAGGCCGCTTGCGCGAGCGGCCGTTTCCTGTTAGATCACGGAGCGGGTCTCCGTGAATAGCCTGCGAGCTACTGATCGCGGCTCGCAGACTAAATGTAAACGCAGAAGACATTTGTCTCCATTGAAAACATTGAACAGTGCTGCTGCGCAGCAGCGCCGTAAGGCAGATCGGCGATCCCCGGCCAATCAGCGGCCGGGGATCGCCGTGATGTGACAAAGGACATCCTGTCACAGGCTGCACAGGACGGATAGCGTCTTGTGCAGCCAGTGGCGTAGCTAAGGAGCTGTGGGCCCCGATGCAAGTTTTACATTGGGGCCCCCCAAGCACTCCATACATAACAATTGATGCGGTGCACCAAAACCTGCCAATGGCAACTACAGTGTCAGAGGTGCAAGAAGGGGATGAGGAACAGCTTGTTAATGATTACCATTATTCAAAGTATCTATAGAAGTGATTATTATGAGCAAAGGACCAATAGAGAGCTAATACAGTCGTTTAGGGAGGACCCTTTCGGGGCCCCTCTGGCCCAAGGGCCCCGATGCGGTCGCTACCGCTGCACCCCCTATTGCTACGCCCCTGTGTGCAGCCCCGATCACCAGGGGGGACAGGGGGACAGGTAGGAGAGGGAGGGGGGGAATTTTGCTGCGGAGGGGGGCTTTGAGGTGCCCCCCCCCCCGCAAACCTCAGGCAGGCAGGAGCGATCAGACCCCCTGCACATCATCCCCATAGGGGGGAAAAAAGGGGGGGCGATCTGATCGCTCTGCATGCACCCTGATCTGTGCTGGGGGCTGCAGAGCCCACCCAGCACAGATCACAAAAAAACAGAGCTGGTCCTTAAGGGGGGGGGGGGGTAAAGGATGGGTCATCAAGTGGTTAAAGGAGTTATCCGGGAAAAATAAAGTAAATAAACGCTACTTACCGGGGGCTTCCTCCAGCCACGTGCTCCCAGCATGTCCCTCGCCGCAGCTCTGCCCGCAGCCGTTCGCCGCAGGTCCGTCCTGGTCCCCGGCGATGAGGTCAGAGCGACCTCCAGGTCGCTCTGTACTGCGCATGCGCGAGCAGCGCTGTCAATCACTGCCATGTGGGCCGGAGCGGACTGCGCAGGCACAGTAGTTCTGTGCCTGCGTAGTCCGCTCCGGCCCACGTGGTGGTGATTGACAGCGCCGCTCGCGCAGGCGCAGTACAGAGCAACCTGGAGGTCACTCTGACGTCATCGCCGGGGACCGGGACGGACCTGCGGCGAACGGCTGCGGGCAGAGCTGCGGCGAGGGACATGCTGGGAGCTCGGGGCTGGAGGAAGCCCCCGATAAGTAGCGTTTATTTTCTTTATATTGCCTGGATAACTCCTTTAAAGAAAATCTGTAATGAAAAAACGTCCCCTGGGGGGTACTCACCTCGGGTGGGGGAAGCCTCCGGATCCTATTGAGGCTTCCCCCGTCCTCCTCGGTCCCACGGTGGCGGCGAAAATCCTCCCGAAACGGCGGCGATGTAAATATTTACCTTCGTGGCTCCAGCGTAGGCGCAGTATCTGCTTTTCCCACGGAGATAAGCGGAGATAGCCGATCTCTGTCGGGCCGCTCTACTGCGCAGGCGCAAGTCTCCTGCACCTGCGCAGTAGAGCGGACCGGACGGAAATCAACTATTTCCACCTATCTCCGTCAGAAGAGCCAAAACAGCCCCCCGCTGGAGCCTGGAAAGGTAAATATTGTCGGATATGTCACACCGGCTTTGAAGGGCTGCAGCGAGACCCCCGTGGGACAGAGGAGGACGGGGGCAGGGCCGGCGCTACCATTAAGGCAAAGGAGGCAGCTGCCCCAGGGCCCCAGAGCTTGTAGGGGCCCCCAGTGGCTACAAGAGGAAAAAAAAATTTCAAAATCGGCCTTATAGTTTTTAAGAAAATCGATTTTAAAGTTTCAAAGGAAAAAAAAAACACATTTAAAAACCTGCCGACTTTAATGGTTAATAGCAAATCCACCTCAAATGCGAGAAACCCTAAATTTGCAGGGTATGTTAAGGAGATCATTAGGAATAAGAGGAAAAAAACAATTTTTCAAAAAGACCTTATAGTTTTTGAGAAAATCGATTTTAAAGTTTCGAAGGAAAAAAAGTATACTTTTAAATGCGGTAAATGTCACTTTTAGTAGCAAACCTAACGGTAGTGTAATTTTACATGCATCAAACGAAAGCGCAATAAATTTCCTGACGGGGTTTCCAGGGGGTCTATACGCAGCAGCAGCGCTTTGGCCAAGGATCGCTGTACAGCCGCAATATGGCTGTATGAAGATCCCTGGCATTTTTTCCTATTTTCCAAATTTTTTTTTTTTTATGTTTAGAGTGTGGGAATTAAAAAAAAAAATTGTGGGGTCCCCCCTCCTGAAACTTTTTAATCCCTTGTCCCCCATGCAGGCTGGAATAGCCAGAATGTGGAGCTCCGACCGATTGGGGCTTCACACCCTGACTATACCAGCTGCAAAAAAGGTCTCTTAATGCCGATTTTTGTTCCGGGGTATATGTTGGGGGGGCCCCCCAGGTTTATTTTGCCCTGGGGCCCCATTGTTGCTTAAACCGGCCCTGGACGGGGGAAGCCTCATTAGGATCCTGAGGCTTCCCCCTCCCGAGGTGAGTATACCCCAGGGGGCGTTTTTCTCGTTACAGTGTCTCTTTAACAGTTGCACAGCATCAGAACTTTGTTTTTTATACTCAAGCCTAATTTTTAGCGGCTTAGAAGCTAAGCTCCGTCCCATCAAAGAAAATTGCCTGGGCATTTTTCCCCTGATGCTGTGGTCCTGATTTCTGATGTTGTTGTTGTTGTTCTTGTTGCCTAGCAGCTGGGAGGGGTGATCAGCACACAGGACAGTTTGAACTGTGTCTCATGCTCCCTGTCACCTCTTTTCAACCAAAAAGATGGCTGCCCCATGAAATCACAAACATTTGCCTGTTCTTTTAAAACAGGGTGGGTAAGAGATTATATTACCTAACCATTTTAATTAACATAACAATGTAACTTAATGACAGTATGTTTGTTTAGGCTGTAGCTCCTCTTTAAGTCAAAATTTGCCAAGGGTATGAATAATTATGGGCAGCACTGCACATGGTATAGATGGTGTATTCCTAATATCTGGCAGCACGGTGGCGTAGTGGTTAGCGCTCTTGCCTTGCAGAGCTGGGTCCCTGGTTTGAAACATCTGCACAGAGTTTGTATGTTCTCCCCATGTCTTGGGTTTTCCCTGGGCACTCCGGTTTCCTCCCACATCCCAAAAATACAGATAAGTTAATTGGCTTCCCCCTAAATTGGCCCTAGACTACAATACATACATGGACATAGGACTATGGTAGGGATTAGATTGTGAGCCCCTCGGACAGACAGTTAGTGGCAAGACAATATACTCTGTACAGCACTGCGGAAGATGTCACTGCTATATAAATACTAAATAATAATAGCACCTCTATGACAGGAGCACCGTGCGGTGCGGGGGTCTGTTAGCAAGATACCTGGTGTAGTTGCCAATAAAAAAGGGAATATTTCTCCTGTATACATCTCTCATGAGGCCAGCAATGCATTTAGTACCGAATTACACACCACGTAAAAGAATGGAGAGATGATAATGATGGAAGGGGAGGTAAAGGTCATCCATTCTCGGGCGACACACACTATCGTGTTTGATGAGGGATCAGAGGAGACACCTGACCTTCGCTTCTCCACGCAGCCGCTAATGACAGTAATAAGGAGACCTGTAATGAATGCCACATGGAATTCTGTGAGTAAATTGAGGCTGGATCACCTTTTATGTCCAGATTATGGACTGGTCGCAAGATGTTAAGGAGGAACTCTGACAAACACCCCCCCCCCCCCCCCGCCCTTCTATTGTGTGTGATTTCAGGTGCGGAGGGGACCCGGACTTCATCCTTCCCTCTCCTAGGCCCTTGTCAAAGTCACTTGTAGTCAGTGGACTCTGTACTCTGATGTAGACCACATATTAACTGCCTCCTGCAACTTCCATCCCAAAAGCATTTCAAGAATCTGTCCCTTCCATTCACAAGAGGCTACTAAAATGCTTGTACAAGCTCCTATCATATCCGGTCTTACTATTGTAACACCCTACTCTGTGGTCTACCAAAAACCAGACTGGCATCTCTCCAGTCCCTACTGACCTCTGCTGCTCCTCCAAGGAAGCCTCTCCGCCAATCCCTACTGACCTCTGCTGCCCGCCTCATCCACCTCTCCTCCCATTCCTCTGATGCCTCCCCTCTCTGCTAATCCCTACTGACCTCTGCTGCCATCTCATACACCTCTCCTCCTGCTCCTCTGATGCTGCCCCTCTCTGCCAAACCCTACTGACCTCTGCTGCCTGTCTCATCCACCTCTCCTCCTGCTCCTCTGATGCAGACCCTTTCTGCCAATCCCTACTGACCTCTGCTGCCTATCTCATACACCTATCCTCCTGCTCCTCTGATGCAGCCCCTCTCTGCCAATCCCTACTGACCCCTGCTGCCTGCTTCATCCATCTCTCCTCCCACTCCTCTGATGCTGCCCCTCTCTGCCAATCCCTACTGACCTCTGCTGCCTGCCTCATCCATCTCTCCTCCCACTCCTCTGATGCTGCCCCTCTCTGCCAAACCCTACTGACCTCTGCTGCCCACCTCATCCACCTCTCCTCCTGCTCCTCTGATGCTGCCCCTCTCTGCCAAACCCTACTGACCTCTGCTGCCTTTCTCATCCACCTCTCCTCCCACTCCTCTGATGCAGCCCCTCTCTGCCAATCCCTACTGACCTCTGCTGCCTGCCTCATCCATCTCTCCTCCCACTCCTCTGATGCTGCCCCTCTCTGCCAAACCCTACTGACCTCTGCTGCCCACCTCATCCACCTCTCCTCCCGCTCCTCTGATGCAGCCCCTCTCTGCCAATCCCTACTGACCTCTGCTGCCTGTCTCATCCACCTCTCCTCCCACACCTCTGATGCTGCCCCTCTCTGCAAATCCCTACTGACCTCTGCTGCCTGTCTCATCCACCTCTCCTGCCGCTCCTCTGATGCAGCCCCTCTCTGCCAATCCCTACTGGCCTCTACTGCCCATCTCATACACCTCTCCTCCTGCTCCTCTGATGCAGACCCTCTCTGCCAATCCCTACTGACCTCTGCTGCCCGCCTGATACACCTCTCCTCTTGCTCCTCTGATGCTGACCCTCTCTGCCAATCCCTACTGACCTCTGCTTCCCGCCTCATCCACCTCTCCTCCTTCTCCTCTGATGCAGCTCCTCTCTGCCAATCCCTACTGACCTCTGCTGCCTGTCTCATCTCTCCTCCCACTCCTCTGATGCTGCCTCTCTCTGCCAATCCCTACAGCGCTGCGTAATATGTTGGCGCTTTATAAATAAAATAAATAAATAAATACTGACCTCTGCTTCCCGCCTCATCCACCTCTCCTCCTGCTCCTCTGATGCAGACCCTCACTGCTAATCCCTACTGACCTCTGCTGCTCTTCTCATCCACCTCACCCTCCACTCCTCTGAGGCAGCCCCTCTCTGCCAATCTCTCCATTGGCTACCTCTATCACGCGAAGGATCAAGTTTAAACTCTTCAACCTATCACACAAAGATATACGTATATAATTTGACAACTAGTTACATTTCTTCAGATGCCATCCCACCTGTAACCTTTGCGCCTCCTAGGAGTCCCTGTTGTCCTCTAGCTTGGTCACCTTCTCTCCCTCCCACATCCAGGAACTCTCTCCTACACCCTGTCCATTATCCACTAAGCCTGGAAACCTTCAAACGTACTCTCAAAACACACCTGGACTGACAGGCCTATAATTTGCTACACGTAGCATTGGAGAATTACTGCCTCATTCGCTAACCCCTGTGTCTCCTCCCCTAATAACTCCACCCTACTACCGCCTAGGATGTAAGCTGGCAAGGGCAGGGACCTCCCTCTAGTGTTTCTTATTATGCTGTAATTTATCATATGAACATGCACCAGTATTGGCGATGTCTCACACCACAGATCAGCTATGTGTGTATTTGTATTGCTGATTCTGATGTTACAAAGTTCTGAACCGCTCATGAATCTATGCACTATGTACAGCACTATGGAAGATGTTGGTGCTATATAAGTAAAAAATAATAATAAAGTCACTCATATCTTTACACATGTCCATTTTTTCTGCTTCCAACACATTCGCATACGGAACTGGTCCTCCACTTGTTTTCATATATACCTCACCTCTTGACAGGTACCGTTGTTCCATGATAAACAACATTATTCATTTCACTCAGTAACTAAATACTATTAAAGCGATCCTGAACTCAGAACTTCCTCTCTGCTCTAAAAGATAAGCAACAGCATAATAACCTTTAAAGAAAAACATTTATTTGTTGCAGCTGACACAAATCCTGCAAGTGTCTGCGTCTACTTCAAATCTGCAGTGTGTCTACTTCCTGCTTTCATGGAAGCAGACATAAGGTTAACATTTTGTGCTTTCAAATTAGCTGCTCTGCCGAAGCAGCCAACTGACACAGCTGAGTGATCAATGTACAACTTGTAATGAGGGGGAATTAGTCAGGCTAAACTCTCTAAATACATACAGGGTGCATTTCTCTATGTTTTCCTTCTGTTCTGTGCAAGAGTTAAAGAGAAACCGTAACCAAGAATTGCACTTCATCCCAATCACTAGCTTTACAACCTTTTCACAAACGGATCATCAGGGGGCGCTGTATGGGTGATATTGTGGTGAAACCCCTCCCACAGTGTGATGTCAGCGCCTCGCAGCACTGAGGTTCTGACATCACACTGTGGGAGCCTTGTTGCATTGTGGGAAATAACAGCTGTTTCCAACTGCCAAAAAAAGCAAGCAGCATCTCCTTCCAGTGACATCACCTGCCAGCAGTAAAAATGTCATCATGTGATAAATGTCAGAGTGTAAATCAGGGAGAGGAAAGATTTTACAATGGGAAAACACTGACTAAATCATTTATAGATAATTATTTTAAAACTTAAAGGGAAGGTCCAAGCAAAAAAAAAAAAATGAGTTTTACTTACCTGGGGCTTCTACCAGCCCCATGCAGCCATCCTGTGCCCTCGTAGTCACTCATTGCTGCTCCAGTCCCCCGCTGGGAGCTTTCTGACCTCGGAGGTCAGGGCCGAATTGCGTAAATTTTTACACATTCCCGCTAGTGCAGGAACATTAACGCATACATTTTTACACATTAGTGGTGCAACGCGTACATTTTTGTTCCTGCACTATCTGGAATGCGTAAAAATGTATGCAATGTGGCCCTGACCTCCGAGGTCAGAAAGCTGCCAGCGGGGGACTGGAGCAGCAGTGAGTGACTACAAGGGCTCAGGATGGCTACATGGGGCTGGTAGAAGCCCCAGGTAAGTAAAACTCATTTTTTTTTTTTTGCTTGAACCTTCCCTTTAAGCACTTTTTATTACACTATTTTCACTGGAGTTCCTCTTGAAGGTCCATTTTAAAGGACCACTGTCACAAACAAAATGTAAATTGAAAATGCATGCATGTGCATATGTATAAAATGTACATTATACATGCACATGCACTATATATTACTTTTTTCCTATGTTGCTGTCACTTACAGTAGGCAGTGACAATCTGACACATTTTGGACTAGCCCATCTCCTCATGGGGGATTTTCTGGGTTTTCTTTATTTTCAAAAGCAGTCCCTGAAGGACAGTTGCAAGGGAGTGGGGAGGCTGGCCAGCCTCTTTGTATAGATCCTTTCCAGGGAATGCTTTTGTAACAAATAAAATAAATACTGAGGATCTCCCATGAGGAGATGGACTAGATCAAAACTTGTCAGATCTCTCAGATTTTTTACTGGTTAATGTAAGCGACAGGAACATAGGGGAAAAGACATAGTCCATTTTACTATGGGAGAAATGTACACCTTATATGCGTGTATTTTAAATGTTCCTGATAGTGGTCCTCTAATAATCAAAAATTTACATTGTTACTTTTAAAATCAATTATGAGAAAATCAAACCACGACCTACAGTTGTGGTAAAATAGTAACTGGCGGCGAAAGTGCGGAATAATCTCTCTGCCCCTCCCGGAAGACGGATTCCCTTGAACGTTTGATGTACGATTGTTGTCCGCGTTCACGCCAAATAATATTTCTTGCCCTAATGATTATTTATGGACGTGCCAATCGCCAGGAAAGCGGGCGAGACGATTTCAGGAACCTTGGGATGTCACGATGAAGAGATAGGTTAGTTTAAAGGGACACCTCGGAAGAACTGGGTTTAATGAACTCGGCGTCCTTGAGAAGTCTTCCACATCCATCGCCCGTCTGTCACACGAGCTGCCCAACAAAATATTAATTAAACAGCGGATTCGTCTGCGTCGGGGGAGGGGGAAGGGGGGGCTTGTCACCCCTAATGAACGAGCTTCCAGGGCTCCTGTGCCAGGAAAATGGCTTTTTTTAACCAGCCTTATTAAGCAGAAAATTAGACCTAAATCACCCTACAACATCCTCATTAGGAGGCAGCGGACCCGGCTCTGTCTTGTGTGCCAACAGCTTTAATTAGCAAACTGCTCATCAGACACATGAAGGGACCGGCGCGTGCCCTCGCCCACCTCCACAAACTTTATTCCAGGAAACAAAATCGCCTTCCTGCGTGAATCCGCACAGCATCACCGCCGCGTTCAGGAAATATCGCATAAATTATAAACTACGCTCCCAAGACAAGACACAAAGAGGCAGGAAGGTTTAACAAAGCCTGATCCCAGCTAATCCCATCTCATTTGTTTCTGATACAGGTAAGGCATCGTTCACATTAGGCAACGCAGAAGACCGTGTGTTCGGGATGCAAGCGATCGCACACCATTTGCATTGCCGTGTGATGCACTGCTGATCCCATTCATTACAGTGACTGGGAACTGTGCTGCGCTTTGCTGACAATGCATGCAGCAGTGTGATAGCGCATCGCAATGCTGCACAGCGCATATAATCTGAATGTCAGAAGTGCTGTCTATGCAATTCTGACGTTCTTACATGGGGCACACCATAGGCGCTGCCGAAATGCGCAAGGCAGCGCAGTAGCGTGAATGAGGCCTTATAACTAGGGATGGCCTAAGGGCCCGGCAGGCACATTGTCGCGTTGCTAAAAACGCGTAACCGACTCATTGCATTTTTTACATTGTGTTTTTTTTACATATAAAAAAATGATGCATTTTAAAAAAAAAAGCATTTTTTATACACAGCCTGATAGATCTAGATTTTCAGTCCTGTCCAAATGTAACATTCAATGGTTTTTCTTGTCTAAATTCTATTGATGGAACATTTAAAGGAATCTATTCCCATCCAATGAAAGTGATCGAACCTACAGAGAATCGAATGGGAAAATGGAAGTGTATTCTTGTGTGGTTCTTGGGTACCAAACCATCTCCTGTATTCCATCTCATTGGCCCAGCTCCTACCGCGAGCCCTTCTCACCGCCATAACAGGAAGTACATCACTGCTGGAAGCAGGATATTTGGGCGCCTGCAGCTAATGGACAATTTGGGCACTAGTAGTAGTAGGCGCTAATGCAAATACAATCAACATAAAGTATGCTTCACTGTTACTGGTAATGCACTGTCTGCATGCAGTGCTTTACGATGCCGCACCCCTTCATACAGCACCCGCCGCCCTGTGATCATCGCAGGCCTCGTTCACACTGCACGCGCTGTCTTGCGCATTTCGGCAGCCCGTATGGTGTGCCCCATGCACCACGCATTGCGGCAAGCCACATTACAAAGCGGCCATTACAACGCACCACTGTGAACGTAGCCTCATGGCCCTTTAACACTGAGGCGGTACGGTAACCCCACCGCACCCTAATAAAAGTCTATAGGGGAGTTCACACTCCACACGTTGCTGTACGCTGCAATGGAAGTGCCCTAACGCGCTTCCATACCTACGTTACCGTGCGGCGGATCGGAAGTCATGTAAGTTTATGGCGACGAGCGTGTATTTAAAAAACCCGCCACAGGTTTCTGCGCCTTGCATGTGCGGAAGAGTATTTTAACAATATGCTTCCACGCACGTCATCGATTACCAGACAGGAAGTGTACGTCACTTCCTGCTTGGCCGGATCCAAGACGTGCTAACGCAGTAATCCCCAAAGGCCTGTTTTTGGCCTATCTAGCATGATTTTCTTTCCATTCAGATGTGATTAGAGATGCACAATGAGCTTGAAAACTAACCAATCGAATTTCAATGTAGCAAGATTTGATTGGCTCAGTTTCCAAGCTGCATACATTTGCATATTCCTGCATCAATTCAGAAGTATTTGCATCTTGTGGACTATCCCCAGATCTTATGTGCTTCCATTTTTTTTTTAACCATATACAGTATATAGAAAAAAAAATTAGATTTAACTGCTTTGCCATATGACATCCATTACATAAAAATATAGACAACGATTGGATTTTTGTTGGCATAATATATTAGTATTTGACAATATGCCGGTACATGTACCTCCCAACTTTTTGAGACATTCTCACTTCAGGTTCCCTTTAACACCTTCTGGACTAGAAGGCTCTGGCCCCTTAAAGGGAACCTGAAGTGAGAGTTATATGGAGGCTGCCATATTTATTTCCTTTTAGGCAATACCAGTTGCCTGGTTGTCCTGCTGATCCCTTTGGCTGTAGTAGTGTCTGAATCACACACCTGAAACAAGCATGCAGGTAAGACTTCAGTCAGAGCACCTGATCTGCATGCTTGTTCAGGGGCTATGGCTAAGAGTATAATGCGTGGTACACACTATGCAATATTCCCATCAGATCGACTGGAAAGTTGAGAATTTCTAGTATGTCCAATCTGCTTTTGATCGAGAAAGGGATCGATTTTGTACAGTATAGATCTCAGAATCGATCCCTTTCTCGAATGGAAGCAGATTGGACATGCTGGTAATCAATCATCCAACAACAGAAGATTTCCTGTCAATCTGATGAGAAAATAATTGCATGCTGTGCACAGCCAGGGACGTAGGTGATAAAGATAGTTGCTTCCATGACACATCCAAACTTCAGCAAACAAAAAATCAACTATATACACTTCAGATATTCCATTGACCTACCTGGTCTCTGCTATAAACACCTGACAGGAAGTGATGAGGAGTGGGCGGGGTTAGATTGAACATAAAAATAAGGCATCCCCTGCATCCACCACTAATGTCTCCCCGACATCCCCGCAGACGTGCGCTCTCCTCCCTTGTGTAATAACCAGAGATTTAGGGTTGTGTGTGGGGTTAGGGTTAGGTGTCAGGTAGGTAGCTTGTGTGTGGGGGCGGTTAGGGTTAGGTTTCAGGTAGGTAGTTTGTGTGGGGGGAGGGGGTTTAGGGTTGTGTATGGGGTTAGGGTTAGGTGTCGGGTAGGTAGCTTGTGTGTGGGGGCGGTTAGGGTTAGGTATCAGGTAGGTAGTTTGTGTGTGGGGGCGGTTAGGGTTAGGTGTCAGGTAGGTAGTTTGTGCGGGAGGGTTAGGTTTCAGGTAGGTCGTTTGTGCGGGGGGGGGGGGTTAGGGTTTTGTGTGGGGTCAGGTAGGTAGCTTGTGTGTGTGGGGGGTTAGGCTTAGGTATCAGGTAGGTCGTTTGTGCAGGTGGGGTGTTTGATGTCAAGTAGGTAGTTTGTGCAGGGAAGGGGGGTAGGGTAAGGGTTAGATGTCAGCTAGGTAGTGTGTGCAAGGGGGTTTAGGATTAGGTGTCAGGTAGGTAGTTTGTGAGTTTGCTAGGCGTCATATCTATACTGTTGCTATGGTTTCCAGCAAGTTAACTTATTACCTTTTGTGCCTGTATTATAAAGCTTCAGGCCTGGTACACACTCTGAGCCCTGGCTGGGACCCACTAGAAAGTGCAAAGCACTATCGCTAGTGACTGATTTGTTATAGCATTTTGCAAGCAATTTTGGGAGCGATTTCCCTGCTCCTATACAATTCATTAGAATGGCAATGCTTCCAAAATGCCGCATGTCCTGTGACTGCGATTTTGCTAATCACAATCGCTCTAGTGGTATATGTCCCATCTATTTACATTGGCCAAGCGTTTAGGGAAATCGCTAGCAATTGAAAGTGATCCCTAAATGCTCAGAAAACACTCTAGTGGTTTCCTGATGACTGACTAATCACTAACCAATGTTACCACCTCCATGTAGTATGAGGATTAGACTACACAATCTGCTTATAGTATTCAATATCTGTTGACCTTCATTCATACTACATGGAGGTTGTAAAATTGGTAACTGATTGGCCAATCATAACTGAAAGTGTGTACCAGGCTTTAGGCTACATTTAGGCTAGGTTCACAGTGAGATGTTGCGAAACTGCGTTGTAAAGTCTTATAACACAGCTTACCGCAATGCAATTAAAACTCTGTGCGACATTCACAGTGTGATGTTAGCGTTGCATGGTAACATGTAGTGTTATGGTAACGCACTGCTGCAGTCCATTTCCTCTAAACGCACTGGTTACCAGGAAAGCATATTTTTTATTGCTTGTATGCTTCACTGTACCCATGGGCGTCTGCAGAAAATTTTCCAGGGGCGGACAAGTCGTGCGGCACGCTATTCGCACCGTGCCGAAAAATGGGCATGGCCATGGACCAGAATGTGGGTGTGGTCAAGGGTGGAGCCAAATTTACAGGAATTTAGCAATGGTGGGACATTAGATTAGAACTATGGTAGGGTTTAGATTGTGAGTGCCTCCGACACAGGTGTTGGCGACAGGTGCCCCTTAGTTTAGGTAGTGGCAGGTGCTCCCCAGTTTAGGTAGTGACAGGTGCCCCCCAAGTTTAGTGACAGGGACCTCCCCAGTTTATGTGGTGGCAGGTTCCCCCCAGTTTTAGGTAGTGACAGATGCCCCCCAGTTTAGGTAGTGACAGGGACCCCCCAAGTTTAGTGGCAGGAACTCCTCCCAGTTAAGGTGGTGACAGGTGCCCCCCAGTTTAGGTAGTGACAGGGACCCCCCCCCCCAGTTTAGGTGGTGGCAGGGACCCCCCCCCCCAGTTTAGGTGGTGGCAGGTGCCCCCCAGGTTAGGTAGTGACAAGGATCCCCCAAGTTTAATGATAGCCCCCCACCCTGTTTAGGTAGTGACAGGGACTCACGCCCCACTCACTGTGATGTCAGACCTCAGATTAGCACTGCCCACCTGCTGTGTCCCATCCCAGCTGCATCATGTAACAGGCAGTGTCACTGAGACCTCTGATCCACTGGCGACCAGTGAGAAGCGAACGCATGGTACCCCCTGTGGACACCGCACTGCATATGCAGAAGTGACATATGACGTCACTTCTGCATATCTGTGCGGTGTCCATAGGGGGTACCATGCCCCCGGCAGTTGGCCGGGGGGGGGTTGGGGCGGCTAACCCCTCTTACCCTATGCTGCGGACGTCCATGACTGTACCTACTGAATGTGATAGTAACGGAGCGATAATATTCGTTACCACTTTACAATGCAATGTCCCATTGTGAACCTCGCCTCAGGCTCCGTACACGCATCCACATATTTTGGTCAATTTTACTACTGCCATGTAGTATGAGGGCCAACAGATTTTGAATAAAGTACTGTAAACAGACTATGTAGGCATGCTCTCATACTACATGGCATGCAATGCAAGGGCCAATGTGCTCGGAAGCAAATGTGTGGCAATCATTAAAACCACCCCCCTAAAATTGTGTAAAGGTGGCTATACACAATGCAATCAATCTGATAACATTTTTCCATTTTTTTAAAATGAAAGTTATAAAATGAATAAGAAATCAAAAAAATTTTTTTGAGTTTTTTTAAATAAAAAATCTGATCAGATGTGTTGGAAAAAAAATACAGATGGAAAAAGATTAAAAACTGAATGTTTTATTCAACCATTTATTTTACAAAAATTTCAACACTTGTTATGGGTGTGAAGATCATGATGGCCACACTTGTTTCCCTGACCCTTGTGAGATGGACCCCGAGGCTGTGGAGAGCACTAAGGGGAAGGTAAGGAAAGGGGTGTAAACATTGAGGGCTAGGCCGGTTCTCTCATGAAGCAAGGTGAAACACTTGAATGAGGCAAAGAAATTACAGGTGCAGCATTTTTGTACTGTGTGTCTACACTAACAGCATGCAGTCAGAGTAGGAGGAGAATCGAGAGGAGAGCGAGGCGAAGAGGTCCGAAACAGGCAAAAATGGCGCACAACGCCAAGGGTATAAAAATGGCGCAGCAGTAATTAACATAAAACGATATTTATCGTTTTATATGTTAAAATTGTTAGGCAGCAGGGATCGAGAGGAGACGCAGCGAGACACTAGGCAGCGGGGCGGAGGGAAGAGGATTAGGTGGAGAGAAGATTAGGTAGCATTGGTATACATTACCTTGTCTCGGTCGGCGATCGCTCCTTCACTTCTTCTGTTAGTTTGCTGTAGTCCTGCATCCAGCCAATCACCATGCGGCTATAGTTTCCGCATGTGATTGGCTGGATGCAGGACTCCTGCAAGCTAACTATGAAGTGAAGGAGCGATCGCCGGCCAGGATATGGTAATATATACCAATGCTACCTAATCTTCTCTCCATCTAATCCTCCTCCTTCCGCCCCGCTGCCTAGTGTCCCTCTGCGTCTCTCCTCGACCCCCACTGCCTAACTAGCCCCCCTGCATTTTTCAATGGCGCACCGTTTCGCTAATGTTTTATAAAATGCTATTTACCGTTTTAATGTATTTACATTAAAACGGTAAATAGCGTTTTATGATCAACAGAACAGTGAGCCATTTTTCACTGCGCCATTTTTAACTGTATGCGAAGAGGTCATCATTGGGGAAAAGCAGCTTGTTGTGCTGTGTGAAGAGTCTGACCTTTAACCCGGTCCCCGGATAGTCTTCGATTCTGCCCGACACATAATTACGCACAGAAGTTACTTAGCATCTGACACTTGCTTTTTAGTGGAGTGCAGACGCTAGGATGGAGGAGGCGGGGGAGTGTGCGTACTTCAGCCTGTGAAGCGAAGACTATCCGGGTTAAAGGTCATCCAAGTTGCCAGGACACCGGGAGGTATAGGAGAAGACCGGCGGCTGACTGCAAGGAACAAGAGGCGCAGTAAGTATCGACTTTTAACCCCCTAAGCGCTGCATCTTACATTTTTACCAGAGCCTAACGGCTCTGGTATCCATTAACCACTTCTCCATGCCTAACCTTAAAGGATACCTGAGGTGACATGTGGCATGAATAGATAGACATGTGTATGTACAGTGTCGAGCACACAAATAACTATGCTGTGCTCCTTTTTTTCTTTCTCTGCCTGAAAGAGTTAAACATCAGGTATGTAAGTGGCAGTTCCTGTCTGAGTCAGAACTGGGTCAGACTACAATGTGACCCTCACTGATAAGAAATTACAACTATAAAACACTTTCCTAGCAGAAAATAGCTTCTGAGAGCAGGAAAGAGATAAAAAGGTTCAATAAATCATAGATTTTAGCACTGGCATACTTCAATGAATGTGTCATTGAGCAAAAACAATAAAACAAAAACAGTAAAAACTTAAAGAGTAGATTTAAATATAAAATAAAACTGTGGAATATCTTAAAAAGTCATTTTTAGGAGGAGGATAGATAGATACAATTGTTTATTTCATTAGTTTATTTTCCACCCATACACCCCCAACGCCTTACCTTAACCACTTCTCCATGCTTACCTTTAAAGAGACTCAGAGATCAGCCAACATAAAAAATTTTTACATACCCGTTTAGCAGCAATCAGCCCTGGTAACTGGTTCAGTGACATCAGCCGGGGTCTTCTGCACGTGCGCAGAAGGTCCACGCATGCGCAGAAGACAGAGACTGAAGCCGACTGAGACAAACTGGGGCTGACTGCGGACAAACGGAGGACTGCGGGAGGATGGACACGGACGCATCCATGCTTACGGGGCTGGAGGAAGCCCCAGGTAAGTAAAAAATCTTTATGTTGGCTCATCTCTGAGTCTCTTTAAATGCACTTTCACACGGGCAGCTGACAAGCGGCGAATTCACCGCCTGTCCGCTGCTCTCCTGCACCGGCCGAGCTCTGTTAGCGCTCAGTACCGTCGCTGCATCCCAGCACATATCTCAAGCGTTGACACGCGGTGGAGTTGCTGGGTGGCAGAGAAATGCGACATGTTAAGTTTGAGCGCAGCTATGGCTCAGACTCGACATGTTGCATTCCTCTTCCGCTCAGTAACACCACCGTGTGTCAACGCTTGAGACACGAGGCGTTACCACCGCCGTAAGCGCGCAGTTCAGATGGCCTTAACTCCCACTCCTAACCTTAACCACCACCCCAAGCCTAACCTTAACCCCCCCCCCCCCCCCCCACGCACCGCCAATTGCTGAAAAAGACTTAGCTTTTCAGGTGCATTGACAGATAACTTGGGCAAATTTCCCCTCAATACCGCTCTTTCAATGGGCACCTATGGTGGCAAAAACTTTCACCACTAGCGAGCGCACAGATTTCCTGCTCCCTTACTTACACCCCCCGATATACGCTTACCCATTTTTCTTCCTTCCAACAAATAGTCTTCATTAACTGATGGATCTCTTGCTAACCAATATATCCCACCTTTTGACAAGTAGCTCTGTAACAAGATAATCCGTGTCCTGCACTCCTCACTTGTCAGCTATTAGAGAATATGACCCGCTCCTTGCCCTGCCCCCACTAGGTAGACAAACTCGCCGATAATCTCAGAAATATCTTCCTAATGTTATTTGTAATCTCGCACATGGCGTTTCCATGATGGGAAACGCAGCCAGGAAAGGTTGCGGGAGTCAGGGAGGGAGTTGTCGCGTGCGACGCGGAGGGGGGGTGGGGCATGTTATGTACAACTGTGATTAATTTTCCTGGTATAATGACCCCTAGGTAAATCTTTGCAATTTTCATTTCGTAGAGATTTAATATCAGGATAACATGAGATTGCCGCCTCCCCCGCCCTCTTCATGCCGCTTAATCCCAAATCGCTGCACAGATTCCGTACAGCAGACATCTCCCGTGATTAGGGGGCAAGTCCTGAAAGATGAATTTAACATATTAATTCCTGTATTCCAGATGGTGGGCGGCATCTGCTTTCATTATGAATATTGGTGCTAATCTGAGATTGCACGGACCATTACACATATTAAAAAGATGATAGGTCATACAGATTACATGCTGAGGGGAGGCACGGGGGTCTGTATACAGGGGGTTATATAGGTAGGACATGCTAAAAACAACTATCCAGTGTCATATGGGCTGCACAACGGCATAGTGGGTAGCACTCTCACCTTGCAGCGCAGGGTCCCCAGTGTGAATCCTACCCAGGGCACTATCTTTACAGAGTTTGTATTTTCTCCCAGTGTTTGTGTGGGCTTCCTCTGGCACTCTAGTTTCCTCCCACATACCAACAACATACATGTAAGTTAATTGGCTTCCCCATAAATTGGCCCTAGACTACGATGGACATATGGCTATGGTAGGATTAGATTGTGAGCTCCTCATGTCAGTCAGTGACATGATTAATCATGTACCCTGTAAAGTGCTATATAAATACATAATAATATACAGTAGTAGGATATTAGACTATGACTATGGTAGGGTAGATTGTGAGCTCCTCTGAGGACAGTCAGTGACATGACTATGTGCCCTGTAAAGTGCTGCATAAGATGTCAGCGCTATATAAATATATAATAATAATAATACAGTAGACCTTGAGCATGGTAGGGGTTGAGTATTTACTCTGTAAAGTCCTGCAGAAGATGTCAGTGCTATATAAATACTTAATATGGTAAGACATTAGACTATGACTATGGTAGGATTAGAGTGTGAGCTCCTCTGAGGACAGTCAGTGGCATGACTATGTGCCCTGTAAAGTGCTGCAGAAGATGTCAGCGCCTCAGCGGCGCGCTATATAAATACATAATAATAATACGGTTGGACATCAGACTATGACTATGGTAGGTAGGGTAAGACTGTGAGCTCCCCTGAGGACAGTCAGTGACATGACTATGTGCCCTGTAAAGTGCTGCAGAAGATGTCAGCGGCGCACTATATAAATACATAATAATAATACGGTTGGACATTAGACTATGACTATGGTAGGGTAAGACTGTGAGCTCCTCTGAGGACAGTCAGTGACATGACTATGTACTCTGTAAGGTGCTGAAGAAGATGTCAGTACTATATAAATACATAATAATAATATGGTAGGATATTAGACTATGACTACGGTAGGGATTAGATTGTGAGCTCCTATGGACAGTTAGCGATATGACAAGCTCTCTGTGTTAGGCCCCATTCACACTTAAAAGTGCAAAACGCAGAAAAATCACTGGACACTGCAGCAATTTTTCCGCAATCGCGTTTAGCGCTTCTATAGCACTGAAACGCGATCGCCGGGAAATTGCCTGAAAATGGTGCAGGCTACACATTTGCGTTTGGCGATTTGTGTTAATCGCCGGCGATTAACGCAAATCACCCAAGTAAGAACGGGCCCATAGGGTATTATAGCACTAGCGCTTTAAAAAGCGCTAGCGCTTGAGCGTTTTGCCGAAATCGCCGACAAAACGCTCTAGTGTGAATGGGCTCTAAGAGTGTGGCCACACTGCGCAGGTGCAATAAAGGGCCCCGGCCTGCGCAGTAGCACAGAGCCACGCATGTACAGAGAAGAAGACATGCATGAGTGACTCCATGTTGTTGTGCAGTCAGTGTTTGGCCATTGTAAAATCTTTTCTATCCCTGATTCATATTCTGAAATGTATCACAGGTGGCGACATCTTTAGTTCTTCCAGGTGATCTGTGTGGAATGTTCCTTACTGAGAATTCTATGCAGAGAGAGATACTGCTTGCTTGGAAGGTGAAAAAGGCATTATTTCCCACAATGCAACGAGGTTCACAGACAGGAAACTGTCTGGACCATGGTCATGACATCACACTGTGGGAGGGGATTCACCACAATATCAGCCACACAGAGCCCCCTGATGACCTATTCGAGAGAAGGTAAAGATTTCCCGTGGGAAAGGGGGTATCAGCTGCTGATTGGGATGACATTCACTCCTCGGTAAACGGGAACAGGAGGTGAGAGGGATATGGAGGCTGCCATATTTATTACCTTGTAAACAATGCCAGTTGCCTGGCAGCCCTGCTGATCTTCTGGCTTAAGTAGTGTCTAAGTCAAAACCCTGGAACAAGAATATGGCTAAGCCAGAAAAAACAGCTGAGTCAGAGCACCTGGTCTGCTACATCAGGCATTGGCAAACTTGGCCCTCTAGCTGTTAAGGAACTACAAGTCCAACAATGCATTGCAGGAGTCTGCCAGCCACAGTCATGACTCATAGGCAAATGCATTGTGGGACTTGTAGTTCCGCAACAGCTGGAGGGCCGAGTTTGCCTATGCCTGTGCTACATGCTTGTTCAGGGTATATGGCTACAAATATTAGAGACACAGGATCAGGGGGACACCCAGGCAACTAGTATTGTTAAAGGGGAATAAATATGGCAGCCTCCATATGTATCCCTCTCACCTCGGGTTCCCTTTAAAGTTCCTCTTTAAATTAACTTATATCTGAGATCTGCAGCAGCAGGGACAATCATAATAAAGAGGAGGGATGGAGGAGGGACACCTGGAAGATGAGGAATAAAGACAAGCGAGCGCACGATTCCGGCTCCCATCAGGCTGTGCCACCTTGCAGGGCTGGCAGATGAAGGGTTACAGCTTTCCTTTGTGTAGGGGAAACAGATGGACCGTCCCTTTATAAGCCCAACGTATGCAAATCTCCATAGGAAAGTGCGCAGGATGTATTTAATAAGAGTCCATCGCCCGAGGACATGATTTACATCCCTCTCGCCGAGGCTTTGAGCCTGATTTTTCATCAGTCAGATGCCTTTGGCGCGCAGTCGGCGTGGACATCTGGGGGTCCCTCCAGCCTCCTCCCCCCCGCACGTCGCCACAGAAGTTGCCGCAACCTGGGGACTCCAAATGCCATCTTTAAAAAGCACATGGCGTCCATATTGATTTTCCTGCTTCACCCCTGAAGCCAAGCTCTTTAGCGGTATAGCGTCTTTGCGTTTGTCACGATCTCCCGTTGACGAGGCCAAACTGGGGATTGATTGATTCAGGTTCTATCGGATTAGAGTGAGCGGGCGTGCAAGTCTGCCCTGCGTTTTTTGCGGCTGGTGTGCTCTGTAGGGATGGTCATAAACGCCAATTTGCGATTTCTCTGAAAATCGATTTCTGCCAATGCCAAATTCCGATTTCCATTTTTCCAATTTCCAAAGAGTATTTTATTTGTTATTTTTGTTGCATCAGAGAAAAATGACCAAAAAAAAGGGAAATCGGAAAAACGGAATCTTGTGATTGGTCTAAAATTACCGCGGCACTCTGATTTTTGTGGAAAAATGTCTACAATTTCTGATTGGTCCAGTGCTTCAGAGTTCTGATTGAGCTAAAATTACCGAGTTGTAGTAAGTCGGATATCCGCAGAATTCAGATTTACTTTTTCCGATTTCCATTTGGAAACGCCGATTTATGATCGAAAAAGCGGAAATTTCAGTTCCGTGGAATCCTTATGAGCGTCCCTAGTGTTCTGTTTCTAAATAAAAAAACCTCCAAATGTACCCATTACCAGTACGCTCTCCTGAACGATGGAGGTGGCAATTGATGACTAACGATGCTTCTATCAGATGTCGAATTTCAGAATTATTCTTTTAAAGAGACTCTGTAACAAACAAAAAAATGACAGGGGAAGCCTCGTTAGGACCCAGAGGCTTCCCCCTCCCGAGGCAAATATCCCCCAGAGGGTTTTTTTTCTTCTTTATAGGTTTTCTTTTTTAAAGACAACCTGAACGGAAAATAAGTCGAAATAACCATACACAGGTCATACTTACCTACCGTGTAGTCTACTCCTCAATCTCTTTCTCCTCCCCTGCGTCCCATTTGTCCACTGTGATTAATAGAATTCTCCGTCCTCCCTTTTAAATATGGCCGCTACCCCATAACCACTTCCTGGTCAGCACACTGTTAAAGGATACCCCAAGTGACATGTGACATGATGAGATAGACGTGGGTATGTACAGTGCATAGCACACAAATAACTATGCTGTGTTCCTTTTTTTCTTTCTCTGTCTGAAAGAGTTAAATATCAGGTATGCAAGTGGCTGACTCAGTCCTGACTCAGACAGGAAGTGACTACATTGTGACCCTCACTGATAAGAAATTCCAACTATAAAACACTTTCCTAGCAGAAAATGGCTTCCGAGAGCAAGAAAGAGATAAAAAGGTGTACCCCGATGTCGCTGACCTCTCTTCCAACAACAGGTTGAGATTGGACCGATCAAATGCCATTGCAGCGGATTTTGATTGGTCAATCTGCAAACAATCTGCACACGTATTGACCACCCGTACTGCCTACCAGTACCACTACCTTCCAATCAAAATCTACAGTCGGGGTGGGCTGTGCATTAACTCTTACTTTTCCAGAAAGCACAGCCCTATTTTTCTAACGGCCGTTAAAAAACGCCTCTCTCCGCGCAGCACAGCGCTCTCCTTCCTCTTCAGGCGGCCAGAAAAGTAATTTTTTATTTAAAGCAAATTTGGGTCTGCGACTCTCCGAGGATCTTCTAATCAGCACAAAGCGCCCGAGGCGCAATCCTGATTGACGGGGCAACTTAGCTGCTTGTGAAAAGCAAATTGGCTATTGACAGAGCGGAGCACAAAAGGAAAATGCAGAGCGCGTATTATTTAGAAGCTATTAGGGAAATGCTGGGAGCATCTGTTACACACATGTGCCAGAACACCTGTCATCCCGCTCCACATCACACGCCGCGCGCTCCCCGCGGCCCCGGCCTCCCCTCCCCCTCCCCCACGCTCTTTCAAGCCTGGGCTTTGTTAAAAAGTTATTAAAAATTGAATGTCATCTTAAAACAAACTTTACACATCACTGCGGCCCCCCTACCTACAAAGCGGCGTTTCATCTGCCTCTTCAAAATGTGTTTGTTCCCTCTTAGAGGCGGCGTTGCAGTCGCACACGCCGCCAGTCGCCAGGGTTAAACTGGGCATCTTCGTGACAGCTTTGTGCGGAGATGCCAGCGCTTGATTTCCAGGGACACTCGGCTGCTGGGCCTTTTGTACAGGAGCTTGTCACTCGCTATGTGGTCTTCTAATGAACAATGCGGCCCCAACCAACTCACTGCTGTACATTCCAGGGATTAAAGCCCAAAAGGTGGCCATACATGTAGCGATTATGGGCAGATTCCACCCAGAAACAAATCTCCATCTAATCAAATCTGATTGGAGATAGATCTGTCGGCAGACGGCAGCCCATCTACCACAGGCCGATTCCTGATTAATTTCATGCTGAAATTGATCCAGAATTGGCCTTGTGACGCTGCATCCAACCGCCTTGTCGACGCTGTCCGCCCAAATGTGCAATGTGTGTCCCCCGGTGCCCAGTGCACTAAACATTACCTGTCCACTGCTTGGCCGCCGCTGTCTCTGAGCTTACTCCTTGCCTCCATAGTCACACCACCCATGTGGCTGCCGATGTACACGGTGTGCCATTACTCCGGCAACCACATGGGGCGCGTGTATGGAGCCAGAGCCATTGGAGAACAAGTAGCAGGGCCGGATAAGTACTTTTTACCACCCAAGGCCACTGTCATCAGCATCCCCCCCCTTCAGTGTAGATAGTCAGATGACGCTTCCCCCTTCCTCCAGTATAGGCAGCCTGTTGACCCTTCCGTCCAGCATAGGTAGCCAGATGACTCCCCCTCTCCTCCAGATAAGATGATGACGACTGATGACGACCACCCCCCCTTCCCCCTACTTTAGGTATCCCAATGGCGCTCTCTTCTAGTATAAAAAGCCATATGACCCAGTCCCCCCTTCTGAATAGATAGCCTGATGACCCCCAGTCCCTCCAGTATAGGTAGCCAGGTGACCTTTCCCTTCCCCCTACTCGGGCCCAGATTTACATCACAGGAGTCTATGGGCACAGATGTCCTGGCACCCTAGACCTCACCTTCCATGGACCTACAAACACGCAACGAACCGCACCGCAATTGTGCTGGCTGTCCCAGCTGTCATGTCTCCCTCACTTCCCTTGCCCGTCAGAGGTGGCTACAGGTGTCTCTTGGAATTAGGTGGCCAGAAGTGCCCTGAATATTAAGTAGTTAGAGGTGCCCCCAAGATTTAGGTAGCCAGAGCCCCCAAGTATTAGGTAGCTAGAGGAACCGCAGTATTAAGTAGCTAGTGGTGCCCCCGAATGAAGGGAGATCTGGTCAGTGGAATGTCGAGAGCTGGGTGAGTAACCTCTCATTTACACTCTGCTCTGGACTCTGCATAGGGAAGGAAAAAAAGAAGCACTAGAGGTGGGAAGTGAACCGCCTTTCCATCATAAGGCGCCTGCAGGCACGTGCCTACAGTGCCTTATGGTAAATCCAGCCCTGCCCCTACTATAGCCTGCTACCAACCCGCCCTTGATCCTGTGGTGCCCTCGGCCATGGCCTATGTGACCTTGGCTTAAATCCGGCCCTGACAAGCAGCGGCCACGGACAGGTAATGTATAGCTTACATGTCGTCCAGCACCCAAGGCTGAGGCACCAAAGTGCACCCCTCCACCCCTCCCACCCCAGCCGTCACACAATGGATGCTATTAGAATAAGAGGCACCCCAGGAACCCAACACCCCCCCCCCCCACACACACACACACACACACACAACCTTAATCTCTAGTTATCTGGCTTCCAAACCCTGCCATGTATCCACTTTTCTTATTTCTTTATGCTTCAAACACAATAGGGAAATGATAGCTGAGTGAGTTGTGCGCCTCCTCCTACACTGCGCCCTGAGGCTGGAGCCTCTCTCACCTCTGCCCTGATTCGGGAGGACTGCCTTGGGGGTTTCATTGTGTTCATTGCTCGTCCCAATGTCGCTTGTTATTATCGCCACACACCCGGTCGAGTAAGTTGGTCCTACATCTTGCAGCATGTCCGACAGATTAATGTGACCAATTTTGACCGAAATTGGTCGCATTGACGATCGGGCAGGTACTTGGCGGGACCGATTTTCATTTGCTTCCAATTACAATAATTGAATCAGATGGTCGAACGGCCTCCAAGTCGTCTGATGTATGGACACCTTAAACCTAATGACTCCTGCTTCCCCACCTAAAACCCCTTCTTTCCCCAACTTCACGCCATGAGCCTACTGGGCAGTGAGCACTTTGACTTGTAGAACAATGTCCTAGTGCAGCACGGTGGCATAGTGGTTAGCAGTGGCTTCCCACTAAGTTGGCCCTAGACTACGATACATACATAGACATAAGACTATGGTAGGGACTATATTGTGAGCCCCTCTGAGGGACAGTTAAGTGACAAGACAATATACTCTGTACAGCACTGCAGAAGATGTCACCACTATAAATACTAAATATTAATAATGTCCTGAGGCTGGGGACCGGCTGGCATCGCTTTTGCGATGTATGTCAAAGCGCCGGCAATTTCCAAAATAGTTTTATTGTAATTCCCAGATTGATCATGATGTAGCCATGCGTCCCTTCAATGCAATCGCTCCAAAAATGCTGCAGCCCGATCGCCAAGCGCAAGCGTTGCAGTGGAACCATCCACATAAGGTTCCATTGCCACAGCGCTTTGCCGAACGCTGGGGATCGGTAAACACTACTAAAGCGCTGGTAGTGTGTCCCACGCCTAATGCTGCCCCCCAAACGTCATACTCAGAAACCCCCAAGCTGAAGATCAAAGCTTTACCCTCCCCACATCATACTGCAAAGCCATGTCCTCCATTGATCAATAGACTGGAAGGGGTAAGTTAGTGACTGCAGGGCCAGTTCATCCACAAGACAACCTAGACATCATGTGCATAAGGTCAGATCGGTGCCAAGGTTCCTGGCTGCCAACTTACAAAAGGTTTGAGGAGAAGCCTAATCTGCGACTCTGCCTACAGCTAGTGTTGGGCGAACACCTGGATGTTTGGGTGCGGGAACGTTCGCCGAACATGGCCGCGATGTTCGGCATGTTCGGGCCAAACCCCGAACTCCCCGAACATCCCGCTTTTGGGGGCCCTATGGGGTTGCAGGCATAAGGGGGGAGCATGCCCCGATCGCGGGGGGGGGGGGGGGTCGGAAATTCCCCCCACCCCCTCCGCTAGCGCTCCCCCCTCTGCCCGCTTCCCCATACAAAAGTTTAAGGAAAGTAAAATAATACCGGTGGTAGTGGCTGGCAGTGGCACTGTGAAGTGAGTCAGGAGGAGGAGTCCGGAGAGTGACGCGTTGAGGGAGACCGGGCAGCGGGCGGTTCAGCGGTAGTACCCTTGTGGTACTTCCGCGCTTTCTCTGACCTCACGTCCTCTGCATACGAGGGTACGCGTCACGCGTACCCTCGTATGCGTCATCACGCAGAGGACGTGAGGTCAGAGAAAGGGCGGAAGTACCACAAGGGTACTACCGCTGAACCGCCCGCTGCCCGGCCTCCCTCAACGCGTCACTCTCCGGACTCCTCCTCCTGACTCACTTCACAGTGCCACTGCCAGCCACTACCACCGGTATTATTTTACTTTCCTTAAACTTTTGTATGGGGAAGCGGGCAGAGGGGGGAGCGCTAGCGGAGGGGGTGGGGGGAATTTCCGCCCCCCCCCCCCGCGATCGGGGCATGCTCCCCCCTTATGCCTGCGACCAGGGCCGGCCCTAGACTTTTTGCCGCCTGAGGCAAATTTTAAAAAAAAATATTGCTGCCGCCCCCCCCCCCCTGGAGGGGCTGGAGGGGTAGCGGGCAGGGCGGGGGTATTGGGCCTAGCGGCGGGGAGGGGGGTCGGACCCCCCCCTCCCTCGCCTGGGTCCCCGTCCTCCGCTCCCCTCCAGCCTTAAATACATCCGAACTAGCGCAACTCGTAAGAGGCAGTGGGCGGGGAGGACTCACCTCTTCCTCGCTCGATCCAGCGTGCGCTCCACTGACGTCCCTTCCTGCAGCGCCGTCCATTTACAATACAGTGGGCGGCGTGCAGGAAGTGACGTCAGTGGAGCGCACGCTGGATCGAGCGAGGAATAGGTGAGTCCTCCCCGCCCACTGCCTCTTACGAGTTGCGCTAGTTCGGATGTATTTAAGGCTGGAGGGGAGCGGAGGACGGGGACCCAGGCGAGGGAGGGGGGGGGGTCCGACCCCCCTCCCCGCCGCTAGGCCCAATACCCCCGTCCTGCCCTCTACCCCTCCAGCTGAGCGGCCGGCTCCCCGCACCCTCCGACGGGCGGATGCCGCCCCTAGAAATTTGCCGCCTGAGGCAAAAGTTTCACCCCGCCTCATGAGCGGGCCGGCCCTGCCTGCGACCCCATAGCGGGGCCGTATTCGGCCGAACAGGGCCCCTGTTCGGCCAGGCATTGAGCCGTTCGGGCGAACCCGAACAGTTTGGCCGAACACCACCAGGTGTTCGGCCGAACTCGAACATCACCCGAACAGGGTGATGTTCTGCAGAACCCGAACAGTGGCGAACACTGTTCGCCCAACACTACCTACAGCCCCATTTCACCTTAATCCAACTGTGAGAATCTTTACAGGGAACCTTAAAGCAGTAGGATCAGCCATACTATGCCAGGGGGAAAAAAACACATATATAAGTAGATAAATACCGTACTTGATCTACATACATAACACATGTAGTGTACTGTCCACGTTTTGATTTCAGTGAATTTATATAGTAAATGAAGAGCATTCTATTCCTGGTGGGAACCATGTCTTTTGCCCACAATTTGAGGCTAAATCCTGATATCATTTCTGCCCTTAACTTTTTTTTTCTTTTCTCCTCCAATCGCTGAGTCACCTCAGCCTTGCTTGTAAACACAAGTGAGCAGAGGATCATGTATCAGATAGGTAGCTAGGCAGGGAAATAAATGGAAAAGGAGGAATATATTATAGATTAAAAGAACCCCCAGCATGCAACTGTTTGGCATTGGCTATCAAAGTGCCAGTGCTCCTAAAGTATGTGATAACTCCAAACCATAATAGCAGAAAAAGTTTTGAAAGTTTTGAATGCAGGATTAGCATCTTTATTACTTAATACACTGAGAACAGTTGCTGTTGAAATTTGATTTTTTATGGTGACAATCCCGCTTTAAAGCTACATACTCACCTCGCGATCCAGGAAGATGGATCCTAGCGACGTCCCATAACGACGAGCGCTCCCCGATCTATCTTCCTGGAGGTGGGTATGCACAATGTCACAAGATGGCACACGACGGGTGTGACCGAGAGTTCAAGCGATTGTGGTACTTTGCATGGGAGTCATCTGGACTGAGATCTTAAAGATCCAATTCACCATGATGGTCATTATCGCCACGCGTCGCTAAATACTGTTCACTTAATTGCGCGCCTGTACCCACACCGCAAGACTGCGGAAACAATCGCTTGTCGCTTAAAAAGTTTCTGCTCGGCCTAATCATTGAAGGAAAATTACGTCGAGGGTACGGGTTTTTAAAGAGGGATATGGAAGCTGACATATTTATTTAATATGACAACTAAAGTGAGAGGTATATGGAGGTTGCCATATTTACTTCCTTTTAAAAGGAACCTTGACCCTAGTCAAGAAACAGTTTCACTTACCGGGGCTTACCGAAGCCCCCTGCAGCCATCCTGTGCCCTCACTGGTCCACCAGTTTCCTCCGGTCCCCGCCGCGAGTTATTTATTGCAGTGGGGGGACCAGAGCCTCACTTAACGCGGGAATATTTTGTATCTCCCCGAATATCACAGTGGGGCTTTTCAGCTTTACCTGCTTCACCATCGGGTCAGTCCACTCTGCTCCTCACTGCAGCCACTCCATTCAGCACACTGTGTACGGCTCCTGAGGCATGTCACCTGACAGGTAAGTTACCTTTCTGCAGACTCCACTCACCACTCTGCAGTTCAGGACTCCATGAGGCCTGCCGGACAGTCCCACAAGTCCCGAAGCAGCTGCCTCAGTTGCCCTGTGGTTAAATCGGCCCTGAGAAGGCCCTCTGCCAGTATCTGCCAAGTGCTCAGAGATCCTTTTTTAAGAGGAAGCAGGTTACATTACAGTGACCAGATTTTTCTTGGCTTAACCTGGGACAGACGGGGGTGCTAGTGCGGCATGCAAATCGCGGCGCACCAAAAAATGGGCTTGTTGATGACAAAATGGTGGGGAAATGGGCATGTCCAGGACATGGTGTGGGCGGAGCGAACTGTAATGTAACTCTGAGGCTGAGGCAGTGGGCCAGAGTTTCCTCCCAAAACAAATAGGCAAACTGACCCTAAAGGTAATTAGGCAATGTTCCCCAAACACATAAGAAAGCAGTGTTCCCACAATAATGTGGTAAAATGGGAGATTTGCATTATGGATGTCAGTTCATGACATAACTATGTACACTGTAAAGTGCTGCAGAAGATGCAAGTGCTAAATAAATACATAATAATGATATGGCGGGACATTAGACTTTGACTATGGCTAGGATTAGATTGTGAGCTCCTCTGAGGACAGTCAATGACATGACTATGTGTTCTGTAAAGTGCTGCAGAAGATGTCAGTGCTATATAAATACATAATAATAATATGGTAGGACTTTAGACTATGACTATGGCTAGGATTAGATTATGAGCTACAGTATGAGCATAACATTTAATAATTATAAGCCCCCAAAATGCTACATCAATAACCCCAAAGTAGCAAATGTAGTCTCTATGACTGTCAAATAACTGCAGCAACCGTTACCTCCAACAAATGAAATGCAACAACCGTTACCACTGACACATGACACATGATTACTCAGACTCCGCAAACGGTAAATTAGGCAAACATTAGCTCATGCGGCCACAGAGTCCCAAGGCTGGGAGAACCGGCGGCCAAAAGTGAGACATAACCTGGGACACATTGCAGCCTGGGACAGGGGACCCTGAACCTGGGACGTGTCCCAGGTAAAACGGGACGTCTGGTCAGGGTAGTTACATCCCACGAAACGAATCACAGATTTGAAGTTTTCAGTAAAGGTTTCCTTTTTATCGAAACCGACTGTTTGGGTCCTCAAATGAAATGGGAGACAAGTCTTATTAGTTGACATTGTGTATCTGTGTCTGGCAAAGCCGATAAGATACACGGACGGGAGCATGGGAACAGTCAGCTTCTGTTGGAGCCTTCTCACCCAGGTACTTTACCTTGAGATGCTGGGTCTTTAGGGTTCGGCCTGCTCGCTCTCCTTCTGTCCTTGGACAGGCAGGGGGAACAAAGTCACATGGCTGGAGATATACCTTCCGCGTGTTCCAGACCCCCTGGGGCGGTTCCGACAGAACCCCCATCACACTGGGGTCCCCTGGGGGCAGCGAGCGGTGGCTTTCCTTTCAAATGCTAATGTGTTTAGATCAAAATAACATTTGGAGAAAAAAATGCTAACCTGATTTTTGTGTTCTGGCTTCTTTTTATCTCGTGATTTAAATAATTCAGAGATGCGTTTCGGTTTCCCTGAGCTAATGGCGAGCATCGCCGCGGAGTCTGTGGGGACGCAGATAAGAAGATCGCACGCGGGGAGGGGGGGAGAGGGGTCAGGGAGGATTCGTGGATTCATTTTATGAACGCAAACTTAGAGGAATCAGAGTTTTCCGCACCGTGTACCAACTACGGCGTTCCTTCACTTAAAACAGAGATTGCCGCTATGAGTGTGTGAGGCTCACACAGGGGGCCAGTAGACATGGTGCGTAATTCAGCGGGACGAGGACCCCCCATTGCCCGAGAGTCCCCATGGCTGTTGCTCTTGCGCACTTCATTTCATTTTCATCACATAATCCACAGACTCTTACAATTTTGCTTCTTAAAGGGCAACTACTCACCTTAGGGCTGGAACCCACGAGAGATTTTTTTGAGCGTTTAGGGAGCGATTCAAAACGCTAGCGATTTCACTTAAGTATGGTGACCAGATGTCCTGCTTTAGCCAGGACGCGTCCCGGATTCGGGGTCCCCTGTCCCAGGCTGCGCTATGTCCTGGGAAATGTCCCGCTTTTAGCCACAGGACGTCCCGGCCTCGGGTCTCTGGCCACCATCCATTGCATTAACTGGCCGCGGCATCTAATAGACGCCGCGCCAGTTCATAGCCCTCAGCCCCACTCCAGCCTGCATAGTCTTCCAGCAGGCAGAGCAGGGCTACGGGAAGATGGCGTCTGAAGCCCTGTACTGGAGACTATTTGTGTCCCATAGCCCTGCTATTCCATTCAGCGCGGTAGATTGCAGGAGCAAGATCGTCCGGGGAGCTGCGCGCCACAGGCCAGCCGGGAGAGGAGACTTCTGTCAGGTGAGTAAATTCTTTTTTTTGCAGGTGAAATGTTGCCCAAATTGCATGCAGGGCCGGGCCGAGGCATAGGCTGGAGAGGCTCCAGCCTCAGGGCGCAGTGTAGGAGGTGGCGCACAATTCATTCAGCTGTCATTCCTAATTGTGTATGAAGCAGAAAGAAATAAGAAAAGGGGATACATAGCAGTGACTGCAAGCCAGATAACTAGATATTAAGGTGTTGGGGAGGTTGTGGGCCCTGTGGCCCTCTTATTCTAATAGCAATCAGTGTGTGACAGCTGGGGTGGAAGGGATGGAGGGGCGCACTTTGGTGTCTCAGCCTTGGGTGCTGGAGGACCTTGTCCCTGCTCTGATTGCATGTATTTTCTGCTGACATGTTGCCCAAATTGCGTGTATTTTCTGCTAAAATATTGCCCAAATTGCGTGTATTTTCTACTGAAATGTTGCCCAATTGCATTTGTTTTCTGCTGAAATGTTGCCCAAATTGCGTTTGTTTTCTGCTGAAATGATGCCCAAATTGTGTGTATTTTCTGCTAAAATATTGCCCAAATTGCATGTATTTTCTACTGAAATGTTGCCCAATTGCATTTGTTTTCTGCTGAAATGTTGCCCAAATTGCGTTTGTTTTCTGCTGAAATGTTGCCCAAATTGCGTTTGTTTTCTGCTGAAATGTTGCCCAAATTGCATTTGTTTTCTGCTGAAATGTTGCCCAAATTGCGTTTATTTTCTGGTGTCTGGGGTAACTGTTGCTGCATTTATTATTTAATGGTCATAGTTGGCTATATTTGCTGCTTTGAGGTTATGGTTACGCTCCGCCCATACAATGTCCTGGCCATACCCATTTTTCGGCACAGACCCCCCCCCCAATCTCCCCACGCACATTTTTCGGCGTGTTGCAACCCCCCCCCCCCCCCCACATCCCAGGTTGGACCCAGAAAAATCTGGTCACTGTACCTAAACGCTCAGTTAATGTTAATGGCTGGGCCAAGTTCCACTGGAGCGATAGCGATTAGCAAAATTGCAAACACAGGACATGCAGCATTTTGGTGGCGTTAGCGTTTGTGTTAGCGTTTCTGCAATGTAAAGTATATAAACATACCTCCCAACTTTCTGAGATGAGAAAGAGGGACACTTAAGCCATGCCCCTGCCACACCCCTGATCACGCCCCCGTCATGCCGCTAGTGACGCATATCATAAAGATTTCGTAAGAAAAATGTGTTGTTTTATAATTCAAACCACACTGGTCCTTTCTATCCTGGTTTATTTTCCTTCATATTAACATTTTAAAATATCAATTTAAAGGATGGGAATAAAGTTTAGAGACAATCAAACACATTTTTTAGTAGAAAAAATATGTATATTTACATAGAAAGAGGGACAAAGTCCTGAAAGAGGGACAAATGAGGAGGAAAGAGGGACAGAGCTCTCAAAGAGGGACTGTCCCTCCAAAAGAGGGACAGTTGGGAGCTATGATATAAACACTATATACAGAGCAATTTTCTAGCATTTTTAAATTACTGCACACTGTAAAAAAAATTTAAATTAATTGAAAGGACCAATCAGAATTAAATCGGCAAAAAACTTACACTTTTTAAAATTGCTACCAAAATCGCCAGAAAACGCTCATGGCCTAAGAGGGATATGGAGGCTGCCATATTAATTTCCCTTTAACCTCCTTGGCGGTAATCCCGAGCTGAGCTCGGGGTATGCCGCCGGAGGTCGCCGCTCAGGCCCTGCTGGGCCGATTTCAATTTTGTAAAAAGCAGCACACGCAGCCGGCACTTTGCCAGCCGCGTGTGCTGCCCGATCGCCGCCGCTCCGCGGCGATCCGCCGCATGCAGCGGCGAAAGAGGGTCCCCCCAGCCGCCCGAGCCCAGCGCAGCCGGAACAAACAGTTCCGGCCGGCGCTAGGGGCTGGATCGGGCGGCTCTGACGTCAGGACGTCGACTGACGTCCATGACGTCACTCCGCTCGTCGCCATGGCGACGAGGAAAGCGAAACAAGATAGGCCGCTCATTGCGGCCTATCTTGTTACTTTCGATTGCCGGAGGCGATCGAAAGTACGCTTCCGGAGCGCCCTCTAGTGGGCTTTCATGCAGCCAACTTTCAGTTGGCTGCATGAAATACTTTTTTTTTAATTTAAAAAAAACCCTCCCGCAGCCTCCCTGGCGATTTTAATAGAACGCCAGGGAGGTTAAAGCAGACCTGAAGCGAAGAAAAAAAAAACGTATGATATAATGAATTGTATGAGAAGTACAGATAATGAATAGAACATTAGTAGCAAAGAGAATAATCTCATTTTTATTTTCAATATTACTGCACCAGACTGTCACATTTGCAGCTTACAAACCATACTCCTCTGTATTTTAAGCTATAAACCAGAGCAGAGCTAATGACCCTTTGAACTTTCCTTCAGTAAAACCTTATCTCACTGTTTCTTGGCTGTTTAAGTGTTTAAGAAAACAGGACTGCATTCAGCCTAGGTTTGGTCGAATAGCTCGGACAAGCTCTTTTGCATAGATAACAACTCAAGTGTTTTTTTTAACTCTTCCTGTACTAGAAAATAATACGAGACTCTTTTCTTTGCTACTAATGTTCTATTTCTTAGCTGTACTACACAATTCATTATATCATAAGTTTATTTTTGGTTCAGGTTTGCTTTAACTAGTCTACGACCGCCCCACGCCAATGGGCGTGGTCGCGGCGGCAGCCCCAGGACCGCCTAACGGCAATTGGTGGCCCTGCAGCTTGGCCTTAAAGCTGCAGTGGCCAATTAAGTAAACAATAGCCTGGTCTTTAGGGGGTTTAACACTGCAGTCCTCAAGTGGTTAAACAATACCAGTATACCAGTTGCCTGGCAGTCCTGCTGATCTTTGGCTGCAGTAGTGGCTGAATCACACACCTGAAACAAGCATGCAGCTAATCCAGTCTGACTTCAGTCAGAGCATCTGATCTGCAGTCTATTGATAAAAGTATTGGTTGCAGAGAATAAGCAGGGCTGCCGGGCAATCTGCATTGCTTAAAAGAAAACAAATATGGCAGCCTCCATACCCTTCTCAGGTCAGTTATCCTTTAAGCAACCTAGATACGCAGACTGGACTTTTCCTATCCGATGGTCTGACTTATGGAAATATCGTGTGAGTACAGCTATCCTCTAATGCTATTGGTGATATTGTTAGCCAGGGCCGGGCCGAGGCATAGGCTGGAGAGGCTCCAGCCTCAGGGCGCAGTGTAGGAGGGGGCGCAGAATTCGTTCAGCTGTCATTCCTAATTGTGTATAAAGCAGAAAGAAATAAGAAAAGGGGATACATAGCAGTGACTGCAAGCCATATAACTAGATATTAAGGTGTTGGAGAGGTTGTGGGCCCTGTGGCGCCTCTTAGTCTAATAGCAACCAGTGTGTGATAGCTGGGGTGGCAGGGATGGAGGGGCGCACTTTGGTGTCTCAGCCTTGGGTGCTGGAGGACCTTGTCCCGGCTCTGTTGTTAGCAATACATCATGTTGGACCATTAACAACTCATGTATGTAGGTTTTCTGTTGTAGGCCCCATGTTGGCTCAAGTGATCTTGGCATCTGCGCATTCCTTCACATGATGCCCAGCGCTCTTTAGTGACCTCCAAAGGCAGCATGTGTACACTGGCATACCACCATGTCATACCTTACATGTGTCTAATCCGTGAAACGCGTATACACAAGTGCATGCTTAAAGTTCACCTGAGATGAAAGTCACCTAAGGTTATATACTCACCTGGGGCTTCCTCCGACCCCCCCGCCATCTCCCCAGGCCACTCCTCTCCCCCACCGGCCCAGTATTCTGTCCAAGTCGCTCTTCTTCGGGCTTGCGCTCCCGTTACTGGAGCACGGTTGTCCGAGGCGGACAGAATACCGGGCCATCCAGTGGGGAACAGGAGCGGCCCCGGGAGATGGCGATGGCCAAGTGGCCTCGAGGGGGCTTTCATCTCAGGTGCACTTTGAGGCTTTACACAAAGAAAGGGTGCCACACCTCTTCTGACAACAGCCCGGTGAGGTTAGTTGTAATTGTAGTGGAGGTGATATTACTGGTTTCTGTCCTGTTTCTGGTAGTGGTTTGCAACCTTTGCTTGTGTTACAACCACTGCCTGATTTCTGCCTGCCTAAACTTCTGCTTGTAACCCAACCACTGCCTGACTGCTGCCTACCTCGACTTCTGCTCGTGTCCCGACCACTGTCTGATTGCTGCCTACCTCGACTTCTCTATTTGACTCGACCACTGTCTGATTGCTACCTGCTTTAACTTCTGTTTGTGACTGAACCAATGACTAGCTGTTGCCTACCTGAACTTATGTTTCAAACCCAACCACTGCCTGATTAAGATTGAACGAATAAGCTAAAGCCACTCGTTCCTGCAGGTGCAGTACTGCCATGCTTGTGCATGAAGAGGAGCAGGCCACGATAACATATCTGAGAATCTCTTTTTAGATATATTCCGGTGGACATGCGCAGGAATGTTAGGGATCGAGGCAGATGTTGGAAGCTTCTGCAGGATCCAGAGGCTTCACTCTTCTTAGGTGAGTAATTGTTTTCCTTTAGGTTTGTATTGGACACACTTCAAGGTGTTCCCTCCTCCAATAAGAGCAGTGTCTACCTGCACTGTGGGGAGGAGGATGAGAGACAGCCAATACTGGGGAAGCAAAGCAGGGGGGCCTTAGGAGAGGTTCGGAGGAAAGAAGTTTGGCCCCACGAGCGCTGTTAAAACAGCCCAGGAGATTTGGACGCAGCCAGCGCCACCATAGGCCGTATTAGGAATTACGGCTATAGCGGCGCTCAGTGAATAACTTTGGCGCCGTCTTTAGAATTACAAAATTCCCCACCATCCACATGGACTTGAATAGTAATTAACGCCGCCAGTAAAGTTGCAGGGTAAGATGTATATCGGCTGTATCCTGCGCCCAAGTCTCCCGTCAGCGTATTCATAGGTACGTGGGCCCCATGAGGCTCACTGCACTTTGCTCAGAGGCTGGAGCCTCTTTTGATGGACTAGACATCACTAGCACTGTTCCTAACTGGGGAGAGTTTTACTTTATATAGGATTTATCCGAGGGGAATATTTTTGATACCTAACTTATCATTGTGAAGCTTCTGGATGGGGCAGGTGCTTGCCCTCTTCCAGCCCAATGCTCCTGTATAGAACCCGCTTCTAATAGTCCTGCTCCCATCTGTGTATGAGCAAATCACAACTGGGCATGCCAAGTAGAACGAAGCCCTCACACCCGGGGGAAGGAGCTGTGCATGAGCGAGGTTGTTCCACCGGAAATGTGCGCACCTCAGGGGCGTATCTGAGTAATATAGCGCCTATGGCAAACACTGAACTTGCGCCCCCCCCCCCCCCCCCCCGAGTCAGAGCCCCCTTCCCCTCTAAAAACAGTATTTCTCACGTACATGTGTTATGGTTGCTTGTGTGTTTTGGCTCAGGATATTGCTGATGTTACTTTTTTTGGCATTGCTCTTGTTATTCACTCTCTGACACTGTTTTCTAACACTAAGCAAGTGTGCCCTACATGCAGTTAAGCAGCCATGTTCCCCAAATAACATCATTAATCTGATCTGAGTGACAGGGAGGCATGGGGGCAGGCATGGCGGTGCAGCACTGGGGCAGAAATGGCGCCCATGGGGCTGTGGCGCCCATGGCACAAGCCATGCCTGCACCCCTCTAGATACGCCTCTGGCGCACCTTACTCATGCATGCCCAGACATGATGCTCTTGCTCACAGCAGAACCCGAGAAACCTATTTGAGAAGATCTAGTTGGATATGTTTAGAGCGGCCCAGCGGTGGATTGGGGGGCTGCAGGAGGATCCGGGAAGCATCTGGACTCTCCAAACTACTCCCACTACTGAGGTAAGAATCTAACTTTAACAAATATTTTTGCCTCAGTTATGCTTTAAGGTATGCATGAGACGCTGAAGGGTTTGTGGTTGTGGCTATTCCATTGCATGTGACGTGTTTTAATGCTGAGACTGATTATCACATTAGTAAAAGTTATGTAACACTTAAAAATGAAATAGGCAGGCATAAGCCCGTGCAGCTGGGGCCCTGTGTCCTCTGGGGCCCCTGCAGCATCACCAGAGTCAGGGCTGGAATGTATACTTCTCCATCTATTTCACCCACTACCCCCCCCCCCCCCCCCCCCCATGTGCTTGTGCTTCCTCTTTGTATCTCTCACCCTGTGTCACTACCCTCGATGTGGTTGGCTCTCCCTGTGTCACTAACAGTCCCCCTCCCATGGTCAGGGGGGCCTTGCAGAGGGTCCTTAAGTGGGGGGTGCTCAAATGTAAAAAAGGGGCCTGGCAATACCTTGCCCCGAATGACCCCCCTCCTCGTTTCTGGCTAGGGGGGTATTGATTGTCATGCTGCTGAATGCAGATGATGGGTGCCATGTGGGTTCTGGATGTAAGTAATGGGTGTCATGTGGGTTCTGGTTATGGTTGGGTATCGAGTGTCATGCCGGTGTTGATTGCAAGAACTTAGTGTCATGTAAGATCTGGGTGCATGTACTGGATGTCATGTGGGTGCTGGGTGCAGGTACCGGGTGTGACATGGGTGCGAATACTTGGCGCCATGCCTGTACTGGGTGCTGACTATGGGTGGGCTTTGGGCATCACATGGGTTTTGAATGCAGGTACTTTGGGTGCGGTTACAGGTTAAGTGAATACTTGGTGCAGATAGTTGGTGCCATGTGGAAGCTGTGTGCAGGTGTGAGTACTGGGTGCAATTTTGGGACTGGGTGCAGATACTTGGTGTCATGTGAGTGTGAGTACTGGGTGCCAGCTATGAGGGGAAGGGGTGGCTGATGGGAAAAGTAGAGGTCAGTGTGGGTGCTGCAGGAAGGGGCAGGGCCATGCAGAGGATCCTCAAGGGTGTGGTGCTCAAATTTGAAATCGATAAATCGTGCTAAATTGTGTATGTAATACCCCCTCTCCATAAAGCATAAGGCAGTCTTATGCCCCCCCCCCCCCCACACACACACACACACACACACCTTTATAGCAGTAACAGGCAGACTGTGTGTCTCCTTCCAACTCTTTTGGTGCTACCACCCTCAAATCAGCAGTGATATGTGCCCACTGTTAGTGGGTTAGAGTGGGCACAGTGGAGCACACTGTAGAGCAGGGGTCTCAAACTCGTGGCCCGCGGGCCATTTGCGGCCCTCGATACAATATTTTGTGGCCCTCGCCGGCAAAAGCTTCCTTATAGTTCGCTTCAGTGCTCCACCACTAAACGAGGGCTGCAGAGCCCCCAAATCGCCCGGGGGGCAATCCGCCGGCATTTCCTGGAAGGGGCAGAGCTTTCAGCTTCAGCTCTGCCCCTCCTGACGTCAATCGCCGCACGGATCGCCGCTGCTCCCCGCCCCTCTCTGTGAAGGAAGAGTGAGAGGGGCGGGCAGAGGCGGCGCGATTGTGAAATTCCTTATGCGGCCCAGCCTCATCCTGACTTTGCCTCCTGCGGCCCCAAGGTAAATTGAGTTTGAGACCCCTGCTGTAGAGGCACAGACTCACCTTTCATTACCTCTGTCCCCTTTGATCAGCACCCAAGCCTCTTTTCAGGCAAAGAAGTGGTTACCAATATGCAGTGGTTGCTAAGCATTAGTAGATGCAAAACTGCAGTAAGTGCCAAGGTGCAGTGGGTGCCCAGATGCAGTGGATGGTAAGACGCAAAGGTTCACTTTGTGGTAAGTTGCAGTGGGTGCCGAGATGCCAACGTAAAGTCTGTGTCAAGCTGCTGTGGGTACCAAGGTCCAGTTTGTATTGGGTGTTTAGTTGCAGTGGGTGCTATGCAGTATTGGGTGCTGAATGAGTAGCAGATGATGATAAACAATAGTGGGTGCCATGTGAGTGTTGGACATGAGTGAGTAGGGAGTGCCATGCGTGGTCTGGATGTGTGCCATGGGAGAGTACTGTGTCTCATATGGGTTCAGACCAAGGATGGGTACTGGGTGCTATTTGGGTGCTGGCCATGGACGGGTACTAGGTGCATATAATGACTTTGGAACTTGGTGACGTGTGAGTACTGTGCCATGTGGGTGTTGATTATGGGGGTATGTGGGTCTTAGGTGCAAATACTGAGTGCCAAGTGGGTACTGGGAGTGAGTACATGGTGACACATGGGTGATGGGTGCTGGCTAGTGGGGTATTTGTTGTTATGTGGGTGCTAAAGGCAGATGCTGGGTGCCATGTGGGTTCTGGGTGCTGGCACATAGGGCGTCATGTGGATTCTGGCTGTATGGGTGTGTATCAACCATCATGTAGGTGTTGATTGCAGGTATTCAGTCCCTTGTGAGTTCTGGGTGCAAGTACTGGATGTCACATGTGAGTGCTTGGTGTGGGTGCTGGGCACTAAGTGGAGGCTTAGTGCAACTGGAACTACTGCAGATAAAACATGTGGGTGTTGGGTGCAGGTACTAGGTATCACATAGGTGCAAATACTTGGTGCCATGCCTGCACTGGGTGCTAGCTATGGGTGGGTGTTGTGTGTCACGTGGGTTCTGAGTGCAGGTACATCGGGTGCTAGTACAGGTTATGTGAGTGGGTGCCATGTGGAGGCTGTGTGCAGGTGTGAGTAGTGAGTGACATGTCAGAGCTGGGTGCAAGTACTGTGCCATGTAGGTGTGAGTACTGGGTGCCAGCTATAGGGTTAAGGGGTGCAGGTATTGGGTCGGTGTCATGGGGCTATTTTATGCAAGTACTAAGTGCCATATTGAGACCAGATGTGAGTATTGGGTGCAGGGTGCTTGGTGTAAGTACTGGGTGCTTGCTATAGTGGGGGTTACTGGTTGAGTGTAATGTGGGTGCTGAATATTGGTGGGATTGCTGTGGGTGCAGGAGGAAGGGTAGGCCACTGTGGGTGCTGGGAGAAGTCAGTGTGGTTACTGGAGGAGAGAGTGGATGCTGGGTGTTGGGAGAAGCCACTGTGGCCGCTGGCAATGGGAGAGGTCACTGTAGGTGCTGCTTTTGGGATGGGAGGTCCCTGTGGGTGCTGCAGGGGACAGGAGGGTAGCCACTGGGGGAGGGAAAAATCACTGTGGGTGCTGGGGGAGGGATAGGTCAGTGTGGGTCCTAGGTGGAGGGAGAGATCACTGTGGGTGCTAGGTGAAGGGAGAGGTCACTGTGGGTGCTAGATGGAGGGAGAGGTCACTGTGGGTGCTGGGTAAGAGAGAGATCACTGTGGGTGCTAGGTGGAGGGAGAGGTCACTGTGGGTGCTAGGTGGAGGAAGAAGTCACTGTGAGTGCTGGGGGAGAGAGAGGTCACTATGGGTCCCAGGTGGAGAAAGAGGTCACTGTGGGTGCTAGGTGGAGGGAGAGGTCACTGTGGGTGCTAGATGGAGGTGGGTCCTGGGTAAGAGAGAGGTCACTGTGGGTGCTAGGTGGAGAGAGAGGTCTCTGTGGGTGCTAGGGGAGGGAGAGGTCACTGTGGGTACTGGGAAGGGAGAGGTCAGTATGGGTCCTAGGTGGAGGGAGAGGTCACTGTGAGTGCTAGGGGAGGGAGTGGTCACTGGGTACTAGGTGGAGGGAGAGGTCACTATGGGTGCTGGGGGAGGTAGAGGTCAGTATGGGTCCTAGGTGAAGGGAGAGGTCAGTATGGCACACTAGGATTCCTGTCTGGGCCTCTTCACTTGAAAGTGTCCTAGGCGGGGGGCGGAGCTTCCCGCGGATGGGCGGGGCTTACCACGGTCAGGGGCGGAGCTTATTTTCCCCAGCGAGAGGGGCCTTTTTTGAAGATTTTAAAAAAGGGGGGTGCCTGGGCACCCAGAGCACCCCCTGTGCACATGGCCGGATTTCTGGCAAGGCCACATAGGCCATGGCCTAGGGCACCAGATAAACAAGGGGCGGCCTGCAGACAGTGGGCATTATTTGCAGGGCATTATTTGCAAGTGTCCAAACAAATGAAAGTGGTCAGGATAACTGCACTATTAGTACCAGCTGGCATCTGCCTGTGCTGTGCTACAGGCAGCTGCAGTCCGTTAACCAAACGTTTGTGAACAGTGTGTGACTAGCAAAAAGCCAGACCTTGTCCAATGACATAGCAGCAGCTCCAGGCAGTTACAGAAGGCCGGGTCTCACACACTTGGTGTGGGGGATGAAAGGACCAGGGGCAGCACCAGCAAATAGTACAGAATACAGAAGGCAGCCTCTCACAGTACCCATTTCTTAATTATTGATTGGCCAGCGCTGTTACCCTGGAGACAGCAGTGGGTACAGGACTCACTTTTACGTGTTGCTGACCCCACCCAATGTCCAATTGTGAGCCACTTTTGACTATGTGTGTATGGTGGAAGGCTCCTACCACGCCCATCACCTGTAGTTTGCTTGATTGACCAGTTCCCCCGTGTGACATGATTGATTCACTTCACGTTGCCATGGAGACCTCGGCACTAGCCCCAATAGTGGACACCATCGGCCCAAAAATTTTTTGATGGATGTGTGTGGAGAGAGGTGGTAGGATACGGTTGGGGCGGCTGGTAATAGTCGGCCTTGGGCGGTAAGAAGTACAAATCCGGCCCTGCCTGTGCACGTGCGTGCCCATGGTTGTCTGTCTCTTCCTCTCAGTATCCACCATGTGGCTGTCTCTCCCCGTGTCTCTCCCCACCATGCAGCTGTTTTTGCCTCCCAGTGTCATTGTTTCCCATTTTGCTATCTCTCACTATGTCTAAATCATGGATTAGATTGTGAGCTCCTTCAGACTTATGCATCCAGAGCCGGGACAAGGTCCTCCAGCACCCAAGGCTGAGACACCAAAGTGCGCCCCTCCATCCCTCCCACCCCAGCCTCACACCCTGATTGCTATTAGACTAAGAGGCGCCACAGGGCCCACAACCTCCCCAACACCTTAATATCTAGTAATCTGGCTTGCAGTTTATTATTTCTTTCTGCTTCAAACACAATTAGGAATGACAGCTGAATGAATTCTGCGCCCCCTCCTACACTGCGCCCTGAGGCTGGAGCCTCTCCAGCCTATGCCTCAGCCCGGCCCTGTATGCATCATGAGCTCCTCTGAAGAGTCTGACTATGGACTTAGTAATGTGCTGCAGAAGATGTCACCACTATATAAATATATAATAATATGGTAGGATATCAGACTATGACTACGGTAGTATTAGATTGTGAGCTCCTCTGAGGACAGTCAGTGACATGACTCTGTACTCTATACAGTGCTGCAGAAGATGTCAGTACATAAGAATAATACAGTAGGACATTAGACTATGATTATGGTAGTAAAAGATTCTGAGCTCCTCTGAGTACAGTCAGTGACATATGTACTCTGTAAAGTGCTTCAGTACAGGTATGAACCTCCAAAATGTGATTTCCAATGCTGACAGGAACATTCATTTCCCAACCCCATGTGGGTGTACCAGAAACACCATTATTAACATCTTACCGATAATCCAGCTGGAGAAGATGTCAGTGCTACATAAACACATAATAATATGGTAGTGCATTAGGCTATAACTATGGTGGGCATAGATTGTAAACTAGAGTGACCATATTTTTGTGGGTCCAACCTGGGACGGGGGGGGGGGGCGGCGCGCATAGCGCGCCGCGCCGAAAAAATGGGCGTGGCCATGACATTGTATGGGCGGAGCTAACGTAATGATGTAACAGCGAGGCATAAGAAAGCAGTGTTTACGCCATGATGTGGACAAACGAGACTTTGTATCATGGGTGTGCAGAAACTGTGTGATGCTAATAGTATACCGTAACCACAAAGCAGCAAACAGCCATCTATGACCATTAAATAATAAATGCAGTAACAGTTACCCCGGACACCAGAAAATAAACGCAATAGGCAACATGTCAGTATAAAATAAATGCAATGCGGGCAACATGTTAGTACAAAATAAACGCAATGCGGGCAAACATTTCACCAGACAATAAACGCAATGCGGGCAAACATGTCAGTACAAAATAAACGCAATGCGGGCAACATGTCAGTACAAAATAAACGCACTGCGGGCAAACATTTCACCAGAAAAGAAACGCACTGCGGGCAAACATTTCACCAGAAAAGAAACGCACTGCGGCCAAACATTTCACCAGAAAAGAAACGCACTGCGGGCAAACATTTCACCAGAAAAGAAACGCACTGCGGCCAAACATTTCACCAGAAAAGAAACGCAATGCGGGCAAACATTTCGCCAGAAAAGAAACGCACTGCGGGCAAACATTTCGCCAGAAAAGAAACGCACTGCGGGCAAACATTTCACCAGAAAAGAAACGCACTGCGGCCAAACATTTCACCAGAAAAGAAACGCAATGCGGCAAACATTTCGCCAGAAAAGAAACGCACTGCGGGCAAACATTTCGCCAGAAAAGAAACGCACTGCAGGCAAACATTTCGCCAGAAAAGAAACAATGCGGGCAAACAATAACATTTCACTAGAAAAGAAACAATGCGGGCAAACATTTCACCAGAAAAGAAACAATGCGGGCAAACATTTCACCAGAAAAGAAACAATGCGGGCAAACATTTCACCGGAAAAGAAACAATGCGGGCAAACATTTCACCTGGAAAAGAAACAATGCGGGCAAACATTTCACCAGAAAAGAAACAATGCGGGCAAACATTTCACCTGGAAAAGAAACAATGCGGGCAAACATTTCACCTGGAAAAGAAACAATGCGGGCAAACATTTCACCTGGAAAAGAAACAATGCGGGCAAACATTTCACCTGGAAAAGAAACAATGCGGGCAAACATTTCACCTGGAAAAGAAACAATGCGGGCAAACATTTCACCTGGAAAAGAAACAATGCGGGCAAACATTTCACCTGGAAAAGAAACAATGCGGGCAAACATTTCACCTGGAAAAGAAAGCATTTACTCACCTGGCAGAAGTGTCCGGCCTCTGGCGCGCTGCTCCGTCCCGGGACCGTCTTGTTCCTCCTGCTCTGGTCTCCCGCGCTGACAGGGCTACGGCAAGATGGCGCCCGAAGCCCTGTACTAGTGACACAAATAGGTCTCCAGTACAGGGCTCTGGCAGCCATCTTGCCGTAGCCCTGCTCGCCTGCTGGTGTCGGAAACAGACACCGGAAGAGGAGGCTGGAGCGGGGCTGCGGGCAATGAACTGGTACGGCGTCTATAGACGCCGCTGCCAGTTCATTGAGGAGAGAGTGGCCAGAGTCCCGAGGCCGGGACGTCCCGCTGCTGAAAGCGGGACGTTTCCCGGGACCTCATTAAGCCTGGGACAGCGGACCCCGAATCCGGGACGTGTCCCGGGCAATCCGGGACGTCTGGTCACTCTCTGAGGACAGTCAGTGACATTACTATGTACTCCGTAAAGTGCTGCAGAAGATGTCAGTGCCATATAAATACATAATAATAATAATATAGGAGGAGAGGACATTAGACTATGGCAGGATTAGATTGTTAGCTTATCTGAGGGCAGTCAGCAACATGACTATGTACTCTGTAAAGTTCTGCAGTGCTATATGAATACATAATAATAATATGGTAGGACATTAGTCTATGACTATGGTAGGATTAGATTGTGAGCTTCTCTGAGGACAGTCAGTGACATGACTATGTACTCTGTACAGCACTGCAGAAGAGGTCAGTGCTTTGTAAATACATAATAATGATAAAAATCTTATAAGCATAGGCTGGGCTGCAGCAATGGCAGTATCACGCTAAGCCTTCACAACTCATTTCCTCCTCGGTAACCAGGTGACATTACTGTCCGATGAATCCATCCGTCACGCGGGTGTCAGAGTCAGCGCCAAACTTCACGAAGTCTTTGCAAAGGCCACAGGCCAAAGTTGGCTTTTAATTAGAATGCATATTCTTTAATTAAAGGCAGCGCGGCACATGAAGGGCACTCGCTGAAATACGATATGTGACATAGTCATTACCCCGCTGTTAATTACTAATTAATGAAGCTATTTCAATTAATGGTTTTCCTGCTGTCATCCTGGGCCTGACAGGCCTCCTAGCTGTGAGTTAGAAGAAAGAACGCAGAGGATGTCAGGGCCTTGCTGGAATGCCACCGAACGGGACCGCATTGAATATTCATGCTCCGCGTCCGCGCTTCTTCTCAATTAAACATAATAGAGAAAACCCTTTCGTCAAACGTACAAATCAAATGCGTGTTGGGATGGGGCCCTTTGTGACAAGAAGAACAGGCCCCGAGGCTCTCCCTCCTTTTATAAAACTCAGAAGCGGAGAGGAGCGAGAGGAAGCCGCGGCGATTGCAAGCTCTTTGACAACTTTAAAGGAATAGTGAAAGCCAACAGCAAAACTGTCACAGAGGAGCTGGCCTGCATAAAAGCACTTTAGGGCCCTTTGCGATAAGGGCACACTTCTCACGTTGCGGTACGCTGCACCGTGAGTGCCCTAACGTGCGTCCATACCTACGTTACTGTGCGGCTCCTGCTACGATCTGCATCAGAGCGGAAGTCATGTAAGTCTGTGGTAATGTGCGTGTATTTAAAAAACCTGCCGTAGTTTTCAGCGTTGCGCATATGCAGAAGCGTATTTTAGCAATACGCTTTTGCGCACGTCATCGATTCCACAACAGGAAGTGATCATCACTTCCTGCTTGGCCAGATACCAGATGGGGATAACGGCGCACTAACGTGGTAATCCCTGAAGGCCTGTTTGAGGACCGCACCGCTACCGCCAATGCACAGTGAGAGACCGGATTCAGGCATTGGAGGTGGAGTGATTAGGCTTAGGCATCGCTGGGGATTGGTTAGGGTTAGGTATCGGAGGTGGAGTCTGGACAGCTCATACACTTGCTGCTCTCTCAGGGCTGTTTCACATCTAGAACGCGTGCAGGAGCCGTTCTCCTGCACGTGTTATATGCCCTGCGGTATGTCGTCGCCTCGTCGGGATGTAGCGGTGCGACGCAATCAGCGGCAGTAGTAATTAATTCAACCCGCCGGGAAACCGCCAGCTCCAGATGATTAAAAGCTCCTGGTTGCGTCGAACCGCAACACATTGAAACGCGGCGTCGGGTGTGAAAGGTACAATGAAAGTCTATGGAGTCTCATTTTACCTTGGTTGACTTTGCGTTAAACCGCAGAAAACGGGCTCTGGTGTGAAAGACCCCTCAGGCAAGCAGCATCTGACACTGGCAGAAGAAAACAGCTTTATAAACCCAGACAGCCAGGTAATAAAAAACAAACAATATAAAACTGGTTTATGTACAAAACATAAAGGCCTCGATTCATAAAGCATTCCCGCATTCGGAAATGCAGAAAACCGCTCACTTTACCGACCACACAGCAAAATATGTATTCATAAAGGCTTTTTCCGCATGAAAAGCCGACATTCGTGAGCAGAGTGATCAATCACCGCCTTGCGCGGTGATTATCATAGCAAAAGTAACAAATGTCAATTCATAAAGATTAGAGGTAGCGGTATGCGGACGGGTATTACCGCTACCTCTGATGTGGCGAGAAGCATGCGGAATACAGTGCAGTGAATGGGACAGACCTCTCAAGCAGCTGCAGAGAGAACACCGCACGGAGGGACTCCGCCTGCTTCTCCTGTTTCCGCATGTCTCCCGACAGCCTAACGCCTGCCTATAGCGGAATATCTCCGCACGCCTGTCACAAGTAGCAAAATTTTTATGAATTACCACCCTGAAGGCGGAAATACCGACAGCGGTGTTTCCCCGCTCGACGTTACCTTCCCGACAGCACTTTTATGAATCGAGGCCATAGTTACTATTATGGCAAACTGTACTTTTCTAAAGTAAGGCTCCATGCTTGGAAGGGTGTTATTAACCTCAAGGCAGGTCTTTTGGTTATTTTATTTGCTACTAGCTGAGGGCCCGGCGTTTCCTGGGTATGTATTTGGCTGGTGTTGGCTCAGCCCACTTTTTCTAACCCTAATGCTTGCAATACACAATGAGATTTTTTGGCAGATAGATGGTTCGATAGATAATTTCTGACAGGTCCGGTATGAGTTTCGATCGTTTTTCTGATTATTTTCTCATAGAAGTGGATGGAAATCGATCAGAAAATCGATTGGAAAAACGATCAGACAGTAAATCTACTGGAAAATCTCATTGTGTATTCCCAGCATAACACACAATTACTCAATTACCTAGTTTGTGAGCTTTGCAGTCTTTGGCATCAATCAGTTGCATTGAAATGAAACAAATCTGATTGGCTGTGGCACCACCCCCTTTTCTAAATTTGAACCCCAGTCACCCAATGACCAACTGTATCAGGTTTGAGGCTTGTGCCATTAACAGTGCAAGAATGGCAGCAATTACATATTCCCCTTAAAAATCAATAGGTGAATTTTGATTGGCTTTTGTAGGCTCCACCCACTTTTTTGAGTGCTCCTCCAACATCTATTTGGATTCCAGGTAATGTACTATGTGCGCCAAATTTCATTCAAATCCGTTCAGCCATTGTTGTGTGATCGAGTAACAAACATCCAAACTTTGGCATTTATAATATTAGTGAGATGATTGTATGGAAGCTATAGCAGCTTCATTACTGGTCACAAAGTGTTATAGAACTATTATGTTACAGAAGTATTATGTATATGATTTTAGTTTTAACCTGATCAGGAAGGTTTCCCTTTATATTTATTGGGCGCACCCATTTTGTCAGTTTATTTGGTTGTTCTACCTCATTAGGATTTCAGTGGTGTGGCCAGGGCTGGAGCACTGCCCAGAATCATGGCGGGCAGAACAGACATCTCTGGCCAAACAGCTGAAGGATCGGAGTAAATAAAGAATTGAAATAATACAGATACAATAGCGGGAACGGAATTCACCCAAACCGTTTCAAGACGTGCAGAACAGCAACTCCAAGAAGTAGATGAAAACACAACTATATACAAGGCGGCCTGTGATATGCTATGGATGGTACAGGGAGAAATTGGCAGTGCTCCTAACTAGGCTGCACCTGAAATGACTACCAACAGAGGCGTGCAGAGCCCCCTAGAGGTTAAATACACACTTTGAATTTAAAACAGATGCAAACTATGCACTAAACCCTATACGGATGCACGCATGTAAAAAGGGCGCCATAAAATTTTGGGGCAGAGTGAAGTCGAAAAACAGCTCACCCTGCTGTGGCAAATTTCCCAGCAGCGTGAATTACTATTCCCCCTCCAGGGCGTGCAGTCAGAGTAGGAGGAGAAGCGAGAGGAGCACGAGGTGAAGAGGTGATCATTGGGGAAAAGCAGCTTGTTGTGCTGTGTGAGGAGTCTGACAGTGACTGGGGAGGTAGGAGAGCAGCAGTATGTCATTTGACTTGCACAGCAGGAGGGAGGAGGTGGCACTGTTGTCCTGATTGAGGAGGAATGCATCCTCACAAGTTTGCCTCGGGCAGCAAAAAGTCTAGAACCGACACTGTAACTATATATTTCAGTGTGCCAAAAACAATTCCTTGCACGCTACCCTGCACTTACATTATGCTGTGACTGTTACAAAATGTATAAATTGTATGCAGACAGTGGTAAAAATCGACATGCCTGCCTTGCGTTACACCAAGGATGCACGTTGAATCACGGAATCCAGGGCACGATGTGCTAAAACCTGAGCTGACTCGATCAGAGAGGTTTGTGCCTTGCCTTGAAGGTCAGACAAGAGAATCTCCCCCTGGTGATGTGGAAGGGATCAGCCTGTGCGTCTTATGACACCACGTTCCATGTGGAAGGCAAGCCGTCGCAGCAACGACCCCCCGCAGCATCACAAGCCTTTCGGAGGCTGGCAACAGCAGCCTAACATCTGTTCAACACAGTTCAGCACGGCGTTCCGGCAACGGCTTCTGCATCCATTCTGCAGATCACCATGTGTATCTATTGCCTAACCACCCGCAAGTCTACTCCTCCCGCTCACAGGCTGGTCAGTGCCAAGCTGGATAATGGTCGCAGGAGATGACCAGGCAGACAGTCAGGGACAGGACGAGGTTGTGTGAAGTGCCTAGCACCATCTGTCCACTTGGCACAGAGCAAAGGCCTCTGGGATAGAGCCATGGGTTCACATTAACTCGGAGCCACTTTCTCTTCCATACGGCAGGCAGGAGCTCCGCCATATGGAGGAACATCTTAGTGCTAACTGGAGGGAAGAGATGCATTTCCGTCAACTCCGTTAATGCTAGAGCATAAAGACGCTCTGAGCATTACATTGTGTCACAAAACAGACTTCTCACTACGGCCTGAAGGTGACAACTCAAGCGTAAAACTACCTTAGTACAGATCTTAAAAACCTGTAACATTTCTGTATCTCTGTACAGATGAAGAGGAGACCTGTGAGGTTTCTGTATCTCTGTACAGGTGAGGAAGAGACCTGTGAGGTTTCTGTATCTCTGTACAGGTGAGGAAGAGACCTGTGAGGTTTCTGTATCTCTGTACAGGTGAGGAAGAGACCTGTGAGGTTTCTGTATCTCTGTACAGGCGAGGAAGAGACCTGTGAGGTTTCTGTATCTCTGTACAGGTGAGGAAGAGACCTGTGAGGTTTCTGTATCTCTGTACAAGTGAGGAAGAGACCTGTGAGGTTTCTGTGTCTCTGTACAGGTGAGGAAGAGACCTGTGAGGTTTCTGTATCTCTGTACAGGTGAGGAAGAGACCTGTGAGGTTTCTGTATCTCTGTACAAGTGAGGAAGAGACCTGTGAGGTTTCTGTATCTCTGTACAGGCGAGGAAGAGACCTGTGAGGTTTATGTATCTCTGTACAGGCGAGGAAGAGACCTGTGAGGTTTCTGTATCTCTGTACAGGTGAGGAAGAGACCTGTGAGGTTTCTGTATCTCTGTACAGGTGAGGAAGAGACCTGTGAGGTTTCTGTATCTCTGTACAAGTGAGGAAGAGACCTGTGAGGTTTCTGTGTCTCTGTACAGGTGGAGAGGAGACCTGTGAGGTTTCTGTACAGGTGAAGAGGAGACCTGTGAGGTTTCTGTGTCTCTGTACAGGTGAGGAAGAGACCTGTGAGGTTTCTGTATCTCTGTACAGATGAAGAGGAGACCTGTGAGGTTTCTGCGTCCCTGTACAGGGAAAGAGGAGACCTGTGAGGTTTCTGTATCTCTGTACAGATGAAAAGGAGACCTGCGAGGTTTCTGCGTCCCTGTACAGGGAAAGAGGAGACCTGTGAGGTTTCTATATCTCTGTAGAGGACACCTGTGAAGAGAAGACCTGTGAGGTTTCTGCATCTCTGTACAGGTGAGGAGGAGACCTGTGAGGTTTCTGTATCTCTGTACAGATGAAGAGGAGACCTGTGAGGTTTCTGCGTCCCTGTATAGGTAAAGGGGAGACCTGTGAGGTTTCTGTATCTCTGTACTGGGGAGGAGGAGACCTGCGAGGTTTCTGTACCTCTGTACAGGTAAAGAGGAGACCTGTGAGGTTTCTGTATCTCTGTACCAGAGTTGCTCAAATCCGAATTCGGGAGATATCCGGATAGTACTATCCGGATATCTCCCAGTAAACCTGTGCGGGTTGGGCGGGGGTCAATCTTACCTGTATGAGGTCTTCTTCGGTCTGTCCCTGGCGCCTCCCATGATGATGTCCAGTAACTACAAACCCTTCGTGGGAGGCGCCAGGGACAGACCGAAGAAGACGTCATACAGGTAAGATTGATCCTCATCAGTGCATGGCATGGATTAATTTGCCTCTATGGAGTAGGGCTTGTAACACCGAGAGGTACAGATTAACCAGCAAGGTCATGGTGAACCAGAACTCATTGGAGTGTGTGAGGGGCTACAATGGTCCTAAAAGCCCCCTTACTAAAATGCTAAGAAAAACAAAAGTTTGCTTTCTTATAACAGAAAGAATTTGCGATAATTCAGGAACAGAGGAGACCTGTGAGGTTTCTGCATCTCTGTACAGGTGAAGGGGAGACCTGTGAGGTTTCTGTATCTCTGTACAGGTGAAGAGAATACCTGTGAGGTTTCTGCATCTCTGTACAGGTGAAGGGGAGACCTGTGAGGTTTCTGCATCTCTGTACAGGTGAAGGGGAGACCTGTGAGGTTTCTGCATCTCTGTACAGGTGAAGGGGAGACCTGTGAGGTTTCTGCATCTCTGTACAGGTGAAGGGGAGACCTGTGAGGTTTCTGCATCTCTGTACAGGTGAGGAGGAGACCTGTGAGGTTTCAGTATCTCTGTACAGGTGAAGGGGAGACCTGTGAGGTTTCTGCATCTCTGTACAGGTGAAGAGAATACCTGTGAGGTTTCTGCATCTCTGTACAGGTGAAGGGGAGACCTGTGAGGTTTCTGCATCTCTGTACAGGTGAAGGGGAGACCTGTGAGGTTTCTGCATCTCTGTACAGGTGAAGGGGAGACCTGTGAGGTTTCTGCATCTCTGTACAGGTGAAGGGGAGACCTGTGAGATTTCTGCATCTCTGTACAGGTGAAGGGGAGACCTGTGAGATTTCTGCATCTCTGTACAGGTGAAGGGGAGACCTGTGAGGTTTCTGCATCTCTGTACAGGTGAAGGGGAGACCTGTGAGATTTCTGCATCTCTGTACAGGTGAAGGGGAGACCTGTGAGGTTTCTGCATCTCTGTACAGGTGAAGGGGAGACCTGGGAGGTTTCTGCATCTCTGTACAGGTGAAGGGGAGACCTGGGAGGTTTCTGTATCTCTGTACAGGTGAAGAGAATACCTGTGAGGTTTCTGCATCTCTGTACAGGTGAAGGGGAGACCTGTGAGGTTTCTGCATCTCTGTACAGGTGAAGGGGAGACCTGGGAGGTTTCTGCATCTCTGTACAGGTGAGGAGGAGACCTGTGAGGTTTCAGTATCTCTGTACAGGTGAAGGGGAGACCTGTGAGGTTTCTGCATCTCTGTACAGGTGAAGGGGAGACCTGGGAGGTTTCTGCATCTCTGTACAGGTGAAGGGGAGACCTGGGAGGTTTCTGTATCTCTGTACAGGTAAGGAGGAGAAGTGTGAGGTTTCAGTATCTCTGTACAGGTGAAGAGGAGACCTGTGAGGTTTCTGCATCACTACAGGTGAGGGGGAGACCTGTGAGGTTTCTGCATCTCTGTACAGGTGAAGGGGAGACCTGGGAGGTTTCTGCATCTCTGTACAGGTGAAGAGGAGACCTGTGAGGTTTCTGTATCTCTGTACAGGTGAGGAGGAGACCTGTGAGGTTTCAGTATCTCTGTACAGGTGAGGAGGAGACCTGTGAGGTTTCTGCATCTCTGTACAGGTGAAGGGGAGACCTGGGAGGTTTCTGCATCTCTGTACAGGTGAAGGGGAGACCTGGGAGGTTTCTGCGTCTTTGTATAAGTGAAAAGGACACCAGTGAAGAGGAGACCTGTGAGGTTTCATAAGTCAGCCCCCCTAAAATGTAATTTCTGCTGCTGTTCCTCAGTGTAGCAACGAAACACGTTGAATTCCCTCCCACATGTATTACAGTATAATGTTACAATAATTATCTCTGGTATAGTAAACATTTGGGTATAGTAAACTGCCACTCCAGGTCCTTGCCAATCTCCAATATAAGTCTATGGAAGCAAAGCCCGGTATAGTAAACGCCAACATAATTTATGTTATAGTAAATGTGTTTTTTGGCCCCTACATGATGCGACTCTGGATATAGTAAACAGTGGGCGGTGCATGCGTCATATGTCAGTGTGAAACCCATGGCTGGCTGCTCTACTCAGGCTGGTTGCAGGTGAGTTGACGCCTGATAACATTTGTAAGACAGGAAGAGTGGCCCCAACTCTGGATATACAGTTCTGTACAAACAAGCAGCCTGGTCCTACTCGCTGCAAAACTAAAGAGAGTGAAGAGGAGAGTGCCAAGTCCCGCCCACGGAGGTATCGGAGCCACTAGCTTTACAGATGTGAGAGCCTTATCACGATTGGCTGCATTTTGAAGAGAAGCTTCATGATTGGCCCAACTGTAAGCAGAAAGTTTTGCAGGACACGCGCTGCAAGTCCCACCAGCGGAGGTATCGGAGCCACTCACAGGAAGTGCTAAAAAAATCGCCAGGGGGCAGCAAATCTTTTTTTTTTAATTTTTTTTTTTTTCATGTAGCGAGACAAAGTCTCGCTACATGATAGCCGCTGCTCAGCGGCATCCCCCCAGCCCCTCCGATCCCGTTCAAAGAACGGGATCTCCTGGAGGGCTTCCCCCGTCGCCATGGCGACGGGGCGGGATGACGTCACCGACGTCAAGACGTCATAGGGGATTCCGATCCACCCCATAGAGCTGCCTGGCACTGATTGGCCAGGCAGCGCACGGGGTCTGGGGGGGGGGGGGGGGGGGGGGGCTGCGGCGCGCCGGATCGGCGGCGATCGGGCACTGCACGCAGCTAGCAAAGTGCTAGCTGCGTGCAGCAAAAAAAAAAATTATGCAAATCGGCCCAGCGGGGCCTGAGCGGTGCCTTCCGGCGGCATAGCCCGAGCTCAGCTCGGGCTTACCGCCAGGAAGGTTAAGTGACTGCTGCAATTTTTAAAGGAGCACTGGATAGTGTACTAGCGATTTATCCAGCCTTGCTATGCAGTCCTAAGGTATACTTAACCTTGTAGTCCACCAAATGTGCAAGTGCTTGTACTGTACCTCCAATGGGAGGACAGAGTTGGTCCTTTGCAGCAGATAAGGTACCAGGGCATGCTGGGCCATTTCTAAGACAATTTCTGATATAGTAAACCACTTTTCCTGGTCCCTTGGAGTTTACTATAATGAGATTATACTGTATATTATTATGTGTTAAGTTGTACACCCAATATAAAAATGTAATAAGGACACTATATTTTGTACAATTTTTATTAAAATTCTATTAAACTGTACATGGTGCAAGACATCCTTTCAATAAATTACAATATTAAAATGGCTCATGTGGATTGTATCCCTTCGAGTTGGGAATGTGTTCTGTGCCAGAATAAGCATTTGTAGGTTATTTTACTAGAAACAACCTTTTAGTGTTTTATTGCACCCTTCTGACAATGTCATGATATGTAATTTGGCCTCTGGGGCTTATGAATTTAATGTAGGTAGACATAAATCTGCTTCCATTGAAGTGTAGATGAGGAGGACATCTGATAAAGGACAGCCGAGGTGACATGTGACATGATGAGATAGACATCTGTATGTACAGTGCCTAGCACACAAATAACTAGACTGTGTTCACTTTAGGAGTTAAACATCAGGTATGCAAGTGACATTTTCTGTCAGACTGGGTCAGACTATAGCATAACCCTCACTGATAAGTAATTACAGCCATAAAACAATTTCCTGTCAGTGAATGGCTTCTGAGAGCGGGAAAGAGATAAAAAGGGTTAATAATTCATAGATTTGAGCTCTGGCATACTTCAATGAAGGTGTCATTGAGCAGAGACAATGAAACAGTAAAAAAAATAAATAAAAAAAATTCAAAACTAGATTTAAATATAAAATGAAACTGTGGGATATCTAAAAAAAGGTCATTTTTTTAGGTGAAGGAGGATCGATACAATGGTTTTCTGATCAGTTTGTTTTTCACCTCGGATGTCCTTGAAGTCCCCTAGTGCAACAGTTCCATGCACGAGCACATATACATTGGCTGAGCGATGCGTCCTGTTCATGGGATGGGGGAAGACGATGGAGCGTCTTCCAATTGGTGAGGTAAAGAGGGAGACAATGTGCTCGGCGTGCTGGATCTTTCTTTACTCGACCTCGGAGGACACCTCTACTATCTCAGAGGAGATGACCTCACAAGGCCGTCCCAGCGAGTCTTAATCTAGCCCGTGTACGATGTTTTAGGGGAACAGCGATTTGCCATATAGTTTTTTTCTCAGATGACGGCAACTGCTTTCCTCGGCTTCAGGAGTCTTCTGCTTCTCATTCACATGTGAGCCTGGCTGAACCAAGCATGCATGTTCATGAGTAGAGGTTTCATGGGTAATATCAAAAAGGTAGTCATGTCCTGCTTTGCACTTCCGACCACCATTTTCAAAGCAAACATAGCTTTCAGCTGAGGTATATCAAAGGACTTCATTAAAAAAAACAAAAAACTCCATTTAACCCCTCCACCAATGCACAATTCAACTTTTGGTCCTGAACCGGAAATTCTGGAAATTTTGGAGTCCTCCACCTATCACATGCCAATCTGAGATCTCTTCCCGTATACATACGCCGCCGGTGAGCTGGGCGCAGGGGAGCTTAATGATGGCTCGCCCTGCTGCCGCTCAAATTCCCGGGGGGTAAAATACCATTCAGGGTGTATTTCAGGGTCCGGTGATCACCAGAACCCCAAATTACCATTACATGCCCCACGTAGTATAACATTAAAGCTAAGGGGCGCATAGTTTCGTTGCTGAGTGCCAACACGACCTGCTTCGCTCTTCCTTGGTATCAACACTCCTTAATTCATGATCGGATGAGGATTCTCAGCTTCCAACTTGAGAGCTTCTCTATGGTATCATCCATCTTCTTCATTTAAAGTTTCATCCGATGCATCCATGATCTTCAGCTAGTATTCTCAGGCCTCCACGGCCTAAACCATCTTCAGTTTGCAATCTGAGGACTTCTCCGTGGTATCCTCCATATTTTTCATTTTGGACCTTCTCTGAAACACCCTTCATCTTTCACTACCAGTCTCAGGCCTCCAAAGTGTAAACAATCTTCAGGACGTAACTGGAGATCCCTCAAGGAACTGGCTGTCTTCACGTCCCAAACTCAGATCTGCAAAGTTTACACAATTCAGCTGTCGGCCTGAGATCTCGTCCAGAGTTAACAACCACCTTGAGGACTATTCATCTTCATCTAGACCTTTTGGACATTACAAGATGACTCAATGTCCATCCTCTCAGCCTTGGCAAACTCCAAATAAATGAGTAAGCCCAACACATTCACAGCTACTATCAGGTGGAACATGGAGTCCCAGGATCCAGTGATATCGAGGAGGTAACCAGAGAGGTAGACCCAAAGAATACCTAGAGCGGGGACACAAAGTCAGGAATATTAACAACAAGAAGGAAAAAGCACAAGTAAAAAAAACAACAAAAGGTTAATGAAAACTGATTGGCAGCCATCGTGTGCACACAGAGACAATCACTTTCATTTCCAAACCTGCCAACTAAAATCAGAATCAGAATAGTTCATTTCGCCAAGTACAACGCGAGATGTACCCGGAATTGGTTTTGGCACAACAGGGTCGGTGGTGGTACAGTGTGCATACATTAGTACAGTACATATACAGTATATCCATGCAGTGAATACATATACATACATTAGGATACATACAGTAGGTACAATGCATATACAAGCCACAGAGTATAAAGTAGAGTAAAGGCATAAGTAGAAGGATCCATAAAGATGGACCCCGGAAGTCTTCCTACAGGTCTGATAGATAGCAGCTGGCCAAGTTCACACCAGGGCTGCTTCTGGTCACGCTGCCTACTGCAAAGTGCTGCAGAAGGAGGCAGTGCTATATGAATACATAATAATGTAGTAGGACATTAGACTATGGTAGGATTAGATTGTGCGCTCCTCTGAGGACAGTCAGTGACATGACTATGTACTCTGTAAAGTGCTGCAGAAGTGCTATATAAATACTTAATGATAATGTAATGCTCATTGTACTGCAGCACACATAATTCAGCTTCCATTTAAGCTGTGCTGTATTTTTAGGCACAAGGTCTTGCTTTTGAAAACAAGAACATAAACAGGTTTGCAGGTTTTAATGCAAAGTATCTGACATTAAGCTTTTTTTTTTAACAAAGATACTAAAACCTGGAGTAACTGATGAGGAATTTAACATAGAATTATAACCTGGTCCAAGCAAGAATGAGATCACCTGTCATCTCATAGTGACCCCTTGTGGTGGACGGAGGGCATGACTACTGAAAACTGGCATAAGACAAAGGGTGTACTGTACATCTGAAAATGACAGCATTCAGAAACTACTGTGTGTACTAATTTCTTCCCTCCCCCTCTAGACTGACTGCTGTTTATTTTCTATAAGCTGAAAGGACTCGCCTGGCTAACTGATTAGGAAGCAGCAAAACTCAATCAGACAAGAGGTGACTTAGCAGTACCTGCCTCTCACCCGATCTGTTCAAAGCAGCAAAGTCAGAAACAAGTGTCAGGCCTCTTGCACACTGCACGCGATTCCGATTCAGATTCCGCTTTTTAATCAGTTTTTACATCCGATTCAGATTCTGATTTGCAGTTTGCTCCCTGCACACTGCAAATCTGAATCTGAATCGGATGTAAAAACTGATTAAAAAGCGGAATCTGAATCGGAATCGCGTGCAGTGTGCAAGAGGCCTCAGGCACGACAGAGGAAACGTACATTGCAGTCTGATGATCAGAATTTCAGGGCATCATCAAAAAACCAGGGGTGGATTTGCAACTTAGAGGCCTGTAGGCACAGGTGTACAGGTGCCCTAAACTCCACCCCCGACACAGGCCACACACCCCAATAAAAATATTCTGAACTCTAGTCCCTGCCTTATGTCATTAACTGTCCCGAATCTTACACTCTAATCACTGTCTCGTATCATCCTTAGTGACATGAGACAAGGATAAGGGTGTAAGTGTAAGCAGGGATTAGACTGTAAGCTCCTGAGGTCAGTGATCTGAGGAGGGGGCCGCCTCTCCGACATAAGGCGCCTGTAGGCACACCCCTACTGTGCCTTATGGAAAATCCGGCCCCGCAAAACACTAATAATGATGAGCTACTAGATTACAGCTTATGTGGAGAGTCGATAGTTTCATATCAGATAAATGAAGGAATGCCTTACCAAACACAGAACCGCCAGTATTAGCCACTCCTAAAGGATAAAGCAGAAAAGAATATTGATATTACACTCTGTAACAAGTCAAACAGTCTACAAAGCTTGTTTAGAGATCTGAAGAGAGGAGCAGTGGGTGGAACCTGTGTAAAGATCTGCAGAGAGGAGCAGCAGATGAGGAACAGTGGGAGGAGCCTGTGTAAAGATCTGCAGAGAGGAGCAGCAGATGAGGAACAGTGGGAGGAGCCTGTGTAGAGATTTGCAGAGAGGAGCAGCAGATGAGGAGTGGTGGGAGGAGCCAGTGCAAATATTTGCAGAGAGAAGCAGAAGATGAGGAGTGATGGGAGGAGCCTCTGTAGAGATCTGCAGAGAGGAGCAGCAGTTGAGGAGTGTAGGGAGGAGCCTGTGTAGAGATCTGCAGAGAGGAGAAGCAGATGAGGAGTGGTGGGAGGAGCCAGTGTAGATATCTGCAGAGAGGAGCAGTAGGTGAAGAGTAGTGAAAACTATGGATAACCTGCTGCTGCTGCATGTATGATGGATTGTGGATGTTGGTAGAAGCGATTTCTCAGATAAGGGGATAGAAGGCAAAATATTATGAGATTGTTTACTAGGATTGGCAGTTTCTGTAGACAGGGTGGGGAGAATTTTTTAGAAGTTGCAGCAATGGAAGTATCAGACATTGAAGATGTTCAGGAAGTTTAATGTGACGAGACTGTAGCGGTAAAGGTAGCCAAAGTGAGATGGAATTGTACTGACTAAAAATGACTTACAGTAAGCTATGCATGAGAATGAGCACCATTGGAATATATACTATACTCACCAAATAGGAATCCGGAGCAGGATGGGGCCAGGTCCTGGATGTTCACAGTTAGGCCACTATGAAAAAAGGGAATTACTGTTACTTCACTGACTAATAAATATATTAAATATAATAATAATAACAACAACAATAACAATAATAATAATATGAAAGGCCCAATCAGTTAGGAGATGCGAGGTCTTTATCATGTGACCATGAAAAGTTCAATTGCAGCTGCTGTGAGATCCTTATGTAACCATAAACAGCCCAATCAGTCAGAAGGTGTGATATCTACAACATGTGACCCTGAGCAGCCCAATCCGTCAGGTGTGAGATCATAATCATGTGACCATGAACAGGCCAATCACAACAGCTGGAAGGTCCTCACCTGTGGTTGAAGGTCTGCAGTGCCACTGCCACAGAGATGAAGACCATGGCCTGGCAGAAGTTGGTGGACTTGCTCAGGAGGTAGATGAAGATGCTGGAGATTCCCATTCCAATGACCTACAGAGACCACATCAATTATTAGAGGAGGAGACTGTGAGGCACCTGGCCAATGTTCAGAAGATGAGGAAATGAGAAAAATACCTCCATGAGCTTCCTGATGATGATGGGTTTGTGTCCTGGTGAGGAGAGACAGAGAAGAGACCCGTATTACAAACAACCATAGTAACTATGTTAATTAACACGGTAGCGACCGCGCTAGTGAGGTATCGAGGTCGCAATACTTCACAGCAGCCCCCGGCATTTAAAGGAAGAACTTGCAGGAGAAAAGGTAACACCGAGAGCCCAAAATAACGGTGTACCTTTAATAAGCAATTGGTAGTAGTAAGGTGTATAAGTGCGGTAACAAACGTGGGTTACCACAAAGGCAACTACTGGCAGGTGGGGAGGTTATGACCTGACCCCACTCAGGTTAAGAAGTTGTTCTATGTAGATCGGAAACAAGGAGGTAACAAGGGGTAAAAACAGTTTAAAAAGGGCGGCAGTGGGGGGCTTACCTCCCCAACAAGTAAAACACAGACTGCGTTGATTAAACTTCAACAAAGATACCGTTTAGTTTACTCCACAATGCAGACAGAGGTAGGCGTTTGACTTTGACCAAGACTTGTACTAATTTTTACTCCTTTGATTGCCTGATGAAGCGGGATAAAACCTGTGAAACGCATTGCATTGTGGAGTACTTAAATAAAGGGTATCTTTGTTGAATCTTAATCAAAACAGTGTTTTACTTATTGGAGAGGCAAGCCCCCCACTGCCGCCCTTTTTAAACCGTTTTTACCCCTTGTTACCCCCTTGTTTACTATCTACAGAGAACGACTTCTTAACCTAAGTGGGGTCAGGTCATAACATCCCCACCTGCCAGTGGTTGCCTTTGTGGTAACCCATGGTTGTTACCACACTTATACACCTTGCCCTACACTACTGCCCTATTTTATAAACATTTTTACTCTATTCTGCAGCCTCTGTTCGAGCTTCTCTTCATACGGCATTTAAAGGAGTGCACGCTGCTATGTATGTAGCACGTGTAACTAAGTAAGGCATGCTATGCAGCACGACCGCACCTGGTGTGCATAACGGTCGCGCTTTTTTTTATCTTGCGCTGCTGAAGCAGCTCAGTATAGTGAATCAAGGTCAAAGTCACACAGAAGGATACCATCTTCTATGCATCTCTGGGCTGTTATAATGATCCCCCACCTTCAATTTCCTGCGAGTCACTAACCCAGAACCAGTATGTAGATCACCTAACTGCATGCTTGTTCCAGGCATGACTCAGACATCACCGAAACTGTAGCAAAAAAAAAAAAAAAAAAAAAAACATCTGGGAACTGGAATATATTTTTTGGTAGGATGGAAACAAATGTCTGCCTCTACATTGCTCTAACTTCAAGGGTTCCTCAATAAATCACATAGCTGAATTGTATAGACAGGTTCCCGGTGTATTTTGCATCAAATAATCAGATGTCTGGCTAGATGTAATGAGCCTGAAAACATTAGCTGTATCACCCAAAAAAAAGTTGCTGTGAAACACAAAAGGATGCCTGAGATAAGCTGCTGATCAATCTCAACACTAATTTTGAGTGTGGAGTCGCACCTGCTTGGCTTCCATCAATTTCAGATGGTCAGGTGTGCAGATCCAATAGTCCCGGACACCATGGGACTCAAACTGTAGCAAATGAAAAAAAAGATTCGCCCCACCTTCAGAAAAGCTTAGTCTGTTTTATTGGAAAGACATACAAATTGTATGTCTTTTTCCAATAAAACAGACTAAGCTTTTCTAAAGGTGGTGCGGATCTTTTTCTTCATTTGATCAATCTCAACACAACAGGAGATGTAAAAACAAATATCTCACTACAAGATTACACCGCTGGAAAGTTGTAAGAAAGGCAAACAATCTAATTAAATGAGTAACTGTAACCAATAAAACATGAGGTGGAAACGATGGGGGTGGGGAAGTTGAAGATGAGTTAGACAGGCTCTGGGGTCCTCCTTTAAAGAAGGACAGCTTTATATGGATGCTCAGCATATATTTGCACTACACAAACCCCAATTTTGTAGTTAAAGGTCATTATGGAGTTAGATTTTCATTTTAGTCTGCAGCTCGAAAGGACTTTCCAGGTACTGCAGATAATTCAAGATAGGCTGAGCATAAAGGCGCGTACACATGCCATACTGTAGCTATCCTACTGTCAGCAGAACGCACGCCCAGCGGGAGGGTCTGACAGACCCGTCATTAGCTACAGTATGGCGGGTGTACGCGTCTTAACACTGTTTGGTGAACAGCACGCCCACAATTTCCTGTGCCCACACACAGTTGCCCACGTCTGTTCAGGTGCTTAGTCTGATCTACTGTGTCGCGCGTACACACGTACGTACAAGATTTCCATTTTGTCTGATGAAATTGTTGTAGACAAGAGCGGTCATGGAGTGACGGATTTGACAAAAAGGTTCAAGTTTCTTACCAATCTTAATAAGATGATCTGTCAGACGTCCGCTCAGTAAGGCAGCCGGGATGGCGGTGAGCCATGGCACAACATTGAACACCAAACCCTGGAGAAAGAGGAGGAACAGATTGGCGAGAGTGCATGTGCTTTTATCTGTAAATTACATTATTCTTTACTTCCCAGCATGCAATAGGAAAAAACTGGAAGATAATTGGCCCTCGAGTGCTCCTCATTGTGACCTGGTATCAGCATATTACAAAGTTATATAGACATACGTCCATCGAGTTTAACCAGAAAATAGGGTACAACACTGGCCTGCACCCTCACATATCACGGTTGATCCAGAGGAAGGCAAAAAACCCTTACAAGGCATGGTCCAATTGGCCCCAAAAGGGAAAAAATTCCTTCCTGACTCCAGATGGCAGTCAGATAAAATCCCTGGATCAACACCACTGGTAAATACCTAGTAATTATAGCCACGGATGTCTTTCAATGCAAGGAAAGCATCTAAGCCCCCTTAAACGCAGATATAGAATTTGACGCAACTACTTCCTGTGGCAATACACTGCACATTTTAATCATTTTACACTGTAGCGAACCCTTTCCTAAGTAAATGGATACAACTTTTTTTCTCCATACGCAGATCATGTCCCCAGGTCCTTTGCACAAGCCTAGGGACAAAAAGCTAATCCGCCAAGCTTTTATATTGCCCTCTGATGTGTGTACATGTTAATTAAACCTCATGTGAAGGCCCCCATACATCAGATTATATATAGGCAGATTGACCAAGAGACATCTCTCTCTGATCCAATATTGCCGGAGAGAGATCTGTTGCTTGTTTCAGCATGCAAATCTCTCGGGAATGTGAATGTGGCCCCCACCCATGCATTTAATACTTTACATGTCCGCTGTCTCCCACCGTGGTCCCCATAGATTTTCCGCATTTCTGAAGTTAAAAGTACACCCGTAAGAATAAAAACTTCCCGCAGGGGGTACTCACCTCGCCAGGGAGAAGGCTCTGGATCCTAAAGGGGATCCCCCCGCCAACCCTGGCTCACCGACGCCTTCCACCCCTGGGACCCCGGGCAAAAAGGTAAATATAAACATGCTCCGCGCCACTGCACTGGCTTTCCCTTTGGGCTCCAGTGGAAATAGCGGAGCCTGATTGGGTCCGCACTACTGAGCAGGTGCGAGCTGCCTGAGCCAGCGCATTAGAGCGGACCCGATCGGGCTCTGTCATTTCCACCGGAGCCCATTGGAAAGCCACCACTGTCTTGCATGCAACTGTACATCTCTACAAATTAACAGTAATGTTATTCAATAATTTATTGTTATGTAAAAACTATTTTTAATTTTATCATTTGTATTAATAGGTCTTTGACGTATTGTTTATAACATTTTTGAAAATTCCAATAAAAAAATATTGAAACCGGAAAGCCACTACTGAAAATTGCGCAGCCGACAAGCCCTTCTCAGCGGATATTCAGGGGGGGGGGGGGAAATGGGGAAGTCCTAGTGCTGGAAAATATGGACAGAGAGGAACGCCTCTTTAGGATCCAGAGGCTTCCCCCTCCCTATGGAAGTATCTCCTAGGAGCACTTTTTTTCCCCTATAGGTGTACTTAAAGCACATCACGCATGGGCCGCATGTCCTTACGGAAGCCCAGCAACAATGCGGATGATGCATGGGGGCCACGGTGGGAGACAGCGGACGGGTAAAGTAGTTCCCCCACATTCACATTCGGTGAAACAGCGCCAGGGGTTCAGTTATGTTACCACCGTGCACTCAGTTGACCACGTTGGTCCAAAATCTTGCAACTTATCCGATCAACACATTCAACCATTTCAGGCAGAAATTGGTTGAATTGTCGATCGGACATGCTTATGGCAGCATCAATTTTCATCTTTTCCGATCAGAATGATCAAATTGGATGCTTGATCGTCCGTCAAGTCGAGTGATATATGGGCAACTTAAGGCGTCTTTTCTCGAGACTAAATAAAAGTACAAGTGTAATGATCTGCGCTGCTGTCTGCACAGGCAGACAGCTGTTTGACCATTTTTTAGGTCTGAGTGCTGCAGGTCTCTGGAAAAGAGTTTCAGAGCTGCTGTTCTAGGGAGGAATTTGCATCCACTTGTCATGCAAATTGCTTAACTGCTTCCTTTGATGGCTTGCAGTATAAATACCATTTCTTCCCAGAATTCCCTGCTGGTCATAGAGGTTTGTTCCTGCTAACTTACCTGGAGTCTCAGCCCTCAGCTTATTGTTTGCTAATATTGCTATCTTAGTGTAGTTAATTCCTGGGGAGTGCTCCTTGCATTCCTATTTAGTGCAGTCAGTTTGTGTATAATTTGTACTGCCTATTCTGTCTTGTCTTGTCTGTGCGATTGCACGGTCGCCAGCGGTTGGCAATAGTGAATTGTTCTGTCTTAAACTTAGATCGCATTTGCCCTAGCGTTAGAGGCGGTGGATCTTTCTAGTCTGTATCTTGGAGTATAACCTCGGCTGCGGTTGCTGCTGGTTGCTCCTTCTGTCTGTCTTGTTGTGCGGATCGCACTCGCTCTTGCGGAAGAGCAGTGGATCCTTTTCAGTCCTGTTCCTGTGTGCGGATCCCACTTGCTCTTGCGGAAGAGCAGTGGATCCTATCTGACTTGTTCCTGTTGTCTTTTTGTCCTGAGTAAACGCTTGCTGTTGCCTGAGGTAGGGCAACCGATTAGCAAACGTTTCTGTTATTTGTTTGTGTTTCTGGGTTCATTAGTTAGGGTTGGCGCATTTTGTCTCTGTTGCGCTTCTCGTGCTGAGACCGCGCAATTTACGTGTTTTGTCGCTGTTGCGCTTCTTGTGCGGCGACCGCGATTAGCGAGTGCGTTTGTTATTTTCCTTGGCGTTCTGATTATTGTTGCTGTGTCTTTCTTACTACACTTATGCTCTGTCTTTACTCTGTCTTGTGTTGCTGTTAGCAATCGCCACTCTTGCGATTGCTTTCCCACTTGGTTTTCACTGTTGTGTGTTCATCGTCGCCAGGTGGCGACTAGATTGGTGGACATACATACATTCCGTCTCTGTGCTCACTCTCTTTCACTAGGGGCTATCTTGCCCTGTATTACTTCCCCTCGTACAATTCCTATCTGGCATCTGTGGCAGTGCAGAGGGTTTATTCCTCTTAACTCCACAGCTCCATCTGCTGGTGGGAATTCCCCTCTACAGGTGCATTGCACCACAGCTGGGTTCTGTTATTCAGGCGTTTGTGGGGAATTTCCGCAGTGTCCGCGCACATCTTGTGCGCTGACCACGGAGATAATTCCACAATCGTTACAACAAGATTTTATCAGAGGTGCCTGGCTCTTCTGCTGATCACATATGCTATTTCTCCATTATTGCCTGATGAAGCGGGATCAAACCTGTGAAATGTGTTGCATTGTACCCCAGAGTATGTAGATAAACTTGTTGTATTTGACAAACACATTGGCAATTTTTGTGTGTGCTTGGAGGAGGCAAGTCCACCACTGGCTCCTCATGTCTTAAACTTTTTAGATACTTTTATCCTTTTGGCGCCTCTGTATCCATACTACACTAGGTACAAGTTTTTTGCTCCTGAGGTTCGCTCAGGTACACTTTAATAAGCAGTTAAGTTTTCCTTTTGTTACCAGAACTCCACTTAGCATGCTGCTGTTCTTACATTAGACCAGTAGGTGGCGAAAAACGATTAGCAAAATGAATTATTCCAGTCCGCTACTATTCAGTTATTTTCCATCTTGGCGACACTCCTCACCTGAGAATCGGGGAATCGGCTCTTGAAGAATATGGGAATCCAGGAGAAGAGGGTGAAGGCGGTGCTGGCCACACAGAACTGGGCGATAACCACAGCCCTAAAGTGGGAGGGGCGAGAAGAGATCATTAGCTGCAGCCAGTCTCATCGGTCATTTACACACGCAGGGTGTGGTCACCTTAAAAAAAAGGGGGGACATCTAGGCCATGCGATTAAGAAAGGCTCTACAAATCGTATGAAGCTTGAAATTGGAACAATCAAATTCACTTGCAAACTACATAGAATGCGCATGCAAGACACCATTTTACTGACCACCTCTAGCCAGAAGGATCAGCAGGACAGCCAGGCAATATGTATAGGTTAATACATATGGCAGCCTCCATATCTGTCTCACTACAGGGCCACTGTAAAGGGAACCTGAAGTGAGAGGGATATGGAGGCTACCATATTTATTTCCTTTACCAGTTGCCTGGCAGTCCTCCTGATCCTGTGTTTTTAATAATTTTAGCCATAGACCCTGAACAAGCATGCAGCAGATCATGTACTCTGACTCAGGTTTCACTGGATTAGCTATATCCTTGTTCCAGGGTTTGCTTATGCCAGAGGATCAACAGGGCTGCCAGGCAACTGGCATGGTTTACAAGGAAATAAATATGGCAGCCTCCATATCCCTCTCACCTCTGGTTCCTTTTAAGAATTCACCAAGGTCAATAATAATATTAAACAGTAAAGCCTTGTATGCTCACATGAGTACTGTCACCCAGTGGGATCAGGACCCCATCCTTTGGTCAACAGGTCAGGGCTGAGTGCTGTATGGTCGTGCTGCTAGCCTTGCTATGGAACTGGAAGCTGGAGAATGCATGCCGCAAAATAATAATAATAATACTACAAAAGCTTGGGGGTTAGTACAAGAGGTTGCTGCTGATGCTGCTAAAGATCTGAAGGCTCAACACTCTGAACGCTACCATAAACAGATCGCCCCTCTATAAATGCTGGCGAACAGACATGTGGCAATCAGTTATCAGTATACATTTTTATGAATAGGCCCCCAAACCCCCATTTCCTACAAGGGGTGTCCTCAGCTTGCTGAAGTGGCCTTATAATGTGCAGAGCTTTTCCATGTAACTTTCTTTGTGCGCCAACTTCAATATTTATACAAGACGATCATTTTCCCCCTCCATAATCTCCTCTTCTCAAGAGTAAATACACTGAGATTAGCTGCTCTTTCTTCATAACAGACGTTCTCCAAGTGTCCAAAAAACATATGCCTGCTACACACCATGCAATTGTCCTGTCAGATCGAGGGGAAGATTTCCCATTCTTTGAGCATGTCCGACCTCCTTCACATCGAGAAATGATCAACTTTGTGCAGCACTGATCTCAAGATCGATCCCTTTCTTGATCAGAAGCAGATCGGACATGCTGAAAATGATCAGATAAGAAATTTCCCATTGAACTGACGCAGGGACGGATCTAGGGGGGGGGGGGGGGGGGGAGCAAGCGGGTATCTTGCCCCAGGCGCAGTTTGTTGAATTCTTAAAAACGCGTCAAAATGAATGGCAGTTTAGGCGGCAAAACCTGACCTTTAGGCGCCAAAATCTGACCTTGCCCCAGGCGCAACTTGGTCTTGATCCGTCCCTGACGGGAATATTGCATGGTGTGTAGCAGGCATTAGGCTCTTTTCTCTTCCCCCTTTCCAGAACAGATATTTTGTCAACTGACTCCCCAAAACTGAACCACATTATCAAGGTGTAGCGTGACAAATGCTTTATATAGAGACAGGGGCATATCTGGGTAATACAGCGCCTCTGGCAAACACTGAAATTGCCCCCCTCCCGCTCCCCCTCCAGACCATCCCCCTACCCCATTATAACAGCTTCTTTTTTTGCATATATTCGTGTTTTTTAAGCTGGAAATTGCAGAAGTTACATGTGTTGTCTTTAGATATCAGAATTAAGCAGCTGGGTTACCCAAGTACCACAATTTATTATGCATAAATTGGTCCCATGTCAGTATATGGATTCCCTCAGTATAGGTAGTTAGATATCACCTAGTATAAGTACCACCCCCCCCCCCCCCCCCAGTATAGGTGATGACCAATGTTTCCGGCAGTATAATTAGCTCCCCAGTATAGGTAGTGAGAGATGTCCCCCAGTATAAAGTAGCCCCCTAGTTTAGGTGGTGAAATGTGTCTCCCAATATAAGAAGCCCTCAAATAGGTGTTCCCCCAGTAAAGGTAATGAAAGGTGTCCCCCAGTATAGGTAGTGAGTAGAGTTGGGCGAACAGTTCGGCTGTGTTAGCCGAACTGCAGCCGAACTGTTCGGCTGCCCAAGCTGTCATTTATCTGTGGCTCTTACTACTTCCGGGTCGCAATGACCCGGAGTAGTACGTCTGCGCTGGCCCTGCGGAGCGCGTCCTAGATCGCGCTCCCGTTGCCGGGCACTCTCTGCGCATGTGTGTGACGTCATGAGTGAAGTAGTAAGAGCCACAGATAAATGACAGCTTGGGCAGCCGAACAGTTCGTCTGCAGTTCGGCTAACACAGCCGAACTGTTCGCCCAACTCTAGTAGTGAGGCATCCCCCAGTATGGCAGTGCAGCATGAGGGATGTTGTGCCCATGACATGAGCCATGCCTGTACCACTCTAGATAAGTCACTGTATAGAGGCAGCGTTCTACCTCAATACGTTGCACCCATGCCTCTTAGCTACAGATGGCCAATCAGAAACCGATAATTTGCATACAGGTAATGGAGGCTCAGGGGGTAATCTGGGCGATGGATGAAGCAGATAGTAGGATATCAGTAAAGATACAAATATTCTACTATCTCATCCATTATCCTGTCACATCAACCCCTACCAACACCTAACACTAACTTACCGTATATATACTCTAATACAAGTCGACCTTGTGTGTAAGTCGACTTCAATAGTCAACCCTCTTAAAGGGGCTCTACAGCGAAAAACTGTAAAATTTAAAATATGTGCAAACATATACAAATAAGAAGTACATTTTTTCCAGAGTAAAATGAGCCGTAAATTACTTTTCTCCTATGTTGCTGTCACTTACAGTAGGTAGTAGAAATCTGACAGAAGTAACAGGTTTTGGACTAGCAGCCACTAGGGCGTGCTCAGTAGGCAGTAGCAGTGTTAGGGAGTTTTGCCCAGTGTCTCCTGCTGATATAGATGCTGGCTAACTGAGCAGGCAGAGCTGAGATTTGAATCCTGGTCTCCTGGGTCAGAGGCAGAGCCCTTAACCAGTACATTATCCAGCCACAGCAGGGCCCTTTCACACCTATGCGGTATTTTTACCGCTGGGCAATAAGAGTCTATGCAGACTTTCATACTTTTTTGCCGCATCCCAGACGCAGGTCCAAAACTATGTTAACGCGCATCTTCTGCGGCAAGCTGCGGTAATCTGCGTTGGCCCGCAGATCATGGAAGTCTATGACAACGCGTGATTTTTTTTAAAATGAACACAGCGGCGACACGCATGCGTGGAAGCATACTTTCACAATATGCTTACGTGCACTTTCGCATAACCCACAACAGGAAGTGAGCGCAAGCGCGCTTCACTTCCTGCTTTTCCAATGCCAGATGGGGAACACCACATAGTAACGCGGCATTCCCTGAAGGCCTGTTTCTGGCAGTGTGGCGGAAGCGACGTACCGAATCGCTGCCACCAGCTGAGGTGATCACATGATCTCCAAACCGATCACATGCTGCTTCATGAATTTTCCTCAAGGAGAAAGAACTCCTGTAGAACTAAACAGATGGTAGGAGACACCTACAGGATTGGAGGCTTCATCAGTAGCTTCTTCCAAGGCACGCTGGTATGTGTGGATGTGGAGCAGGTTTTCCCCAGATCTGAGAATATCACATATCGCTCTGTAAACACATAAGAGAGGACAAGCGTGACAGATCAGCAGATTCCTTAAGAGTAAAAATCTGGTTATCGTTTATATCTCTTTACATGGTGCTTCGCGAGTGATCCCTGGCGGATTGCAACCAACGAACAACATCTGTGCATGTTTGAATGAAGTGATCGTCTACTGATTGGAATGATAAGCAGAAGCGATAAGCTTAAAAACACCACTATCGCGAAAAACTTAAAATTAGAAAATACATGTAATCATATCATAAGTAGTAAGTTTCTTCCAGAGTAAAATGAGCCATAAATTACTTTTCTCCTATGTTGCTGTCACTTACAGTAAATAGTTAAATTCTGACAGAACTGACGGCTTTTGAACTAGCCCATCTCTTCATGGGGGATTCACAGCAAGGCTTTTATTCTTAAAAAAGAGACATTCCCTGAAAAGGATTTATACAAGGATGCTGGGCCAGCCTCCGTGCTCGCTGCACACTTTTTTGGGGGCAGTTGGATGGAGCAATTGCCATTTGCTAAGTGTTTTTGAAACTAAACAAAAACCATGAGAATTCCCCATGAGAAGATGGGCTAGTCCAAAACCTGTTACTTCTGTCAGATTTCTACTACCTACTGTAAGTGACAGCAACATAGGAGAACAGTAATTTACGTCTCATTTTACTCTGGAAGAAACATGCTTGTTATTTGTATTGCATTTTAAATGTTACAATATTCGCGATAGTGTTCCTTTAAGGAAGTGCGTAACTAGCCACATGTGCGTTGTTTAAATGGAGCGACCATTTGTTAATATTCGATATGAATGTCTGACACGATTAATCTATCAAGATGGATCGGTCTACATGGATAATAATAGTTATCTTTTGCGGACGTTAGTACCCTTTTTCAATGGACTCCTCTCACTTCAGTTTCTCTTAATGATGAAATGTGAGCTGTATAATATTTCTCACAGCTCACCTTTGTCTTTTTCCATGTAAGTGTACACCCAGTAACCCCACGCCAGGGGAAGGAGTCCAGCAAAATAGAAGACGTACTCCCAGCCATACCAGTCCAGGATCAGAGAGCCAGCTCCTCCAATCAGCAGAGTCCTAGAAGACACAGACAGCGATAAGAGCCGAGACCACCTCCTGTTATTAGTCAAACATGACAGCTCACAGCAACCAATCGGCTCACTGCATTTTAAAAGACACCTGAACTGAGAGGGAGATGGAGGCTGAAAAAAAGAAGAAGCAGAAGTAATGACTGTGTGTGAACCCTCCTGAACTGAATCAGTATCTCAAGCGGTCTCTTGTTTCTCAGCTGTTTTAGCTTCTCTTTACTTTTCAGGAAACTGCATTGACTTGACAAGCTGCTGACAAAAAGGTATATTGCAAAGATAACAACTCAAGTATTTTAGTGGTTTTTTTTTTTTAACTCTAGCTGTACTGGAAAACAGAAAGGGACTTTTACTATATGTGTATAAGTTTACTTCATCAGTCAGGTACACTTTAACTTACACAGTCTTTTTACAAGAGCTAGCTCCTGCAATGCTGGTCATTCTAATTCACAGACCGTTGGGGTCAAAGAAATCAGAGGGTCCTCCTTAGAACATAATTTGAATGTTAACCTATTTCCTTTTAAACAATACCAGTTGCCTGGCAGTCCTGCTTATCTATTTGGCTTCATGTCACTGCCCTGAAGGGTGGCTTCAAAACGTCAAATGATCGATTAATAGCAGAAACAAAATTTATAAATTGGTTCAAAGCTGTGCAGAACGGTTTGAATAAGGACAACAACTTTCTATATTGGTATGAGATTGATGATATTTGAACTTTGTCAGCCATTATAGCTGAACTTGTGAACTAAGAATTTACGATACCTCTGTGTCAGTCCAACTCCCAGGTCTGTGAGCAGGTGTTAAACAAGGATCCTTATCTTAGCTTACAACCTCTAACCCCAGGTCGATGGTCTGTGTGAATTAAGGCATTTTAATGACATGTATTTATGCTTGAAAAAATATCTGTTTTCCCTTTTGATGTTGCATGTATATAAACTGTCTGTACCACCAGTTTGCAAACTAACAGGATATAAGCCAGACGAAGGCTGCAAGGCCGAAAGCTTGCTTAATTTTATTCATTTTTAGTTAGCCAATAATTGGTATCATCCTGGTTTAAAACTTCTTGCTATTTGGCTGCAGTAGTGTCTGAATAACACCTGAAACAAGCATGCAGCTAATCTTGTTAGACTTAAAGGGGAACTGAAGTAAGAGGTATACGGAGGCTGCCATATTTATTTCCTTTTAATCAATACCAGTTACCTGGCAGCCCTGCTGGTCTATTTCTCTGCAGTAGTGGCTGAATAACACCAGAAACAAGCATGCAGCTAGTCTTGTCAGATCTGACTTTAAAGTCTGAAACACCTGATCTGCTGCATGCTTGTTCAGGGGCTATGGCTAATAGTATTAGAGGCAGAGGGTCAGCAGGGCTGCCAGGCAACTGGTATTGCTTAAAAGGAAATAAACATGGCAGCCTCCATATACCGCTCTCTTCAGTTCCCCTTTCAGTCAGAGCACCTGATCTGCATGCTTGTTCAGGGGCTATGGCTAATAGTATTAGAGGCAGAGGATCAGCAGGGCTGCCAGGCAACTGGTATTGCTTAAAAGGAAATAAACATGGCAGCCTCCATATACCGCTCTCTTCAGTTCCCCTTTCAGTCAGAGCACCTGATCTGCATGCTTGTTCATGGACTATGACTTAAAATATTAGAGGCAGAAGATCAGCAAGGCAGCCAGGCAATGTGCATCGGTTTAAAAAAAACTAACTATGTCAGCCTCCATATCCCTCTCTTTTCAGGTTTACTTTAACATGTGATCCAGGAAGATGGCCATAATCTAAAACACTGACGCATAAGCTACGCAATTCATGCACGGGATCTCCAGCTTATTAACCTCCCTGGCTGTATGATCATTTCCAGATTTTTGGGGTCGAAAAATGGCACCTTTTTTTGCACGCTTTTAGACCCTAAAAGCAGGAAAGAAATCATACCGCAGTGAGATCTGCGGCAGCCCTAAACTTACCTCCCTTGGATCCAGTAATGCAATTCGTCCTGCATCCTCTGGGTGGCACTGTAACCCTATAGTGAGATCGCCATCTGTCATGACGACAAATTAGAAGAACCTCCGAGGACCGGAAGGAGAATGGCTGCCGGTGTCTGGATCCCGGGGGAGGGGAGTTGAAATGCCCGCTGCGCTTCAGGCTCTGTATAGACCTCCCGGTGGCTACCCAGAGTCAGGCTCGGGATTACCGCGCTCTTCCTGGCTTTTTCCCACCTCGAGCCTGACTCTGGGTTACCGCCAAGGAAATGAATTATTTCCCTTGTTTCTGTGCGTGATTAGGCCCCTTTCCACAACACCCACAATCAGATCTGCCAGCACTGGGTTTCAATCACAACGGTTCACCTAATAACTACCACGATCAGAGTCTGAACTGTTTGGGCTGAACTATAGTAGAGCGAAGCCATCAGGAGTCTATACATTTACAAACAGCGATCAGTCATCTCATTCATGGCTTGCAGTGCTTCTTTTTCTTTCTTTGCTCACGGTAAACACGCGAGCAGGCCAGCACACACTGGCAGATCACATTACGTTGCTGCCGGGCATAACCGATAGAGATCTACGCCGGGATCCCAGATGCATGTTTGCTTTATTCAGACTGTGTTGCTTGTTTGCTTACTGACTAGATTAAGAATTTACTGCTTATAATTAAACAGATCATACTTTTAAGTTAGGCTACATACAGTAGCTGCGTTAGTCTTCCGGTTATGGTTGTCATATTTAAACGTCCCAGAAGGTGGCGACAAATATCAACTTATCTGAATTGCACAGTTGCTGAATATAATAATTATTATTATGTATTTTTATACAGCACTGACATCTTCTGCAGCACTTTACAGAGTACATAGTCATGTCACTGACTGTCCTCAGGGGAGCTCACAATCTAATTCTACCATAGTCATAATCTAATGCCTCTACCATATTATTATAATTTTATATTTATATAGCACTAAAATCTTCTGCAGCACAATACAGAGTATATAGTCATGTCACTGACTGTCCTCAGAGGAGCTCACAATCTAATCCTACTATAGTCATAGTCCACTGTCCTACCATATTATTATTATGTATTAATATAGCACTGACATCTTCTGCAGCACGTTACAGAGCACATAGTCATATCACTGACTGTCCTCAGAGAAGCTCACAATCTAATCCTACCATAGTCATAGTCTAATGCCTCTACCATATTATTATTATTATGTATTTATATAGCACTGACATCTTCTGCAGCACATTACAGAGTATATAGTCATGTCACTGACTGTCCTCAGAGGAGCTCACTATCTAATCCCACCATAGACATAGCCTAATGTCCTGCCATAATATTATTATGTATTTATATAGCACTGACATCTCATGCAGCACATTACAGAGCACATAAGTCATGTCACTGACTGTCCTAGGAGGAGCTCCCAATCTTTATTTTGTGCAGGTATGATGCGGTCATAAAATTAGGCGTGTGCTCAATACACACATCTTATGTGGCTCTATCTTCACATACATTGGCAGACCTATGCAACTGAGGAGCCAGTTTATATATGACTCACTACTTCTTGGCTGGCAGGAAAAGAGGTCCGGCAGGTGTAACTGCACCCATTCAGCTACATGGAGATACAAATGTCACCCAAAATGATCCTTAGTCATAGTTTCGGGTGACTGGAATGATCCCTGTACAGACACAATGCCTGACTGATCCATGGAGAGGGAGGAGAAGTGGGAGGGCACCCTGCTGCGAGAACTCTAGGAGAGCAAGGATTGGGCGAGCCAGGTCTGATGGAGAGGATAGTTGGGAGAGAAGGTGAATGACTTTCAGGGACACCTGTACCGGCGATTTTTACCGAAGGTTATGGGAGAGAAATGTAGCATGTGTGCACAGCTTGAGGCGTAAGGCCCAGTAGAGCTCTTTCAGGTATGCTTCGGGTTTGCGGTTGGCCTTGCAGCTTTTGCGCTCCAATGCAAAAGATAGGAGCCCTGCTTTTCAGTTGTGTTTTTGCAGCAACTTTGTTGGCAATTTTCATTTGTAAATAAAGTTTAAACCACTTGCAAGGTCTCCAGAGATCCATTTTTGCCACCTTACGACGAGTTTCTCCTCCCCCAGTACAAGAGGTAATCAGCTCTTCCCTATTTGGAGATCAAAAAGCGCTTATGACCTCTTGTGCTAGGGGCGGGGTAACGCACCGGAAGTGGTCTAAAATTGGCCTAGAGTATACATGTGAAACTCTGGCCCATGGGCCAAATCTGGCCCTCAGAGCCATAAATTTTGCCCTCAAGTGGTTTCCCCACTTTGCATTATCTTTGGCCCACTCTAGACCACCAGGGAAGCTATATTGGAGGTGAAGCCCTGGCACACCAGGAAAGCCATATGGGATAGATAGGGGGAAAGCACTGGGCACCATGGAACTGTATAGGGGAGGATGAGGGTCTCTAGATACCAGGGAACTGTATGTGTGAGGGAGGACCACTAGTCACCAGGGAACTTTATAATGGAGGAAGGTGGCCAGTAGACATTGAGGTTGGCCCACTGCAAAGTCCCAGTGCACTTTTCACATATATGCGCTCCTCCCATTCATTTGCCAATAACTTTATTACTACTTATGATGCCTAAATGATCTATGTATTGTTTTTTTCAGGACAAATTAGGCTGAGTGATATTTTTGTTTATTAATTACTCAATTTTCTGTGCATTTTAAAGGGAAAATAGGGAGTGGGGGGGGGGGGAATTGAAAAAACACACTATTTCTTCAGTTACATCATCATTTATAGCTTTACAATAAACAGTGCTAACTACTGTATAAGTTAAACCCAAAATGTTATTTGCTTATCCATCCTGGTTATTACAACATTTTTGTACAATGTATGGTGGCAATATTGCTATTGTTTTTTGCTTTCTTTTTGTACACTATCGATGATTACAAGACCTTATTTCCAAAAATAACATTAATATACCCTCATGGCATACGTATTTAAAAAGCCAAGTTCCTAAGGTAACAATATAGTTAATTTTCTTTTATATTTTGGCACTTTGTTTTCCTTTTACAAGTCTTGATTTTTGTACAGAATATACGAACATGTTGCTTTTGATTCAGTTTGTTACAAAAATGAATACACAAGACATGGACCTCAACCCTAAAACACCCTAAAAGCTATTTTACTACCTATCATGCTTAGAATGTTACCACATATGTCTTGTGTAGTTTTACTAATACTTTCCCAAGTTTGATCATAATTGTAAAAATACATTTTTATGTTGGATTGAGTTTGTCTCTACCCATTTCTTATGTGATGTGGGGCCAAGCTTTAAAACACACCAAAATGTATTCTACAATTCGTCCCGGTTAAAGTGATACCACATGTGCCTAATTTAGTAACACACTGCTGGTGCATCCTCCACAACTACACTGGACGTGTAAACTCGTCCAGTTAGGATGAAGTGGTTAAGTTTGACACCCCTGGCCTAGGAGACGTGGAAAGTAGTTTAAACTTTAATGACACAGGAAACAGAACAAAAAAATAACCCAAATCAGAAGTGCTGTAGAATTGCCGGCAGTAGTTTGTATAGCGCTTCCATTTGCAAATTGTGCCCAAAAATTCCTGTAGCAAACGCTAGCAAAAGTGCTCAGCATTTGTTACAGCGATCGGCTATCTGTTAGGGCCCCAGACCTTCGGCATGATTGCAATGAAAGCCATGTGCACACACTCAATTAGTGTTGCCCCATCAGGACTGAGCCCAATTCTTCGAGCAACACTGTGGCATCCAATCGCTGAACAAACACGTCTCACAGGTACAGCCCAGGGGCGCGTCTGTTTCTATGAAGGAGGAGGGGCGACAGATAATGGGCATTGCTGACGCTAAAGACCCAGCGAGCATTTCACATATTTACGCAAGGTCAGGAGACACCTGTAAACACGTTACATTAGTGACCAAGTCCCTCCTGAATGGCCGCCATCTGATTTGCTTATTTTCCCACTCAGTTGGTGGGCCCTAACGATAGTTTCTGATCGTTCCCAACAATCAGATCGGACGGTTTTGGTAAATTGGATAGTTAATGGACACCTTAAACAGCAACTTTAACCCAGGATTGAACTTCATCCGAATCAGTAGCCGATGCTCCCTTTCCCACGAGAAATCTTTACCGTTTCTCCAAAACATCATTAGATCATTAGTGAAACCCCTCACACAGTGTGATGCCATAGTCATAACAGTTTCCTGTCTGTGAACCTTGATGCATTGTGGGAAATAACAGCTATTTCCAACTGCCAAGCAAGCAGTATCTTTCTCTGTGCAAGCATGCTTATACAGGTTAAACTCGAAAAAATTAGAATATCATGCTAAAGTCAATTTATTTCAGTAATTAAACTTAAAAGGTGAAACTAATATATAGAATAGGAACCCTTTGCAGATGTTTTGGATGAATTGACTGATTAGAGTCTGACACTTTGAGCCTAGAGAATATTGAACATTTTCACAATATTCTAATGGTTTGAGATTTTGATTTTAGGGTTGTCATAAGCTGTAAGCCATAATTAAAATGAGAAAGGCTTGCAATATCTCGCTTTGCATGTAATGAGTTTATTTCATATATTAGATTCATCTTTTAAGTTGGATTAGTGAAAGGTTCACGGTGGATCAAACAACATAAACAATATATCTTGTATTTTTCAATGTCTCACCTTGCAATATATTGATTTATTTTTCTCCTCTTGCTACTATCTCTTGGTGAAGTCCCCCTTTAAGGTGCCTACACACACACTACGGCCGCCAACGACTGGTCCTTCAGACCCTCCTGCTGGGCGGACGTTCAGCCGACAGTAGCGTGTATGTATGCGCTGTCGGCGGACACACTCAGCGGATTGTTCAGAAACAGACTTATCAGTCCGCCGACAGCGTGTACACACGCACTACTGTCGGCTGAACGTCCGCCCAGCGGGAAGGTCCGGCAGACCCGTCGTTGCCGCCGGTAGTGCGCGTGTATGCACCTTTAAAGGGGAACTTCAGCCTAAACAAACATACTGTCATTAAGTTAGTTATGTTAGGTTAATTAAAATAGATAGATAATATAATCTCTTACCCACCCTGTTTTAAAAGAACAGGTAAATGTTTGTGATTTCATGGGGCAGCCATATTTTTGGTTGAAAGGAGGTAACAGGGAGCATGAGACACAGTTCCAACTGTCCTGTGTCCTGATAACCCCTCCCAGCTGCACACACTAGGCTTCAAATTTCAAATTCAAAATTGAAAAAAAAAAAAATTGCACCAAGACAGCAGAACAAGAACAAAAACATCAGGAATCCCATCATGCTTTGCACAGCATTGGGGGAAAAATGCCCGGGTAGTTTTCTTCTGTGCAGCTAGAAATGAGGCTTGGGAAAAAAAAAAAATTTCTGATGTGAAAATTTTTAAGAAGCACCAAGCCTTTTCAGTGCTGCTTAGTAGATTTTTAGTCTGGAGGTTCACTTTAAGGTAGAGGAAAAGACCAGGACAGGACCTGTTGAGAAACATGGGGAAAGAGGGAGTAACAGAGATGGATCAGCACCGCTTACCCACACTGGGAGCCGCAGCCTACGAAGCTGCAGGTGAAGCCTCGCTCCTTCTCATGGAAGCGTCTGGCAAAGATGCTGGACAAGGCTGGGAAGTGAACTCCTGGGACGGAGAAAGAAGAGAGAGAAAACACAGATAAATGGATTCTCACGTGTCACAAACTTACATCTACCAGCTGTAACCTGCATCAGAGCGGACACCACATGAAATATCTGCGGTTTTAAAGTGAACCGAGCACCATTTTTAGCACCCAGGCCATCTAAATAGCACATTAAATATGTATGCCAACAATGTGGCTCATTAATAGAAAAAAAAAAAAAAGTCTCTTTACCTTCTTTTGTTTAACAATCTTCTTCAGCATTAATGCCAGAGTTAAATCACCACATCACCGTGGCAGAGGAGTGATTTATTACCTAGAAAAAGACCTGCAAAGTTCTACAACTTCTACAACATGATCTGCAGGTCGCAGATCACGCTGCCCTGGCTCACAGGGCTTTTCTTCCTGGAGAGGCTGAGCTTTGAGCTGTAGCTCTGCCTCTCTGCGGATCTCCGCCCCTCTCAGGGAAAGAGGTTTGAGAGGGGCGGGGAGAGGCAGCGATCCGCAGAGATTGACTCCGCAGCTACAGTGTAAAGTTCTGCCTCTTCGAGGAAGTGAAGCCCTGTGAGCTTGGGGGCGTTGCAGGGCTTATCTCTGATAATAAATCACTCCTCTGTTGCGGGGATGCAGCGATTTAACTCTGGCATTAAAGCTGAAGAGGATTGTTAAACAAAAGAAGGTAAAAAAAAAAAAAAAAAAAAAAAAAAAAAAAAAGAGACTTCAGAGGCTCTTTACATTTTACCTCTTCTTTTTACATTTAAAAATTTAGAAGAGAGTTTTATTCCCCTACTTCTGAGGCCTGCCCTACCACAGAAGTTTCAGGCAGATAAGGACTGATGTAATGATTGCACACATTAGCAAAGAGCAAGAGTTTACAGTGATGCCAACTTCACACATGCAACTGGATGAATAGGAAGGGGGGGGGGGGGGTTTGAAGAGTCGGGAATGACAGCTCCTATAGCTATTAGAATCTAGGGGGGGGGGGGGGGAAGTGGAGCTTGGTTCCCTTTAAGTGCAACCAGCAATGCCCCCATGATCTTGTGACCGGTCACATTTAAAGGGGAACTCCATTTTTTTTTTAGTGGAAAGTGCTAAAATCCTATTTCAAAGCTCCGCAAGACATTCATAATTCAATCCTATTAAAAAGTGGCTATGCATTTCCAATACTGACTAATATTGCATTTTTTTATGTATTCTTCTTTTCAATAAACTGGGAATCTGTACTCTTTATGGTGTATGGACCGCCCAAAATAATGAGATGCGCAAGAGCCCTTAGGGCTCAAACACACTATAAGTGCTTTTGCAATTGATTAGCACTGAGTGCTTTAAAAAAATAAAAAATAAATAAATCACTTGCATTCACTTTAATTAAAACCGATGTGAAAATCGTGTGTTCGGGTATATTTATACGTGTATGCAATCGCGGCGATTTTTACCGTCATTTTGATGAAAGTAAATAGGAGCGATTTTCAAAAAGCGCTCAGAAACTCCCATATCACAGCTCCTGTAAGGAACCCTGTGGAATAACCATGTTTACAGGCACGTGTTTGACCAGCCTACAAGCAGTGTCAGACTGAGAGGTGGAAAAGCTGAGGAAATCCGCCTGCTGGCCAAGCAGCAGAAACCCTGTATTATCACTTTCCATAGAAACCTGCAGCAAGTCTTTATTGTGAGCAGCAACACATGATTACTGCTGCTTGGTCAGCAAGTGGATTTCCTCAGCTTTACCAGCTCCCAGTCCAACACTGCTTACAAGTAAGCAAACTGAAATAAAGCTTTCCATTGTTACCTGCAATGTACAAAGCTGAACTGGAGGACTTACCCAATTCTCAACAATAGTACATTTTAACTTAAAGGACACCTGAAGTGAGGGGGATATGGAGGCTGCCATATTTATTTACTTTTAAAGCAATACCACTTGCCTGGCAGCCCTGCTGATCCTCTGCCTCTCATACATTTACCCATAGACCCTGAACAAGCAAGTGCAGATCAGATGCTTGTTTCAGCTGTGTGATTCAGACTCAACTGATGCATGAAAGATCAACAGGACAGCCAGGCAACCTGTATTGTTTAAAAAGAAATATGGCAGCCTCTATACACCTCTCACCGCGGGTGTCCTACCTGGGGCAAATAGGTATGTGTAAATGGAGGCTTGTGTCATGTGTGTTCACGAGTGCTGATACTTACTGCGCGTTGCGTTCTCTTTTGTCAAGCTCGGTTAAACAGTAAAAGGCCCCCCATTATCGGCCACGACTTGCACATGCGCAGTATGTACTTTTACCCTTTTGCGGCCATGCTTCCCTAGCTCCTGCCTTTCTGGCGGGGCGTGCTCTAATCCAGACCGCAGCACAAGGGGGTGGACCGGACATACTGCGCATGCCCTGGGAATGCAGGAGCTATGAGAGCACGCACGCTGGGAAGGCAGAGCTCAGGGAATGCAGCCACAAGGGGGAGGGGAATACTACGCATGCGCAAGTAAGCTAAGTCACGGCCAATAATGCGGCTTTCAATGCTGGGTACACACGATGCAATTTCCCGCCCGATCGACGGGTAATCTGACAGGAAGCTGCATCGTGCGTACATGTCCAAAGTGCACCCGATCGATAAAGCGATTGATTTTCCAATTATAAGTCTGCAAAGTCAATCCCTTTATCGATCAGGAGCCGATCGGACATTTTGCGCGGGAAATTGCATTGTGTGTATTACAGCTGTACTGAGCATGACGGAATAGAGCAGGAGGGGCAGTAAGTGTCAGCCTTTATTTACAGCCGGGTATCCTTTAAAGTTCTGCTAAACTAAAACAAAACTGAAAAACACAAATGAAGCAAAGCTAGTGCTGATTACTTCAGATTGCCTGACACACTCATGCAATCTCTTTCCACACATATATGCCATCTACTGTCAGTGAATGAGAACAAGGACCACTGGAACTAGAAAATGCCAGTACTAGCAAACAGGAGATGAATGCCTGGCAATATGGAGGTGGCCTCAATACCCAACCTAGAGAAACCACCAGGCGAAGGTGGCAAAAGTTGCAGGGCAGTTTTGAAGTATTCAGCAATAGTCTTAGTCTTTTTTCTGTTTTTTTAAGACTTCAAAAGGGATAAACAAATGTATTGCTTATATAAAAACTATTCTCTACCCAAGCCCCTCCCCATCATACCATAGCTATTCTCTAACCCACTCCCCTCCCATCATACCATACCTAGTCTCCACCCCAAGTCCCTCCCCCATCATACCATAGCTAGTCTCTACCCAATCTCCTCCCCATCATACCATAGCTATTCTCTACCCCAAGCCCCTCCCAGTCATACCATAGCGATTCTCTACCCCAAGCCCCTCCCCATCACACCATAGCTAGTCTCTTCCCAAGCCTCTCCCCACATACCATAGCTATTCTCTACCCAAGCCCCTCCCCATCACACCTTAGCTAGTCTCTACCCCAAGCCCCTCCCCATCATACCATAGCTAGTCTCTACCCCAAGCCCCTCCCCATCATACCACAGCTAGTCTCTACCCAAGCCCCTCCCCATCATACCATAGCTATTCTCTACCCAAGCCCCTCCCCATCATACCATAGCTAGTCTCTACCCCAAGCCCCTCCCCATCATACCATAGCTATTCTCTAACCCAAGTCTCTCCCCATCATACCATAGCTATTCTCTAACCAAAGCTCCTCCCCCTCATACCATAGCTATTCTCTAACCCAAGCTCCTCCCCATCATACCATAGCTAGTCTCTACCCCAAGCCCCTCCCCATCATACCATAGCTAGTCTTTACCCCAAGCCCCTCCCCATCATACCATAGCTAGTCTCTACCCCAAGCCCCTCCCCATCATACCATAGCCATTCTCTACCCCAAGCCCCTCCCCATCATACCTTGCATAAGTCCCATCAGGAAGCGCAGGAAACTGACCAGCAGAAGGGATGATGTGGTGGCATGGGTAGCCACCGGGGTGACCAATGTGATGAAGCCCCATACCACAGCCGAGACAAGGAGGACCCTTTCTCCTCCCACTCTAGAGGAGTAAATATAGGTGTTAGCCACACACCCAACGTGAAGCTCTGCAAAGACACACCCCCAATAGGAAGAAACTTTGCCAAGATACCCCCCCAACAGGAAGAAGATCTGCCAAGACACACCCACAACAAGAAGATGGTGTCTGGAAGAAGAACTATGCGCTACCTGTAGCAACCATGCAGCTTCTATCTGACAGGTCTCTATGGGGGACTAGAAATTTGGAGAACTTGAGTGATCACTACTGACAATAAGGACTGTTTTAGTTAATATGTATTTTAGAGTGTTCCACTACAGCTGCTATTATAGACAGTCTATAAGTCAATATGTGGGAGAATGTCCCTTCAATAAATAAGAACATCTGCCTAGGATTGTGCCAATTGCTGCTCTACCAGGCCTGCTGCCACTGCCTGATCGGCTTTAGGGACCACAGGTCACAAAAGTCACAAGTGACCACCACTAAGGTCAGACCTGCAGGTTGCCTCTCACTGCAAAAATTAAATTGGGGGACTGTATGCAGGAACAGTACTGGGACTACATATCCTATCCTGTCTAATCATAAACCAATATCTTTAGCAAAGTGACAAGATTCAACTATCATAGATTATGATCCTTATTTGAAATGTCACTTATCTTTAACGGCAGACCACAAATCTCTGGCCACTAACTCTACGGCTACAAATCCCTGACCACTCCCCCCTACAGCTGCAAATCCCTGACCACTCCCCCTACAGCTGCAAATCCCTGTCTACTCCCCTCTATGGCTGCAAATCCATGATTACTTCCCTCTACAATTCAAAATCCCTGACCACTCCCTTCTCTAGCTGCAAATCTCTGACCACTTTCCTCTATGGCTGAAAATCCCTGACCACTTTCCCCTATGGCTGAAAATCCCAGATCGCTCCTCTCAACAGCTGCAAATCCCTGACCACTCCTCTCTATGGCTCCAAATCGCTGACCACTCCCCTCAACAGCTGCAAATCTCTGACCACTCCCCTCTATGGCTGCAAATCCCTGACCATTTCCCCCTATGGCTGAAAATCCCTGAATGCTCCTCTCAACAGCTGTAAATCCCTGATCCCTTTTCTCTCTAGCTGAAAATCCCTGACCACTCCCCTCTCTAGCTGCATAATTAAACAAAGGCCCTCCTCTTTACACACATCATCCCACATACTCACTTGTCGCTCAGATGTCCCCCGGCCACCTGGGTCAGACAGTACCCCCAGAAGAAGCTGCTTAGAGCCAGTCCAGTCTCCCTCTTGTTCCATCGGTATTGCTCGCTGATGGTGGCCGCGCAGATTGGCAGACTGGATCGTGCGCAGTACAGGAAACACGTCCCCACAAGGAGGGTGACCATCCACACCCGCGCCTCGTACCTGCACACAGGAGGAGGAGACACTGTATATTATACAGTATGGAGGACATTTCACACGCTGCAAAGTGGCTGTTATGTTTTATGGCCTCATATTTTACGCCCTTTTGTACTTTAGTTTATATGCTTTAACATTCACTAATGATTGGCTACAGGAAAGAGGAAATCTGCTGCCTTTATTATTATTTAGTATTTATATAGCACTGACATCTTCTCAGCACGTTACAGAGCACATAGTCCTGTCACTGACTGTCCTCAAAGGAGCTTACAATCTAATCCTACCACAGTCATAGTCTAATGTCCTACCATATTATTAATTATTATTATTATGTATTTATATAGCACGGACATCTTCTGCAGCACTTTACAGAGTACATAGTCATGTCACTGACCGTCCTCAGAGGAGCTCACACTCTAATCCACGGGTGTCGAACTCCAGGCCTGGAGGGCCAGATCCATGCCAGTGTTTAGGATGGACTGAGAAAGAGAGGAATGTGTTCTGCCTGATGGACCACACCTTTCCTGATTCAGACCCATCAATTCACTTGAGCTGTGTCAAAAATGTGTGAGGACCTCGGCCCTCGTAGGACCGGTTTGACATCCCTGCTCTAATCCTACCATAGTCATATGTCTATGTATGTATCATGCAGTGGCATAGAAATAGGGAATGTAGAGATCGCACCTGGGTCTCTGGACTAGGGGCCCACCTTCATCCATTTTTTAGTTTTTCATTGGTGCTATAAAGGGAGTGCAGAATTATTAGGCAAATTAGTATTTTGACCACATCATCCTCTTTATGCATGTTGTCTTACTCCAAGCTGTATAGGCTCGAAAGCCTTCTACCAATTAAAGTGAACCGAGCACCTTTTTTATTATTCAGGACATTTCTATAGCACATGAAAAATGCATGCCGACAATCTGTTTCATTATTAAAATAAACTTTCATTTTACCTTGTATTTTACATTCAAAGTACATTAATTAGCCTGTTTCAGCAGGGCTGCCCGGCCGTCCCCGGCCGCAGAGCTTTCAGGATCCTAATTGTTTAATTGGGCTAATTACCAAGAAGTAAACAATGCTATTAGACAACAAAGTGGGTTAGTAATTAGGACTGTTTCTCCAAAGACCTAGTGTGTGTCAATGTGTCAAGATAGCATCTCTGACTTCTGTAAATAAGGAATGTGAGAAGGGGAGGGGGGGGGGGGAACATGGCAGCTTCTATGCCAGGAGAGATTCCATTGAAAGAGAATGTGCTCGTTCCCTTTAAGCATATTAGGTGATGTGCATCTCTGTAATGAGAAGGGGTGTGGTCTAATGACATAAACACCCTATATCAGGTGTACATAATTATTAGGCAACTTCCTTTCCTTTGGCAAAATGGGTCAAAAGAAGGACTTGACAGGCTCAGAAAAGTCAAAAATAGTGAGATATCTTGCAGAGGGATGCAGCACTCTTAAAATTGCAAAGCTTCTGAAGAGTGATCATCGAACAATCAAGCGTTTAATTCAAAATATTTAACAGGGTCGCAAGAAGCGTGTGGAAAAACCAAGGCGCAAAATAACTGCCCATGAACTGAGAAAAATCAAGCGTGCAGCTGCCAAGATGCCACCAGTTTGGCCATATTTCAGAGCTGCAACATCACTGGAGTGCCCAAAAGCACAAGGTGTGCAATACTCAGAGACATGGCTAAGGTAGGAAAGGCTGAAAGACGACTACCACTGAACAAGACACACAAGCTGAAAAGTCAAGACTGGGCCAAGAAATATCTCAAGACTGATTTTTCTAAGGTTTTATGGACTGATGAAATGAGAGTGAGTCTTGATGGGCCCGTGGCTGGATTGGTAAAGGGCAGAGAGCTCCAGTCCGACTCAGACGCCAGCAAGGTGGAGGTGGAGTACTGGTTTGGGATGGTATCATCAAATATGAGCTTGTGGGGCCTTTTCGGGTTGAGGATGGAGTCAAGCTCAACTTCCAGTCCTACTGCCAGTTTCTGGAATACACCTTCTTCAAGCAGTGGTACAGGAAGAAGTCTGCATCCTTCAAGAAAAACATGATTTTCATGCAGGACAATGCTCCATCACACGCGTCCAAGTACTCCACAGCGTGGCTGGCAAGAAAGGGTATAAAAGAAGAAAAACTAATGACATGGCCTCCTTGTTCACCTGATCTGAACCCCATTGAGAACCTGTGATCCATCATAAAATGTGATAGGTACAAGGAGGGAAAACAGTACACCTCTCTGAACAGTGTCTGGGAGGCTGTGGTTGCTGCTGCACGCAATGTTGATGGTGACCAGATCAAAACACTGACAGAATCCATGGATGGCAGGCTTTTGAGTGTCCTTGCAAAGAAAAGTGGCTATATTGGTCACTGATTTGTTTTTGTTTTGTTTTTGAATGTCAGAAATGTATATTTGTGAATGTTGAGATGGTATATTGGTTTCACTGGTAAAAATACATAATTTAAATGGGTATATATTTGTTTTTTGTTAAGTTGCCTAATAATTATGCACAGTAATAGTCACCTGCACACACAGATATCCCTCTAAAATAGCTAAAACTAAAAACAAACTAAAAACTACTTTCAAAAATATTCAGCTTTGATATTAATTCGTTTTTTGGGTTCATTGAGAACATGGTTGTTCAATAAAATTATTCCTCATAAATACAACTTGCCTAATAATTCTGCACTCCCTGTACTGGTACATTTTTTGGGATGTGGGAGGAAACCAGAGTGCCCAGAGGAAACCTACGCAGACACGGGGGGGGGGGGGGTTGACATACAAACTCCTTGCAGATGTTGACCTGGTCTTCTGACAGTCTGTCCGAGGAACACATCTGAAACAGAAGTGCAGCCAGTGGAGTGAGACCTAAGTCAGGTCACCTGACCAAAGTATTCAGACCAGCCCACATAAGCCAAAAGAGACTTCAAACGACAAGCAATCCAATCAAGATAGTCAAACTGTTTGCTAAATGGAGTTGAGTTTTGCCGACAGATTTAATTCTGGTCAGCTGCTCCCACTTGATAGTTTTTCTTTGGTGTATATGCAGAGCCTCTGTTTGGGTTCAAGGTGCGTTTTGTAGTTCCTGGGGGGGCTCAGCGCATCTCTGAGCTGAGGCCATCCAGAGGCGGCCTGGTGATGCGCTGATCCCACTTTTTCTGCGCAATTCTTAAATTTACTGGTAGCGCGCCCAGGCTATGCATATGCATAGGTAGGATTTAGTTAGTGTTAGGTCCCCTCCCATGGAGGAAAGACTTCTTCGACAGTGGGAGGGACAAGTACCTAACAAATTGCAAATTGTTAGTGAAACTAACATCCTCCAAGTGGTAGACAGGTCATGTGTATGCTCATTGTGTATTTGAATCCCATGAGTGGGGTGTGCACTTTTTTGCAGGTAAGCACTCATCTGTTTTTAAGTAGCGCTGTTCATTTCTTTGGTAAAGGATAAACTATTTAAGTATTAATAAAGTATTAAGAAGAATTTATATAGCACCAACATATTACGCAGCACCGTACAGAGTATGGAGTACAGTGACAGTAGCCTACATTTCCTTGATGTTGAAATCAGGAAAAGAGAACACTGTTTTGAAACCGATTTATATAGAAAGGAGACCGACAAGAATACAAGACCATGGAACGAGACCAAACAGATGAGGTTTGTTTTATTACTCCTTATTGTAGAGAATCCGCATTATTGAGAGACGTGATGTTTACGTTTTGGCCGATGATTGAGATGGACCCCCAACTTCCTTCCATCTGTAGAGCTCCACCTACATTTGTGATTAGGAAAGCTAAGTCCTTAAGAGACCATCTGGTAAGGGCAAATATAGGTAGGACATTGTCAGCACTGTGATAACATTATTAAGGGCCCAGAGGTACACCATCCCCCTACAGGATCATCTATTGCCCTAAAAGATTTTGTCACATGCGATACTAAGGGGGTAGTCTATTTCATCAAGTGCCCATGTGGCCTGGGATGTGTAGGTCAATCCACAAGGTAAATTAACCTGCTGAGTGGTCTGGACGAGCTCAGCTCGTCCAGTACCGCCGGAGCCTGCCGCTCAGGCCCTGCTGGGCCGATTTGGCTTAAATAAAAAGCAGCACACGCAGCCGGCACTTTGCCAGCCGCGTGTGCTACCTGATCGCCGCTGCAGCGCGGCGATCCGCCGCATGCAGCGGCGAAAGAGGGTCCCCCCAGCCGCCTGAGCCCAGCGTAGCCGGAACAAAAAGTTCCGGCCAGCGCTAAGGGCTGGATCGGAGGCGGCTGACGTCAGGACGTCGGCTGACGTCCATGACGTCACTCCGCTCGTCGCCATGGCGACGAGGTAAGAGAAACACGGAAGGCCGCTCATTGCGGCCTTCCGTGTTACTTCTGGCCGCCGGAGGCGATCGGAAGAACGCCTCCGGAGCGCCCTCTAGTGGGCTTTCATGCAGCCAACTTTCAGTTGGCTGCATGAAATAGTTTTTTTTTAATTAAAAAAAAACCCCTCCCGCGGCCTCCCTGGCGATCTTAATAGAACGCCAGGGTGGTTAAAACCAGGCTTAAAGAGACACTGAAGCGAGAATAATTCTCGCTTCAGAGCTCATAGTCAGCAGGGGCATGTGTGCCCCTGCTAAAACGCCGCTATCTCCCGGCTAAACGGGGGTCCCTTACCCCCCGAAATCCCCTTCGTGCAGCCGGGGATCTCTTCCTGATTGAGGCAGGGCTAACGGCTGCAGCCCTGCCTCTCAGCGCGTCTATCAGCGGCGCATCGCCGCCTCTCCCCCGCCCCTCTCAGTGAAGGAAGACTGAGAGGGGCGGGGGAAAGGCGGAGATACGCGCTGACAGACGCGTGTGAGGCAGGGCTGCGGCGGCTAGCCCTGCCTCAATCAGGAAGAGATCCCCGGCTAGCCGGAAGATAGCGGCGTTTTAGCAGGGGCACACATGCCCCTGCTGACTATGAGGTCTGAAGCGAGATTTATTCTCGCTTCATAGTCTCTTTAATGAGCACAAAAGCAACGTTCAGGTTCTTAAGACAGCCAGAGAAGGTGAATTATTCATAAAGTGCCCCCCTTAGCCCAACATTTTATGGAGTTGAGACATAGTGTAAGCCAATTGAGGTGGCAGATACTGGAGGTTGTACCCTTCCAGGAGGGCCAGCCCCACAGGATGTGCAAAACCCCTTGGGAACCCTCTGAACACTTTTAGAGGGGCACCGTAGTGATATTCAGTAGAACAGTAAATTATTCAGGGAACCCACTTTTATAGTAATTTTCCTAGTATCAGCATCAGACACACTTCCTGTATCTAGATTTTGATGCATCTTCGTACATAGCCCCGCCCTCCCAGTAATGTTTAGCCTAGGCCAGTGATCTGCAAACTTGGCCCTCCAGCTGTTGAGGAACTACAATTCCCACAATGCATTGCATGAGTCTGACAGCCACAGTCATAATTCATAAAGTACCAAGATTTATGTTGTGGCGCTTATTTGTGCAGTATCGATTGGCAGCACAGAGTTAGCAAGGAAAACCACCACCTTACACTCTAAAATAAAAAATCAAAATAACTCATGCGCCAAATGCAAATAAAATATTGCAAACACTTTAATAAAATATACCTGTTAAAATATATCTCGCAAAATATAAAACAATGGTCGGCGTTCAATCAGGCAAAACCCCCCTCACAGTAGCATCTCTTCAAACTGTCACAGAAAGGGTTAAATGTCCCCACCTGCAATAGATCCAACCACTGCTGTAAGAAAACCGTTAGAGGTTAGGCGTTTAAAGTGCGATTAGGTAACGGTTTTCTTACAGCAGTGGTTGGATCTATTGCAGGTGGGGACATTTAACCCTTTCTGTGACAGTTTGAAGAGATGCTACTGTGAGGGGGGTTTTGCCTGATTGAACGCCGACCATTAATTTATATTTTGCGAGATATATTTTAACAGGTATATTTTATTAAAGTGTTTGCAATATTTTATTTGCATTTGGCGCATGAGTTATTTTGATTGTCATAATTCATAAAGGTAAATGCATTGTGGGACTTGTAGTTCCTTAACAGCTGGAGAGCCAAGATTGCAGATCACTGGCCTAGGCGGTTTATTATGCAGAATTCTACTCCCAGACCATTCTATCTGGGAGACCAGGTATTATTGCTACCGGCTTCAGAACGCACAGTAAGCAAATATTCCAGTGATGCACCTACCACCAGTAAAAACGTTGCCAGCAATGATTCATTCCAGGATGTAAATCAGGGATAGGAAAGACTTTTCAATGGGCAAACAAAATATTGTGAAAACATTAAGTTTTGATTCATTATGTTATTTTTAGAACAGTTGTTCCTTAACCTCCTTGCCGGTTTTCCCGACCTGAGCTCGGGGTAGAAAAAAGAAGCTATTAGCGGTGATCCCGAGCTCAGGTCGGGGTAGGCATTGCAGACCTTTACCTTCGGTTTTGGAGTCCCGCGCGCGATCTCGCTGCGCAGCGGGACTCCAGCCTCTCTCCCCGGCAGTGTGGGGTCTTTCCCTGGCCGCCGGGATCCCCCATGTCCCCGCTATTCTTCCGGGGACCCGGCAGCCAGTTGGAGCAGCGGAGCCGTGGTGGTGGCAGCAGAGCGGTGGTGGCAGCGTGACGTCATCGGGGGCGGGGCTAATATTGAAAATGAACTTCTCTATATTAGAGAAATATAGAGAAGTTAGTTTATATGTATATTAGCGCCATCTTGTGGGCAAAGAGAAAACTGCAGCACAGGAGGCCAGGAAGGTACATTTTTTTTTTATTTTGCTGCAGATCTCCCTGCCAGAATGATTTTTTTCAGGTTTTAGGGTCTGAAAGAGTGGAAAAAAATTGCACCGCTTTTAGACCCTAAAATCTGGAAAGAATCAGACCGCCAAGGAGGTTAAAGTACACTAATGCTGGGGATACACAGTACGTTTTGTACCATGTATCGAGCCGCACGACAGATTGCGGCGTGTCCCCGCTCGTCCCCGTGTGCGGCCGGATCGATTCCCGCTCGTACCTGCGGGCGGCTTCCTTATCTGCGCTTCGCTTTTTTTCTTTTGGCCTGCCCGCCGGTATCGAGCGCGGAATGGATCCGGCAGGTCATCGGACACGGCGGATATTATCAATCAAGCCATCAGCGGCTCGATTGATAAAAAAAAACTAACCGTGTATACCCAGCATAAAGGAAATTAAAGTATCATTATTGTAAAAATTTTAAAATGCGTGTAAAACACATACAAATAAAGGTGGCATACATTTCTTCTAGAGTAAAATGAGCCATAAGTGACTTTCTACTATGTTGCTGTCACTTACAGTAGGTTGTAGAAATCTGACAGAACCGACAGGTTTTGGACTAGTCCATCTCTTCACTGGAAATATAAAGATATTCCCTGAGAAAGGATTTATACAAAGATGCTGGCCAGCTTCCCTGCTCGCTACACACCTTTTAGACAGTTGGACAGAGCAACTGCCATTCACTAAGGCCTGGTGCACACCAAAAACCGCTAGCAGATCCGCAAAATGCTAGCAGATTTTGGAACGCCTTTTCTTCTTTTTCTGTAGCGTTTCAGCCAGCATTTTGCGGTTTTGTGAAGCGTTTTTGGTGTAGTAGATTTCAAGTATTGTTACAGTAAAGCTGTTACTGAACAGCTACTGTAACAAAAAACGCCTGGCAAACAGCTCGCGGGGGACTGGAGCAGCAGTGAGTGACTACGAGGGCACAGGATGGCTGCATGGGGCTGGTAGAAGCCCCAGGTAAGTGAAACTCATTTTTTTATTTTGCTTGAACCTTTCCTTTAACATTGAGGCAGAAACGCATTTGCAATCCAAAATCTGCAGCAGCCCGGGAGTATGCGTTTCTGCAAAAAGGCCTCCCGCTCTGGTGTGCACCAGCCCATTGAAATACATTACCCTAGCGGATCCGCACCCGCAAGCGGATCGCAAACCGCAGCAGAACCGCTCTGGTGTGCACTAGGCCTGAGTGCGTTTGAAAATAAACAAAACCCTGAAAGTCCCCCATGAGAAGATGGGCTACTCCAAAACCGGTCAGGTTTCTACTACCTACTGTAAGTGACAGAAACATACGAGAAAAGTCATTTATGGCTCATTTTACTCTGGAAGAAACGTACTTCATATTTGTGTTTACATGTATTTTAAGTTTTACAATTTCACGATACTGGTCCTGTAACCACTGAAGGACCTCGGGCTTACACCCCCCTAGTTACCAGGCTATTTTTACTAATTAAGCCACTGCAGCTTCAAGGGCTCGCTGCCGGGCCGTACAACTCAGCACACAAGTGATTCCTCCCCCTTTTAGTTTTTTTCCACCCTCCCTTTCTACCCCTGCCAGCCTATGACAGCAGATCGCTCCTGAGCCTCATAGGGGGACAGCCGTGTCACGTGGCTGTCCACAGTACAGCGGTGCCGTAGATTGCAGTGATGTACCATGTAAACAGACGGCGGTTTCGCCATCTAACAGTCTCCTAGCGGCGATTGCTGCTGGAAGACTGATGACAGAGCAGAGCTCCGTCATTCAAGCGGAGATGCGAGCGCATTGGCGCGCGCGATCCCCCGCAATCTCCACCTCCAGGACTTCTCGCCAATGGAAGTTGAGTGGTCCTGGGGCTGCCACCACGTTCATGCCAATTGGCATGGAGCGGTCGGCAACAAGGTAATGTCAAACGAACATTGTTTTGGGGGTCTGCATAGGGAAACCAGGGAAGCCTTTCCCCATTGAGGTAAGTAACTTTTTTGTTTCTAGTCTGGCTACAGGTACGTGTACACATGCAAGATGAAACTCAGGCAAAGCAGCTGATAATGATCACCTCTGCTGACATCTATTGTGTGTACAGCAGCGTCCAACCCCCTTGGCCAGGGATCATCTTGGAAGACTGCTTCGGCTGAGCACAGGGCTTAGGGGAGTCCAGACCTCAGACAAGCCAAACACAAAGCAGATTGGATACCTGTACAAACAGACTATTACCAGATGTGATCTGATGATAACCGTCTGTCACAGGCGCCCTCGTGGCTGACCGCACTTAGCCTTCTAAACGATGCCAGCGCACAGATCGTGCGAACTCTGGTCGCAGTCAATGCGCAGGAACCGTTAAGAATTAGCCGCAGACAGCTCAGAAGGGAGCCTGTGAGACACGGGTGATTACAACGTCACCCACTGGTTCAGAGTAAACTGCCACCACCGCGGTTACTATGGGACCGTGGGGCCCACTAACTGACTGACTAATCCTGCGAATAAAACGGTTAAACACACGATATTCTGTCTAGCCAACAACAAACAAACAGTAGCGTATCTTCAGAGACCCGGGATCATTTCTGTGTGTGCTGATAAGCAGGGTAGCGGAAAGTGAATGACTTGGAGAAAGTCGTTTATTCACGCAATATAAATAATTAATATATACAGACAATTATGAAAATCAACAATTATGAAAACAGTAATAGCCAGTATGAAAAATAAAAGAAGGGAGAAAAATACTTAGTTCTTGGAAAGATGTCCTTATTGTGGGAAGAATCATAAAGTCCTTGGTTTCAAAGTCCAGAGTTCAGAGTTCAGACCAGGTGGATGCCAGCATATCCTCAAGCTGGCATCTGATGAGTGCAAGATGGTTCAGTGTGGAGGACTCTGAGTTTTGGCTCCTCTCCCATTCTTATGCCCCTGATTCAGTAGGAGGAAGTGAGGGCGGGCCCACACACCCCCTTAGAACATGAGATGGGTCCTGCCCTTGTCCTGGAGACCAGAAATCATGCCTTAACCATATATGGGCTCTATCTCACAGAACCGTACAGGTCAGGGCAGATTTACTAATATTTTCAGATCTGCCTCGATGTACCCAGCAGTCTGATACCAAACATGAGGGGTGGGACCCCTGTGGTACCATTAGGGCACTGTTGGACTGCCTAACGGGCAGTCTTTACCTCAGAAGGTTCTGAAATGTTCTCAGACCCAACGCCAGGCAGGGCCCTACCTGCTCTGTTAGTTTGGAGGGTCTGCCAGCCTGGCAACACAGAAAATATGATACATATAGCCATTTATGGAATATGAGAGACCCCTGGGATTTATACCAGGTCATTCCCAGGCAAAGGTTCTTTGAAGTTGGCAGCAGCAAGCCACATGTCGGCTCCCTGCTGGGAAAAGGAGTCGGAGTGTCTGAGTTCCCTCACTCTAAATTTGGTTCTGTCATGGTGTTTGTCACCTTATACCTGATGGATGGGCCATCAGCACAGCTTGAAGCCAGGGACTCTCTGGGCCCAGGCTCATTAGCATATCAAAAGAGCCATCCTGCAGTTAAGGTGATGCTATTCCTCTGCTAAGAAGGGACTGCAGACCTCCTACACAATAAATCCAGATTCTATCGATTTGAAGCGCAATCGACGCAGAGAATCGAGTGCGATCGCTTTTCTTCACGGGCGGTTCCAGGACGCGCCTGCGTCCCCGCAATCGTCCGTGACACCGTCTAATGTCTGTAGGCCTTTCACAGCACTCAGGCAGGGGAGGGGTGAAGGAGCAGGTTGGCAGCGAGATTACTTCCCACACATCAGGCCATTGTTTCTGCAGCGTTGGCACACACACGTGTAAATCAGCTCGTACCAGAAGACTAATATTTAAGCAGTCACCCTGGCCGGGAGCAGATCCAGATTAAACAATTATCAGAGCAGGCTTATAATAAAGACACACGGGCAGCGACGGACGCTGGGCGGAACCTCACGGAGGAGACAAAGCGCAACAACCAGTAACAGCGCAAAACCAGGCTGCCCTCCAATACCAGACCTGCTGAGATAGAGGCCTTATTCACATCTATATAACGCGTGCAGGAGCAGTTTCCTGCACGCGTTATATGCCCTGCGGTGTGTCGTCGGGAATCTGCAGTGCGACGAAATCAGCGGCGGTAGCCATTAATTGAACCCGACAGAAAACGCCGGCTCCCGGTGGATCGACGCTCCCGGGTGCGTCAAACTGCAACGCACCGAAACGCAGCGTCGGGTGTGAATGGTAAAATGAAAGTCCTCATTTTACCTTGGTTAACGCAAAGAACTGCCTTTGCGTTACACCGCAGAAAAGGGCTCTGGTGTGAAAGAGGCCACAAGCACAGTACTATGGCCTCACGCTAATGCATTGGTTTCACTTTATTTTATATTTTTTAACCACTTGAGGACCGTGGGCTTTAACCCCCTTAAGGACCAGGCACTTTTTTTCCATTCAGACCACTGCAGCTTTCACGGTTTATTGCTTGCTCATACAACCTACCACTTAAATGAATTTTACCTCCTTTTCTTGTCACTAAAAGCTTTCTTTTGGTGCTATTTTTACTTTTTATTATATTCATCAAAAGAGACATGAATTTTGGCAAAAAAATGATTTTTTTAACTTTCTGTGCTGACATTTTTCAAATAAAGTAAAATTTCTGTATACATGCAGCGCGAAAAATGTTGAGAAACATGTTTTTGATGAAAAAAAAACCCATTCAGCCTATATTTATTGGTTTGGGTAAAAGTTATAGCATTTACAAACTATGGTGCAAAAAGTGAATTTTCCCATTTTCAAGCATCTATGACTTTTCTGACCCCCTGTCATGTTTCATGAGGGGCTAGAATTCCAGGATAGTATAAATACCCCCCAAATGACCCCATTTTGGAAAGAAGACATCCCAAAGTATTCACTGAGAGGCATAGTGAGTTCATAGAAGATATTATTTTTTGTCACAAGTAAGCGGAAAATGACACTTGTGACAAAAAAAAAAAAAAAAAAAAAAAAAAAAAAAGGTTTCCATTTCTTCTAACTTGCGACAAAAAAAATGAAATCTGCCACGGACTCACTATGCCCCTCTCTGAATACCTTGAAGTGTCTACTTTCCAAAATGGGGTCATTTGTGGGGTGTGTTTACTGTCCTGGCATTTTGGGGGGGTGCCTAATTGTAAGCACCCCTGTAAAGCCTAAAGGTGCTCATTGGACTTTGGACCCCTTAGCGCAGTTAGGCTGCAAAAAAGTGCCACACATGTGGTATTGCCGTACTCAGGAGAAGTAGTACAATGTGTTTTGAGGTGTATTTTTACACATACCCGTGCTGGGTGGGAGAAATATCTTTGTAAATGACAATTTCTTGATTTTTTTTTTTTTTTACACACAATTGTCCATTTACAGAGAGATTTCTCCCACCCAGCATGGGTATGTGTAAAAATACACCACAAAACACATTGTACTACTTCTCCCGAGTACGGCGATACCACGTGTGGCACTTTTTTGCACCCTAACTGTACTAAGGGGCCCAAAGTCCAATGAGTACCTTTAGGATTTCACAGGTCATTTTGCGGAATTTGATTTCCAGACTACTCCTCACGGTTTAGGGCCCCTAAAATGCCAGGTCAGTATAGGAACCCTGCAAATGACCCCATTTTAGAAAGAAGACACCCCAAGGTATTCCGTTAGGAGTATGGTGAGTTCATAGAAGATTTTATTTTTTGTCACAAGTTAGCGGAAATTGATTTGTATTGTTTTTTTTCACAAAGTGTCACTTTCCGCTAACTTGTGTGACAAAAAATAAAATCTTCTATGAACTCACCACAGTCCTAACAGAATACCTTGGGGTGTCTTCTTTCTAAAATGGGGTAATTTGTGGGGTTCCTATACTGCCCTGGCATTTTAGGGGCCCTAAACCATGAGGAGTAGTCTGGAAATCAAATGCCGCAAAATGACCTGTGAAATCCTAAAGGTACTCATTGGACTTTGGGCCCCTTAGCACAGTTAGGGTGCAAAAAAGTGCCACACATGTGGTATTGCCGTACTCGGGAGAAGTAGTATAATGTGTTTTGGGGTGTATTTTTACACATACCCATGCTCGGTGGGAGAAATCTCTCTGTAAATGACAATCTTGATTTTTTTTTTTTTTTTTTTTTTTTTTTTTACACACAATTGTCCATTTACAGAGATATTTCTCCCACCCAGCATGGGTATGTGTAAAAATACACCCCAAAACACATTGTACTACTTCTCCCGAGTACGGCGATACCACATGTGTGGCACTTTTTTGCACCCTAACTGCGCTAAGGGGCCCAAAGTCCAATGAGTACCTTTAGGATTTCACAGGTCATTTTTGTTTCAAGACTACTCTTCACGGTTTAGGGCCCCTAAAATGCCAGGGTAGTATTAGAACCCCACTAATGACCCCATTTTAGAAAGAAGACACCCCAAGGTATTTCGTTAGGAGTATGGTGCGTTCATAAAAGATTTTATTTTTGTCACAAGTTAGCGGAAATTGATTTTAATTGGGTTTTTTTCACAAAGTGTCATTTTCCGCTAACTTGTGACAAAAAATTAAATCTTCTATGAACTCACCATACTCCTAACGGAATACCTTTGGGTGTCTTCTTTCTAGAATGGGGTCATTTGTGGGGTTCCTATACTGCCCTGGCATTTTAGGGGCCCTAAACCGTGAGGAGTAGTCTTGAAACCAACAATGTCGCAAAATGACCTGTGAAATCCTAAAGGTACTCATTGGACTTTTGGCCCCTTAGCGCACTTAGGGTGTAAAAAAGTGCCACACATGTGGTACCGCCGTTCTCAGGAGAAGTAGTATAATGTGTTTTGTGGTGTATTTTTACACATACCCATGCTGGGTGGGAGAAATCTCTCTGTAAATGACAATCTTGATTTTTTTTTTTTACACACAATTGTCCATTTACAGAGATTTCTCCCACCCAGCATGGGTGTGTGTAAAAATACACCCCAAAACACATTATACTACTTCTCCTGAGTACGGCGATACCACATGTGAGACACTTTTTTGCAGCCTAGGTGCACTAAGGGGCCCAAAGTCCTATTCACAGGTCATTTTGAGGCATTTGTAGACTACTCCTCACGGTTTAGGGCCCCTAAAATGCCAGGGCAGTATAGGAACCCCACAAGTGACCCCATTTTAGAAAGAAGACACCCCAAAGTATTCCGTTAGGAGTATGGTGAGTTCATAGAAGATTTTTTTTTTTGGCACAAGTTAGTAAAAAATGACACTGTGAAAAAAAAACAATAAAAATCAATTTCCGCTAACTTTTGACAAAAAATAAAATCTTCTATGAACTCGTCATACACCTAACAGAATACCTTGGGGTGTCTTTTTCTAAAATGGGGTCACTTGTGGGGTTCCTATACCGCCCTGGCATTTTACGGGCCCAAAACCGTGAGTAGTCTGGAAACCAAATGTCTCAAAATGACTGTTCAGGGGTATAAGCATCTGAAAATTTTGATGACAGGTGGTCTATGAGGGGGCGAATTTTGTGGAACCGGTCATAAGCAGGGTGGCCTTTTAGATGACAGGTTGTATTGAGCCTGATCTGATGGATAGGAGTGCTAGGGGGTGACAGGAGGTGATTGATGGGCGTCTCAGGGGGTGGTTAGAGGGGAAAATAGATGCAATCAATGCACTGGGGAGGTGATCGGAAGGGGGTCTGAGGGGGATCTGAGGGTTTGGCCGAGTGATCAGGAGCCCACACGGGGCAAATTAGGGCCTGATCTGATGGGTAGGTGTGCTAGGGGGTGACAGGAGGTGATTGATGGGTGTCTCAAGGTGTGATTAGAGGGGGGAATAGATGCAAGCAATGCACTGGCGAGGTGATCAGGGCTGGGGTCTGAGGGCGTTCTGAGGGTATGGGCGGGTGATTGAGTGCCCTAGGGGCAGATAGGGGTCTAATCTGATGGGTAGCAGTGACAGGGGGTGATTGATGGGTAATTAGTGTGTGTTTGGGAGGAGAGAACAGATGTAAACACTGCACTTGGGAGGTGATCTGATGTCGGATCTGCGGGCGATCTATTGGTGTGGGTGGGTGATCAGATTGCCCGCAAGGGGCAGGTTAGGGGCTGATTGATGGGTGGCAGTGACAGGGGGTGATTGATGGGTGGCAGTGACAGGGGGTGATTGATGGGTGATCAATGGGTTATTACAGGGAAGGACAGATGTAAATAATTCCCTGGCGAATTGATAAGGGGGGGTCTGAGGGCAATCTGAGCGTGTAGGCGGGTGATTGGGTGCCCGCAAGGGGCAGATTAGGGTCTGATCTGATGGGTAACAGTGACAGGTGGTGATAGGGGGTGATTGATGGGTAATTAGTGGGTGTTTAGAGGAGAGAATAGACGTAAACACTGCGCTTGGGTGGTGATCTGATGTCGGATCTGCGGGCGATCTATTGGTGTGGGTGGGTGATCAGATTGCCCGCAAGGGGCAGGTTAGGGGCTGATTGATGGGTGGCAGTGACAGAGGGTGATTAATGGGTGATTGACAGGTGATCAGGGGGGATAGATACATACAGTACACAGGGGGGGGGGGGGTCTGGGGAGAATCTGAGGGGTGGGGGGGTGATCAGGAGGGGGCAGGGGGGGGGGATAAAAAAATAGCGTTGACAGATAGTGACAGGGAGTGATTGATGGGTGATTAGGGGGGTGATTGGGTGCAAACAGGGGTCTGGGGGGTGGGCAGGGGGGGTCTGAGGGGTGCTGTGGGCGATCTGGGGCAGGGGGGGGGGGGAGAAATCAGTGTGCTTGGGTGCGACATAGGGTGGCTGCAGCCTGCCCTGGTGGTCCCTCGGACACTGGGACTACCAGGGCAGGAGGCAGCCTGTATAATACACTTTGTAAACATTACAAAGTGTATTATACACTTTGTATGCGGCGATCGTCGGGTTAACATCCCGCCGGCGCTTCTGTATGGCCGGCGGGATGTTGCGGCGGGTGAGCGGAGACAGGCGCCGGCAGAGGATCGCGTCACGGATGACGCGATCGCTCCGCCCATGCCCCTACAAGGACCGCCGCCATTTGTCAATACGGCGGTCCTTGCGGGGTCCACTTCCCGGCCGCCAATTGTCAATACGGCGGTCGGGAAGTGGTTAAAGGGATTGTAAGCACTTGTAAGATTAAGGCTGCTTTCACAGTGGGACATTACAGGCGCACGTTAGTGCAGCCTGTAACGCAGTCCCACAGCACAGTAATGAAAAATCAATGGGCTGCTCACAGTGCCCACCTTGCGTTACATTGTAACGCTGCACGTTCTATGAAAGGACAACTGAAGTGAGAGACGTATAGAGGCTGCCATATTTAATTCCTTTTGCCTGGCAGCCCTGCTGGTCTATTTGGCTGCAGTAATATCTGAATCACACAAGAAACAAGCATGCAGCTAATCTTGTCAGATCTGACAAGAATGTCAAAAACACCTGATCTGCTGCATGCTTGTTCAGGGGCTATAGCTGATGCTGGGTACACGCGATGCGTTTAGGCCGATTTACCGTCCGATTGAATTCCGATTCGATTTTCTGATCAATTTCCGATTCAATTCGGTTATCTTTTCTTATCTATTTCCATTCACTTCTATGAGAAATCGATCAGAAAAACGATCGAAAATAAGATCAGACATGTTGGAAACTATCTATCGAACCATCTATCTAACCCAAAATTGTATGGTGTGTACCTAGCATAAAAGTATAATAGGTGGAGGATCAGCAGGGCTGCCAGGCAACTGGCATTGCTTCAGGTTCCCTTTAAGAGGCTCAAGTGAGTGAAGCAGATTCTAATGCTGGTAATACACCATGGGATTTCTTGGCAGATAGATGGTTTGTAAGATAATTTCCGACAGGTCTGATCTTATTTTTCGATCGTTTTTCTGATCGATTTCTCATAGAAGTGAATGGAAATCGATTACAAAAACGATAAAAAAATTGATCGGACAGTAAATCTGCTGAAGAATCTCATCGTGTATTCCCAGCATTATCCTGGGAATACACGATGAGATTTTTCAGTTGATTTAATGTCCAATCTTATTTTCGATCTATTTTCCGATCGATTTTCTTATCTTTTCTTTTATAAATTTCCATTGGTGTATTCCCAGCATTACTGTTTTAGCTAGCTGTAATTAGACAGCTAAAATCAAATGCACAATTAAGCCTCACACACATTAACTACTTAGTTCAAATCGATTTTGTACAAACACTCCAGGGCTCGCGTGTGCCGCAGGGAGGCGTGTGCATGTGCCACGGGGAGGCCTGTGCTGCGGGGAGGGGTGTGCCACAGGGAGGCGTGTGCATGTGCCACGGGGAGGCCTGTGCTGCGGGGAGGGGTGTGCCACAGGGAGGCGTGTGCATGTGCCACGGGGAGGCCTGTGACGCGGTGAGGGGCGTGCCACAAGAAAGCATGCATGCGCCCATTTTAACTTGTCAATGGGGTGGCAAAGAGCGGTTAAATGAAACTCAGCTGAGGCGGCCAATAATGACCCCCTGCATGGAGGATCCAGTAGCCCCTGCCTCTCTCCGCCGCTCAGCCAGCGATCCACCTGGGGCATCACCACTGAGCTGCGGTCCAAGATATAGTCCTCCCCACTTACTCTGCCTGCTACATATCACTCCAGCTCCACTCCATCAGGCTAGTGACACGTCTGAACAGCCTCAGCTCTGCAATGTTGCCCGGGGGAGTCCCGGTCCTCACAAGCTGAACTTTTGGTGTTTGACACACCACGTCTTGTACGCTTTAGTTCAGGACAAGTTATCGCACTGTTCTAACAATAACCACATTGCAGTAATTATAGGTCGCCGAACTGACCTGTATTTGTGACTCTATATATAGATGAAAAGTAGGTGACTGAAGGCATGACAATGGCATGTGACAAAGGAACTCCTCTGTTTGTGTCACACACCCAGTGCTGTAAATAGCATGCAAGCCACAGATGGGCGGCATACAATGCAGGGTGTCCCCACTGATAGGGTGTATACAAGAGTTCCTTATCCTTTCAGGCAAGCCCTGACAATGGCTGTGTCTACCAAGGCTTCAAAGAGAACCTGCTGACAGAGTTCATATATAAAGGGACACCTGTGTGCTGTCTGACAGTGCGACACACACTGTGCTCAGAGGCGGATCTACAGAGGTGCACATAGGGCTCCTGCTATAGGCGCCCTTGTCAGTCACCTCACAGGGGGGCGCATAACTGAGCACATCAAACCCTCCCTCCCAGCCAGATCCAAGCACCTCCTGGCTCCTTCGCATGACACCAGCACAGTACAGTAGTAGGAAACACTTACAGACATTCACCCCCCCCCCCCCCCCTGCTTCTTAGTTATTGCCCGGCAACCTTCAGCTCCGCTCGCATCCCCCTCCTGATTGGATGCATGGAGCCCAGCTGCTGCCGCTGGGGCTGATAGGGGCTGGAGAGGAAAGGAGAACGAGAGTCTGTGTAGCTGGCTGGAGTAGTGACACAGATAGCAAGTGCGTACTTAGGCAGGCACTGGCAGAGACATCTAAAAAAAAAAAAAAAAAAAAAAAGGTGGTCACTGCTAATAATTCCCACATTCAGAGGGCGAACCTGCAGCATTGGGCTGAATTTGAAGATCTAGGTGTCTCTGTGCGAGCAAAGCTGTGATAAGCTGACAATGCTGAATCATAGCAGAAGTATGTGAAGTTCCCTGAGCAGAGAGGCAGCTCCGGTGTTCCAACGTTTTGTCCTACGCGTCGATTTTGCCTACTTTACCTTCTGCGCGTGCTCAGTACTTTCCACGCCCACTCTGCACATGCGCATTTAGGTTTTCTCATTTCCCCTCATCGTTTTACCCTACGGGTGTGCAGAGTAATAGCCTGTGGTTGGAGGGAGTGCAGCGGCAAGTGTGTCCCAATGAGCAGGCCCCTTTCTAGGGGCCATGCAGCCGCCCTGAGCACAGATTAATCATCTATAACTGCTACATTTTCAATCTTATTTCCATTATTACTTTATTAGCAATAACATACAGTGAAACACATATACAATCAGCCTATTTCCATAGTAGGTTATTTCGATTTGTAGGTCTCCTCGATGGAGTTTCCATCATTCTGTCATTAGCGTAGGACATTTCGACAATGTAGGACAAAACGTTGGAACACCGGACAATTTAGATAAGTTTACATTCCTTTCCTGTTCAACACACACACACACACACACACACACACACACACACACACACACACACACACACACACACACACACACACACACACCTCTCTTTGCCCTGCTCATTGAAGTATGTTAATGGTGTGTTACATGTCCCTGCTAAACGGGACAAGTGAAGACTAAACTCCCAGTCTGTCCCTCCTGTTTCTCTACCTCTTCCACCCAGGGGTGAGCCTGGGGTGCCTGGCACCTGGGTGCAAGATTTTCTCTGGCGCCTATGGGAGTGGTTAAATTAACCACGCCCAACCACATAACCACACCCATGTCCTGCCTAATCACACCCACACCTTCCACCTCTTTACGCATGCATGCGATACCCCCATTCCTACCCCTCTTCCATTGGCTTGCTCCTGGCTGGCTTTGGCTGCCTGCAAGTCTGCTAGTCTCTGGACTGACTCAGGCTGAGAGGCTCTGCGAGTGCAACGCAGTCACGCACTGCGTATTTATGGCTGCCTGCGGCCACCCTACTCTTGCTCGCTGTCGTCGGCTCCTCCCCCCGCCAAGCCCAAGCGTGAGGTGGGCTGCCTGTATCTTTCCCGTTGCGCCGCACAGCCTGCCAGTGTTACCAACCTTTCACGTTACTTTTTACTGACAAATACCTAAAAATTTACTGACAAAAGATTTTTACTGACAACATTTCCCCACTAAATGCACATAAGAGACAGCGTTTCACCAGTAAATGCACGTAATGACAAACAGCCTATGTGCCCAGTAGAGGTAGCCAGGGGGGTATATGTGCCCAGTAGAGGTAGCCAGGGGGGTATATGTGCCCAGTAGAGGTAGCCAGGGGGGGGTATATGTGCCCAGTAGAGGTAGCCAGGGGGGTATATGTGCCCAGCAGAGGTAGCCAGGGGGGTATATGTGCCCAGCAGAGGTAGCCAGGGGGGTATATGTGCCCAGCAGAGGTAGCCAGGAGGGTATATGTGCCCAGCAGAGGTAGCCAGGAGGGTATATGTGCCCAGTAGAGGTAGCCAGGGGGGTATATGTGCCCAGTAGAGGTAGCCAGGGGGGTATATGTGCCCAGTAGAGGTAGCCAGGGGGGTATATGTGCCCAGTAGAGGTAGCCAGGAGGGTATATGTGCCCAGTAGAGGTAGCCAGGGGGGTATATGTGCCCAGTAGAGGTAGCCAGGGGGGTATATGTGCCCAGTAGAGGTAGCCAGGGGGGTATATGTGCCCAGTAGAGGTAGCCAGGGGGGTATATGTGCCCAGTAGAGGTAGCCAGGGGGGTATATGTGCCCAGTAGAGGTAGCCAGGGGGGTATATGTGCCCAGTAGAGGTAGCCAGGGGGGTATATGTGCCCAGTAGAGGTAGCCAGGGGGGTATATGTGCCCAGTAGAGGTAGCCAGGGGGGTATATGTGCCCAGTAGAGGTAGCCAGGGGGGTATATGTGCCCAGTAGAGGTAGCCAGGGGGGTATATGTGCCCAGTAGAGGTAGCCAGGGGGTATATGTGCCCAGTAGAGGTAGCCAGGGGGGTATATGTGCCCAGTAGAGGTAGCCAGGGGGGTATATGTGCCCAGTAGAGGTAGCCAGGGGGGTATATGTGCCCAGTAGAGGTAGCCAGGGGGTATATGTGCCCAGTAGAGGTAGCCAGGGGGTATATGTGCCCAGTAGAGGTAGCCAGGGGGGTATATGTGCCCAGTAGAGGTAGCCAGGGGGGTATATGTGCCCAGTAGAGGTAGCCAGGGGGTATATGTGCCCAGTAGAGGTAGCCAGGGGGTATATGTGCCCAGTAGAGGTAGCCAGGGGGTATATGTGCCCAGTAGAGGTAGTGAGTGACAGGGACCCCCGTTAGTTAGTGAGTGACAAGTCCCCCCCCCCCCCCCCCTTAGCCGCCGCTTCCCCCTCACCTTGCAGCAGCGTCAGACCTCGATCAGCGGGCGACCCGACCAGTAAGAGGGCGCCGGACGCACCCGCTCTATATGCGGAAGTGATGTCACGTCCGCATATCAGTGCGGCGTGCTAGGTCCTAGCGCCCGCACTACTGGTCGCCGCCTGATCGAGGTCTGACGTGGCGCCGGTGCACCTGCTGCTAGAGGGAGGGAGGGAGGGAGAGAGCGGCGGCCACAGGGGGAGAGCGACGCCGGGCGGCGCCTCTCAGAGGCAGGCGCCTGGGTGCCTTGCACCCGCAGCACCCGCCCAGGCTCGGCCCTGCTTCCACCCTTCTCCTCTCTCCTGTGGTTTTTCCTCTTTTTTGCCCTCTCTTGTATCAACCTCTTCTTTTCCCATGTCTCACTCTCTATTTCCCCACCTCACTCTCTGCTTCTCTCTTACACTATTGTTTCTCACCTAAAAAGGACTTTTAAGTGAAATATACTGAATCTGGCTAGTTTATCTTACCTGGGGCTTCTTCCAGCCCCTTAAAGTCCTGCGCCCTCTGTGTCATTCCGCAGTGCTCGGATCAGCCACTGTCCCCCTCCAAAAGCTGGCAGAGTCCACCACTTGCAAGCCATGACACATGCCCTGCTCCACCTCTTCCATCACTCTCCCATGGCTGGGAGTGTTCTATGCATGCGCAGTAGCAATTTTTACTTACTGCGCAAGCACATAATGCTTCCAGCCATGGGAGCGCGATGAAGGAGGCACGTGGAACAGGGTCGCACATACAGCTTTCGGTGGGGCAGAGTGGCTGAATGGAGCAGCACAGAAAAAGACAAGGGACAAGAAGGGCTTCAGGAGGATGGAAAAGGCCCCAGGAAAGTAACTGCCAACATTACATTCTCTTAAAATGTATTTTTAAGGTGGCCACTAATGGTCCAATTTCCTGAACAATTAACTGTCCGAAAATCGCCCACAAGTGATTGATTAGGAACACTATGGAATCAATTTCCATGATCGGATTGGATGTAGCAGATTTTAATTTCCCATTGGTGTTCCCGACCAATTTTCAGCCATTCATTCAGGAAAGTGGACCATTAGTAGCCACCTTTAGTTCCATCGCTCCCTCTGCCCACCCCCCTCGACATCTTCTGCAGCACTTTAGTATGTAGTCATGTCATTGACTGTCCTCAGAGGAGCTGACAATCGAATACTACTGTAGTTATAGTCTAATGTCTTACCATATTATTACTATGTATTTATACAGCGCTGACATGTGCTGAAGCACTTTACAGAGTACATAGTCATGTCACTGACTGTCCTCAGAGGAGCTCACACTCTAATCCTACCATAGTCATAGGCTAATGTCCTACCATATTATTATTATGTATTTATATAGCACTGACATCTTCTGCAGCACTTTACAGAGTACATAGTCATGTCACTCACTGACTGTCCTCAGAGGAGCTCACAATCTAATCCTACCATAGTCAAATGCAGGGCTGTGGAGTCGGAGTCGGGGCAATTTTGGGCACTCGGAGTTGGAGTCGGAGTCGTTGATTTCATAAACTGAGGAGTCGGAGTCCGGAGTCGGATGATTTTTGTACAAAATCCAAAGCCCTGTTAAGTATTAGGCTAAGGGGTCGGAGTCGAGGAGTCGGAGCCATTTTGGGTACCCGGAGTCGGAGTCCTGGTTTCATAAACTAAGGAGTCGGAGTCGGAAGATTTTTGTCCCGACTCCACAGCCCTGGTCTAATGTCCTACCATATTATTATGCATTTATATAGCACTGACATCTACTGCAGCACTTTACAGAGTACATAGTCATGTCACTGGCTTTCTTCAGAGGAGCTCACAATCAAATCCGTACCATAGTCTAATGTCTTGGGGAGGGGCGCAAATTTTTGTGTTTGCCATAGGCGCAGTTTTACCCAGATACGCCACTGACTGTGCTTCTGTACATGCGCAAATGATGTTGCTGCAGCACATGCGCATGGAACGGGACCTTTATAGTAAACTCCAAGGGAATTGGGAAAAGTAGTTTACTATAGCAGAAGGTTTACTATATCAGATATAGTCATACTCAAGCACATACCAGTATACTCTAGCACTGTATCTGATCAGTAACTGGGAGTCATTTTTTTCTTTTCAAAGCTTCAGCTAGCGAGTGCAGACAGTGTCTAAGCTAGATCAAAATGCAGTACTCTTTATGCAAGGATTTGCATGCAATAATCATGCAACATCTTGCACAGAAGCATAGTTCTCACCAGTTAATAAGGGTACGGTACTGATAGTGTGCTCCTTTGTCTACATTTCTGTGCACCCTGGGTGATACTGAAGAGTTGCAGCCATGCACAAGCAAGTCCCAGATGACAGAAAATTTCCTCAGTAACCAGGCAGCAGTGTACACAGGAAGCATAGGTCTCACTAGGTAATGCAGGTACAGTACTGATAGTGTGCTCCTCTGTGCACATTTCTGGGCAGCCTGGATGATACTGTAGTGTTCCAGCCATGCACAAGCAAATCACACATGACAGCAAAATTCCCTCATTAATCAGGCAGCAGCTTACAAAGGAGGCATAGGTCTCACCATTAAGGCAGATACTGACATAATAGTGTGCTGCTCTGTCCACATTTATGTGCAGCCTGGATGATACTGTAGTGTTGCAGCCACCCACAGTGCTCAGTATGCAGGGATTTGCATGTAATAATCATGCAACAGCTTGCACAGGAGCATAGGTCTCACCAGTTATTGCAGATACAGTACTGATAGTGTGCTCCTGTGCCCACATTTCTGTGCAGCCTGGATGATACTGTAGCGTTGCAGCCATGCACAAGCAAGTCACAGATGACAGGCAATTCCCTCAGTAATTAGGCAGCAGCTTACACAGGAAGCATAGGTCTCACCAGTTATTGCAGGTGCAGTACTGATAGTGTGCTCCTCTGTCCACATTTCTGTGCAGCCTGGATGATACTGTAGCATTGCAGCCATGCACAAGCAAGTCGCAGATGACAGGCAATTCCCTCAGTAATCAGGCAGCAGCTTACACAGGAAGTATAGGTCTCACTGGCTGGTGCTTTTGAGGTAATCCACGCAGGCCCAGAGTAGCGTGCAGATAGAAAACAGGCTACAAGTAGCTGCCAGCCCACTCATAAACCACGGCTCATGGTTCTCTGACTGACATATGATGCATGCTCCCGCCCACTTTCCACTAGAGCTGGATACTGCAGGGGCAGAAAACAGGTTTACTATAACAGAAGTTCTATTATATCCAGATTTACTATACCAGACATTACTTCCATATACTTGTAATGGAGATTGGCTGGGACCTGGACACAGTTTACTATACCCAAATGTTTACTATATTAGAGTTTACTATAACAAGATTATACTGTACCATCATATCCAAGATCCCTCAGCGTCATGCGGGGATTTGTGGCTTGATTTCCCAAAGTGGAGGGTCCGAAGTACCCATACATGCTTGGGGTACATGGAGAATCAGGTTTTAGGGCAGGGGTGTCAAACTCAAATACAAAGTGGGCAGAAATTGTACACTGGGGCCTAGTCGCAGGCCAACCTCAATGTCTACTGGCCACCTTCCTCCCTTATACAGTTCCCAGGTGTCTAATGGCCCTTCTCTTACCCCTATACAGCTCTCTGGTGTCTATTGCCCCTCTTCCTCCCCTATACAGTTCCCTGGTGTCTATTGCCCCTCCCCTATACAGTTCCCTGGTGTTTAGTGCGCCCCCCCCCCCCTCATATGTCTTCCCTGGTGATCTAGGGCTTTACCTCCAGTATAGCTTCCCTGGTGGTCTACAGTGGGCCAAACATAATGCAGAGTGGAGAATCAACTTGGGGGCCAAATGTATTGGCTCCGAGGGACAGATTTGGCCCATGAGCCAGAGACTGACATGTATGTTCTAGGTGTACTCTGAAGCAGGTGCCTCCATTACTTTTGGGGGGATTCAGGGTTATGGATAAAATGACCCTCCGAATTCAGGACACATGCCGTATGTATAATATCCCTGGAACTGCAGGTGTCAGAGACTCCAAATTTTCAGGGTATGCAAAGCAATCTGTGGCTACTTCACATAGCAGGAGATATGCACCTTTCGACAGGTCGTTAAAGCCCCATAACACACGCTAGATGAAACGCCACCAAGAGGGGCAATAATGACGGTCTCTGCTGAGACTCTAGTGTGTGTACACAGCCCCCAATGCATCCAACGCTTAGGCCAGCAATCAGCCTGTGAGATCGATCGGCCACTCGCTGGCTGAAAGCAAAGAACTCACCCGCCCAGCCGTGTGATGTCGCTCCCATGCCAGCCCTTGCGTAGCAACAGAACACATCACAAGCCTACAGGCTAGCAACACGTCTGTGCAGTGACGGCCCTACAATGTCGCCTGAGAGAGCAGGTCCAGATCGCTGATTGACGGCATGCCGCGTACATTTATACAAGGTTTAAAGGACAACTGAAGTGAGAAGAATGTGGAGGCTGCCATATTTATTTCCAGATAAACAATACGAGTTGCCTGGCAGCCCTGCTGCTCTATTTGGCTGCGGTAGCATCTGGATCACACCAGAAACAAGCATGCAGCTAATCTTGACAGTTCTGATAATGTCAGAAACACCTGATCTGCTGCATGCTTGTTCGGGGCTATGGCTAAAAGTATTAGAGGCAGAGGATCAGAAATACAGCCAGGTAACTGGTATTGCTTAAGAGGAAGTCAATATGGCTGCCTCCATATCCCTCTCACTTCAGTTGCCCTTTTCATGTGATGTTAGGGATGGTCAATTACATTTTTAATGCAAATTTATGCAGCTTGACAAAGAACTAATTGATTCCCACCTAGGCCTCAGCTGATTGGTCCATTTTCAGACTGCATCAATATGTATATAGTGTGAGGATAGGAGACTGCAGTTGCTACTAAGATTACTGATATGGTAATTATCAGTAAGTCCTGCACCAAGTGACAAAGCGAGGATTCGCACTGTACTCGCATCTCGACCATCCAGAGGCACCCAACTACAAGAGCGAGTATCTAAATGTCACCTCTCCTCTCCAACACAAGTTTGCTTTAAAGCGGAGCTGAACTCAGAACTTCCTCTATGCTCTAAAAGATAAGCAACAGCATAATAACCTTTAGGCTGCTTTCACAGTGGGACGTTAAAGTCCCACGTTAGAGCAGCCTGTAACGCAGCCCAACTCACAGTAATGAAAAATCAATGTGCTGTTCACAGTGCTACACGTTGCGTTACAGTGTAATGCTACACGTTGAATGAAAGTGCAGCATGCTGTGCGTTATACTGGGCTTTAGCTGCGTGTTAGACTGCTTGCACATGCTCAGTGACTAGCCTCATGGCTAATTAATATTCACTGCACTGTGGTGACCTAACCTGGACTGGTATTGTTTGGATCATGAATGAATGGTTTATTTGATCCAGATCTTTTTTGTGAGTCGAATCATCCGGATCACCACAATGAACGATTCAGTTCACAGTGGATGTCTGTCTGGAAGAAACAAGAACATACAGAATGTACAGTGCAGGGAAAGTCCTGTCCTGCTAGTCATTTCACCCAGTCTGCTTCCCTAGTAAAATGATTCAAATGATTTGGTTCAAAGATCCGGATCTTTTCAATGATCCGATTCAAATCATTCGAATCCTTGAAAAGATTCGGACTTTCCATCACTATCCTGGAGCGGCTGTTCTATCAGTATAGATAGAACGAAAACAGCGCAACAAGAGCCGCATAACGCGGCTCAATCTGCCATCCACCTTCAACACCACCATGCGTTGCGTTAGGGGCACGTTATGCGTCCTTAACGTCCCCTAAAGCGCAACGTCTTGGTGTGAAAGAGGCCTTAAAAGAAAAACACTGTAGATTTTTACTCCACCATTCTTGTGTACTTTAACAGCTGACACCTTGTGGAATGAATGAGGAGCGATTTTGATTGGCTCCTGATCACTAGGATCGCATAATTATCACTTTTTTGCTCTTAAAATCCTAATTTGCACCTCTATTTAGTGCCCCTGCAGTGTACCTAAAAATAAATAATCTACATAATGTTGACATCTCTGCATAGACAATATATGGAATAATCAGTTTCTGAAAGTTTTACTGCTGCAATTTGAGATATTTACATAGTTTTCTTCAATGTTTTTTATTTCTTTAAGCATATTAACTCTAAAAACACAAGCAAATTCCAAATTTACTATAATTAAATTATATCAAAGGAAAGCCCTATTTGTCCTGAAAAAAACAAGACTATATATGTTTGGGTAGACTAGAAATTGCCAAGATCTATCAACTTAAGCAAAGTCATAGCAGAATTGTGAAAATTTGGTTTGGTCCTGCAGTGGTTAACATCCTGTGCTTTCAAATAAGCTTATCTGCCGCAGCAGTCATGTGACACAGGGGAGAGATCAAATTACAACTTGTAATTAGACATAAATGGGGGAGGAATTAGACAGGCTAAACTCATACAGAGTGCATTTCTCTATGTTTTCCTTCTGTCCTGTGCAAGATATCAGGTCCACTTTAATGCCTTACAGGGCTCTTCTTCGAATTGCTGCTAATGTTCTAGAACAGACAAGTGTTAGGCTAAGAATAAGAACACTTCCTGATTCCAGCAGGAAGTACAGATCACCCCTGCAGGTTTGCTGATCTGGCATCCCAAGAGTCACATCATCTCAGTCAAGGCTGGGACTCTATACTGCCACGGTATATACTCCTACTAAAGCCATGGCTGGTCATGTGACAGCCGTGCGGGCTAGCTCCACCTCTGCCTACAGCAAGATCAACCAACAAACTGTACGCCGCTAATTCTGATTGGCCCCATTCCAAGCTACAGCACACAACTTACATTAAATCTGCATGCAAGCTGCAATTATCAGAATCTCATTGGCCACCAAGGAAGTCACATTAGACTTGATAGTCAATACAAATCTCATTTGTAATTGGAGTAAAAAAAAAAAAAAAAAAAATCAAGGTGGCCATACATTCAGGGCTGTGGAGTCGGATGACTTTCGTACCGACTCCACGGCTCTGCATACATTACTTGCTGTGTGGGCACCTTGACCATTAGATGGCTCCCACTGTGATCAAATCTGATCAGAGAGGGATCCATAGCCTGCCCACACACTGCACAGCAATTCCCAATAGATTTGTGAAATCCCCGTGCTGCGCCCCCCCCCCCCCCCCCCCTCAAGTTTATACAGTATGTGCCACCCTTGTGCCATGTTGTAGGTTCACCTGCCTGCTGCTGTGAATACTGGTCTTCTCTGGTGTCATGGCTGACCGCAAACGCGTTATATCACATGACACCAGGCGCATATAGTGTACATGTTTTATTTGCAGAATACAGCACATTCCCCAGTATCCGGCAACCGGCTTGAGCAATCGGTCGGAAAAGCACAAACCTTCCCCCAAATACTCAGCGAGCCTCCTGTGACGTCTTGTTGCCTTCCTGTTGCTCCTAGCGGCTTTCCGGCTTCCCTGTGCACGGAAGCTGGTGTTCCCATTCATTGATCTCCGGGCTAACAGGCGACAGCGCGGAAGCACGCAGAAGAGCAGTAGCAGCCTTTTGGAGGTAACGGCAACATCCAAAAGGCGAAAGTATTTAATTTAAAAAATATTTAGTCAGTGTTTGCCCATTGTAAAATGTTTCCTCTCACTGATTTACATCCTGAAATGTATCACTGGTGGTGACATCTGGGGTTAGTCGGTTGTCGGGAAATCACTCAAATTTTCCAGCATGCAAGATTATTTTAATCGAATAAGCCGGAAATCAACCAGTCAAGTGGCCACGTTGCTGAATCGATCTCTGCCAGATTCAATCATAAAAACCGAATAAAGTATGAGAACCCCAGGGAGCAGGTAAACGATCCCTCTCTGGTGAGATTCGACCAGAGAGGCACCTATCAGATGGTCAGTCTGGTGGCCAACGTCTAATGTATTGCCACTTATTTGTCTAGATTCCTCATCAAATCAATCGATCCAAAGATCACACATAGTGGGTGGATTGTAGTGATGCGATAGCACAGTGGGCAGTGATAGGACAGTGGGCAGCATGGTGACACAGTGGTTAGTGCTCTCGCCTTGCAGTGCTGGGTCCCCGGTTAGTATTCCCCGGTTAGTATCCCAGCCAGGGCACTATCTGCAAGGAGTTTGTATGTTCTCCCCGTGTCTGTGTGGGTTTCCTCCTGGCACTCCGGTTTCCTCCCAGACCCCAAAAACATACAGATAACTTAATTGGCTTCCCCCCAAATTGGCCCTGCACTACGATACATACACTACACGATACATACACAGACATAGGACTATGGGAGGGATTAGATTGTGAGCTCTTCTGAGGGACAGAAAAGTGACAAGACAATATACCATGTACAGCGCTGCGGAAGGTGGCGCTATATAAATAGTAAATTATAATAATGTTCCCTGTACAGGAAAACGTCAGCTATATAATGAGCTTTGGGTCCTACGGGAGAAAAGCACTTTACAAATGTTTTGATGTTGTATCATATTATTAAAGGGAACCTATACTGAGTGGGATATGGATTTTTCCTTTTAGGGCTCTTTCACAGTGTGACGTTAAAGTCGCACGTTACAACAACATGTAACGCACAATAACTTACAGCAATGAAAAATCAATGGGCTGTTCACAGTGCAGACATTGCGTTGGTGTCTAACGCTGCACGTTAAATGAAAGTGCTGCATGCTGTGCGTTATACACGTTTTTAGCTGGGTTAGACTGTTTGCACATGCTCAGTAGTGTTTTCTTTTTTTGTTGTCTTTAATGCATGCGCCGTTTTCGTTCTATCACTGTGCAACGAAAACAGCGCACCAAACGCAGGGCTGCATAACGTCCAAGTTATAGTCTTTCAATGCGTTGCATTAGGGGCACGTTATGCGACCTTAACTTCGCATCAAACGCAACGTCTCGCTGTGTAAGAGCCCTTAAACAATACCAGGTGCCTGGCAGCCCTGTTGCGCTCTATGGCTGCAGAAGTGGCTGAATCACACACCTGAAACAAGCATGCAGCTAATCCAGTCTGACTTCAGTCAGAGCACCTGATCTGCATGCTTGTGGAGGGTGTACGAGAGAGAACGGCGCCGGAGACTTGGGCGCAGGACACAGCCAGTATATGGCTAATCCTGCTGCCGCACAAGTCCGGGCCGTGTTAATTACTATTCCCCCTCCAGGCCGACATGGATAGTGGGGGAATGAAATAATTTGGCTTCCAGCAATTGCTGGAAGCCGAATTATTGTTTTAAAAGCAACTTCAGATCAGTCTTCTGACGGCGCTGAAGTTACTCCCTGTGCCTGCGATAGCCGTAGTTCCTATTACGGCCTATGGTGGCGCCGGCTGCACCCAAGTCTCCTGCGCTGCTGCGCCCAAGTCTCCAGCGCTGGATTTACCGTGTTCGTGTGGAGGGGCTGTGGCTAAATGTATTAGAGACACAGGATCAGCAGGAGAGTCAGGCAACTGGTATTATTTTAAAAGGAAAAATCCATATCCTTCTCAGTTTAGGTTCCCTTTAATAATAATAGACTGGTGATTGTGTAAAGCACTTGTGTATATTTGTAGTCACGGTTATGCTTTCTCCTCTTTATGTTGACACACAACACAAGGGCAGACGTCTGAAGTTTATTGACAGAAGTAAAAACGGTGATTCTTCTGCAAATAAACGGCTGACTTAGTGTTTTGGGTGACTTAAAGGAAATATGCAGTGAAGTGCGTGGAAGCTGCCATCACTGAACCCTGCCGGTCACACTGACTGAGGAACATCTGATCCCAATCACTATGCCTGTTCTGTGTCAGTGATGCAGGAAGCACACACACAGCTCTCTACAGGATGAAACACCTGCTAGTGATCAGATCGGCTGACATCGGTCCGGTACAGCTGATGCCAGAGGATCCCAATGACAGTGTCGTATTTTTGCCGCTAGACTACTGGAGGGAACCCCACAGGAAACCTCATAGGGAACAGTTCTCCAATCACAGCACCCTCTGAGAGCATGTACACACTTAAAATCATCAAGTGCAAACGCAGTGTGATGCGATTGCATATTTGAATCAAAATTCTACTTGCTATTTTTGTGCGTCTACAACTGCAATTTAGCTGTCTCTTCTTGATTGTTTACCTAAAAAAAAAAAAAAAAAACGCAATTAAAATCGCATGCATTGCGTTTTACCTGCGCTTCACAAAAACAAGCGCTTCAAAAGCGCAGCAGTCACTGCATTTTTGTAAAAACGCATCTCACCGCTGTGTACCGATCATCAGCATTTTCATAGTTTTTCAAAAGGCCTTGCGATTTAAAAAGGTGTGAGATTTTAAAAACACAGCGCAACCAGTATGTGCAGGCCCTTACAACAGAAATCATTGTGATTGGCTGAATAGTGTGGTGGTAGCTTACTACAACCCATCCACAAAAAAGTTTGAGAGTGCTGTCCACCTAATCACATAAGCGGAACTTCCCTACGAGATTTTCTGCTGGGTCCCCTAAAGTAGACTAGCGCCATATTTTTTTGCGCCCTGGCAGAATTTGCGTCCCTGAAGAGAGGATTAGTGCTAGACAGATGGGTAAGGAGGTAGTTAAGGCATCGGAGAGGGATAGGGTAGCGTTAAACAGGGGGGCGCTGGAAGGTTCGTGTAAGGTGGAGGACACAAATTCTGACAAAAATCATTTTCAGAAGGGGGATCAGAAATGCATCAAAAATTAAACACAGTTTAAACAATGACAAATAACAGCCTGACTTGAATGCTCAGATGAAAAACAGTTCAAGAACTACATGTCCCAGCAGGCTTTGCTTGTTATAGTTTTAGTCTCTCAAGCTGAAAGCCCAACAGCACTACCTGCAAGCCATGCTGGTAGTTGTAGTCCCACCCTTAAATAAAGAAATGTCAGACCCCTCAGGAATGAAGTACAGCCTGCGTTGGATTGCAAGCTCTTCAGCCTAGCAGGCACTTACTTGGCCCAGTAGTGGTCACCGCTGGGCTTCTTGGCTCTGTCCCCCAGGAGGGAGGTCTTGGCTGGACCATGCAGCAGCTCATCATCCTCCTTGTAGCAGCTCTTGCCCCCTATAGATGCCATGCAGAAGAGCCGGAGGTGCTTGTCTACCCCCAGCAGAGCATCCCCCAGCCTGGCAGAGCCCGGTCACTGCAGCTGACGGCTGGATGAAGGTTTCTGTCCTGGAAGGGGGAGGGGGAGGGAGGAGGAAACTTCTTTACATCATCCACAAACTTTTTTTTCCACGTGTCAGTAAATAGCTGCTTCCTCTTCCTGGCTGCAGTCTCTGCTCTGTCAATGCAAGCACACATCTCAACATTATTGTAATTATTTTAATGATGTCACCCACATCTGCACAGTAGGTCTTCTCTCCTTCATAAAGTGATTCTGATGTGAAAATAAACTGATGAGATGAACAGTTGTATTGTAATCTAATGTACTCTGTGTTATTTTTATGTATTTATATAGCAGTGACATTTTCTGCAGCACTTTACAGAGTACATAGTCATGTCACTGTCTGACTGTCCTCAGAGAAGCTCACAATCTAATCCTACCATAGTCTAATGTCCTTCCATATTATTATGTATTTATACAGCACTGACATCTTCTGCAGCACTTTACAGAGAGAGTACATAGGGTATCATTCATAAAAGTGTTGTCGGTAATGAGACTCAGTGCGGAAAAACACCGCTGCCGGTATTTTAGACTTCTGTGTGGGCATTCATAGAAAAGGATACAGGTGCGATAGGAGTGCGGAGATTTCCCGAACTAGGCTGGCGGTAGGCTTGTGGAAACAGGAGAAGCTGCGGAGTTGATACATTTCTTCGTGTTCCGCTCTACTGCAGCTGCCTGGGAGGTCTGTGTCTCCATTAACTTAACATTGTTATCGCCACATCAGAGGGGGCGGTAATCCCCGTCTTCATACCGCTTGCGGTCATCTTTATGAATTGACAGTTTGTTACATTTTTTTATGATAATCACGCACAAGGCGGTGATTTATCGCTCTGCTCGGAAATGTCAGCTTCGCATGCGGAAAGAGCCTTTATGAATGGAGACTTTGCTAAGAGGTAGGTAAAGTCAGCTGTTTTCAGCATTTCCGCATGCGATGAATGAATGATAGCCATTGTCAATGTCACTGATTGTCCTCGCAGGAGCTCACAATCTAATCCTACTATAGTCATAGTCTAATGTTCTACCATGTTATTATTATGTATTTATACAGCACTGACATCTTCTGCAGCACTTTACAGAGTACATAGTCATGTCACTGACTGTCCTCAGGGCTCTTTCACATTAGGGCAGACTTTGTGCGTTAACGCAAACGGCAGCCGTTGTCCTCACAGGAGCTCACAATCTAAACCTACTATAGTCATAGTCTAATGTTCTACCATGTTATTATTATGTATTTATACAGCACTGACATCTTCTGCAGCACTTTACAAAGTACATAGTCATGTCACTGACTGTCCTCAGAGGAGTGTAATCCTACATTATTATTATTATTATTATATATTTATATAGTCCCTGATATATTCTGCAGCACTTTACAGAGTACATTCTCATGTCATTAACTGTCCTCAGAGGGGCTCACAATCTAATCCTACCATAGTGTAATGTCCTACCATATTATTATGTGTTTATATAGCCCTGATATCTTCTGCAGTACTTTACAGAGTACATAGTCATGTCACTGACTGTCCTCAGGGCTCTTTCACATTAGGGCAGACTTTGTGCGTTAACGCAAACGGCAGCTGTTTGCGTTAACCAAGGTAAGATGAAAGTCCATAGACTTTCATTTTACCTTTCACACTCGATGCTGCGTTTCGATGCGTTGCGGTTCCGACGCACCCGGGCGCAGTTTTTCCTCCAACGCACCCGCGAGCCGGCGTTTTCCGTCGGGTTTAATTACCAGCTACCGCCGCTGATTGCGTCGCACCGCAGATACCCGACGACACGCCGCAGGCAGACAACGCGTGCAGGAGAACGGCTCCTGTTCGCGTTGTCTGATGTGAAAGAGCCCTTAGAGGAGCTCACAATCTAATCCCTACCATAGTCATAGTCTAATGTTCTACCATATTATTATTATGTATTTACAGGGCCGGATTTACCATAAGGCACTGTAATCACATGCCTACAGGCAGGGCCGGCTCTACCATTAAGGCAAAGGAGGCAGCTGCCCCAGGGCCCCAGAGCTTGTAGGGGCCCCCAGTGGCTACAAGAGGAAAAAAACATTTTTTAAATCGGCCTTATAGTTTTTGAGAAAATCGATTTTAAAGTTTCAAAGGAAAAAAAAAACACATTTAAAAACCTGCCGACTTTAATGGTTAATAGCAAATCCACCTTAAATGCTAGAAACCCTAAATTTGCAGGATATGTTAAGGAGATCATTAGGAATAAGAGGAAAAAAACAATTTTTCAAAAAGACCTTATAGTTTTTGAGAAAATCGATTTTAAAGTTTAGAAGGAAAAAAGTATAGTTTTAAATGCGGTAAATGTAACTTTTAGTAGCAAACCTAACGGTAGTGTAATTTTACATGCATCAAACGAAAGTGCAATAAATTTCCTGATGGGGTTTCCAGGGGGGTCTATATGCAGCCGCATCGCTTTGGCCATAGCCGCAATATGGCTGTATGAAGATCCCTGGCATTTTTTCCTATTTTCCCAATTTTTTTTTTATGTTTAGAGTGTGGGAATTTAAAAAAAAAAAAAATTATGTGGGGTCCCCACTCCTGAAACTTTTTAACCCCTTGTCCCCCATGCAGGCTGGGATAGCCAGCCAGGGCAGCACGGTGGCGTAGTGGCTAGCTCTCTCGCCTTGCAGCGCTGGGTCCCTGGTTCGAATCCCAGCCAGGGCACTATCTGCAAAGAGTTTGTATGTTCTCTCCGTGTCTGCGTGGGTTTCCTCCGGGCACTCCGGTTTCCTCCCACATTCCAAAAACATACAGATAAGTTAATTGGCTCCCTCTAAAATTGGCCCTAGACTACGGTACTTACACTACATAATATAGACATATGGCAATGGTAGGGATTAGATTGTGAGCTCCTTTGAGGGACAGTTAGTGACAAGATATATATATACACACTGTACAGCGCTGCGTAATATGTCGGCGCTATATAAATACTAAATAATAATAATAATAATGTGGAGCTCTGACCGATTGGGACTTCACACCCTGACTATACCAGCTGCAAAAAAGGTCCCCTAATGCCGATTTTTGTTCCGGGGTATATGTTGGGGGGGCCCCCCAGGTTTATTTTGCCCTGGGGCCCCATTGTTGCTTAAACTGGCCCTGCCTACAGGCGCCTGATGATGTAAAGGCGGCTCACTCCCCTCCCCAAGCTCCTCTCTCTTTTTCTATGAGAGTCCTGATGAGAGGGTCAATGGGAGGTTATTCACCCAGCTCTCAGCATTCCACTGACGAGATCTCCCTTCAGTCAGGGGCACATCTAGCTACTTAATACTGAGGTTCCAATCCTCAGGCTACCTAATACTATGGGGCACCTCTAGCCACTTAATATTGAGGGTACCTCTGGCTACCTAATACTAAGGGGCACCTGTAGCTACCTATGATGGGCAAGGGAAGTAAGGGAGAAGTGACAGCTGGGACAGCCAAGCACACCTGTGGTGCAGTTTGGTGGAGGGTTTGTAGGTTCATAGAGGGTGAACTCTAAGGTGCCAGGACATCTGTGGCTGTGCCTACAGGCTCCAAATCAGCAGTTGGCTGATGGTGTAATGGTTAAGGGCTCTGCCTCTGACACAGGAGACCAGGGTTCGAATCTCGGCTCTGCCTGTTCAGTAAGCCAGCACTAATTCAGTAGGAGACCTTTGGCAAGTCTCCCTTAGGCCCGGTTCACACTTGCGGTGGCCCTCCGGAATCGCCGTGCCGGAGCCGCACCGCTTGCAGAACGGACGGAACGGACGCACGGCATAGCAATGAAAGCCTATGCGTCCGTTCACATGCGTCCGTTCTGCCGAACCGGAGCCGGACCGGATCCGGGCCGGATCCGGACTCCGGCCTCCGTTCCAACATGCGCTATTTTTTCATCCGGCTCCTCCGGCAGCCGTATTCGGGGCGGAGCCGGACTGCACCATCCGGCCAATACAAACCAATGGGAACCGGAGAGCGCACAACACACTGGCTGAGAAATCCGGATGTTCTACCCCACTTCCTATGGGGATTGTTGCGGCGATATTGGATGGGGACACATGGGCAAGCATTTTGGAGTGGAGCAGCACAGCTGGATCCGGATCCGGAGATGTTGGCAGCATGTCGCAGGTGGAGGTGAGTGCTAAACAGCAGAGGGCCTGATTCCACAGGTCCCCCTTCTGCTGACCTCCCAGACCCCAACATTTTTTTTGTTTTTAACGTTACTTTTGCCAAACGGATCCGGATCGCATCCTGATGGACACCTGATGCAACCTGACCGGATCCGGATCGGATCCGGATCAGAACCGTACGGTTCCGATCCGGATCCGGTCAGGTCATCCGGTCCGTTTGGCAAACAACCGCAAGTGTGAACGGGGCCTTACACTGCTACTGCCAATAGAGCGCGCCCTAGTGGCTGCTGCTCTGCTCTGGCGCTTTGAGTCCGCAAGGAGAAAAGCGCAATATAAATGTTATTTGTCTTTGTCTAAATCCGGGCCTGTATATTTATATAGCACTGACATCATCTGCAGCACCTTACAAAGTACATAGTCATGTCACTGACTGTCCTCAGAGGAGCTCACAATCTAATCCTACCATAGCCTAATGTCCTACCATATTATTAGTATGTATTTACAGGATCTTCTAAAAAAATTTGCATATTGTGATAAAGTTCATTATTTTCTGTAATGTACTGATAAACATTAGACTTTCATATATTTTAGATTCAAATACACACAACTGAAGTAGTTCTAGCCTTTTATTGTTTTAATATTGATGATTTTGGCATACAGCTCATGAAAACTCAAATTTCCTATCTCAAAAAATTAGCATATTTCATCCGACCAATAAAAGAAAAGTGTTTTTAAAACAAAAAAAGTCAACCTTCAAATAATTATGTTCAGTTATGCACTCAATACTTGGTCGGGAATCCTTTTGCAGAAATGACTGCTTCAATGCGGCGTGCCATGGAGGCAATCAGCCTGTGGCACTGCTCAGGTGTTATGGAGGCCCAGGATGCTTCGATAGCGGCCTTAAAGAGAACCCGAGGTGGGTTTGAAGAATATTATCTGCATACAGAGGCTGGATCTGCCTATACAGCCCAGCCTCTGTTGCTATCCCAAACCCTCCTAAGGTCCCCCTGCACTCTGCAATCCCTCATAAATCACAGCCACGCTGCTGACAAACAGCTTGTCAGAGCTGGATGTGTTTATCTCTATAGTGACAGTCTGCTGCTCTCCCCGCCTCCTGCAGAACTCCAGTCCCCGCCTGCATCCCTTCCCTCCCTGCTGATTGGAGGGAAGGGACGGGGGCAGGTACCGGAGCTATGCAGGAAGCGGGGGAGCAGCTGAGACTGACACTACAGATGTAAACAGAGCCTCACAGCATGGCTGTGATTTATGAGGGATTGCAGAGTGCAGGGGGACCTTAGTGGGGTTTGGGATAGCAACAGAGGCTGGGCTGTATAGGCAGATCCAGCCTCTGTATGCAGATAACATTCTTTAAACACACCTCGGGTTCTCTTTAAGCTCATCCAGAGTGTTGGGTCTTGCGTATCTCAACTTTCTCTTCACAATATCCCACAGATTCTCTATGGGGTTCAGGTCAGGAGAGTTGGCAGGCCAATTGAGCACAGTAATACCATGGTCAGTAAACCATTTACCAGTGGTTTTGGCACTGTGAGCAGGTGCCAGGTCGTGCTGAAAAATGAAATCTTCATTCTTTGGGTAAAGATGGCTGCTATTTTTAACATTACTATCCGTGGCTCCGGTTTTCATCAGGTTTTAAAAACGGAGCCACGGATACATTTCCGGGCCTAGTGTGCACCTACTCTTAAAGAGACACTGAAGCGAGACTAAATCTCGCTTCAGGTCTTATATATAGCAGGGGCACGTGTGCCCCTGCTAAAACGCCGCTATCCCGCGGCTTAACGGGGGTCCCTTCACCCCCAACCCACCCCCCGCAAACCTGGGTCGGAAAAAGGTCGCTGGAGCTGATCTTCCTGGAGGCAGGGCTAACGGCTGCAGCCCTGCCTCCAGTCGCGTCTATCAGACGCGCATCGCCGCCTCTCCCCCGCCCCTCTCAGTGAAGGAAGACTGAGAGGGGCGGGGGAGAGGCGGAGGTACGCGTCTGACAGACGCGCATGGGGCAGGGCTGCGGCGGTTAGCCCTGCCCCAACCAGGAAGCGCTCCCCCGCTGCTCGGAGGGGGTTTGGGGGGACAGGGACCCCCGTTAAGCCGCGCTATAGCGGCGTTTTAGCAGGGGCACGCATGCCCCTGCTAGCTATGAGGTCTGAAGCGAGATCTATTCTCGCTTCAGACTCTCTTTAAGGCTCATACACACATCAGACTATAGTCTTTGGAAAATGAAAGATCACAGACCTATCTTACCACCCTTCCTGTAGTATGAGAGCCATACATCCACAGTCTATTCTATTGAGCTGAACTCCCCATCAGAAAAAAATCTTTGCAAGATGCTGCACACACAGATGCTGTACAGACACAAAAGATCAGTATCTGCAAAAGATCCGTTCCTGCAAATTGCATTGATAGTCTATGAGATCTGCAGATCATCATACACACCTTGTTTAACTGACATTCATCTGCAGATCAGATCCACCAGGATGGATTTTCAGATCTACAGATGAATGTCAGTTAAACACGGTGTGTATGATGATCTGCAGATCTCACAGACTATGAATGCAATTTGCAGGAACAGATCTTTTGCAGATACTGATCTTTTGTGTGTGTGCAGCATCTTGCAAAGATTTTTTTCTGATGGGGACTTCAGCTCCATAGAATAGACTGTGTAGGTGTGACTCTCATACTACATGACGGGTGCGGGTGGTAAGATTGGTCTGTGATCTTTCATTTTCCAAAGACTATAGTCTGATGTGTGTATGTGCCTTTACTCTGTTCTCTGCACGGGGTTTCACACATTCAGACACACACGGTAAGCAGAAAGTGCATGCAGAAAACCACACACAGAAAACTGACAGCAGTAAAGCGCTGGGTGCATGTTCTCTTTCTCTATCTCTGCTCTCTGCACAGGGTTTACCACATACAGACACACACGGTAAACAGAAAGCGCATACAGAAAAACGCACACAGAAAACTGACAGACAAGTGTGCTCCCTGCCTATAGGCTACAATAAATAAGGCACACACCAAATTCCTACCTATCTGTCCTCCATGGCGAACATAATAATCCGCAGACACTTCCTCCATACTATTATCTCTATATAATAACCCCCGGCATCAGACAAGCCATTCCCCTCCCCCCTTTCTCTTCCACCTCCTCCTCTTCCGCTTCATCCGAGTTCCTATTGTTTGTTGCCCTCCCTTCTCTGTTCTCTGAAGCACCTGGCCCATCTTCCTTAATCATTCTCTTTTATTTAGTGACCAACAGTCTCACCCACAATGGTAACCACAGCCGAGCACGCCCGCTCTTTATGATATACACTATAGGTAGTGAATCTCACAGTCCATGAACTGACGTCCTCTGCAGCATATCTCAGGCAATATCAGCATTAACCATTTAGGGACAATGTAACGCATTAAAACGTCATGTTCGCCGCTATTAATGGCAACAGGACGTTTTAATAAGTTACATTGTAACTCTGCTGCTGTGTGCGAGCGGGCGCGCTCCCGCTGCGCGCGCACGTCGGGTCCCGCGGCTTGGTGATTGGACCAGGGAATCACATGGTCCCTGGGCCAATCAAGTGCCAGTAACAAGGCAGATCATTGTTACAAGCCAGTAACAATGATCTGTCCTGTAGTGTCAGTAAACAAAGTTGCTTTCTCCCTCCCAGCTCATCTGTCACCTCAGACTGCTGTCAATCAGCATTCAGAGGTGACAGGAGCTGTGAGGGAGAAAGACTGTGATTGTGGTAGGATTTTTATATTTTTAAATAAAATTTTATCCCCATACTTTTTTATTAACCCCTTATCCTCCCCCTCCTTTGCCATTTACTGGTTTTCTGTTTTATTTTAGTACTTCTTAGTACTTTTCTGTACTTTTTCACCCCTCTTTTACCCTTACTCTGATATTTCTATCTATACTTTCTATCTATATTCTTTCTTTTCATCTTCATATAAAAAAAAAATAAAATAAAAAAAAAAAAATCTTTCTGTTATTGATCAATCGCTTGGTTGATCGATCGATCTGTCTGTCTGTCTATCCCATCCATATCATCCATCTATCTATCTATCTATCTATCTATCTATCTATCTATCTATCCCCTTTGCTTACTATGGCGAGGAGACTGTATTCTGTTGAGGAGGCAGCCGTCTACCTTCAGCAGAGCAGCAGCAGTGGGGACGATTCAGGGAGCGAATGGCACCCAACGAGCAGCAGCTCTGAGTCAGATTCTGACAGTTCAGAGAGCGTTGGGCAGCCGTCTCGCCGCTTCAGGAGGGATGATGAGTCCACTGTTCAGGGCCCTTCAGAATCCACCGCAGGGGGCTCGGTGGGTAGCACAGCTGCAGCTAGCAGCACAGGCCAGAGGGGAACCACTGTCCAGGGCCCTTCAGATGCCACCGCAGGGGGCTCAGTGGGTAGCACTGCTGCAGCTAGCAGCAGAGGCCGAAGGGGAGCCAGGCAAAGGCAGGTACGCCCACCGGTACCTGAGGACATAATTCGGGGCACCTGGTCACCCGCTAACCTTGTAGCACCCAACATCCCGCCTTTTACAGGGGCAAGCGAAATATTAGTGCCCACTGACAACTTCGGGCCTGCTGACTTCTTCCATCTCTTTGTGGGTGATGATTTGCTGCAGCACATTGTGGAGCAAACCAATTTGTTTGCACAGCAGTATATTGCCCAGAAGCCCACCTGCTATTTGGCTGAGAAATGGGAGCCCACCACCATACCTGAGCTAAAGGTGTTTCTGGCCCTAACACTACACATGGGCATACTCCAACAGCCAGAAATAAGACTGTACTGGTCTAAGGACTTTATGCACGCAACACCCCTGTTTCCAGCTTCCATGAGCAGGCAGCGCTATGAGGCTCTTATGAAGTGCCTGCACTTTGCCGACAATTCGGACAATGTCCCCAAAGGTGATCCTGCCCATGACAAGCTTTTTAAGCTGAGGCCCATACTCACCCACCTCAGTACAAAATTTAGCGAGGTGTACACCCCAGAGAGAGAGGTTGCAGTGGATGAATCCCTCCTACCCTTCCATGGCAGATTAGGGATAAAACAATATATCCCAAGTAAGGCTGCCAAGTATGGGATAAAATTGTATAAACTTTGTGAGAGCAGCACTGGCTACACCTATTCTTTTTTTCTGTATGAGGGCAAAGATAGCCATTTGCAACCAGCTGGGTGCCCACCATACATGCCAACCAGTGGGAAAATTGTGGTGGAACTAGCCAACCCACTCCTCCACCAAGGCTATCATTTGTACGTGGGTAACTTCTACACCAGCATTCCCCTTTTCAAATTTTTATATTCTGCAGAGACTGGTGCCTGTGGGACAGTGAGGCCAAACCGCAAAGGCCTCCCACCACAGGTGGTTAATAAAAAATTATCGAAAGGGGAAACACACAGTCTCAGAAGTGGTGAGCTCCTGGCTATAAAATTCAGGGACAAGAGAGACGTCATGGTCCTGACTTCAATTCATAATGAAGAAGTGGTTCCTGTCACAACCTCCAGAGAGCGGATCGAGAAGCCAATGGCATTGGTCGACTACACAAAAAATATGGGTGCGGTGGATCTTGCGGACCAAATGCTCTCCTACTACTTTTTAAAAAAAAAAAAGAGGGCCTGGTACAAAAAAGTTTTTTTTTACCTCCTGCAGATGGCCATGCACAACGCATTTGTGCTTTATAAAAAGAAATGCCACGGTGACAGCTACCTCCCGTTTATGCGACAAGCTTTGAGATCGCTGATCAATGAAAGCGTCAACCTTATGGAGGAATACAATCCAATGCAACTGGATGGAGCAGTTCGCCTAAGGGGAAAACATTTTCCTGCCCTGATCCCCCCGAACCCAATTAAGGCGAAGCCACAGAAGCGATGCCGGGTGTGCACCAAGCACAAGAGGCGGAAAGACAGCAGATACCACTGCCCAAAGTGCCCCTCACAGCCGGGACTCTGCGTTGCCGGCTGCTTTGAGGCATACCATACCCTCAGCAGCTATTAGACTTTATTTTTTATTTTATTTTTTTTTCTTCATTACCCTAAATTTTCACTGGACTTTTTCCTCTCTACTTTTATTTGCCACTTACTGTCCCTCAAAGGAACTCACAATTACCACTAGTTAACATTACCACCTTTTTTGGGGGTGTGGGAGGAAACCCAGAAGCTTAGAGGAAACCCAAGACTCCTACAACCTGCAAATAGTTTTTTCCCATTTGGACTTGCTGCTGCAAGGCGAGAGCGTTTGCCACAGGACTTTACTCTGCAGACCACCCCCCATCTTCTGACCACTGGCTTTCCTTGGCGTATGACCTCTGGCCTTTCTCCATCCTGCTAGACCTGCAATGGTGAGTTCCAATGTATCTGTCATTCATGTTATGGATAGTGATTTAGGCCTCACCTAAATTATTCTATTTGCAACTGAGTAGGCCTGAGTCTCTAGTTTTCAGAATGGTAACATTTGTGTCTTTTATTGAATGGTCTTAAGGTGGCCACTAATGATCCAATCTTTTTCATCCAATCTTACCATTTATATGTAATATAAGGTAACTGCCTTAAGTATCCATTCAGTATATTCACTCAATTTACCCTTGTACTACGTAGATTTGGTATGATTGGATGAAAAAGATTGGATCATTAGTGGCCACCATTACACTCCTGGGGCTTTGAGAAGAAAGAATTACATTGTTGCATTTGGTAAAAAAAGGGCCTTAAAAAATACATTGGCGCTGCTCATGATTAACAGTGTATTATGTGGCCAAAACACTATCTGATGATGTGTATAGGGTATCATTTTAACCGTGACAAGCAGGAGAAGAGAATTTGGGGTGTTTGAGAGATTATGCATATGTCATTTGAATTGTTTTTTCATGCCAAAGTAAAGAAAACTGTAAAAAAAAAAACATTTTCAAAGTTACGGTGCAATTTCATCAAAACCGCAAAAGTGCAAATGTTACTCAATATGTATATTTGGGTAGGTCTGGTTCTCTAGTTTTCAGAATGGTATAATTTATGACCTATATCCAATGTTCTGAGACACCAGGGGTTTTGCTAGGAAAGTATGACTGTATTGTTTCTGGTGCAAAAAATGGCCTTGAAAAATACATTGTGCTGCTCATGATTAACAGTGTATTATGTGGCCAAAACACTATCTGATGATGTGTATAGGGTATCATTTTAACCGTGACAAGCAAGAAAAGATAATTTGGGGTGTTTGAGAGATTATGCATATGTCATTTGATTTTGATTTTTTGGCAAACTGAATGAGAAGCAATAAAACTGTTATTTCCATATACTCTGTACCAAAATAAAACACTTGTAAAAAACACCAAAAGTGACAGAATTGAAAACCGAATGCATAAATAGTTACCTTAGGGACTCAGCTTTTAAAATATGTATGCTATGAGGGTGAACTACTGTTATATTTGCAAATAAGGGCTTGAATTCATTGGTAGTATGCAATGAGAAAACAAAAACACAACATAGGAAAAATACACCTTTATTTCCAAATAATATATTGTCACCATACTTTGCACTAGGGACATAATTTATATATTGTAATAACCAGGACAAATAGGCAGATAAAATGTGTGTGTTTTATGCACATTAGCAGTGTTTATTTTAAAACTATAGGGGATGAAAATGGAGAAATCGTGTATTTTTTCATTTTTTTCCTTGTTTTTCCCTTTAAAATGCATAAAAAGAAAAGGTATTACTGAAAATAAATATCGCCTCCAAAAAGCCTATTTAGTGGCAATAAAAACAAGGTATTGATCAATTTGCTGTGATAAGTAGTGAAAAAGTTATTGGTGAATGAAAGGGAGGAGCGCTGAAAGGTGAAAATTGCTCTGGTCCGTTAGGGTAAAAACCCTTGGGGGTGAACTGGTTAATGGCCACACACGATACAATAAAATGATCCGATTTTACAGTAATTTGATAAATAAGATCGGATTTCCAGAGAAATGAAAAGGTTTTTTTTCATTCGTGCATGAAATCCGATCGAATTTCCCGTTTTTATGTAATAAAAGTTGTTCAGGAGTGCTGGATTTTTCTGATCAATTTTTATGAAAATTGAATGTTGTGTGGTAGATTGTCAGTTTATTAATATATATACACCCAAGCTACTTTCTCAGAGTTTCCAATAATTTTTATCCTAATTGAGGAAAAATTGAACATAGGTGTGTGGTACATTGGTCAGATTTATGAAATGTTACAATCAGTCAGAGAAATTGATTGCAATCCTTGAATTGAACAGATATTTAAAAAATTGTATGGTGTGTGGCCACCTTTAAGCAGATCAGAGTTACTACCATTAAGGTGCCCATTAACGGTACAATTAACTTCAGATGCAATCTTTCGATGCAGTGTGAATGATTGTAACTAATCGGAAGGTAATGATCAATTGTTTCCATTAATGGATCAATTTAAGAAGGTTTTACATTCCGATTTGATCATAAAATCCAGCTTTCGGATTGATAAGGTTTCCTTTTCCAATCGACCAAAGAATCGTATAACATCAATTTTCACCACAAATAGTGCAGTTTTCTATACCATTCAATTGAAAAAAAGTGCATCATGCAAAGTGCAAAAATCGAATCTGAAGGAAAATTGTACCATCAGGGCACCCTTAGCCTGATCTGCTTAGGCTGGGAGCACACTTGTTTGTACAGAAAAGCATGCCGTTTCTAAACCTGTGCTGTGCCTCTGACACAGGAGACCAGGGTTCGAATCTTAGCTCTTCCTGTTCAAGCCACTGAAGCCAGCACCTATTCAGTAAGGAGACATTGGGCAAGACTCCCTAACACTCATACTTTCTACTGAGCGCGCCCTAGTGGCTGCAGCTCTGGCGCTTTGAGTCCGACAGTAGAAAAGCGTTAAATAAATGTTCTGTCTTGTTTTGTCGTAATGCTGATTGCAGCCATAGCGGTGCTCAATGACCAATAGCCGGAGCTCAAATTAGCAAAAAGATGAGGCAATATGGCCGCCGGCAAAAGCCAGAGCCCAAATTACATGCCACATTCTGCAATTCGGAGTGGAAATAGTATTTAGGGCAGGCAGGAGTTTGGCTACAGCGGGGTGAGCCGTCTTTCATTTTCACCCTGCGTCCAAATTTGCCTGCACAAAGTTTTAATGTACGCTGCAGTTTGGACATGGACAGGTAGAGTATACAGCACCAGGGAGCACAATTTACATTGACTGGGGTATTGAGGCTACCCATTCTGGTAAAAGCAGCAGATTTCTGGCAGCACTACAGGACAATTACTTGACTCAAATGGTAACGGAACCAACTAGGGGGAATGCGTTACTGGATCTGATCATTTCTAATAGACCAGATAATGTATCAAATGTGCAGGTTCAAGAACATTTGGGAAATAGTGATCACAACATGATAACGTTTGATCTGGTGACTGATAGGCCACGGGGCAGCGGGACCACTAAAACTATGAATTTTAGAAAAGCAAAGTTTAATCAAATTAGGCAGGCACTATGTTTGGTGAACTGGGATAATGTACTACAAGGGGAGGACACTGAAGGGAAATGGCAAGCTTTTCAACTTATTCTCAACCAATATTGTAGTATGTATATCCCATATGGAAACAAAATGTCTAGGAATAAAAAAGGCCTCTATGGATGAATAGAAAGGTTAGGGATAAAATGAAGAGGAAAAAGAATGCCTATAAGGTCCTAAAACAGGAGGGGACCGAGGCTGCACTAAGCAATTATAAGGAGTGCAATAAAAATTGTAAAAAAAGAAATTAGGCTGGCAAAGATCGAAGCTGAAAATCAAATCGCTAGGGATATCAAATTTAACCCAAAAAAGGTTTTACAAGTACATCAACTCTACAAAAAGAAAGGTTGACTGTATAAGACTCCTAAAGGATGAGGGTGGGAACTCAATGGTGGATGACGAAGGTAAGGCAGAGTTATTAAATGCTTTCTTTGCTTCTGTCTTCACAAAGGAAACAGCACTGTTGCAAATTACAGAGGCAGAAGAGTCTCTATCTTCTAATTGTAATATTAAATACGTAACGCAGGAAGAAGTGAAGGCAAGACTAAATAAATTAAAAATAGACAAGGCACCTGGCCCGGATGGCATGCACCCTCGGGTCCTAAGGGAATTAAGTTCAGTTATAGATAAACCCCTTTATCTTATCTTTTGTGACTCTCTTTCAACTGGCAGAGTCCCAGTGGATTGGCGTACAGCCCACATTTTCCCAGAGGGATAAATCAAAATTTCGGGATCTAATGAGAAGAATATATTTTTACTTCTCAATCAACGGATCTCATCCTAGTTCTCAAGGAAAGCTGTGCTCTCCCATTTTTGTGAGAGACACTTTAAAGTGTACCCAAGCTGAAGCTCGGAGCAAAGAGGAAATACCTGAGACAGAAGCCTCTGGATCCTGTAGAGGCTTCCCGTGGCCTCTTCCTGTCCCCCGCTGCCGCTTGCGGACGCCCAAAAGATTTCTGGCAGTGGGCGTGTCAGAAATATAATCGGGGCTGCGTTCCTTTTCTGGTACGAGTACGGCGGTTCCTGGGTAGTAAGCCGGAGCTGCTTGTGCATGAGCAGCTTCATGATACTGTGCAGATGTGCACGGGTGCAGCATGACCCTGCTTGTGCTTGAAGAGGAGCGCTTCCTGGATCTTCAGAAGCGTCCGCTAGTGGCAATAGGAGGGAGGAGCACCCGGGAAGCCTCTATAGCAGTGCTGTCCAACTTCATGGGCAGGGGGTGTGTCTAGCTGGAGGGGGCAGAGCATCAATGTCCTGGCTACAGGGGCGGAGCCAAGTGCAAAAAAAAGGTGGACCTGCCAGAGGAGGGGCCCTAACACAAAAAATAGTCCGGGCAAGTGAGTGCGGCCGGGGGCTGCCAGTTGGACAGCACTGATCTATAGGATGCAGAGGCTTCCCTCTTCTTAAATATTTATTTTTCACCTGAGCTTGCGCTCAGGTTCACTTTAAAGGACAACTAAAACGAGAGGGATATGGAAGCTGCCATATTTATTTCCTTTTAGGCTTCTTTCCCACTAAGACGTTGGGTTAGGTGCTATGTTAGGGTCGCATAATGTGCACCTAACGTAACGCATAGTAAGGGTTGAAGCTGGACGTCAGATCGAGCCGCGTTATGCGGCTCTTCATGCGTCCTGTGATGCAGTGATGCGTACTCTTGGACGCATGCGTCATCACGTGGTCCCGCCAGCCAATCGCTGCACAGAGCGGCGCTCCAGGAAGTAAACACTGCACGTCACACCGTGCAGTGAATATTAATTAGCCATGTGCCTGGCCAAGGAGGAGGAGGGGAAACCTCCTCCTTCAATGTGATGTGCGAACAGTCTAACGCGGCTCAGCCGCTTATAACGCACAGCATGCAGCACTTTGTTTTTGCCTTCTGCGTTACAATGTAACGCAACGTGGGCACTGTGAACAGCCCATTGATTTTTCATTGCTGTGCGGTGGGCTGCGTTACAGGCTGCAATAACGTGCGCCTGTAACGTCCCACTGTGAAAGCAGCCTTAAGCAATACCAGGATCCTGCTGATCCTCTGCCTCTAATACTTTTAGCCATAGCCCCTGAACAAGCATGCAGCAGATCAGATGTTTCTGACATTATTGTCAGATCTGACAAGATTAGCTGCATGCTTGTTTCTGGTGTGATTCAGACACTACTGCAGCCAAATGAATCAGCAGGGCTGCCAGGCAACTCGCATTATCTGAAGGGAAATAAATATGGCAACCTCCATATCCCTTTCCCTTCAGATGACCTTTAAGGCAGGGTTTGCACTTGATTTGCATACATTTTCCGACACATTAATTCATGATAGAACTTATGACCCATGTAAGTCAATGGGCTTCTTTGCACCTCAATCTGATTTTCGCATGCGAAAAAAACCCTGCGCAAGCCTGCAATTAAAGTCCGCACATCACATGTGTTTACTCAATAACAATCATTAGGTACTGTGGCAAAAACGTGCGCGGTTATAACGCAGACAAATGTTTATAGTGTCCAATGATTTGCGTGTGAAAATGTGCATTTTCCAGACAGAGGCACACGAATCTCCGTCTCCTGTGATGACTAAGTAGCGATGATAATGTGCATCTAATTATCCCAGCCGGATCTGCAGCCAGGAGTCTGTATACACCTTGTGATTATGCACTGCTCCCATTATAGAATATTGTATATTGACACAGGGCGGCCGGCTACAAGCAGACAATCTCAGTGATTATATATTTGTAGAGGCCTGGATGATGCAAACAGCTCAGTGACTGCAGCCAGCAGGATGGGGAGGAGGATTTTACCTCCAGATCAGGTCACAGGTTCCCAGACATGGCCTTCAACATACAGAGGAAACATATAGTGCACTCCAACAGCGGTTCTGAGTGTTTTTAAAAATGCTTGCGCTTTGGCTAATGTATTTCAATGGGATGGTGCACACCAGAGCGATTCGTTTTTCCCCCAAATGCAAACTCAGGTCCTGCAGCATTTTTGCTGGTTACTGAGGCGATTCAGCGTCAATGCTAAAGTATAGGAAAGTGGAAAATCGATCTGAAAAGCGCTAGATCAGAACGGTTTTCCAGGCGTTTTTGTTACAGAAGCTGTTCAGTTAGTTATACTTCAACAAAATATGAAAAACACTACACCAAAACGCTCCAAAAACACTAGGCATGCTTGGAAAATTGCTAGGCACATGCCTAGAATTGCCTTAAAAAAATCACTTCAAAAAGCGCTAAGTGTTTGCTTTTATGCTAGCACTTTTTGGTGTCCACTGGCCCGTAGGCCTAGTTCACACTACAAAGCGGAAGCGCTAAGCGCTTTTGTGAGCGATTTTGTGAAGGAATTGCTGGTATTTGTTTGTACAGTTTGCATTTTTTAAAGCAATTTTGTATGTATTTTTGTTTTGCGATGTTCTGTGCGCAAACAGGTAGTGCCCTCTGACCCGGAACTGAATGTCTTCTAAAGCAGATTTGCCTGAAAAACGCTCACAAAATTGCTATTCAAAGCACTTTCAAAGCGATTTGCAATTTTCCTATACCTTGCATTGAAGCCCAATCGCTCAGAAAATGGCGCAGGACCCGCACTTGCGATTGGAAAGAAAGCTCAACCCTTATGTGAGAACACTCACATAGTATTTCATTACACAAGTGTTTTTTGGTTTTTTTCTAAAAACGCTAGTGATGGAAAGAAAGCTCAAAAAGCGCACGGTGTGAACCAGCCCTTAGGCCTGCAAGAGCTTTTTCTAAGCGCTTGTGATTTGAAAAGCTCTTGCTAATGTAATGCTATGGGTGTGATCCCACTTGAGTGATGTGATTTTATAAAAATCCCCCATAGCATTGCATTAGCGAGAACTTTACAAATAACTTAAGCTAAAAAAGCTCTTGCAATGTGAACCAGCTCTCACTGTGGAAGTCGGACAGCCTCAGGGCCCTTCCTACACAGCTCTCCGCAGGCTTGAAGTGGAACAGTGTGAGGCCCAGTGCACACCAAAACCGCGATTCTAGGCATTAGAGACGTTTTCTAAACATGCATAGCGTTTTTTGGAGCGTATTTGTGTAGCAGATTACAAATATTGTTACAGTAAAGCTGTTACTGAACAGCTACTGTAACAAAAACGCCTGGAAAACTGCTCTGATCTAGCGTTTTCCAGAGCGGTTTGAGCTTTTCCTATACTTTACATTGAGGCAGAAACGCTTCTGCAAACTGCAAAAATACTGCAGTACCCACGTTTGCGGTTTGCTAAAAACCTCAAACCACTGGTGTGCACCATCCCATTGAAATACATTAGCCAAGCATTTTCATAGGCGGAAGCGGTTTGGAAAACGCTACAAAAATCGCTTGGTGTGAAAATCTAGATGGCAACCCCGATATCATTCCCTGGCATTATGATTATTTCCGTGCAATATTTTCACAAGCTTTTAGACCCTAAAAACAAGAAAAAGGAAAAAAAAACATACCACAGAGATATCTGCAGCAGCTCCTGCATATAACTCACTCAGGCACTGGATTACTGATCTGAGCTGCGGATTTCAGTCCCGAGACTGACTCGGGGTTACCGCTAAGGGGGTTAAAGTGTACCTGAGTCGGAGCTCGTGTTCACAAACACATACTTATCTAATGGCTTGTACACACGGTCAACAAATCGCATGACCAATCCGACGACATGACCAACCGCATGACAACCTGTTGACATGACCTTTATTTCCACATGGCCAAACCAACTAAACAACCCAACTCATTTACATAGTGCACACGCAAGATGCACGACATGGCCGCATTCACAAGCTGTTCAAACGACTTACACACGTGGCCAACTGCACGATATCAGCCCAACAGTCCTGTGAGACGATTGGATCAGGCAAACCACCTTTTATCAGTCATTCATCTAGTCGTTTGCCACATGTACACATGCCCAATTATCGTCCAACAGACCAAATTGGGCGGAATAGTTGCACGTGTGTATGAGCCTGGATCCTAATGAGGCTTCTCTTGCCGTCCTCTGGTCTCCCATTAAAGAGTGTGGACCATCCAAAGATTACCGACAAGGGCTGGTCAGTAATCTGATCGGGGCCGCCCTTCTCTTTATGCTCAAGTACGCGGTACGCCAGAGCTGCTAGCGCATATGCACAACTGTGCTTGCGTGACAGCAGCATATCCACGCTGGTATCAGAAGAGGGGCACGCCCCAGATCAGCTGGAGGGTCCCGGCAACAAAGACAGCACGGGAAGTCATTAGTATCCAGAGGCCTCCCTCTCCTAAGGCTACGTTTCCACTGTAGCTTGAAATATAACGGCCAACAAATCGTATAAGATTTTTCTGATTGGCGAAAATTTGTGTGTATATTTGGACGGGTTATGTGCATAATCTGCCTAGTAACAGATTAGTCATGACTGCTGACAACTTCATGTAACCATGGATTTAATGCAAATTTTCACGCAAAAATTTGCGTTGCTATGCTTTGCCTATGCAAAGCATTGTACGCGAATCGTACATGATATCCGAAAAAATGTTGCAGGACCTCAGATTTTTTCACACGTACAAAAATTCGCATTGAATGGAAACAGCCCCATTCACTACCATTAGTTGCCAAATCAATGCAAATTTTCTGAGAGAAAAATCTGACACAAAAAAATGCACAAGTGGAAACCTAGCTTTAGGCAAGTATAAGGGCTAGCTCACACTCGGCGCTCGGAGCGCTGCTAGCCCACGATCGCGATTTTAGCAAAAGCCTCGTGATTCTTGCACGCTTTGCGCTTGTGATTCCCGTTCAATAGAACGGGAATCACAGTACATTCGCCCCCAAAATGCTGCATGCAGCACGCTTGCGATTATTCGAAATCGCAACTGCTGCCGTGTAAATGTACCATAGGGATACATTGTAGCAGCGCTTTGCTGATCACCGGCGATCAGCAAAGTGCTGAAGAATAGCCCCAATGTGAACCAGCTCTAAGTAAGAAGTTTTGAATCAAGATGATACCATTTACTGGCTAACTTAGAAGAAAAGCAGTAAGCTTTCCGCTATGAAACCTTCCTCAGACTTGAATCATGTATCTACATCCTGTATAAATACAGGAATCAAGTCTGAGGAAGGCTTCATAGCCAAAAGCTTACTGCTTTTCTTCAAATAAATGGTATCCTGATTCAAAAAAACTTCTTACTTATACTTGCCTGAGGCTAGGTTTCCACTCTTGCGCTTTTTGTGTCAGATTTTTCTTTTACTAACACACCACTCTACTGCTAATTAGGTAAGTCTGTATTTGTGAACTCAGGCGGCTCGCACACTGTTCACGGAGACACCCTCCATGAACTGGCATGGAAGTTTCCATGCTATACCACTAACGACCAGGCGCCGCCTATCGGCGTTAGCTGATCGTTAAGGAAGCGCTTATGTGATGATGAACTTGCATATGTTCTTCCCGTGTCTGTGTGGGTTTCCTTTGGGCACTCCGGTTTCCTCCCACATCTCAAAAACATACAGATAAATTACTTGGCTTCCCCTAAAATTGGCCCTAGAATACATAGACAGGACTATGGTGGGGATTAGATTGTGAGCTCCCCTGAGGGACAGTTAAGTGACAAGACAACATACTCTGTACAGTGTTGCGGAAGATGGCGCCATATAAATACTAAATAATAATTATAATACATACAAAGCTATTAAAAGAATCCAAATCAACCAGCTGTGGTTTGACATTAGAAATTTTAATTGCAAAACACCTCAACTAACCTCACCCAGGTATGATGCGCATCTGCCTCAGAACACACACGCCAATCAATCCAAAAACTCAGCCTGCAAGAATGCAAAACTATTTACAAAGGCCTTCAGGCAGGTTGTATGGTCCAATCGCTTGGGGTTGGTTAGGGGGGGTAGATTCTTGACCTATTAGAGGGGTTGGCAGATTGTTGAGGTTCATAACAGAAGGGTCCAAATGCACCACAGACAGAAATAACAGTTTTACACGTATTAACCCTTCCTCTGCCAAAATTAAACAAATATAACAATTTGGCTGACATGTGACTTTAAAGCAGTATTCTAAAAATGTTACGTTGCAGAACTAAACTGAGGGGGGAAACAGAGGACTTTAAAGAGAAACCGCAATCAAGAATTGAACTTCATCCCAATCAGTAGCTGATACCCCCTTTCCCATGAGAAAGCTTTTCTTTTTCACAAACGGATCATCAGTGGGCTCTGAATGGCTGATATTGTGGTGAAACCCCTCCCACAGTATGATGTCATGACCATGGTTCTAACATCACACTCTGGGAGCCTTGTTGCATTGTGGGAAATAACAGCTGTTTACAGCTGTTTCCATTCCAACTGCCAAAAAAAAGCAGGCAGCATCTCCTTCCACTGACATCACCTGCCAGCAGTAAAAATTTCACCATGTGAAAAATGTCAGAATGTAAATCAGGGAGAGGAAAAAATTTACAATGGGCAAACACTGACTAAATCATTTACACATACAGTATTTGTTGTAAAAATGAAGCACTTTTTTAATTACATTATTTTCACTGGAGTTTCTCGTTAAAACATACTTCATCTCTTCCTATCATCGCCTATATACCTTTACTTTTTCTCTGTGAAGTCCCACTGCCACTAGACACCAGGGAGCTGTATAGGGGAGGAAGAAAGGATCTTTAGACACCAGAGACTGTATAGGCGGGGGTTACACAAAACACCAGGGAACTTGTACAGGGAAGGGATAGAGGGTCACTAGACACCAGGGAACTGTATAGAGGAGGGAAGGAGCATCGCTAAACACCAGGGAACTGTATTGGGGAGTCGGCATTAGTAACCAGATAACTGTATAGGGGAGGGCAGAGGGCCAGTAGACACCAGGGAAAAGTATAGGGGAGATAGTGGGGCCACTGCTAGAAGACACCAGGGAACTGTATAGGGGGAGGAGGCATAAGATGCCATGGAACTGTATAGGGGAGGGGGGCCACTAGAAACAAGGGAAATCTATAGGGGAGGGAGGGGGCCACTAGACGCTAGGGAACTGTATGGGGGGGAGGCATAAGATGCCAAGGAACTGTATAGGGGTGGGGGGCCACTAGAAACAAGGGAAATGTATAGGGAAGGGAGGGGGCCACTAGACGCTAGGGAACTGTATGGGGGGGGGGGGGGGTAGGCATAAGATGCCAGGGAACTGTATAGGGGAGGGGGGCCACTAGACACTGGGAAATGTATAGGGGAGGGGCCATTAGACACCAGGAAAATGTATAGGGGAGGGGCCATTAGACACCAGGAAAATGTATAGGGGAGGGAGGGGGCCATTAGACACCAGGGAACTGTATGGGGGGAGAGGCATAAGATGCCAGGTAACTGTATAGGGTAGGGGGGCCACTAGACACAAGGAAAATGTATAGATGAGGGAGGGGGCCACTAGACATCAGGGAACTTTATAAGAGAGGGAGGTCACTAGACATTGAGGTTGGCCTGTGACTTGGTCCCAGTGCCCAGTAGAACGATGCAGTTCATACATGCCTTTCTTCCTCCATGCACCAGTGCTTTTTTCTACTGGGCATGCCTGGACCTTTACTTACGCATGCCCAGTCCCAATGCGCTTTCATGGCCGGGGGCACGACCAGAAGGTGAAGAGGGATCCTGGTGGGCGGCAGGAAGATCCTGGAAGCCTCTGGACCATCCTGAGGATTCCCACCGCTGAGGTAAGTATCCAGATTTTACCCAGCTTCCCTTAGGTTCAGGGATGGATCTAGACCAAGTTACGCCCGCGGCAAGGTCAGGTTTTCGTGCCTAAAGGTGAGGTTTTGCGCCTAAACTGCCATTCCCCATGCAAATTTTTCTGCGTTTTTAAGAATACAACAAACTGCGCCTGGGGCAAGAGACCCGCCTGCGCCCCCAGGTTTGCTTTAAACTGCAGCATATTGAATCAAGAAGTCAGAAAGAATGGTTAACCTGAACGATAGACATAACCTGTCCTCTGGGAAAAAGGCACTCCATTGGTCTAGAGTTCAGAGGTGTCTTATCAGCTGCCTGGAATTGTTAATCCTAATAGGCACACATTAGACCGCCACACGCGACAGTAGCTGGTCAGGGAAGCATCTCAGAAAAGAAAACTAAAGGCTTTTGTTATGTAAAATTTACAAGCAAAGCATAAGACAGAGTGGCATCAGGCAGTACTTCCAGGCTAACACCTATGCAGAAAGCAGGCAGTATGACAGACAGACCCTGCGGGGTCCCTCCAATCTCACACCTATGCAGAAAGCAAGCAGTACAGCAGACAGACCCTGCAGGGTCCTTCCAGCGGCAGTACAATAGACAGACCCTGCAGGGTCCTTCCAGCCTCACATCTGTGCAGAAAGCAGGCAGTACAACAGACAGACCCTGTGGGATCATTCCATCCTCACACCTATGCAGAAAGCAGGCAGTAAAACAGACAGACTCTGCAGGGTACTTCCAGCCTTATCGCAGATTCGATAAATTCGATCTAAAGGTGCCCATTTACGTCACAATTTTTAGTGAACAATGGTACAGTCAGTGGGTGGTATGGAAGTTGTTCACACACATACCCTCCCCCTTTCTTCTGCATTGCCGGTTGATCGAAAGCGCGATAAAACACGATTACTGTATACAAGTGGGCAGCTGAGGAAGGAGCAATGGAAGTATCCATCAAATTTATGCTGAGATCAGATTAGAATCAGTTGATAGCTCGCATGCCATTCGCTACTCCTAATGTACTGGGACAAAATCTCTCACCAGTTCAGGCTGCCACCCGTCTGTCTATAGGTGGCCACACACGATACAATAAAATGATCCAATTTTACAGCAATTCGATAAAAACGATCGTATCTCTCAAAAAAAAATCGAAAGCTTTTTTTTTTCATTCGACTGAAAAATCTGATCGGATTTCCCGTATTTTCCGATTTATATCAATCCGGAATGCCAGATATTTCTCTTCAATTTTTCTAGATTGTATGGTGTGTGTTTGTAAATGTATTAATATACACACCCTAGCAATTTTCTCAGAGTTTCCAATCAGTTTTATCATAATTGAGAAAAAATTAAACATAGGTGTGTGGTACATTGGTCAGATTTTTGAAATGTTACAATCAGTCAGAAAAATTGATTGCAATTCTAAAATTGAACAGATATTTCAAACATTGTATGGTGTGTGGCCACCTTATGGCTGGCTTTAAAGTGGACCTAAACTCAGACCTTCCGCTCTGCTCTAAAAAATACACAACATAATAACCTTTACAGAAAACATTTCTTTGTTACAGCTGATACAAATCCTGCAATAAATCTGAAGTGTGTCTACTTCCTGCTTTCATGGAAGCAGGCAGAGGGTTAACATCCTGTGTTTACCAATTAGCTGCTCTGCCGAGGCAGCCAGCTGACACAGCTGAGAGATTAAATTACAGTTGTAATTAATCACAGATAAGGGGGAATTTGACAGGCTAAACTCTCTAACTACATACAGTATACATTTCTCTCTGTTTTCCTTCTGTCCTGTGCAGGAGTTCAGGCCCACTTTAAAGATCCGGATTATTCCAAATGCCCATTTCTGAGTCTATGTAAAGCCGTTACAGTGTGTACATGGGCAATGCTGGACACAGTAACTTTTTCATGGGCCGCATGTGATAGGAAACTGCACTACAGGCCTCATCCTCTCCTATCTGGCTGCAGCTGCTGGGTGGCTCAATCAGGTGAGATCCTGTGAATGGAAAAGCAGGAACAATAATAGGATGCCAGGTGACATTTCTCAGCATCCCTGCACAAGAGAGAAAAATGTATTCTCTATGGAAGGAGGCGGGACTTGTAGACCATAAGAAGTAAGTAGCTATAAGACCACAATCTGCTCACAGGAAACTACTTGAACTCTAGATGTATAGAGACAGTATGGCAGCATAGCTATATTTCTTTTTTAATCTTGTAAATAGTTCAGTTCCAAAGGCAATATTTATAACGGCCACTAATGAACACAAACGCTTGAAGAATTTGCCTGGCTCTGTTCTGAGCTTTGGGTCATTTTCCTGGTGGGCATGCGGCACATAAATGTTAACCTTCAGCACCAGTGTTTCAGGTTTCTGTTCAGCTCCCTCCCTCAATATAAACATGAGACTGGCTGACCTACTGACAGATATACAGAGTGCGCTGGGACTGTGCAAGGATCAGAGGGCTGCATGTGGAGCAAGTCAGTGCGCTCTGCTACAGACCTACGAATGGAGGGCACAGAGAATAAATGGAGGGGAGACCGACACAACCAGGGGATCTACAAGTATCAGGGCTCCATAGCAGACACTTTTTCATGTTTTACACCTTTTGGGTTAAAGTGGACCTGAACTCTTGCACAGGACAGAAGTAAAACAGAGAGAAATGCACCATGTATGTAGTTAGAGAGTTTAGCCTGTCTAATTCCCCCTCATCTGTCACTAATCACCACTGTAATTTGATCTCTCAGCTGTATCAGCTCAGGAATCTCCTCTGCCTCAGCAGAGCAGCTAATTTGTAAACACAGGATGTTAACCCTAGATTTTGCTTCCATGAAAGCAGGAAGTAGACACACTGCAGGTTTATTGCAGGATTTGTATAAACTGTAACTTTACATTTTTTTTCTGTAAAGGTTATTATGCTGTTGCTTATCACTTAGCGCAGCAAGGAAGTTCTGAGTTCAGGTCCACTTTAAGCAAGAGTGAGTTTATATCTGATGATTTTCCCCACAGAGGGGGTACAGAAAAAATCCTAATCACCTCCACAAGGAGCGCTGCGTTCCCAGACCTCCCGGGGTGCAGGACAGAATGGCCTGTCACACCTCAGTCTATCCTCACACAATGGCAGCGTTCTCTACTCCTGCAGTACAATGGCACAATGGAGGAGCCCTCTGTGACCTGCAGCTGATGCAACACCCACACTAGCCTGGCCTGAGGCCACACCCAGCTCCCCAGACACCTCTGTGAGGAGTGCTTCACATGGATGATTACACTATGCAACTAACACACACTACCACTCTGCTCTAAACGATAAGCAACAGCATAAAAAGCTTAACAGAAAAACATTTGTTACAGCTGAGATAAATCCTGCAATAAATCTGCAGTGTATCTACTTCCTGCTTTCATGGAAGCAGACATTTTTTAACATCCTGTGCTTTCAAATGCGCTTATCTGCCATCTCTGTCGTGACACAGGGGAGGGATCAGATTTCAACTAGTGATTAGACCAGGCATGGGCAGACTTGGCCCTCCAGCTGTTAAGGAACTAGAAGTCCTACAATGCATTTGCCTTTATGAGTCATGACTGTGGCTGTCAGACTCCTGCAATGCATTGTGGGACTTGTAGTTCCTTAACAGCTGGAGAGCCAAGTTTGCCCATGCCTGGATTAGACACAGATGAGGGGTAATTGACAGGCTAAACGCTCTAAATACATACAGGGTGCGTTTCTCTATGTTATCCCTCGGTCCTGTGCAAGAGTTCAGGTCCACAATCTTCTGGCATTCAGTAGCTGTATATTTTATGTCAAACGCTGCCTGCGCTGCGGCCCACCACCTGTCCAGAAGGACGCAGCTGCCCACAGGCACCCGATGGTCCTACTGTGTAATAATGCCCCGTGTCCCAGCTGCAGAGCTACAGATGTGCTGTAAACAAGAGGATACAGCAAGTGTTATTTGCAATGTATTTCCCCATCCACAATGTGGAACTGCTGCACTTATGCTGGGGGAGGGGAGGTTATAATCATTACGTCATTAAATTGTAACCTAAGAATACCCTTGAAACATGGAGAAAATAAAAACTACCTTCGGTAGTGTCCAGAAGCTTCCCGGATACTCAGAGTATACTGTTCCAGCACAGGATCCCTGTAAACTTATATAACTGGAGCCCATGCAATACAGTTCTTCCATCTGGGCTCTTGTCGTGGATGAGCACATCCAGACTGGGCATGTTCAGGTAAAGTTTGCTTGTGCCCAGAACAAAGTAAAACACATTGCTTTTCCGTTCTTCGTTCTACTGGGCATGTGCAGATCTTCACCAGGCATGTCCAGTCAGGATGCGGTCGTGCAAAGCCAGGAGGGTAGCCAGAAGATGAGGAGGGACCCTGCTGTGGAACGGTGGGATGTAATATAATATAGAAAGCTGGACTATCCAGAGGCTTGCAACTACTGAGTTAAGTATCTAACCTTTTATTCTTGCCACGTTTCAGAGGTACTTCAACGAATCAATCTTTTTTTTTCCCTCTAGGCTCCTCCCCCCTTTCCACCATATATGCTCTTAGGCTGGGTGCACACATAACACAACGTGAAAGGCTGCGCTTTATGTCATGTGCATTTTTGTTGCGTTTGCTAAATTTTTACTGCAGATGCAGTTTTCAAGCTTTTTAATGCGTTTGCGGTTCGCATATACAAAACGCATATACAAAGGTTTTCAATGTGTTTTAATATTTTGATTTATGCAAATCACTAGGAAGACAATAGGAAGTGGAAATACATCACAAAACAAAAAAAAAAAACATTTAAAATCGCATGGAAAAACACATACCATTGCGTTCCCATTAACTTTCATTATGTGCATTTTTGAACAAAACCAGGGTTTTTAAAAAACGCACGCATACAAAACGCATATGCGTTTTTATATGCTTTTTTTCCTGTGGCCCATAGACTTCCATTAGCGGCAACAACGCAGCGTTTCTGTTATGTGTGCACCGAGCTTCCCTCACTGATAACACATGTGGCTCACCCCCTCTCCTGGTGAAGCTGCGGGGAGCACCATCACCAAAAATTGTAACATTTAAAAATACATGTAAACGCATACAAATAAGAAGTACATTTCTTCCAGAGCACAATGACCTATACATTACTTTTCTATGTTGCTGTCATTTAAAGAGGAACTCCAGTGAAAATAATGTAATAAAAAAAGTGCTTCATTTTTACAATAATTATGTATAAATGATTTAGTCAGTGTTTTCCCATTTTAAAATCTTTTAAATCCCTGATTTACATTCTGACATTACATGGTGACATTTTTGCTGCTGGCAGGTGATGTTGCTGCTGCATGTTTTTTTTGGCAGTTGGAAACAGCTGTAAACAGCTATTTCCCACAATGCAGCAAAGTTCACAAACAGGAAACTGCCAGGAGTACATACTCAGAGTTTCTTGTGGGAGGGGTTTCACCACAATATCAGCCATACAGCGCCCCCTGATGGTCTGTTTGTGAAAAGGAAAAGATTTCTCATGTAAAAGGGGGCATCAGCTACTGACTGGGATAAAGTTCAATTCTTGGTCGGAGTTTCTTTTTAAAGTAGGTAGTAGAAATCTGACAGATTTTTGACTACTCCATATTGCCCCTCCTACCTGTTTGCACATGTTTCTTGCAGCTGGACTAAGAAACTGCCATTCACTAAGTGCTTTTGAAAATAAAAAAAACCTGAGAACCCCCATGAGGAGATGGGCTAGTCATAAAGCTGTCAGATTTGTACTACCTACTGTAAAGTGACAGCAACAGAGAAGAAAAGTAATTTATAGTTTATAGCACATCTTACTCTGGGAGAACTGTAATTTTTATGCATGTGTTTTCATGTATCCTAAATTTAAAATTCTTTTGCGCTAGCGGTCCTTTAAGACTGCGTTCCCACTTGAGCTGAATGTCTTGTTCTCCCCTTATCGCAAAACTGACAGTGAACTAATCCCATTTTCTAAATAGGGGCTGTTCACACTTGTCAGTCCGCATTGGATCCGTTGTGGTAAGCGGGCAGCACTTCTGTGCAGTTCCTGATAATCCCGGACAGGCGGATGCGCTTTGCTCACGCTGGACGCACAAGGTCTCCGGCAGCAGATTGGAACCGAGACAAACACACAGGGCAGATGTGCTGGAACAGCCTGGCAGACCACACCCACATACTGTGTGCATGCGTGACTGGGAGGGGTCAGGTGCAGCCTGTGGAGGGGGGGGGAAGAGGTGCTAGACATATTGTGGTAGGGCCTTACTTTGTTCAGCCTTACTGAAATAATAATAGAAAAAAGTACCACGGGGCAGTTTAATCCCACTTTAATAATTCATCCATCTGTATTTCACTTATCCCAGAATGAAGCAACAGACACCTAGAATTTGTAAAGAGTAAAAGAAAAAAAAAATTCTCCTAATCAGCAAATCTTCACTGACCTAGGCAGGAAATGTAACTTAGCCAATCAAACCCTATGTCTGCTGGTTAACCATTTGGGGACCGGCTACTTAACCCCCCTTTGGGACCAGAGCTGTTTGCCTGGCTCAGGTCCCTCCAGTTTTGATAGCCAGGGAAAGGTATTCCCTGTATAGATAGTCAGGCATGGGTGTCCCCTGGTTAGGTAGGTGTCCCCAGCGCAGGCAGCTTCCATTACTCACCTCCCTGAGTCCTGCGATGAGCAGCTCTCTCTGCCACCTCTCTCCACGACACGTAACCATGTACTGCCGCTTAGTTACGGGTCCCAGCTTGATGACGTCATCAAGCCGGGACAGGGAACTTAGCAATAGAACGAGGATGGATGCCAGGCAGAGCGGAAGCGAATATCGTCGGGGTAGCATCAGGAAGGTGAGTGGATCCGCTTCAGCCGCTGCTTCAGAGATTGCAGTGATAATGTGATCAGGAGCCAATCACCATGGCTCTTATAACAGCTGATTCTCCCCCACCAGGTGCTTGCGATCGCTTTGGGAGCGTGGAGGACTTCAAGGACGTTAGAGTTACGTCCTATCAGCCACAGACCACCAAACAGAGGACGTAACGCTAACGTCCTTGGTCCCGAAGAAGTTAATTAAACCGCTGCTAGTTCATCGATCGGCAGTCGTTGGCTGTGATTAGCTTACTTTCTCGGTATTCCAATTCAGTGGAGATTTGCCAGTTAGGAGAATATTCTACTCGTCTCTACCCAGGAACCGCAGTCATCCGTAACTCACCCGAGACTAACACACAGAACACGCTCAATAAAAACGGAACAGAAAAAGGCAATAATGTATATTACAAAAAAACATTATCCGGATTAGAATTCTGACTATTAATAACAGCAAAGGGGCCAGGTTGGCAACAAGAGCCTATAAGCTATATACAGAACATCTTGGGGGTTGTAAGGGGGTAAATAAATAGATTATAACACTAGGTTATGGGGCGACTATCCTCTGTAGTGTAGACATATTTCTGTTACACCTCTATGGTATATGGCATATACTGTATCTTCTCGCTCTTCCCTCCATAGGTGGGAGAACAAGCGGACCCTAGCCCTATGATTCTTGCCAATAAAACACTGAGAAAATTGTCATTTGACCCTAAATTTCAGTCTGCCTCGGACCCATGTTCCTGTACACAGGAAGTGATGTCAGAGACTAAACAGGAAGTGTCCAGTTGGCATATGGATAGAAAAAAAGGTTGCAGTCACAGACTGATAATGCAGGAGGTTTCACGAGATGTGGTCCTCTGTTGAACGTTACTTGGGGTCCTCCACAGTCCCTTTGCTGAGGTCGGCCATCTTGGGGTATTTGACCTTCTTCTGATCTAGCTCGTTCTGGGCCCACAGCAGCAGTTTGAGCAGTTTGGCCAGCTTGGGCGTCGACTCGCGGTTCTCGTAGTCTAATACGGCCTGGTTGACTTCGCTCCACACCTAGAAGGACACAGTTAATAAACATGACAAACGCTATATGAACAGTACAGGGTCACACAGGTTCCAGAGTCCAAACCTAAGGGAGCCATTACAGTCATCTCTACAGCAACCCTGTAACTACAACAACAAAGACTTACCTCAGTAGCGGGAATTCTCTAGATTCTGGAGGCTCTCTCTGATCCTCTACGACCCCTCTGCTGCCAGCTGGGACCTTCTTCAGCTTCACGGCCCGCCCTCCCCTCTGTGTACAAATGCAACTGCACTGCACAGGTGCCAGCAAGTTTGTGCCTGCGCAGTAGCAATGAATCGCTCGTGCACAGAGGCACGGGTCGTACTTAGCACCTGTGGCTGCACTCATGCACGGAGGGGAGCATGGCCACAAGCAATCTCTAAAATCTCTGACTTTAATGCCGAAGATTGTGTAGAGGGTTCCAATGCAAGAGGGGCGTAGGGATCTAGGGAGACTGAAGAAGCCTCTGGACCACCCCCTTTCTGAGGTAAGTATCTTTTTTGTAAGGTTACAGGTACCCTTTAAAAGGAACCTGAAGTGATAAGAATATGGAGGCTGCCATATTAATTTCCTTTTAAACAATACCAGTTGCCTTGCAGCCCTGCTGATCTATTTGGCTGCAGTAGTGTCTGAATAACATCAGAAACAAGCAAGCAGCTAATCTTGTTAGATTTGACAATGTCAGAAACACGTGATCTGCTGCATGCTTGTTCAGGGTCTATGGCTAAATGTATTAGAGGCAGAGGATTAGCAGGACTGCCAGGAAACTGGTATTGCTTAAAAGGAAGTAAACAGGGCAGCCACCATATCTCTCTTGCATCAGGTGGATAATTTGTAAATAATTTCATAAAAGGTTACCTGTTCATTAACAGCTGCTGAATTTACTGCAGCGGTGTCACAATAATTGTTGCGAAAATGATGGGGGAGGAGAACAGCACTTGGGGAGCATTGGATGGTTACCAGCAGCTCTGTTAAGATGTGTTCTTTGACTGACAAAATGCAGTGGTGTGCAAATCCCGCCCCATTCCCAGCCTTAAAGGGGAACTTCAGCCTAAACAAACATACTGTCATCAAGTTACATTAGTTATGTTAATTAGAAAAGATAGGTAATATAATCTCTTACCCACCCTGTTTTAAAAGAACAGGCAAATGTTTGTGATTCATGGGGGCTGCCATCTTTGTCATGGGGGCAGCCATCTTTTTGGTTGAAAGGAGGTGACAAGGAGCAGGAGACACAGTTCCAACTATCCTGTGTCCTGATTACCCCTCCCAGCTGCACACGCTAGGCTTCAAATGTCAAATTCAAAATGTAAAAAAAAAAAATTGCACCAAAACAGCAGAACGAGAACCACATAATCAGAAATCCCATCATGCTTTGCACAGCATCAGGGGAAAAAAGCCCGGGCAGTTTTCTTCTGTGCAGCTAAAAATAAGGCTTGTATAAGAGAAACAAAGTTCTGATGTTGTGAAACTGTTAAAGAAACACAAAGCCTTTTAAGTGCTGCTGAGTCGATTTTTAGTCCGGAGGTTCACTTTAAGCAGATGCAAGGCCTGCCTGTTAGCTCCACACAATGCCCTTCTTCTAGAGGTCATTATTTGAATGAAGAACAGGAGGATTCCAGTCGTGTGACAGTACAAGTACTTGGCTGCTTTATTAGAAATGGAAAGCGCATGGAGTATGTATGTGGTTTTGATAAATTGTAGCGACGCTGGCCAGCGATATGCAGGTGGTGTGAGCCCTGCCACTTGCTCATGTTTTTAACAATGTTTGTTGTCACTTTTTTGTACTATTAAAATGATTTAGTATTACACGTTATAGCGTAGTATTGCTGCTAATTTTTTAGACTAGAATTGATAGGTTGTGTTACAGCCAGCAGATATAAAGATATTATTGATCTATGCATAGCGAGATCAGAGTATTTATCGAAAGAATCTGCTCTTATTGGACTGGCGGAACAATTCCGCATTTCTTAGCCTGTGGGCATACTCATCCGCTGTCTATAGGCGCTGCAGAATGAACACAGTGTAAATAAAGTAAGCAGATAATTATTTGAGCCTTTGCTGCCCTCTGCTGGCAGAAGAGAGAAACATGTAGAGACTGTTACTGATGACCACTTTCTAGTTCTACACTGATTATTGCATTACAAAGGAAAGAGCGGCCGTTTTTACAGACTCTTCACAAGACAGCTGGTGTCCCTGTACAGGAACCCAGGAGAACACATATTAATAGCGACACATATTTATTAGGCTATCCAGTGGTTGGGTAGTGTAATGGTTAAAGTGTACCCGAGATGATGGAATGCAAAAGTTTTATACATACCTGAGGCTCCCTCCAGCCCCCTTCTGCCTGATCAGTGCCTCTCCGTCCTCCTCCTCTGCCTCCTAGATCCTCTGCTATGGTCCCTGTAACTTCGGCCAGTCGGCACATGCACAGTGCTGTCGCGTGCGCTCCCCTGAAGTTACCGGGAGTCATAGCGGAGGAACGAGGCAATGGAAGAGGACAGCAGCAAAGGAGCGATCAGGCGAAGGGGGCTGGAGGAAGCCTCAGGTATGTTTAAAACTTTTTCACTCCATCATCTCTTTAAAGTGGGCCTGAACTCTTGCACAGGACAGAAGGAAAACGTAGAGAAATGCACCCTGTGTGTATTTAGAGAGTTTAGCCTCATTTGTGTCTAATCACAGGTTGTAATTTGATCCTCCTGTGTCACGACTGCCACAGCAGATAAGCCCATTTGAAAGCACAGGCTGTAAGGAATGTCTGCTTCCATGAATCAGGAAGTAGAACTGTGCAAATTTATTTCAGGATTTGTATCAGCTGTAACAAATACATGTTTTTTGTTTAAAGGTCATTATGCTTTTGTGTATCTTTTAGAGCAGAGAGGAGTTCTGAGTTCGGGTCCAACTTAAAGAGACACTGAAGCGAGAATAATTCTCTATCCCGCGGCTAAACGGGGGTCCCTTCACCCCCAACCCCCCCCCTGCAAAATCAACGACCAGATTGGTCGTAGATTTTGCTGCTGTTGGAGGCAGGGCTAACGGCTGCAGCCCTGCCTCACAGCGCGTCTATCAGCGGCACATCGCCGCCTCTCCCCCGCCCCTCTCAGTGAAGGAAGACTGAGAGGGGCGGGGGAGAGGCGGAGATACGCGCTGGCAGACGCGCGTGGGGCAGGGCTGCGGCGGTTAGCCCTGCCCCAATGCGGAAGCGCTCCCCCGCTGCACGGAGGGGGATTTGGGGGTGAAGGGACCCCCATTAAGCCGCAGGATAGCGGCGTTTTAGCAGGGGCACACATGCCCCTGCTATCTATGACGTCTGAAGCGCAGATTTATTCTCGCTTCAGACTCTCTTTAAAGGGAATGTCCAGGCAAGCACAAAAAAAAAAAAAAAAAGAAAAGACTACTTACCCAGGGCTCCCTCCAGCTCCTTGAAGCCAACATATCCCACTACGCAGCTCCACTCTCAGCCGGGGCAGAGGCCGACCTCGCGAGGTCATCCTTTACTGCACCTGTGCGAGTGTCGATGTCAATCAAGTCCATGTCATCCGGAGTGTACTGCGCAGGCGCAGCATGGGACATGCCGGCTGCAAGGGGCTTGAGGAAGCCTCGGGTAAGTAGGTTTTTCTATTTTTTTTTTGCTTGCCCTGACATTCCCTTTAAGGGCTCTGCCTCTGACACAGGACCTTGGGCAAGACTCCCTAACACTGCTACTGCCTATACAGCGCTACCTAGTGGCTGCAGCTCTGGTGCTTTGAGCCCTCCAGGAGAAAAGCAGGAGAAAAGCATGATATAAATGTAATTTGTCTTGTCTTGATTATACAGCTGCTGAGCCCTGTGCCTGCTTGTGATACATTGCTCTGATTAGACTACAACAGAGGCATCTAATAGTAGGCAGTGCTGCGGAGACACGTACCTTCTGTCGCTGCATCATATTCAGCAGGTCGCCAAACGGAGATTCCTCTGGGTTATCGAATGCCAGCAGCGCCAGCGTCCTCTCCATCTCGGTCAGGCACTCTCTGCTCTCCTCCCCCTGCTCGGCTAGCTGGGTCTGGGCGAACTCCAAGGCTGCTTCAGTCTCTCGCTGCCTGATCAGTTCTATTAGATGTTGTTGCTGAAAAACGAACAAAGACAAATGGACCTCTGCTCAGTAGCCCTTGTTACCCAGAATAAAGCCGTATACACAGGGTAGATGGTTCTGAATCTCAGCCAGTCAGAGCCACCTCTGCCGAATCTATCGTGAGAACAGCTACTAAACAAAGGCCCAGAGAATTCCTCTCCTACTCACCTCACTCATTGCGCCATCAAGCCCGCCTCTTCCCTGCACAGTAATAGAACGCTTCACTAGCCTGCAAGTTCGTGGTGTGTCTGTACGAATCTTTGCCAGACAATAGTCTTTACGTGTGTGTACAAGACATTAGGGATGGTCAATAAAAGCAAAGTACACACACTCAATTTTAACCACTTAAGCCCAACTGGACGAGATTTCTCGTCCAGTTGGGCTGCGCGCACTCCCGCGGGTCGCGCGCGCCCGCGGGCCCCCCCGTGCGCGCCCCCGCTGCTGGCCGCTAGCTCACCGATCAGTGAAAGGGATTATAAATCCCTTTCGCTGATCGGACCCCCCCGGAGAAAAGCCGACAGCGTCTCTTCAGACGCTGCGGCTTTTCTGAGCTCTGGTCTCCTTTCTTCTGCCTGGGACCGAGATCGATCGCTCCCAGGACTTTTTGATTCTGGCCATCTTGTGGCCAAATAGCAAATTACACCCAAAAAAAAAAAGTTTTAAGAATAAACCTATAAATATATTTAAAAAAAACCCTGTTTACCTCCCACACCAAAAAATACCCACATACAAGTTTAAATTAAAAAAAAAAAAAAAATTACAATAATAAAGAAAAAAAAAAAAAAAAACATAAATAGTTACCTAAGGGTCTGAACTTTTTAAATATTCATGTCAAAGGAGTATATCAATATGATTTAATAAATTATGGGCTTCTAAACAGTGATGGACGCTAAATGGAAAAAATGCACCTTTATTTCCAAATAAAATATTGTCGCCATACATTGTGATAGGGACATAATTTTAACGGTGAAATACCCGGGGCATATGGGCAAATACAATATGTGAGTTTTAATTATGGAGGCATGTATTCTTTTAAAACTATAATGGCTGAAAACTGAGAAATAATGATTTTTTTCCATTTTTTTCTTATTCTTCCTGTTAAAATGCATTTACAGTAAAGTGGCTCTTTGCAAAATATACCACCCACAGAAAGCCTAATTGGTGGCGGAAAAAACAAGATATAGATCAATTAATTGTGATGAGTAGTGAAAGTTATTGGCAAATGAATGGGGGGTGAAAGTTGCTCGGATGTAAAAAAAATTTCAACCCTTCGGGCTTAAAGAGAAACTCCAACCAAGAATTGAACTTTTTCCCAATCAGTAGCTGATACCCCATTTTACATGAGAAAGACAATGATTTTCACAAACAGACCATCAGGGGGCGCTGTGTGACTGATTTTGTGCTGAAATCCCTCCCACAAGAACCTCTGAAGACCGCGGTACTCCTGGCAAACAGCCACAATGTAACAATGTTCAGAGACAGGAAACAGCTGTTATTAGCTGTCTAACAGCCAGAGCAGCTAGAAACAGCTAAATAACCTGCCCACAGTAACAATGTCTCCATGTAATAAATGTCAGAATGTGAATCTGGGAGAGGAAAGATTTTACAATGAGCAAACACTGACTAAATCATTTATACATAATTATGGTAAAAAATGAAGCACTTTTTTTACTACATTATTTTCACTGGAGTTCCTCTTTAAGTGGTTAATTGGCCACTCACTGGCCAATGTTACCACCTCCATGTAGTATGAGGGTTTAGCTTCACAATCTGTTCAGAGTATTCAAAATCTGCTGGCCCTCATGCTACATGGAGGTGGCAAAATTGACCAGTCATTGGACAATTAAGATTGAATGCATGCGCCAGGCTTAAAGAGACACTATCTCCTCCCCTCCTCCACCCCGGGGGATACTTACCTCGGGAGGGGGAAGCCTCTGGACCCTAATGAGGTCTTCCTAAATCCCGGTGAAGCCTCTGGAGCCTAATGAGGTCTTCCTAAATCCCGGCGATCCGGTGCTGGAAGCCCCTGAAACCACAACAATCCAATATTTACCTTCCCCGGCCCCAGCGCAGGTACAGTAGTGGCTTTCCGACTGGGCTCGGGCAGAAATATCCAAGCCCGATCGCGTCCGCTCTACTTCACAGAGGAATGCACAATAGAGCGTATGCGCTGGATCGCGTTAGGTAGATATTTATCTAGCCAGTCAATGAGATGCTAAAGACTGCATCTTCTATGTAAATTGCGGGTTTGAGCCACTAAAATGCCCCCCCCCCCCCCCACACACACACACACACCTATTAGCCACATTCCAAGCTGCATTACAGCAAAGCTGAAGTGAAAAGAAACTTGAAATAAGGAATTGTATGTGTAGTACGGCTAAAAAATAGAGCAATAGTAGTAAAGAAAAGGGTCTCATTGTTTCCAGTACAGGAAGAGTTAAAGAGACTCAGAGACGAAGGAAGGTGCAGCTCTGATACTCACCCGGGGCTTCCTCCCACCCCATAAACACGTCCCACGCCGTCCTCCCACCCCATAAACACGTCCCACGCCGTCCTCCCACCCCATAAACACGTCCCACGCCGTCCTCCCACCCCATAAACACGTCCCACGCCGTCCTCCCACCCCATAAACACGTCCCACGCCGTCCTCCTACCCCATAAACACGTCCCACGCCATCCTCCCACCCCATAAACACGTCCCACGCCGTCCTCCCACCCCATAAACACGTCCCACGCCGTCCTCCCGCGGTCTACCGTTCAGCCACGGTGAGCTCCCTTACCGGGCTCAGTCGATGCCAGTAACAGAGTACTGCACATGTGCAGCCCTCCCGCGCATGTGCAGTAGACCCAGACTGACGGCACTGTGGCTGGTAATGGAGCTTACCGCAGCTGAACGGCAGACCGTGGGAGGACGGCGTGGGACTTAGACGTGTTTAAGGGGCGGGAGGAAGCCCCGGGTGAGTATCAAAGCTGCACTTTCCTTCGTCTCTGAGTCTCTTTAAGAAACTTCAGTTATCTCAATACAGTGCTATTTTCTGAAGCACTTATCTCAGCCTGTCTCTCACCGTTTCTTGGTTGTTTAATGTTTTACTGCAGGAAAGTTTAAAGGGTCATTAGCTCTGCTGTTTCATCATTTAAAATACAGAGTGTGGTTTGTTGACTGCAAATATGACAGAGTGAGGCAATGTTATAGAAACAAAGCTATATAATGGGAAATAAAAGACTCTTTTCTTTGCTACTAATCTTCTATTTCTTAGCTGTGCTACACATACAATTCATTATATCATAGGTTTATTTTTGCTTCAGTGTCACTTTAAAAGTGCATAGAAGCCAGAATTAGAAGCATTTCCCTGGCCATGCATAATAAGTACAGTAAGTGTAGCATGCAGTGCCGGGGCTGACCTGCAGGTGGAAGTAGAGGTAGCGGTGAGTGTCCAGCAGCTCCGGGTGGAGGGAGTTTATTAGAGCGATGGCCTCCTGGATTTGGCCTTTCAGAATCATTTCTCTGATCTTTATCCTTTCATCCAGGCTTTCCAAATCCACGCTAGGCTCAATCCCAGACTCCAGGCGAAACTTCTCTGCCGCTTCCTTGAATCCCTCTAAAAGGATGAGAAAAGTGTAAGGGCTGGTGCACACCGAGCGACTTTTTCAGCGTTTCTGCAGCCGCTTGCAGCTGCGGACCCGCTTGGTCAATGTATCTCAATGGGGTGGTTCACACCAGAGCGGGAGGCGTTTTGCAGAAACGCATACTCCCGAGGTGAGGCATTTTTTGGATTGCGGAGGCGTTTCTGCCTCAATGGTAAGTATAGGAAAACCGCAAACCGCTCTGAAAAACGCCAGTTCAGAGTGGTTTTCCAGGTGTTTTTGTTACAGTAGCTGTTCAGTAACAGCTTTACTGTAACAATACATGAAATCTACTATACCAAAAACGCTTCACAAAACTGCAAAATGCTAGCTGAAACGCTACAGAAAAAGATGAAAAAGCGTTTCAAAATCTGCTAGCATTTTGCGGATCTGCTAGCGGTTTTTGGTGTGCACCAGGCCTTAGAGTAGGTTCACACTTATTTTAAAAACATATCCGTGGCTCACTTTTCTGGCCCGGATCAAATCCAGAAAAATAGCAGCCCTCTACACTCAAATTAAAAACGCATCCGTCTGCATTCAGGGGGATCCGTGTTGAAAGCCTGATTTGCAGGATTTGCAGGATTTTTACAGACCGCACATGGAGCCGGATACACGGAGGGGTAGTGAAAATCAATAGGGAAACAGACCCCCCTCTACATAGGCAGCTTTGGACACAGAAACGGATCCGTTTTCTGTGTCCCAGCCTGTGGATGGGGAGGGGGCCGTCATGCTGGAGGGGGTAGCAGCCAGGATGGGGGTGGCAGCGGGGAGGGGGGTCCCTCACCTGGATCCCCCGTCCCCACACCCCCTACAGCTACTTGCGCAAAAGTTGTTATAATGTATGTAAGCAGCCAGTGGGGAAGCTTACCTTCTTTACTTCCTCAGCTCGCCGCGTCACTTCCAGCAATGCCGCCTTCCGAAGTATAGAGGGCGACATTGCAGGAAGTCAAGCAGCGAGCAGTGGAACGCAAGGAGAGAAGGTAATCTTCCCCGCTCGCTTCCTACATACATTATAACAACTTTTGCACAAGTAGCTGGAGGGGGAGCGGGGACGGGGGATCCAGGTGATGGGAGGGGGTGGGACAACCCCCCTCTCCGCCGACCGCTGCCACCCCCGTCCTGGCTGCTACCCCCTCCAGCATGGCATACACAGCTGGGCATACTTTTCCACGGACTGAAAACGTGTGCTGCAAAAATGCATTTTTAGGAAAACGGGGAGAGAAAAAAAAAAAGGTTTAGCAAAACGGATCTGTTTGAAACGGATCCGATCTGTAAGCGGACCAGTGTGGACCTACCCTTAGGCCCCGTTCACATTACAAACGCGCACACCATCCACGTTTGTATGCGTTGAGTGGCTGATCCCATTCACTGAAAGTGAATGGGACAGTCGCGCGTTTTTGGAAAAAATGCGTGAAGCATGCATTCCCGGACTGCACAGGTCCGGAACGCATGCAGTGTGAACATCAGACAGTGCAGTCTATGCACTTTCTGATGTCGTGCATGTCGGCCTCCTGCACGCGTTCCCGAAACGCGGACGGAAACGGGGCCTAAATGAGCATGCCTGAGTGTACAGCAGCGTGCCAAAAACCACATCATAATAACTAATCTCAACAAATCAAACTTCAGCCCCCCAAAATCCCACATCCGAGGGAGGAATGAAATATTGAGAGCAAGATGAATTCTGGTAGAGTGACAGGTCAGAGCCTCCTTGTTCTTGCTCCCTTCGTCAGGAGCGTCCAGCGCAGGTTCAGCGTGAGAAAATCTCTACTGCGCCTGCACAGGATGCTCCCGGCAACAGGAGCGTGAACAAGAACGCCTGCGGTAAAGGTTGGGCAAGCCGCAGTGGCTGGCGACAAGCTCAGTCGCCAAAAGTGAAACTGAGCCGCAGTGGAGGATCGTTGAGTACCGGCACAGGAACAAGGCGACTATAGGGCGTTGGTAGAAGCCCCATGTAAGTGAAACTGCCTTTTTTTATATCACTTTAAAGAGCTACACTTACTGCATGCGGTGCAGACACTTTGTTGGACTCATTTGATGTGTGAGCCCTATGGTACTGGCGTGCGGGTCTAAGCACACACTACTACAGGGCCTCATTCAGTGCTCCTTTATACAACTTAACATATGCTTGCCATCAGGGCTGTCAGTTGGTACAAACTCGACTCCTCAGTTTGTGAAATAACTGACTCCAGGTACCCAAAATTGTGCCGACTCCACAGCCCTGCTTGCCATAGCAACATAACTCTGTATGAAAACACAAACAAATCTGGCTGCAGGATGAACTACAGAGGACACTCCAATAACATTACACTGCAGAAGGAATTGTGTATCAATGACATCATCAGCATTAATATTTAATGACAAGACAATATAGTATAATAAATAGATGGCAGAGGTGTATCTGCTGTTATTTAGCTGCCCCAATCAAGAGATGTAGGCCACATTCCTCAGTGATTAGTGGTGTGTGACTGCAGCACAGGCATATATGGAAGGGTTTGGTAAAAATTAAACATACCTGGGGCTTCCTCCAGCCCCCTCCAGGCTAATCGCTTGATCGCTCCCACACTATCCTCCGCCGACTGGACCTTCTGTAATCGCTCCTGAAAAATCCTCCAGTTGGGGCAGTCCGGCTGATGAGCTCCCACATCTCGCTCCCATGTCCAGGAGCATTCTGCAGCAGTACTGTGTAGATGCAGAACGATCGGCTGGACTGTGGCAACTGGCCCGGCTGGAGAACTTTACGGGCTGAATAGCGGAGGATTCATGTGGTGCAGGAGGAATGGCGTGGGAACGATCGGGTTGGATTAAGCCTCAGGTATGCATCATTCTTTAAATACCCACCAACAGTGGCAGTACGCTCCTGGTGACATCAGCGGGAGCGAGGACACGGCAACGCAGGCGCAGTGGTTTTCAGACTTTAAAGTCTGAAATTCCAGAAGTGAACCAGAGGCGGTTCCGGAGCATCGGGGAGTGGCTGCGTGGGCACAGGATGTCTGCGGGGGACCATTAGAAGCCCCGGGTAAGTTCAACTCATTTTCCCCCGACCTCCCCCCCCCCCTACAGTATTCCTTTAATTCCCTAATGGTTTATATTGCATTGCTATGCCCTGTATGCTGCTGTACAGTGCCACAGCAGATGCTGGCGCTATATAAATCAATAATAACATAAATGTGTCAGTAGAGTGGTGCCCAGACCACGTCACTGACCTGTTACCAAGTAATTCATTATGAGTCGGTTCATATCCGCCCTCTGAATATGCAAATTATTTAACTTTTCCATCCATTCGTCCTTCGAGATCTCCTCCGGTTTCTCTGAATAGCTCATCTCTGCTGTCAACTAGGAAAAAAAAAAAAAAAGAGAATATGTTATAAAGGCCCACACTTACCAAACTTTTTTTTTTTTTTTTGCAAACAATTTTTTGTGACAACATTTTTCGCACAATTGCGTTAAATTATGTTTAGCGATGCACGCCACCTGGGGCGATTGTTTGTTTTTGACCAACACGTCCGATTGAGTTGTTAAGGATCGTTCCGTTCCTCATTGACATACGCAAGTTTTACCGCGATCGTATAAGTGATTGTTTACACAATCGTTCATTTCCGTAGCAACAAGTGACGCTTCCCGATTCGGCAACAGGGACAGTCAGCAACATGCTAATGATTTCCAAGTTGATGCAAGTTTATGCAGGTTAGATTTGGACTCCCGTGTTTGATTGGTCTATTTCCAAGCTGCATAAAATGAACATAAAATTAGCATCAAGTTGAAACACTTAGCATCTCATTGATCACCCTGCTTTAGGGTCACTACATGATACTAAATGGGGATCCTTGTTATTTTCTCACAGACACTGGAATACCAAGGACTAAACATACATCTGTTCAGCAGACATGGGTCAGAAAACAATCGTTCTTCAGTAGAGATCCCCATCTGGCTATATCTGCTGCACTCCTTGTTTGTTTTCCTACTTTGTACAACAAAAGGTAAGCGCTTTTGCGTTCCAGCGTGAGATTGGCTTGCAGGGAGTGTGCTGGGCGGCCCTAAACAACGGAAGTTCGATGCACGAAAGCCTACATTTACCCGGCCAGCCCCCTCACAGTGTACAGCCTCCGTAGAAGCGCATATAGCGCAAAACAGCTGTAAAGCTAATCTGTGCCCAGTACCCACCACCAGCTCACAGCCTCCACCACAATGGTATGTTACCTCTTTTCTTCATATGTTGTATGATGAAATCACCCTTTGGAATTAAAGACAGTACACAGCAGTGCCGACTTTTTCACTTTCTTCCACCCACAAGTACTTTGTACAGTGCCACGGAATATTCTGGCGCTTTATAAATCAATAATAAAATCTAACCTGCATAAACTTGCTTCATATCGGAAATCGTTAGCATATTGCCGACTGTCCCTACACTGACAGCAAACCTGTGGTGAGAATCAACTGATAACAAATAACTATCTATACAACTAAATCTAAATAGGCTTTTCCTGGGATCCCACAGTATTATTTTGTGTTTAAAGGTTTTATGCTGGGGATACATGGTACGTTTCTGTACCGTGTATCGAGCAGCTGATCCGGCCAGCTGATAATATTCAGCTGGCCCGATCATGCCGCTCGACCCCCGCCGACGGACAATGGCAGGGAATCGAGCGGCTGATAAGGAAGCGCCGGCGGGGACGAGCGGTAATCGATCCGCGCGGAGGCGGCTGGGGTCGATCCGGCGGCTAATTGAGCCGCCGGTTGACCCGTGTATGCCAGGAATAAGACAGCCATCCATCTAGAGATGATACGCAGATTCGACCAAGAGACAAATCTCTCTCTGATCAAATCTGATTAGAGAGAGATCTGTCGGTAGCTCATACACCGCAAGTCGAGTGACGCTATATCTGCTGCTGCTCCCCCCAATATCAAATGTGCCCCCCAGTGTCCCATGCAGTATACCTTACCTGTCCGTGTAAGCCGCTGGCTCTGTCTGCAATCCGCTTACATGCACCCCAAGTGGTTGCCAGCATACATGTGGATGTGTGTGATGTCACACATGCCCACGTTACTCCGGCAACCACACAGGGTGCGTGTAACTTAGAACTTCCTCTCTGCTATAAAAGATTAGCAAAAATATACTGTAATAACTTTAAAAAAAAGCAAGCCAAGCTTGCTTTACCTGCATTTACCGGTGCATGCTCTTCTATGGTCCTGTGTTCTGACTGTTCTGCATTGGCTTGCTACCCTTGAGCTATATACAACTGAACTGTGCTCTGTACAACCTCTGATTTGGGAGTTCGGCTTTGACATTGTTTATCGCCAATTTGGCGACTTTCTCTCCAGCGTCAATATAGATCATGTGATCACAGTTCAATGCTAGATGCCGGCGGATGTTTGCGGATTGTGGTGTGTTGGGATGGATGAGTCGTGACGGGGTGGCCATCCCATGTGCTTTTTTTAATGGTAAACTTTATATGATAGTTTAATCTTTTTCTAATAAAATTTGATATGTTATTTGAAACATTTATCAGTTTTTGTGCGTGCTGTTTTCAGAAACTGTTGATTGGGCTTTGTATGTTCCACGTTTTTTATTCCACTGCCAAATTTATGATTACTTTAAAAAAAAGCATTTCTTTGTTACAGCTTACAGAACTCCTGCAATAAATCTGCAGTGTGTCTACTTCCTGCTTTCGTGGAAGCAGACAAGGGGTTAACACCCTGTGTTTACATATTAGATGTGGTCTGCTGAGGACTGACGAATGTCTGCGCTGACACAGCTGAGGAATCAAATTACACTGGTGATTAGCCACAGCTGAGGGGGAATTAGACTAAACTCTCTTAATACATACAGGGTGCATTTCTCTAGCTTTTCCTTCTGTCCTGTGCAAGAATTCAGGTCCACTTTAAATGTCATCACCATAATATTTCTACTTAAAACACACCTGAACAAAAATACATGAGGGCCATACCTGTGGCTCCTTCAGTGCCCCCCCTCCCCAAGTTTTGCACACCCCTAAACCCCTCCCCCCAGTGCTGGAGCCCCTCCTGAAGCTGTCCTATGCATGCTTATAATGCTTTCCAGGGCAGCTTCTGTGCACAACCATTCGTAGCTGATCAAACAGGGGTGTGTGGAGATGCCAGAGCGTGCACCCCTACTCCAACTGGTCCAGTCTGAGCTCAGAACGGTGGGGGAAGCCAGCAAAGCTGAGAAGCCCCAGAGCTTATGGGGGCACTGGAGAAGGCTCAACTATGACCGCCTCATTTATTCATAGATCAGGTACCCTTTAATCTTCCAATTCTCAGAAAAAGAAGGTTATCCACCATTTCCACTACAGCAGATGGTGCAAGGTTAACCTTTGATGCACTAAAATGTAAATTTGGGTTTAAAGTGAACACAAGGTGAAAATAAAATGAATGAGATAAACAACTGTATTTATCCTCCTACTCCTAAAAATGCCTTTTTTTTAGATACTCCACGGTTTTAATTTTATATTTAAACATTTACTAAGAAGATTGAATGTTTTATTGTCTTTGCTTAATAGCAGTCTATTAAAGAGAACCCGAGGTGTGTTTAAAGAATGTTATCTGCATACAGAGGCTGGATCTGCCTATACAGCCCAGCCTCTGTTGCTATCCCAAACCCCACTAAGGTCCCCCTGCACTCTGCAATCCCTCATACATCACAGTCTTGCTGTGAGGCTGTGTTTACATCTGTAGTGTCAGTCTCAGCTGCTCCCCCACCTCCTGCATAGCTCCGGTCCCTGCCCCCGTCCCTTCCCTCCAATCAGCAGGGAGGGAAGGGATGCAGGCGGAGACTGGAGTTCGGCAGGAGGCGGGGAGAGCAGCAGACTGACACTATAGAGATAAACACAGCCAGCTCTGACAAGCTGTTTGTCAGCAGCGTGGCTGTGATTTATGAGGGATTGCAGAGTGCAGGGGGACCTTAGGGGGGTTTGGGATAGCAACAGAGGCTGGGCTGTATAGGCAGATCCAGCCTCTGTATGCAGATAATATTCTTCAAACCCACCTCTGGTTCTCTTTAAGTGTCCCAGAGTTAGGCTGGTTTCACAGTGGGACGTTACAGGCGCACGTTAGAGCAGCCTGTAACGCAGCCCACCGCACAGTACTGAAAAATCAATGGGGCTGTTCACAGTGCGGACGTTGCGTTACATTGTAACGCTGCGTCACAAGACAACGTACTGCATGCAGTACTTTGGACGTGGCTGAGCCGCGTTAGACTGCTTGCACATGCTCAGTAATGTTGGGGAGGAGCAAAGAGCGGCCAGGCACATGGCTAATTAATATGCACTGCACGTTATGACGTGCAGTGTTTACTTCCTGGAGCAGCCGCTCTGTGCGGCGATTGGCTGGCGGGACCACGTGATGCCGCATGCGCACAAGAGTGCGCATCACGGCATCACTGACGCCAGAGTGAGCTGCACAACGCGGCTCACTCTGACGTCCAGATCCAGCACCACCAGGCGTTGAGTTAGGGGGACGTTATGCGACCTTAACGCCCCCTCTAACGCAACGTCCTGGTGTGAAATTAGCCTTAGGCCTGGTGCACACCAGAGGAGTTTTTCTGAGCGTTTTGAGCTTTTAAAAATCAGAGCGGCGGCGATCAGGCAGCACACGCGGCTGGCAAAGTGCCGGCTGCGTGTGCTGCTTTTGACTTGAGCCAAATCGGCCCGGCAGGGCCTGAGCGGCAGGCTCCGGCGGTACTGGACGAGCTGAGCTCGTCCAGACCGCCCAGCAGGTTAAAAGAGATACTGAAGACCTGGGACCCAAAACATGACCATAAATTATTCGATCTGCCACCAGATCAACAAATTAGGTAGATCCCCCTCTGATTGAATCTGATCAGAGAGGGATCTATTGCCTCTCCACACACTGCAGACCAATCCACAGTTTTCAGCATGAATCCCACCACAAATCAAGCCCCTGTGAACTAAATTTTTCAAGATTTCACAATCAATCCATTCGACCGATTTCAGATGGAAATCGATTGAAAGATCAATCAGGCTGCCAAGTTGTGGCCTCCTTTGATTGGTGGTTCTCCTTTGATTTGATAACATCATCGGACCAGAAGATCGACTGGCCTGCAAAATCAAGCAATATATTAGCACCCCAAGACACTGATATCTACTCTCTGCTAACACCTTATAAAAACTAAGCAAAGCTCATCAATCTTCCAACTCAAGGACCAACAGCTCTGAGAGATCTCAGAGACTCCAACTCAAGGACCAACAGCTCCACCAGATCTCAGAGACTCCAACTCAAGAACAAACAGCTCCAAGAGATCTCAGAGACTCTAACTCAAGAGCCAACAGCTCCATGAGATCTCAGAGACTCAAGAGGAAGACTGAAAGAAAATCTAATTTACCATATCATAGCCGCTCTTATTAATAAAATTATTCAACAGCAGATGTGTGATATAAACTGCAGCTCTATAATACACAGTAGTGTTATTAAAGTGGCATAGAGGATAGATGCAATACCTAATATGGTCACTGTCTACATGAAGTTGCTATGTTCTATAATAGGGATTAAATTGTGAGCGACTCCGAGGACAGCCGGTGACATGACTACGTACTCTGTAAAGTGCTGCAGAAGATGTCAGTGCTATATAAATACATAATACTAATATAGTAGGACATTAGATTACAACTATGGCAGGATTAGATTGTGAGCTCCTCTGAGGAAAGTCAGTGACATGACTATGTACTCTGTAAAGGTCAACATCTGCAAGAAATTTGTATGTTCTCCCCGTGTCTGCATGGGTTTCCTCTGGGCTCTCCAGTTTCCAGCCACATCCCAAAAAACATACAGATAAGTTAATTGGCTTCCCCTTAAAATTGGCCCTAGACTATGATACATGCATTACACAATACATACATTGACATATGACTATGGTAGGGACTAGATTGTAAGCCCCTCTGAGGGACAGTTAGTGACAAGACAAAATACTCTGTACAGCACTGCATAATATGTTGGCGCTATATAAATACTTAAATAAAAATAAAGTGTTGCAGAAGATGTCAGTGCTATATAAATACATAATAATAATAATAATAATATGCTAGGACATTAGACTATGACCATGGTAGGATTAGACTGTGAGCTCCTCTGAGGACAGTCAGTGACATGACTATGTACTCTGTAAACTGCTGCAGAAGATGTCAGTGCTATATATATAAATAAATAATAATATGGTAGGACATTAGACTAAGCGTATGGCAGGATTCGATTGTGAGCTCCTCTGCGAACAGTCAGTGACATGACTATGTACTCTGAAAAGTGCTGCAGAAGAGGTCAGTGCTATATAAATAAAGAATAATAATATGGTAGGACATTAGACTATGGTAGGATTAGATGTGAGCTCCTCTGAGGACAGTCAGTGACAGGTCTATGTACTTTGCAAAGTGCTGCAGAAGATGTCAGTGTTATATAAATACATAATACATCAGACTATGACTATGGTAGGATTAGAATATGAGCTCCTCTGAGGACAGCCGGTGACATGACTATGTACTCTGTGAAGTGCAGCAGAAGATGTCAGTGCTATATAAATACATAATAATAATAATGCACACACAGCAGTATGTGGATGTGTATTGTGCTGGTAGGCAGGGGGCACCGGGAGGTGATTGGACAGACATGACATACACAGACCTGTAGGCCAGACCGGCTGCCGGATGTAAACAAGGGGAAGAGGTCGGCTGAGGTGAGCCTATAGCTGGAGCACTCCGGGCCTGCCTCCCGGTTACCGGCCGGCTGGAGGGGGCGCTGCTGAGCGCGGTAAACACACCGGGAGGAAGGGATATCGTAGAATCGTCTCGCAGGCAGTTGCCGAACTTCCGGCGCTGACGTCACTGCAGCACCGACAGCTCCGAGCCGGTCACGTGACTGAGTGTACTAGCAGCAGCCACATGACCAGAGACAGCGAGGTGGAGGTTCGCGCATGCGCGTGGAACTCAGACTCAGCGCGGCTGCTACCTTGGTGCGCCTGTCACTTGCAGCGCGGCCTCCAGTGGTATGTAGGGGAACTTACACCACAGATCAGTGTGTTTTACTCACCTCATTATAGTCTGATAATGACGATTACTGTATTAGCAGTCAGTGCCTTAATCAGTGGCGGCTCCAGCTTCAGATTTTTGAGGGGGCTCAAGAGGGGCACAATGGATGGCAGGCGGGGCTCATGGGGGGAATTTGCCGCGGCGACCATGTGGGCGTGGTCATGACATCATGTGGGAGGGGCTAACTGTAATGTATTTGTACCAGCTAATGTAGTTGCATAAAAAAAAAAAATATAAAGTAAATGCACATAATGACAGACAGCGTTTCCCCAGCAAATGCACGTAATGACAGACAGGGTTTTTCCAGTAAATGCATGTAATAAGAGACAGCGTTTCACCAGTAAATGCACGTAATGACAGACAGCCTTTCACCAGTAAATGCATGTAAGGAGGGACAGCGTTTCCCCAGACAGCATTTCACCAGTAAATGCATGTAATGAGAGACAGCGTTTCACCAGTAAATGCACATAAGAGACAGCTTTTCACCAGTAAATGCACATTATGACAGACAGCTTTTCACCAGTAAATGTATGCTGAGGAAATCGAGGGACAGGGGTGTCATGCTGGGAGGACAGGGGGTATTGTGAGCTGGGGAGACAGGGGTGTCATGACACCCCTGTCTCCCAAGCACGACACCCATGTCCCCTCCAGCACAAAACCCCTGTACTCCCAGAAAATCACACCCCTGTCCTCTCCAGAACATGCCAATACTGTCCCTCTCAGCACATCACACCCCAGTCCCCTCCAGCACATCACACCCCAGTCCCATCCAGCACCTCACTTCACTGTCCCCTCCAGCACATCACACACCTGTCCCCTCCAGTCCCCCCAAAAACATCACACTCCAGCCACCCCCCTCCCCCAGCATATCACACCCCTGTCCCTCTGTAACCCCAGCAGCACATCTCATTCCTCCCTCTAGCACTGACCCCATCCTTCAGCCCAGGACCCCAGAGCAGCTGGTACTTGAGTGGCAGCGAGAGAAGTATGTGGCTCCCATGGTCCTGGGTCCGTCTGGGGGTGTGGAGGAGGAAGAAGCCATCTACTGCTGTTGCATCGCTGCTTAAATATACCCCCCACCCTCATTCTCCCCTGTGGTGGTGCTGCTGCTGACGCTAACACACCTCAGATCGGCAGCGAGCAGGAGATAGGAGTCAGCCAGAACAGCGCATTGCAGCCACGCGGTGAAATCAAATGCAGGAAGTGACATCATCGGTCACGTCCAGCATTTAAAGTCCACCGTGCGGCTGCTATGCGCTGGTCTGGCTGATTCCTATCTACTGATCTGAGGTGTGTTAGCAGCACCACCACAGGGGAGAATAAGGGGCAGGTGCGTTGCCAGCATCCCAAAAGATTCGGGGCACTTCTGGGCACCAATAAAAGGAAACCGTGTGACATGCTGTGGTGTTTGTGGGCATGGCAATGACAGGTTATATGTCACCATAATAAAAAAGAATAAGGCTAGAAGTCTCAGAGCTAGTCTACTTTAGGGGACCCCGCAGGAAACCTCATAGGGAACAGCTCTCCAATCACAGCACCCTTTACCGCACAGAGCATTGTGATTGGCTGAACAACGTGGGTGTAGTTTATTACAACCTATCTGAAACCTATAAGTTCAAGAGCATGCCGTCCACCCAATCACGTTAGCTAGATTTCCTGCTGGGTCTCCTAAAGTAGACTAGCTCCGAAGTCTCCTATAGAATCTTCCCACATAACAGCCAAAATATCTCACACATAGCAATTTTTAGGCAGCAAATCCCCCATTTAGCAGCTAGGCACTACATCTACCACATAGTAATACATCTGCATATGTCCCACATAGTACAGTAATTAGGCATCCGTCACATAGCAATAGGACTGCATGTATCCCCCATTTATACCCCTGCATGGCAGTTAGGCAGCGTATCCCTCTGCACAGTAGTAAGGTAGCAGATGGATAGTAGGAAGTAGGATAGTAGGAAGTAGAAAGGTAGCAGAGCACACAACAATTAGTGACACATACCACTTGAAAGTAGACGTTTCCCATATAGCAATTAGGCACCCTGATTTTGCACCATATCATTCATATAATAGGCAACAGGTTAGCTATTAAGCAGTCAGGTAAAGTGCATTATTTTCAGTGTATGGTGAGGATGTGTGACTCCCTTCCCTGCACAGCAGAGTAACCAAGTTCCCTGCATGTTAAGAGAAATGTACTTGGTGATCTGTCATCTATTCTAATGTATGCCCAGAATCTCTGCTTGCTTTCACAGTATCTATCCTGCTGCTGCTTTCCCCTAGACGTCATAGACTCACACTAGTCACTAGTAATCCCTCCGTGTCTGCTTCTCTCCGTGGTGTCAGCTATCAGACATCCATGATCTGCCCTTTAGTCCACTGGTGGTGTGAGTGAAGTCGTGGGGGAGAAACACTCACAGACACCGCTGATTTCTGACTACTGCAGCATCAGACATTCCTCCAGCCTCCTGCTTCTCCTCCTCCTCTCTTCAATTCTTCCTTCCTATTAAAAGTTTTTCAAACACCCGCGCTCGCTGTCAGCTGAAACTGTATCCTTCCGCCCTGCAGCTGCAAAATCCTGTATCCTTACGCCTTTGAGTCAGCTAGTGTAAATATGCAGCGATCGGGACTATTTTGTACAGTGGAAAAGCCCGTTCGGGGCACAATGGGTCTGATACCGGCACGTGCTACAAATAAATTTAGCTTAACAACGACACTGATGAGGGCAGAACATTTAAGCAGCAGCAGCATGAGGGAAAGTTTTTTTTTTTTAAAGTACACTCAGCTCTGGGGGGGCTTTGGGGGAGGCTTACAGTTTGTCAGCTGGGGCTTCAGCCCCGGCAAGCCCCAGTGTAGCGCCGCCCCTGGCCTTAATTTAGAGCTTGGGGCCACGGTGCAAGTTCTGTATGGGGCCCCAAGAGCTCTATTGATAAGGAGCCCCGAAACCTACCAAGGACAACTGCAGTGTCCTAGCGGTGTAATCAGAGTCCGGTGTTCCAACTAACTAGCATACATTGACAGAATAGCATACGTTTAAAGTGATATACCCCTTGTTAGTAGAATCAGTGTCCCCTTGCCCGCTCGCTTCGCTCGCTGGGCTGCGGGCTCGGTCCTCGCTTCGCTCGGACAACTTTTTATTCTAACTCTATGTCCACTTGGATAGTGGAGATTGCACATCAGCACACAGGCAGCTAACTGGGGTTGAAAAGGTTAATGCTGATGATGGGTATTATGGGGTTAATGTCTGCCCTGCATGACTTTGCACATGCACCGGCCTCATTCACACCTGAAATGGAAAAATCCAGGCTGAGGTCAGTGCATTTATCACATGGTGACATTTATCACACGGTGACATTTTTACTGCTGGAAGGTGATGCATATGCTGCTTGCTTTATTTGGCAGTCGGAAACAGCTGTAAACAGCTATTTCTCACAATGCAACGAGGTTCACAGACAGAAAACTGCCAGGACCATGGTCCTCACAGTTTCCTGTGGGAGAGGTTTCACCACAATATCAGTCATACAGTGCCCCCTGATGGTCTGTTTGAGAAAAGGAGAAGATTTCTCATGGGAAAGGGGGTATCAGCTACTGGTTGGGATGAAGTTCAATCCTTGGTTACGGTTTCTCTTTAACTGTGTTCTCCACCGCCCCTGCAATATCTTTGACAGAGTAGCAACTCGCTTGTTCTGGCAGGTATGCTCCTCTGTGGTGCCCGTCGGATGTGGTGCCGCCAACAGGTGAGACGCTACTCTTTCAAAGGTGTGGCAAGGGAACACAATTAAGTTAGTGGGGAGACACTTTGGGGGCCCCAATAGGCTTATGGGCCCTGGGGCAATTGTCCCCTTTGCCTCTGTGGTAGCGCCGGCCCTGGGCAGCAGTATATATACACACACACGCATATATGTGTATGTATGTATATACATGTGTATATATGTACTATATATACGTGTGTCTGTATATACATTAAGCCTGAATGTTTTTAGGAAAAGACTGAATTTCCCGATTTCTGTCAGAAATTGCGATTTTGATTCCATTCACGATTTTTAATATACAACAATGGATCATCACACTGATGGTGAGTATGCGTTCCCCCAGTATAGGTAGCCCCGTATAGGTGCCCCAGTATTGTTTAGCCAGCTATAGGTGCCACGGGACAGGTTAGCCAGTATATACAGTGGGTTGCAAAAGTATTCGCCCCCCTTGAAGCTTTCCACATTTTGTCATATTACTGCCACAAACATGAATCAATTTTATTGGAATTCCACATAAAAGACCAACACAAAGTGGTGTACACATGAGAAGTGGAACGAAAATCATACATGATTCCAAACATTTTTTTACAAATAAATAACTGCAAAGTGGTGTGTGCATAATTATTCAGCCCCCTTTGATCTGAGTGCAGTCAGTTGCCTATAGACATTGCCTAATGAGTGCTAATGACTAAATAGAGTGCAACTGTGTGTAATCTAATGTCAGTACAAATACAGCTGCTCTGTGACGGCCTCAGAGGTTGTCTAAGAGAATATTGGGAGCAACAACACCGTGAAGTCCAAAGAACACACCAGACAGGTCAGGGATCAAGTTATTGAGAAATTTAAAGATTTCCAAAGCCTTGAACATTCCACGGAGCACTGTTCAAGCGATCATTCAGAAATGGAAGGAGTATGGCACAACTGTAAACCTACCAAGACAAGGCCATCCACCTAAACTCACAGGCCGAACAAGGAGAGTGCTGATCAGAAATGCAGTCAAGAGGCCCATGGTGACTCTGGACGAACTGCAGAGATCTACAGCTCAGGTGGGTGACTGTCCATAGGACAACTATTAGTCATGCACTGAACAAAGTTGGCCTTTATGGAAGAGCGGCAAGAAGAAAGGCATTGTTAACAGAAAGCATAAGAAGTCCCGTTTGCAGTTTGCTACAAGCCATGTGGGGGACACAGCAACCATGTGGAAGAAGGTGCTCTGGTCAGATGAGACCAAAATGGAACTTTTTGGCCAAAATGCAAAACGCTATGTGTGGCAGAAAACTAACACTGCACATCACTCTGAACACACCATCCCCACTGTCAAATATGGTGGTGGCAGCATCATGCTCGGGGGGGGGGGGGGGGGGTGCATCTCTTCAGCAGGGACAGGGAAGCTGGTCAGAGTTGATAGGAAGATGGATGGAGCCAAATACAGGGCAAACTTGGAAGAAAACCTCTTGGAGACTGCAAAAGACTTGAGACTGGGGCGGAGGTTCACCTTCCAGCAGGACAATGACCCTAAACATAAAGACAGGGCAACAATGGAATGGTTTAAAACAAAACATATCTATGTGTTAGAATGGCCCAGTCAAAGTCCAGATCTAAATCCAATCGAGAATCTGTGGCAAGATCTGAAAACTGCTGTTCACAAACACTGTCCATCTAATCTGACTGAGCTGGAGCTGTTTTGCAAAGCAGAATGGGCAAGGATTTCAGTCTCTAGATGTGCAAAGCTGGTAGAGACATACCCTAAATGACTGTCTGCTGTAATTGCAGCAAAAGGTGGTTCTGCAGAGTATTGACTCACACACATCCCACTTTGCAGTTATTTATTTGTAAAAAATGTTTGGAATGATGTACGATTTTCGATCCACATCTCACGTGTACACCACTTTGTATTGGTCTTTCACGTGGAATTCCAATAAAATTGATGCATGTTTGTGACAGTAATGTGACAAAATGTGGAAAACTTCAAGGGGGCCGAATACTTTTGCAACCCACTGTAGGTGCCACAGTATAGGTTAGCCAGTGTATAGGTGCCACAGGACAGATTAGCCAGTGTATAGGGGCCACGGGAGAGGTTAGCCAGTGTGTATGTATCACAATATAGGTTAGGCAGTGTATATGTGCCACAGTATAGGCTAGGCAGTGTGTATGTGCCACAGTATAGGCTAGGCAGTGTCTATGTGCCACAGTATAGGCTAGACAGTGTCTATGTGCCACAGTATAGGTTAGACAGTGTCTATGTGCCACAGTATAGGCTAGGCAGTGTCTATGTGCCACAGTATAGGCTAGACAGTGTCTATGTGCCACAGTATAGGTTAGGCAGTGTATATGTGCCACAGTATAGGCTAAGCAGTGTATATGTGCCACAGTATAGGTTAGGCAGTGTATAGGTGCTGCAGCCCCCAGATCCCCCTCACCTCTGCATTTACCTGCTCCGCTCCCTTACACCTCCTCCGCTCGCGGCCCCCTCCTCAAGTAACTTCCAATTCCATTCGGGCTCACAGCATTGTATTGCCGCACGGTGGGTCGCAGGGAAGAGGCAACTAGTGCCTAATAACGGTGGCCGCCAGAAAGTGATGTCACTTCCTGGTACAGGCCCCGAACACTCGCCGCCTGTTCCCTGCGGCTCACCACGCGGCAATACAATATGGTGTGCCCGAATGTAAACAAAACTTACTGAAGGATGGGGATGCAAGCGGAGGAGAGGGAAGGGAGCGGAGAAGATCAAGTACTTGCGGCAGCGATGAAAACCCACGCAAAACCGCCGCTTTGACAATACCAAGATCTGCATTACCCTGATCACGATTTTCGGTTTAAAACCGAATATCGTTCAGCTGTAATATACATGTATATATGTGTATACATGCATGTACATGTATACATGTATGCATGTACATGTATACATGTATGCATGTACATGTATACATGTATACATGTGTATACATGCATATACATGTATATATGTGTATATATATACAATACAATACAATAATACAATAACATTTCTATAGCGCTTTTCTCCCATAGGACTCAAAGCGCTTAGGCTCTCTCAGATTCAGTAGTTAGTAGGATGAAGTATTCACACAACAAAAGTTATATTTCTGCAAATGCCAGACTGAACAGGTGGGTTTTCAGTCTGGATTTAAACACATCCAGGGATGGGGCTGTCCTGATCTGTTGAGGTAAGGAGTTCCAAAACATAGGGGCAGCATGACAGAAGGCTCTGGGACCAAAAGTTTCCAAGTGGACTCTGGGTATGACTAGATTATTAGAACCTGTGGATCTGAGAATGCGGGGATTGCTACGCAGCTGTAACATATCTTTCAAGTATCCAGGGCCTAGATTATTCAGGGATTTAAATGTCAGTAGGCCGATCTTGAATAGGACCCTCCATTCTATAGGTAGCCAGTGAAGGGAATGCAGGACTGGCATTATGTGGCAGTGACGGGGTTGGTTGGTTAGCAGTCTGGCAGCAGTATTCTGTATCAGCTGTAGGCGGTACAAGACCTTTTTTGGAAGGCCAGTGTAGAGAGCATTGCAGTAGTCTAGTCGGGATGTGATGAAGGCGTGGACTAAGGTTGGCAGATCTTCTGGGGGTATGAGGTGCTTGATTTTTGCAATGTTCTTTAGGTGAAAATAGGATGATTTCACCACCGCAGAGATTTGAGTTCTGAAGTTTAAATCCCCATCAATTAGAACTCCCAGGCTACGCACATGATCAGAGCTGCGTAGATCCGTGCCTCCTATTCCCAGTGGTGAAGACTGCAAGTTAAGTTGTTTTGTTATCATGCTCTGCCCTCCAATCAGAAGGACTTCAGTTTTGTCTGCATTTAGTTTCAGCCAGTTGTTTATATATACATACATCGGCATAAAAAAATGTTTATGGCCACTTTAAACTTAGTCCAGCCCCCCGCGACATCACCACCACTCCGCCGCACTGATTGGCCGCCAGGTCCCCGGAACAAGCGAGGGGATGTGGGGATCCCGGTAGCCAGAAAAGGCTGCAGACAGCCGGGAACAGAGGCTGGAGTCCTGCTGCGCAGCGCCGATCGCACACGGGACTTCCAAACAGCAGGAAGTACAGGTAATTTCCTACCCCGGCCTGAGCTCGGGCTTACCGCACCCAGCTCATTTTTCCTACCCCGAGCTCAGGTCGGGGTTACCGCCAGGGAGGTTGAGGAAGCCCCAGGTAAGTATGGTACCTGAGACGAGAAGCGTCTTAATACTTTAACATTTTAATACCATTATGCAGTGCACATATAATCAGCACAGCACCAATAAAAAAGCTAATAAGATGGATGAAGGTGGGCACCTAGGGCCCAAGGGCCCCAGTGCAGTCGCAACCCCTGCATTCCCTATTGCTACGCCACTGTTAGTATTATTGATTTATAAAGCGCCAACATATTCTGTGGCATTGTACAGAGTAAGAAGCAAACATGGAGCATATAATAATACAGACTGTGGTATACACCAATATACAAAATACAGAATTGGTACATAATTGGTAATTACAGTGACAAAAGTAACATGATGAATAAAATGTATAACAAGTTCTAAGACCCAAAAAAGACAAGACTACCAAGACAACCCAGGCCTTGCGAGCTAACAATACATCCACCTAAAGGAGTATTAGGAACACCTGTTCAATTTCTCATTAATGCAATTATCTAATCAACCAATCACATGGCAGTTCCATTTCGGGGTGTGGTCCTGGTTAAGACAATCTCCTGAACTCCAAACTGAATGTCAGAATGGGAAAGAAAGGTGATTTAAGCAATTTTGAGCGTGGCATGGTTGTTGGTGCCAGATGGGCCGGTCTGAGTATTTCATAATCTTCTCAGTTACTGGGATTTTCACGCACAACCATTTCTAGGGTTTACAAAGAATGGTGTGAAAAGGGAAAAACATCCAGTATGCGGCGGTCCTGTGGGCGAAAACGCCTTGTTGATGCTAGAGGTCAGAGGAGAAGGGGCTGACTGATTCAAGCTGATAGAAGAGCAACATTGACTGTAATAACCACTCGTTACAACCGAGGTATGCAGCAAAGCATTTGTGAAGCCACAACACGCACAACCTTGAGGTGGACGGGCTACAACAGCAGAAGACCCCACCGGGTACAATTTGCACGATCTCACCAAAATTGGACAGTTGAATACTGGAAAAATGTTGCCTGGTCTGACGAGTCTCGATAGAGTCAGAATTTGGCATAAACAGAATGAAAACATGGATCCATCATGCCTTGTTGTTGGTGGTGGTGGTGTAATGGTGTGGGGGATGTTTTCTTAGCACACTTTAGGCCCCTTAGTGTCAATTGGGCATCGTTTAAATTCCACGGGCTACCTGAGCATTGTTTCTGACCATGTCCATCCCTTCGTGACCACTATGTACCCATCCTCTGATGGGTACTTCCAGCAGCATAATGCACCATGTCAAAAAGCTTGAATCATTTCAAATTGGTTTCTTTGGGATGTGATGGAATGGTAGCTTCGTGCCCTGGATGTTCATCCCACAAATCTCCATCAACTGCAAGATGCTATCCTATCAATATGGGCCAACATTTCTACAGAATGCTTTCAGCGCCTTGTTGAATCAATGCCTCGTAAAATTAAGGCAGTTCTGAAGGCGAAAGGGGGTCAAACACTGTATTAGTATGGTGTCCCTAATAATCCTTTAGGTGAGTGTATATTGATAATGCAATTGTTTTGCAAGCTTATTTAAAGTGTACCCGAGCCGAAGAAATACCTATCTAAAGAGAGGGAAGTCTCAGAATTCCGTTGAGGCTTCCCTCGGTATTCAAATGTCCCCCATCATTGAGCACGACGCCTTGGGAGAATCAGATTGGGGACACGCACCTTTTCTTGTGAGCATGCATGCTGTAAGGCTTGGTGGTATAATTCTAGGAGTCAGCGTGTATGTACCAGGCTATGGGTCTCGCTCTTCCCCTACCTACGGTATCCCTGCCTGGCACACCACTAACTGACACCTACACTGTCCCTGCCTGGCACAGCACTAGCTGGCCCTAATTAGGACTTAGGCGAGCAAGGCATACAAGCTGACATAGAAGGCAGATATACCACCAGGAGCCACTACTGAGGCTAGTAACACAGTTCAGCAGTATCACATACACAGTTCAGGTAAAGTAATCCAGGTATAATAATCTTCATGCAAAACTATTTAACAGCAATAGTAATTTGATCAGAGTTACAGTGACTTGCAAAAGTATTCGGCCCCCTTGATTTTTTACACATTTTGTCACATTACTGCCACAAACATGAATCAATTTTATTGGAATTCCACGTGAAAGACCAATTCAAATTGGTGTACACGTGAGAAGTGGAACGAAAATCATACATGATTCCAAAAAATTTTTAAAAATCAATAACTGCAAAGTGGGGTGTGCGTAATTATTCAGCCCCCTTTGGTCTGAGTGCAGTCAGTTGCCCATAGACATTGCCTGATGAGTGCTAATGACTAAATAGAGTGCATCTGTGTGTAATCTAATGTCAGTACAAATACAGCTGCTCTGTGACGGCCTCAGAGGTTGTCTAAGAGAATATTGGGAGCAACAACACTATGAAGTCCAAAGAACACATCAGACAGGTCAGGGATAAAGTTATTGAGAAATGTAAAGCAGGCTTAGGCTACAAAAAGATTTCCAAAGCCTTGAACATCCCATGGAGCACTGTTCAAGCGATCATTCAGAAATGGAAGGAGTATGGCACAACTGTAAACCTACCAAGACAAGGCCGTCCACCTAAACTCATAGGCCAAACAAGAAGAGCGCTGATCAGAAATGCAGTCAAGAGGCCCATGGTGACTCTGGACGAGCTGCAGAGATCTACAGCTCAGGTGGGGGAATCTGTCCATAGGACAACTATTAGTCGTGCACTGCACAAAGTTGGCCTTTATGGAAGAGTGGCAAGAAGAAAGTCATTGTGAACAAAAAAGCATAGGAAATCCTGTTTGTAGTTTGCCACAAGCCATGTGGGGGACACAGCAAACATGTGGAAGAAGGTGCTCTGGTCAGATGAGACCAAAATGGAACTTTTTGGCCAAAATGCAAAAAGCTATGTGTGACGGTAAACTAACACTGCGCATCACTCAGAACACACCATCCCCACTGTCAAATATGGTGGTGGCAGCATCATGCTCTGGGGGTGCTTCTCTTCAGCAGGGACAGGGAAGCTGGTCAGAGTTGATGGGAAGATGGATGGACAGGGCCGGCCCGCTCATGAGGCGGGGTGAAACTTTTGCCTCAGGCGGCAAAGTTCTAGGGGCGGCATCCGCCCGTCCGTGGGTGCTGGGGTGCCGGCCGCCGAGCTGGAGGGGTAGCTGGCAGGACGGGGGTATTGGGCCTAGCGGTGGGGAGGGGGGTCGGACCACCCCCTCCCTCGCCTGGGTCCCCCGATCTGCGCTCCCCTCCAGCTTTAAATGTAGCGTAAGCTTGCGCTCCACTGACGTCACTTCCTGCAACGCCGCCCACTGTATTGTACGTGGCCGACGTTGCAGGAAGTGACGTCAGTGGAGCGCACGTTGGAACGAGGAAGGTGAGTGATCCCCCGCCCGTGCCTCTTACTGGCTATCGCAAGCTTACGCTACATTTAAAGCTGGAGGGGGGCGGGAGGCGGCAATTTTTTCAAAACTTGCCTCAGGCGGCAAAGAGTCTAGGGCCGGCCCTGTGGATGGAGCCAAATACAGGGCAATCTTGGAAGAAAACCTCTTGGAGTCTGCAAAAGACTTGAGACTGGGGCGGAGGTTCACCTTCCAGCAGGACAACGACCCTAAACATAAAGCCAGGGCAACAATGGAATGGTTTAAAACAAAACATATCCATGTTAGAATAGCCCAGATCTAAATCCAATCGAGAATCTGTGGCAAGATCCGAAAACTGCTGTTTACAAACGCTGTCCATCTAATCTGACTGAGCTGGAGCTGTTTTGCAAAGAAGAATGGGCAAGGATTTCAGTCTCTAGATGTGCAAAGCTTGTAGAGACATACCCTAAAAGACTGGCAGCTGTAACTGCAGCAAAAGGTGGTTCTACAAAGCATTGACTCAGGGGGCTGAATAATTACGCACACCCCACTTTGCACTTATTGTTTTTTAAAAAATGTTTGGAATCATGTATGATTTTCGTTTCACTTCTCACGTGTACACCACTTTGTATTGGTCTTTCACATGGAATTCCAATAAAATTGATTCATGTTTGTGGCAGTAATGTGACAAAATGTGGAAAACTTCAAGGGGGCCGAATACTTTTGCAAACCACTGTATGAAATAGTTCCAGCAGACTTGCATGCAGGATAGCAACAGGTGATAATTGATGCAAGTATAACACAGTTCCTTTGAGTCTGCATGCAAGATTATGTGAACAGATAACAGAAGTCCCAGATGATATATGACAAGTCATACGAAACTATATGCACACTGTTAGCTGACTGATAAGGAGAGTAGACTTTATACTTATTGTCCAGAGCAAGTGGCATACAAAGAATATCTAGTAACAGTCCAAGGTCGGTCCAGGCGGCAAGCAAGGGATGTCCAGTAACTTAGCAGAGGTCGGTCCAGGCAGCAAGCAAAGGGTTATCCAGGAATCAAGCAGAGGTTAAACACAACAGAGTACTCAAATACAATCCGAGGTCAAAGTCCAGAATATCAAATAACGATCAGAGTGCGCACCCAACAACTAGCCAAAGCTATGCTTATCACGGGCAATGACTGGGAGCACTCTGCAGGTTTAAATACAGACCAACATCCAATCAGTGGCCATCCATACTCCATACAACCATTCACACTGCAAGGCCCTGCCTAGGTGTCAGCTAACCACTGTTTACCTTTGCAGAGGACGTACTGGGAACGCGCCCTCCGCCTATCAGGAAGCGTCATCAGCGGGGAACAAGCGCAGAGACCCGGAAGTGGCAGAATCAGCCCGGGTCTCAGCAGAAACAGGTATATTCCTTATACATGCGCAGTAAGCCAGAGTCGCAGGCTCCGTCCTACTGCCCATACGCGGCCATGCTTGTAAGGCTACTGCACGACCGCGCTTATCCTCCTTAGTAGGAGACAGGGGATATCGGACCACCAAGGGAAGCCTCAATGGGTTCCTGAGGTTTCCCTCTCTTCAGGTTTATACAGTGGGATACGAAAGTTTAGGCAACCTTGTTAATCGTCATGATTTTCCTCTATAAATCGTTGGTTGATACAATAAAAAATGTCAGTTAAATATATCTTATAGGAGAGACACGCAGTGATATTTAAGAAGTGAAATGAAGTTTATTGGATTTACAGAAAGTGTGCAATAATTGTTTAAATAAAATTAAATAAAATTAGGCAGGTGCATAAATTTGGGCACAGGGAAGCTTTATAAGGATCCACATGCTTTCCCCTCCCAATTAAGTATCAGTTTTTTAAAAAAATCTAATCTTAAAGATTCTCTTTAAAGGTACATACACCCGTTGGATTTTTCCAAACGACCGGTCATTTGGATGTTTGCACGTCCGGTAGTTTGGACGTCAAATCGGGCGTGTGTACGATCGGTCGTTCAGCTGATAAGACTAGATTTGAACGATCCGCCAAGGATCCGTCAAAACCCGTCTTATCAGCTGAACGACCAATCATACATACACCCGATTTGACATCCAAACGACCGGACGTTCAAAAGTCCAAACAACAGGTTGTTTGGAAAAATGTGTGTATGTACCTCTAAGGACAACTGAAGTGAGAGGGATATGGAGGCAGCCATGTTTATTTCCTTTTAAGCAATACCAGTTGCCTGGCAGCCCTGCCGATCTTCTGCCTCTAATACTTTTAGCCATAGACCCTGAACAAGCATGCAGCAGATCAGATGTTTCTGACATTATTGTCAGTTCTGAGAGAGAAGCTGCATGCTTGTTTTTTGTGTTATTCAGACACTTCAGCAGCCAAACAAACGAGCAGGGCTGCCAGGCAACTGGTATTGTTTAAAGAGACTCTGTAACAACAAAAACATCACCTGGGGGGTACTTACCTCGGAAGGGGGAAGCCTTAGGGTCCCAATGAGGCTTCCCCTTCCCCTGTAGCTGCAGGAAGTCCAGCGTTGGCTCCCCCGAAGTGTCCCGGGATCCTCCCCCGACAAGCCTGACAAGCGCAGATTTATTTACCTTGCCGGGATTCAGCGCAGTAGCTGCTCTTTTTTCGGGCTAGGCGGAAATAGCCGAACCCGATCGTATCCGCTCTACTGCACAGGCGCAAGAGGACTCGCGCCTGCGCAGTAGAGCAGATCGATCGGGTTCAGCTATCTCCACCTGATCCCGAAGGGAGATCCGCTAGTACGCCTGCGCTGGATCCCGGGAGGTTAATATTTACATTGCCGCACTTCGGGGGGCTGCAGCTGGACAATGGAGGGATAGAGAAGAACAGTAGAAGCCTCGTTACGATCCAGAGGCTTCCCCTTCACAAGCTAAGTACCCCCCCCTCCCCCCAGGGGACTTTTTTTTCATTACAGGTCTTCTTTAAAAGGAAATAAACATGGCAGCCTCTATAGTCTTTTTGCTTCAGTTGTCCTTTAAAGGGCCCTTACAGTAGTTAAACAAAGAAAAAAATGCCTAGTTACTTACCTGGGGCTCCCTCCAGCCCCCTGAAGTTCTCCTGCTCCCACGCCGTCATCCTGCACTCTGCTGTTCCTCCCATTTATCCCTCCATAAGCCAAAATATTTGGCGAATTGCATTGAGGTGAGGTGAGTCTGGTTGGCTGTTTGTGTCTCCACCTCTTTTCTGAATTTGAGCCCTGGTCGCCCGGTGGCCTGCTGTGCCGGGTTTGAGGCTTGTGCCATTGGCAGTGCGGGAATGGCTGCAGTTGGATGTTCCCCTTGGGAATCGGTGGGCGAGTTTTGATTGGCTTTTCTGGATGTGAACCCCGGTCACCCAGTGGCCGGCTGCACAGGGTTTGAGGGCCATGCCATTGACCGTGTGGGAGTGGCTACCGTTTGTATTTTCCCTGTGGGGTTTGTGTTTGTCTCCGCCCACTTTTTGGTTGTGGGGATGGAGAGTGTCCGGTATGTTGTTCCAGGTGGTGTGCTGTTTGTGTGCGGTTTTGTTCAGATCCGTTCAGCCATTTTTGCATGATCGTGTGAGAGACATCCAAACTTAAGGAACCTGCCTGTTTCTGCTGAGAACCGGGCAGAATTCGTTGCTTCCGGGTCTCGTCGCTTGTTCCCCGCTGATGACGCTGCTGCTCAGACACAGGTCGCACATTCTGATAGGCGGAGGGCGTGTTCCCAGTACGCCCTCCGCAGATGTAAACAATAGTCAGCTGACTCCGGTGCGATGTCAGCTGACGTTACAGCTGACACCTAGGTAGGGGTACTACTGTGTGATTGGATGTGCGGAGTGTGGCCGGCCACTGAATGGATGAAAGCTGTATTTAAACCTGCAGAGTGCTCCCAGTCATCGCCCGTGATAAGCATAGCTTTGGCTAGTTGCTGGGTGCGCACTTACATTGTTTGATTACTGGATCTTGACCTTTGGCTTGTGTTTGACTATTCTTGTCTGCTGTTTTTAACCCTTGCTTTGATTCTTGGATACTCTTGCCTGCCGCCTGCACTGACCTCTGCCTGTTTACTGGATACCCTTGCCTGCCACCTGGACTGACCTCTCCCTGTTACTGGACATTCTTGTCTGCCACCTGGACCGACCACTCCCTATTTACTGGATACTCTTGCATGCTACCTGGACTGGACATTCTATGTATACTTGAACCAATCCTTGTCTGTTGCTTCAAATACCTAGCATGTGGACTTTGCATTAATTCTCTCATATATTACCTGGATCATCCATTACCTGTTGAATAACCTTGCATGTGGACCTTGCATGAACTCTCTCATTACCTGGATCATTCACTGCCTGTTGAATAACCTTGCATGTGGACTTTGCATGAACTCTCTCATATATACCCGGATCCTTCACTGCCTGTTCCTGATACATCTGTCATTACTGACAATCGACGCTGAGGGCCTTATTCTCCTGAATCAAGGTAATAGTCCTGTGTGATACTTATGAACTATTGAACTGTGTTACTAGCCTCATTTGGGTTCTGGTGGGTTATTGTCCTCTCTACTCCAGTCTGTATGCCTTGCACGTTAAGACCTGGGGGTAACCGTAGTCAGGAGACAAAAAACATGTCCTGTTAACACAGGGGCTTGTCTATAGGTGAAGACCGTGGGCCAGGCTCAGAGCCGTGGCAATAGATTGGGGCATAGAGACTGATTGGGGACATAACCTGTCAGGCCTTACACAAACTTTCCCATTTATAATATTAGTAGGATAAGACCGGTGAGGGCATTTTCTCTTTTTTTTTTTTTTCATTTGTTTTGTGTTTTGTTTCCTGTGGTTTTCTGTGATTTTTTTTTTTTTTTTTAGGTAAAGTTTCCTTTAAAGGGAATCTTAAGTCAAACAAAAAAAATGATTTTAACTTACCTGGGGCTTCTCCCAGCCCGCTGGACTCCTAGTGTGCCCGTGACTTCCTCCTGGACCCCTTTCGGGCAGCGGCGGCAACCCCTACAAAGCTGGGAATTATGCATACTGTGCTTGCACAAAACGCCCCCAGCCACGGGAGAGCGACCAGGGTGCATGAGGCTAGGGGCCACGCGTGCGTGCTTTGCGTGCGTCGCCGCCACTGCCTGGAGGGGATCAGGAGGACATCGTGGGCACATTAAGGCTCCCTGCACACTACAAATCCGTTTTCCTATTCCAATTTTCAATTCCGATTTTCCCTGAATACATTCAACAGAAAAACGGTTCAAAAAACGCAGCATGCAGTACAGATAAAAAATCAAAATTGGAGATAAAAACCGATTAAAAAGTGGAATCGGAAATGCATGCAGTGTGCAAGAGGCCTAAGAGTCCAGGGGCTGCAAGAAGCCCCAGGTAAGTTAAACATTCTTTTTGACTTAAGATTCCCTGAGTATTGAGTTATTTTGATGGGACACCACATTTACACCATCATACAAGCTGTACACTGACTACTTTATGTTGTATCAAAGTGTCACATCTTCAATGTTGTCCCAGGAAAAGATATATTTACAAAAATGTGGGGTGTACTCACTTTTGTGAGATAATGTATAGATACATTCTATGCGTCGCTGTGTTACGACTCAGCGCAGGGGAGCTGGTGTAACCCGGCCGTGTGCCACGTCATAACTTGCAGCTTTGCACAGGGCTAATCGGATTTGGGAAGGTAAGCTTGAGCATCTGATTAGTTCCATGGAACAACACGCTTCAGCCTCTGCCAGTTCCAGTCCCTGTAGGTAAAAATCTATTGGAATATTCAATTATTTCCTCCCCTAATAGGATAAAATCAATAGTGCAAGCCTTCTGCATTTTCAAACAGGACCCATGTTTAAGATATTTTAAAGTGGAGCTGAACTCTTGCTCAGGACAGAAAGAAAGCAGAGAGAAATGCACCCTGTATGTATTTAGAGCAGGGGTCTCAAACTCAATTTACCTGGGGGCCGCGGGAGGCAAAACCAGGATGATGCTGGGCCCCACAAGGGATTTCACAGCCAGCAGCTCCCAGTCCACCTGGCCTCCCACCCCCACCCCCCCGGTCCCTTGCATTGATTTTTATTTCAAAATAAAATTCGCACTGAAGCGCACTATTTTGCTTATTTTACCTTATAATTCGCTTCAAGTCCTCCCATTACAAGTAATCCGCCGTGTCCCCGCCGTAAAACTAGGGCTGCAGAGCCCCCAAATCGCCCAAGGGGCAATCCGCCGGCATTTCCTGGAAGGGGCAGAGCTTTCAGCTTCAGCTTTGCCCCTCCTGACATCAATTGCATCGCCGCCTCTGCCCGCCCCTCTCACTCTTCCTTCACAGAGAGGGGCGGGGAGAGGCGGCGATTGACGTCAGGAGGGGCAGAGCTGAAGCTGAAAGCTCTGCCCCTTCCAGGAAATACCGGCAGATTGCCCCCCGGGCGATTTGAGGGCTCTGCAGCCCTCGTTTAGCGGCGGGGATGCGGCGGATTACTTGGGAGCACTGAAGCGAACTATAAGGAAGCTTTTGCCGGCGTGGGCCACAAAAATTGTATCGAGGGCCACAAATGGCCAGCGGGCCGCAAGTTTGAGACCCCTGATTTAGAGAGTTTAGTCTGTGTAATTTCCCCTCATCTGTCACTAATAACAAGTGTAATTTGATCCCTCAGCTGTGTCAGCTTGCTGCCTCAGCAGAGCAGCTAATTTGTAAACACAGGATGTTAACCCAATGTCCATGAAAGCAGGAAGTAGACACACCACATATTTATTGCAGGATTTGTTGTTTTCAAAGTTTTTATTGAAGTTTTCTTTTTTATAAAAGGGGTAACAAACAGGGGCTTCCAATAACACATCAATGAATAAACGTTAAAACAGGGTAATATTGCGTTATTATACCATACACAGCAAACAAGGGAGCCAAGACTAGGCAAACGGTTGATAAACGAGAGAGAAGAGTAAAAGAAAAAAATTAAACGACCCATTATTTCAATCTCGTGCATGGCATAAGTGTACCAAGTTCATGTAGGGGGTTGTGTTTATCGGATGGGAAATAAAGGGAGGGAGATACTATAATGAGAGTCTCAGGTGTGATCCAGAGGTGTAACAACAGCTATCTGGAACATGCTTTGAAATGGGATGGGGGATAGGAAGGGGGATTTGGCCAGGATGTGGGTGTTTGGCCAAAATTAATGTCTTGAGGGCCCGCACTATAAAGTGTGCGGAACTCTTGCTATTGTAGCAGAGAGGGAGTAGAAAAAGGAAAAGAAGTAGCAGAGGATATAGAGTCAGAAAGATGAGAGGAGATAGTAAAAGAGAGAGGGAGAGGGGAAAAGGAGGAAAAAGGAAGAGGAATGGGATCCATCTCATAGCCTGCTAATTAAGGTATCCTCCATGGTGGGATGTTCTAACTGAATCCAGGGGTCTCAGATCCATTCAATTTTTTGTGGGAGTCACGCAGGATGCTGGTTAGTGTTTTGTTTATCATATAATTGTTCAATCGTGTTTTAACTTTTTTCCAGTTTTTAGCTATAGACATAGTAACTGCAGAGAAGACTAGGGAGGCCAGCTTGTTTTGGTGAGTATTGAGAGAGTCAATCTTCTCATGCATGAGGGCCTGCCAGGGATTCTTGGGGATTGATTTATGGAATAGGGCTGCCAGTAGTCTGTAGACCTGGCTCCAGAATCTAAGAAGGCGGGGACAAGACCACCAGATGTGGAGCATGACCAGGGTAGGGCCCTATTTGAGCCGACCTTCTTAATTACCGTAACAGAAGCTATGACACCCAATTGGAGTTATAAGGCCACAGCTTTATTACAGTATTAACATTAAAGATTAGCTGAGCTGTGATAAGAAAACATTGAAATAAAAAGATGGGTAAGGGGGGAAAAAACATATTACAATAACAAACATATTTCCATTAACAGATGGCGGGGCGCTTGAGCGCTCTGCAGGTCCCTTGACAATGCCCTTGTGTGCTGGCCACTAGCCTTCGGCTTACATTATCACATTACACCACCACTCCTCACTCCATTATCCATTATCCATTATCATGTATATTTCATTATGGGATCCTCCTTCGACGCATTCATTGGTTATGCCAGCTCAGTGTTGTATACTTTCTCGATGTCCAAAGCTACGGCACTGTCAAGGACCCGCCACAGCATTCGTCCTTGCCCTCTCAAGGACGAATGCCCGCCCACACGCAGAGCGCTGCCTCGAGAGCCTCTCTCAGGCCATATAAGAAGATGCTGTTGCCCAGGTCGTTTAGGTGCACTCCGTTCCTTTCCAGGTGCCCTGCCGGCTTCTCGAGCAGCGTATGACGGACCGCTAACCCCCCAGACCTGAACATAAATTTCGAAATGGCTCTATTGATTTTCGCCCGAGATTGGTTTAGGACCTGCTCGGGCATGCGCGGGCGCCACGTTAATCTAGGGATGATTTCCGACCACACTATGGTCATGTGGGGGGAGAGTGACCACATACGCGTGAACAGTGATATTAATTCCTGCATCAGTAGATGCTGTTGCATATACCCGACGTCGTTACCCCCTATATGGACCATTAGTATATCGGGGACCCCCTTGATTTTATTAACTTACAAAATTTTTGGGCCAGCCCCTCGACTGTCAGTCCTCCCTGGCCCAGCCAGTGGACCTCCACGTTGTCCCTTACCTGCCCGAGGTGTCGGTCTCTGTCTCGCATTGCAGCTCGTCGCTCAGCCCGCACTATGTATGAATGCCCCATTATCCATACTCTACATTTTCGCCGGCCTGTGAGGGATGATAGTCATTATAACATGCTACATTGACAATTTTTTTTTTTTTTTGTATTCTTCCTTGCGCCCTATTCTTATCGTTCTGCCAGGTGCGGGCGAATGTAAGACCTGAAACGATGAGATTCCCATTGGCCGATCTTTTTAATCATTTCGGCGCCGAGGCCCCATCTGGTTGCCTTGGTTGCCGCCCCGATGCGAAACGAGTGTGACCCGTATTCGGCCGCGACGCACCCGATGCCTGTGAGTGTGCGCTTTAGCAGGGCTACAAACTGAAATCTGGAAATTGTAGTCCCGTCTTCGTGCCGCAGGAGCGGACCGGTTTGGTCAGACTGCCCCTGCATAAAACTTGTGTACAGTTGTACCGGGCAAGCCCTGCTCCCGGCCATCTCCCTCAGCCTAAGGGTCACTCCTTTGGCCCTTTGGTCCGTTTTTGACCTGGGGATGTGTACCCATAAGCTGCCTTGAGCTAACGAGATATCCTTCCGCTGTATCCCCCCCCCCCCCTATTTCTATTGGGGCCTACCAGCTCCCTCAACCTTAAAGCTCCATGGAAGGCTAATGCAAAAGCCAGCTGAAACAGCCGAATCTCGTGTTCACTGCGGCAATGTACCTCCAGTGTGTTCAGTAGTTCGATCAGCAGTGCCAGCGTGATGGGCCTTCGGCTATCACCTCCCAATTCTTCCTTACCCCTACGTCTAAAACCCTTGACCACCTGGCGAATCATGAAGACCTTGGTTAAATCCTCTTCCCCCCTTAACTTAAATAGGAACGCCAGTGCCGCCATGGCCTTGTCCACTGCGGAGGGTGATGTAGCAGTGGCGCATATGTTGTCGAGAAAATGCAGCATAAGGCTCCTTTTCTCTTCGGGGTTACCCGGTGGGCACCGGATTTCTAAGTCCGCCCACCTATTCCATACCCTGCTGTATGCCCTCCAAGTGGTTGGTGAGATGGACTGTCTCACCCAACTCGCCAGTCTGTCGAGACTGTGTCCCATAGGTCTGGTGGTATCTGTGTAGGCCTCTCGTCCGCCTCTGGGGCCAGCTTCCGAAAACGGTCCAGCTGAAAACGAGACAGTGCGTCAGCTATCCCGTTCTCCGTACCGGGGATGTGTACTGCCCTAAAGTTAATGTTATGCTGCAGACACTTTAGTACGAACTGCCTGATGAGACTCACAACTGGGGGTGATGATGAAGATTATTTACCGCTGTGACTACCGCCATGTTGTCTGTGCGAAATCGGACTGCTCTGTTGGCTAACTCGTGGCCCCAGACCAACAGTGCTACCACGAGCGGGAAGAATTCTAGAAATGCCAGGTTCTTCCCTAGTGGTGATCGGAGCCATGGGTGTGGCCACCTGCCGCTCACCCAACGTCCTTTGAAAAAGGCTCCGAAGCCTGCGGACCCCGCCGCATCGGTGAAGAGCTGTAGCTCCTCGTTTGTGCGCCACTCTTGGGGCCACAGCGTTCTCCCATTATAATCTGCCAGGAACGATTCCCATACCCTTAAATCATCTTTTGTCTCCCGATTTAGCCTGATGAAGTGGTGGGGCTGCTGTATTCCTTTCGTCAGAAAGGCCAGGCGCCTGCAGAAGATCCTGCCCATTGGCATGACTCTGCATGCAAAATTAAGTTTACCCAATAGCGACTGTACTTCGCGCAGTGTCCTTTTCTTGGCTGCAAGGGACTTTCCCACTTCACATCTGAGGTCACTCACCTTATCCTCAGGTAGTCTGAATTCCATCGCCTTCGAGTCTATCTCTATCCCCAGAAACTTGATCTGCCTCCATGGGCCCTCTGTTTTCTCGGCTGCTAATGGTACCCCGAATAGGTTAAATGTGTCTACCAGCGTGCGCATCAGCTGCCCGCATTCGCCCGACCCGGCCGGGCCCACGCAAAGGAAGTCATCTAAGTAATGAACTAGGCCCTTGGAGCCGCTTTTGCTCTTCACTACCCATTCCAGAAATGTGCTGAAGGCTTCGAAATACGCGCATGATATTGAGCAACCCATAGGCAAGCATCGGTCGACATAATATCGACCCTCAAATTTACACCCCAACAGGTGCAAGCTATCCTTGTGCACCGGCAGTAGGCGAAAAGCTGATTCTATATCTACCTTGCCCATTAGCGCCCCTTGCCCTTTTCTTCTCACCAGGGCTGCTGCCCTGTCAAAAGATGCATAGTGTACCGCCGCTAAGTCTGGGTCGATCCCGTCGTTTACCGACGTGCCCCGTGGGTGCGATAAGTGGTGGATAAGGCAATATTTACCTGCCTCTTTTTTGGGGACCGCGCCTAGGGGTGATATGTGTAGATTGGGTATGGGTGGGTGCTGAAAAGGACCTGCCATCCTTTCCATGGCTAGTTCCTTGTCCAGTTTTTGCGCCACCACCTCTGGGAATTGGTAAGCGGATTTTAGATTTTTGCAATTGTCGTTTGGGTAGGCCGTTTCGCATGGTATTCTAAACCCCTCCCGAAAGCCATATGCTAGAAGGTCGGCCTGTTCCCTATTGGGGTACCTATCTAGCCATGGGGCCATCGCCCCAACGTTAACTGGCTTGACTCCCTTTTCCAGTTCCTTGCTCTGTCTTGGTTCCCTGCGCATTCCTGTTTCTTTTGTAACATTTATCCCCTGGGTGCCCGCTGGCCCCGCAGACTGTGCAATCGTGCTTGTACCTGCATGTGGTTCCCCGCTTGCAGGTATCATTGTTGTAGTTCCAGCATAAACCTTTTCTTTGCTGGGCCAGCGAGGCATCTGCCCCGCCGGCAGCCGCTTGAAAGGGGGTGCTCTGGCCCCCCTTGTACCCGCTACCGTATTCTGGCTTGGCTGGGCTACTCAGCGACATCCATAGCATGATGTCCCTGTGTTCCCACGTCAAAGATGACCTGACTGCCATCTTTTGGTGGAACTGCTCATCGTATAGCAGCCAGGCCTTCCCTCCATATTTGTGGTATGCTTCCCTGATGTCGTCTAAGTAACAGAACATTGCTGCGCACTGTTCCGGGGTCTTCTCCCCCACTATGCTGGCGAAGATGTGAAACGCTCTGGACCAGTTGGGGAATGTCCTGGGGATTAATCTATACATTCGCCTTAGGTGTTCTTTGCCTCTTTCCCACTTGTCTATGTTATAATTATCTAGGGGGAGCACTGTGAATATGTCAATGTACTGACCTTTCCAAATTTTTTCTTTCGTTTCCTCTGATACGTGGAAACCTAGCGGGCCCGCAAAACAGATGTAGGTGCTGCTCTTAGCCGAATCGGCTAGACGGGGTGCCCGTTCGGACTTCTCGGTCGTTGCTACCTCTGGGGCTGCGGCGACCGGCGGTTGAACGTTCCCAACCTCTGGGACCGAGCCGCACACCTCCGCCTGTTTCGCGGGCCCTGCTTCCTCTCCCCCGCCCCAGGCCCCCACCTGCTGAGTTGTATTATTTGCCCTAATGGCCTTTAGAATTTCCAGCAGCAAAGTCCGCTGGTCCCCATCCTGAGAAACACTATTAGCAGTTGTAGCAACATACATTTCGTTGGCAATCGTTCTGTTAGTCTCACCTGCTTGGTTATCCGCCTCCCGGAGTGTCGCTGATCCATCTCTTCCATGCGACCCCTGAGCTATCTGCTCCCCGGAACCGTGATGGGCGACCTGCGGAGGCAATAACAAAGAAGCGACTCCCTCCGCCCAGTTATACTGCTGCTGTGTGCCCTGCTGCTGCCGTCCTTCGCCGCTGTTGCTGGCCCTACTTTGTGACGGGTCCCCCCTTGTTTTCCAAGCGCCTTCCTGATGTCCCCATGCGCCCTCCTGCTGGCCCCGGTCTTGATCCTGTTCTTCCTCCTGATCTCCTTCGCTCCCCCCCCCCCTTCCTCTGCCGGACTCACCTCCATGGCATGCTCCGGCCGTTGCTGTTGCCCTCTGGCCCCTTCTAATCTGCTGGGCCCCTGTGCTTTTCCTCATCCCCTGCCCTGGCTCCTTGAGGCCCCCCTGCCCGCTGCTCTCTTCCCCCCGCTCTTGCAGCCCCCCCTTGCGTTGCCCTGCGCCCCTCTGTCCTCCTGGGGCCCCCTGCCTGAGGCTCCTGCCCCCCCCCCCCCCCCATTGGCCCCCAGATCCGGGCTCTGTGGTGAGCCCTTTACCTGTCTCTGCGCCTGTGGGCCTGGAGCTGCGCTGGGTCCCCCTCGGTGGCCATGGCTGTGCGGCCTGCGGGTGGGGGTGGACTCTTGCTGGCTGGCTGGGGATGGGGTGTGCGCGCGGGGTACTGTGGGGGTTGATGCAGGGTCGCTGGCCCCACCGCTGCTGAGGCTTCCTCCCTGGCCGCGCTGACAGGGGCTCAGCTGTGCCCTGTCCCGGCGGCGGTCATTTTGCCGTGGGCTCGAAGAACTCTGGCGGCGGACATTTTTACGGAGACCCGGGTGGCGGCCATTTTTGGTTGGGCGAAGGAGAGGAAGAGGGAGGGGACGAGAGCCTGCAGCCTGTTGTTGCCCGGGTGTGCGAATCTGCTCGGCCGGGCCTCCCACCTCGATTTGGCCCTTCCCCGCCTGCCCGTCGATCACCCTGCACTCCGCTGCCTGTGACTGGGCCCAGCCGCCCCCCGCGCCGACCTCCGCCATGCCGGGACCTTCCTCCCCCCGCCTCCTGTTCCTGGCCGGAGAGCCTGCGGGGCTAAAGCGAGCCGGAGGCCTCCTTCTCCTCATGTTCTTTGGGCGCGGAGCCCCAGCCAGGTTAGTGAGCTGGGCCTGTAGCCACAGCATCCCCTGTTCCCCTGGCATGGCCCGCACCCGGTCCCAAAGCTCCTGCATGGGGGCATCCATGGCTGTCCCTCCTGCTCTGTTCCTGCAGCTGCCCGGTGATGGGGAGGAGGGTACCCGGGTTCTCGGTGTGCGCAGTGTGGGCCGGGGCGCAGGGGTGGGATGACTTGGACGAGGTGGCTGGGATGGGGTAGCTGGGCTAAGTGGGCTGAGATGGCTGGCTGGCACACCAAGGGCTGCCTGAAGCTGCTGTAGTGCGCTGGGTGGGCTGGGGGGCCGGGATGGGATGGGGTTTGGCCGGGCTGGGGTAGCCGGGATGAATGGGATGGGGTGGATGGATGGGACTCACAGGGGCCGCCTGACGCTGGGTGGGAGAGAGGCCTGGCGAGCCCAGGATCAGCTTAGTATGAGATGGGGGAGGGGGGGCAGCTAGGCACTGCAGGTCGCTGACTGCAGCTATCCACCTGGGGAGAAGGCTGCTGTTTTTTGGGCCTGATGCTGGGAGATGGCTGGGGAGGAATTTCTGGCTAAGGCCTAGTAAGAAAAGTCTGCACTTACCCCAGCCTGAGCTCCAGCGAAGTTTGCTGTATCCACACGATCCAAGAAGGGAGGCTGAATGGCCAGCCTCCTGGTCTTATAGTGTCCTGGCCCTAGCCAGGACACTCCACCTTTACTTCACACCTGGCGACCCTATTGTTTCTGGACAGTCCAGCTCAGAGCCCACCCGGTCACGCCCCTTCTCGCCCTAGCTTCGCCCAGCTCTCAGGTTACTTGTCGCCTTTGACTCTGCATCCCCTAAAACAAAAGGGGTTGGCAGAAGGAAAAATTTAGCTATCCTGGCCGGGGCCAAGTACCATCTGGTCATGAGTTTGTAGGCCGCTTCAACGGTATGTAAGTTATTAGAGCAGCAGGTTACTCTGCTCCAAATATTTAACCAGTCTTCACTGTCTTTGGTTCCCCCAAGGTCAGACTCCCATCTGGCGACATAAGCATGTTGGATTGGTTGTTGTGGACGTGTAAGAAAGGAGTAAATTGAGGAGATAAGGCCTCGGGAGCCAGGGCGGTGGAGACAGATGTTTTCGAACGGGGCAAGGTCCCAGGGGGGGAGGGGGGGGAGATCCTTAAAGGGAAGGTTCAGGGAGGGGGTAAAAAAATAAAAATCCATATCCACTTACCTGGGGCTTCCTCCAGCCCGTAGCAGGCAGGAGGTGCCCTCGCCGCCGCTCCAAAGGCTCCCGGTCGTCTCCGCTGGCCGACCCGACCTGGCCAGGCCAGGCCCGGCTGCCAGGTCGGGCTCTTCTGCGCTCCAATCTGCGTCTCACGGGGGCGCGCTGACGTCATCGGACGTCCTCCGGGCTGTACTGCGCAGGCGCAGTAGTTCTGCGCAGTACAGCACGGAGGACGTCCGATGACGTCAGCGCGCCCGCGTGGAACGCAGAAGAGCCCGTCGTTGGAGCGCAGAAGAGCCCAACCTGGCAGCCGGCCTGGCCAGGTCGGGTCGGCCACCGTAGACCACCGGGAGCCTGCGGAGCGGCGGCGAGAGCACCTCCTGCCTGCCACGGGCTGGAGGAAGCCTCAGGTAAGTGGATATTGATTTTTATTTTTTTTACTCCCTCCCTGAACCTTCCCTTTAAGAAGAGTGTTAATCCAGTGTCTAAGTTGAAGAAAGCAATAAAATTCTGACTTGGGGATGTTCTGTTTATCTTGGAGCTCTGACCAAGCATGGAAGCCTCTGGGGGAGAGGAGGTGGGTCTCATAGGTTAAATTATGGGCGGTCCACCAAGAGAAGGACCCAGAAGCTTTCAAGCCCGGCTTAAAAAGCGGGTTGCCAATTAAGGGCAGCAAGGGAAGGTGAGGCGACTAGATTAGCAGTAGCAGTAGGAGAACAGAGGCGCCAGCAGGATAAAAGCGGATAAAAACTTTAAAATTTGCTGGGAGGAAGTGGTGGACTTACCTCCATAAAGCAGACACGAAAGACTGTCTGAATAGTAGCAATCACATTTATTAAATAGTACCCCAAAAAAGTGCAACGCGTTTCGCAGGCCCAGCCCGCTTCATCAGGCAATAAACGTGGGAACAAAACAGAATTTCGGCATTAGCAGGTGTAGCGCCTCAGTGAAGTGAAGTTCACTGATTGCTACTATTCAGACAGTCTTTCGAGTCTTCCCAGAGGCGCCGAGCTCGCTGATATAATACAGATGCTGTGACTCCTACTGTATTTTGCCTGAGGAAGCGGGATGTATGGCCCGTGAAACGCGTTGCATTGTTTTTTGGAGTTCCGAATAAATTGTTGACTGTCTGAATCGCAGTCCTTGCCTGTGTCTGTTTGGAGGGGGTAAGACCACCGCTGCCTCCTCTGTTTAACCAGTTGGTTTTTTAAGTTCATTTAATTACCTTTTATTCTTTTGGCGCCTCTGTATCTTGTACACTATATTGAGTCCACCCTGGGTGGAGGGTTGTTACCCTATTTTCCTGTCTACAGAGAGCGACTTTTTATTCCTGAGTGGGGTCAGGATTGTTCTCCCCACCTGCCTATACAGTGGTTGCCTATTGGTAACCCTGGTTTGTGAGTATAATTTTAACTTCTAATTTATTTTGTTGCCCCTAAGACGAATTAAACTATTGGGGCTCTTGGTGTCCCTCTGCTTTATAGACAGTCTTTCGTGTCTGCTTTATGGAGGTAAGTCCACCACTTCCTCCCAGCAAATTTTAAAGTTTTTATCCGCTTTTATCCTGCTGGCGCCTCTGTTCTCCTACTGCTATACCGTGTCCACCCCTGGTGGAGGGGTGATCTACCCCCTTTCGCATCTACAGAGAGCGACTTCTTATCCCTGAGTGAGGACAGGTCTAATCTCCTCACCTGCCTATACAGTGGTTGCCTGTGTGGTAACCCATGTTTGTGAGTATAATTTTCTCACGATAACCTTTATTTCATTTATGCTGAACATACTACACTATATTGGGCTCTCGGTTTCTCTACAGATTAGCTGAGTAGCGTATTGAGTCCCATACTTGTAGGTTATGTAATAGGGGAGCGCCTTAATTTATGAGGAGGCTGAAGCAAAATACTAGGGAGCATGGGAGCGCTATCAGGAATTTCAAGGAAGACCCAGAGGGGGGTATTTTGGAGTTGAAAGAGGCGTGTCAGTTGACAAATGGAAGTGGCTTGGTAAGAGAGAATACACGACACACTCAGACCTCCGACTATTTTGTGGGCGAACATAGTTGATTTCTGTACTCTGGGACCTTTACGACCCCAGATAAATTATTGCAGGATTTGTATCAGCTGTAACAAAGACGTGTTTCTGTTTAATGTTATTATGCTGTTGCTTATTTTTAAGAGCAGAGAGGAAGTTCTGAGTTCAGGTCCGCTTTAAGAACTCTGAATGTGTAGCAAAAAAAAAGTTAGATACATACCAATGTAGAGGGAAGTCTCTGGATGCTCCAGAAACTTCCCTATTCGCTATCATTCCCCTCCACTGCTAGCCAGGACCCTCCTTTTCTTCCTAGCCACACTTCCTCTATGTACTGCCACAGCTGCACTGCGCAGCTTCCTGTAGGGTTCGTTCCTGCACTGTAGCATGGAGCCTAGTGTCCTCCTTAAGCTCTTTTAGCCATGTGCTCCACCTGGTTAATTTTGGGGAGCACCCGGCTGTCATCAGCTCGCCTCCTCTTCCTATACTGTAATCAGAGTTGTGCCAGCCCTGCATTCCCCGGGTTACACCCCACCCGGCTACTTTTTCATGTTACCCAGTTGGAAAAAAAATCTGGGGAGAATACTGGAGCCGCTGGTGTGCAGAGGATAAAGCAATGCACGAGCGTCCCTGTATGCTACCTCGCAGGCACGGCCGTACATTGCTCCTTTGCAGGGTGCCCATCCGCACACACAGAGGAGGAGCGCAGCTGCAAAACATTTAAATGTCAACAATTTTCAGAGGATCCCAGTGCCGGAACTGAGGGGCGTAAGAAGATAAAGGAAGCCTCAGGACTATTCCTCTACTGAGGTAAGTATTTTTTTTTTCCTTCCAGGTACCCTTTAGGCCCCTTGCACACAGGCAAAGTCTGCAGCACGTTATCTCATGATCTGTGCCTACCGCATGGATTTTGCAGTACTGCAAGTCAATGGGCAATGCAGCAAGTGTGCACAGTGGGTCCCAAGCAGGAAATACTGTCCACGCCACTGACCGTATACGTTTTGTAAAGTTGCGTGAGCAAAGGCGGTAGCCGGAACGGGTGCCATGGCTGAAGACTGCGTCTGCGCCCGGCTGGCTGAATTACCGGGCCACCTAGCTGAGGATCTAGATGGCCTGGGAGAATGCGAGGGACCAATGAGCCAAAAGGGTGCTGGAAGAAGCCCCAGATATATATGATTTTTTAATTAATATTTCAGGTACACATTAAGCACTTCTGTTCTCCGCTGGGTCCCCTATTTTTTACAAATTAGTGGATACGATCAATTTGCTGTTAGCGGATGTCGGTCTATGAGGTGTGCCTCTGGGTTCCCTTAATTACGGTGACCATACGTCACGCTTTACCCGGGACAGGTCCCGCCTTTGGGGGGCGCTGTCCCAGGCTGCATGAGGTCCCGGGAAACGTCCCGCTTTTAGCAGCGGGACGTCCCGGCCTCGGGACTCTGGCCACCGTACATTGCATGAACTGGCTGCGGCTTCTATAGACGCCGCAGTACAGGGCTTCGGGCGCCATCTTGCCGTAGCCCTGCTCTGCCTTTCAGCGCAGGAGACTGCAGGAGGAGCAAGGTTGTCCGGGGAGCAGCGCGCCAGAGGCCGGCCAGAAGCGAGAGGAGACTTCAGGTGAGTAAATGCTTTTTTTTTTTCATTTGAAATGCTGCCCAAATTGCGTTTATTTTGTGCTGACATGTTTCTCACATTGCGTTTATTTTGTGCTGAAATGTTGCTCACATTGCATTTATTTTGTGCTGAGATGTTGCTCACATTGCGATTATTTTGTGCTGACATGTTACACACATTGCGTTTATTTTGTGCTGACATGTTGCCCACATTGCGTTTATTTTGTGCTGACATGTTGCCCATTGCGTTTATTTTGTGCTGACATGTTGCCCACATTGCGTTTATTTTCTGGTGTCTGGGGTAACTGTTGCTGCATTTATTATTTAATGGTCATCAGGCGCGGAGCTAGGGGGGGTCGGGGTAGGACAGGTGCCCCCGGGCGCTGGGTCTCTAAGGGCGCCCAGCCGTGCGGTGTGTCCTTTTTTTTTCCCCTCAGAAGCTCGCCGGGCCGGGATCACCCTATTTGGTCAGTGACGTCACACGTCGCCGCACCGCCGACCCACGCAGCTTCCATAGCAGTGGAACACATCGGGTGCGCCGGAGAGCCAGCCCCATCCATTCATTGCTGGCCAGGTGACAGGAGTGAGGAGGTGCCGACCAGGCAGGGAGGGACAGCGAGGTCGGGTGCGCTGCTGCGAGTTTGGAGCGCCGCCGGATGCGAGCGGGGCAGTCTGAGGCTGAAGAAAGTCTGCAGCATGCAGACTCTCCCGAGTGCGAGTGCCACCAGTGAATTTAGTTCCGAATCCTAGCGGAAGCGGCTTCCAAGACAGCGGGCAGCAGCCAGCCACATCGCTTTGCCTGCTATGTGATGATGAAACAAGAGCTGGCGACCTGCTGGAGAGAAGATGCAGATGGCAGGAGAAAGCGGCGGACCGGCTGGTCGGAGGACACAGAACACCGAGGAGGCACTGCAGACGGAAGAAGCCGAGGACATGAAGAGGAGGACCGGAGGACACCGTGGACCAGATCGGAGGGCACGGAGGAGCAGATGCGTGCAGCGGAGGACATCGCCTGACAGTTCTGGTAAGAACAGTATTTCTTCCCCTGCTGCAGCACCCCATAATCGACGGCACCTACCTAGCTATACTAGGGGCACCTACCTAGCTAACCCATACTGGGGGCACCTACCTAGCTAACCTATACTGGGGGACACCTACCTAGCTAAGCTATACTGGCGGCACCTACCTAGCTATACTGGGGGCACCTACCTAGCTAACCTCTACTGGGGGCACCTACCTAACTAAGCTATACTGGGGGCACCTACCTAGCTAACCTCTACTGGGGGCACCTACCTAGCTAACCTCTACTGGGGGCACCTACCTAGCTAAGCTATACTGGGGGCACCTACCTAGCTAAGCTATACTGGGGGCACCTACCTAGCTAACCTCTACTGGGGGCACCTACCTAGCTAAGCTATACTGGGGGCACCTACCTAGCTAACCTCTACTGGGGGCACCTACCTAGCTAACCTCTACTGGGGGCACCTACCTAGCTAACCTCTACTGGGGGCACCTACCTAGCTAACCTCTACTGGGGACACCTACCTAGCTAACCTATACTGGGGGCACCTACCTAGCTAACCTATACTGGGGGCACCTACCTAGCTAAGCTATACTGGGGGCACCTACCTAGCTAAGCTATACTGGGGGCACCTACCTAGCTAACCTCTACTGGGGGCACCTACCTAGCTAAGCTATACTGGGGGCACCTACCTAGCTAACCTCTACTGGGGGCACCTACCTAGCTAACCCCAGCAGGTGCCGCACAGATAGAGACCCTCTTCCTCCCCCCTGAAAAAAAGTGTTCCACTCGGCACAGCGATTGCCTCCAGGGTGTCTGATGGTGTGTGGTGGTGGATGCCGGATGGGGAGAAAAAGGCTGCAGGCAGTGAGTAGTAAATTATGTTGTTCACTGTGTTTCCCCCCCTTTAAACAAGTCTGAAAGTATCCATATCTGGGGGGCTTCTTACCTGTCCCCATCCTCTGTTTTTACTGGGGTCCCCTCTGCTGTCATGCTGTGGCCCTCTAATAATCTTGCTCTGTCTCTGTCCACTCCACACCCTGTGAGATCACACTTCTACTCTGTACAGTAGCCACAGCCGAGGAGCTTCCTCCAGCCCCCTGTAGTTCATCTATTAGATTGCCATTCTCCCGTAGTTTGGCACGGTACATTTCCCAACTGGCCCAGTCACATTTCACTGTGCAGAAAACGGAGAGGATCAGTAGGACAGCGATCAAGCAGATGGATTACAGGGGGCAATACTGTACTTACTTTATCTCAGGTTTCCTTTGAAGGCTGTAGACACACTATGAGCACTTTCTGAGTGCTTTGCTGACCATCAGAGCTTTCTGAGCATTTTTAAAAAAATGCTCCCCCTGACTTGCATTAAAATCGCAGGAAACTTGCCACGAACCCACGATTGCCATTTCTTAAATAGCGATCGCAGCAATTTCACTGCAATTTTAATGCAAGTTAATGGGAGCATTTAAAAAAAAAAAAACGCTCAGAAAGCTCTGATGGTCAGAAAAGCACTCAGAAAGCACTCATAGTGTGTCTACAGCCTTATGCTGGGCATACACGGCTTGTTTGTGCGCCGGAATCTAGCCGATGGCTTGATACCGGCTTGTCCCCGCGTGCGCGTGGATCGATTCCCGCTCGTCCCCGTGGGCACTTCCTTATCTGCGATTTGTTTCTTCCATTGTCCGCCCGCGGGGATCGAGCGCGGTATCGATCTGGCGCGGTGATTGGACACGTCGGTAATTATCAATCAAGCCATCAGCGGCTCGATGGATAATATAAAACGAGCCGTGTATGCCCAGCATTAGGCCAGGAACCCATTAGGAGTGATTTGAAAAAGCTCTAACTAATGTAATGCTATGGGGGATTTTTATAAAATCACATTGTTCAAGTGGGATCACACCCATAGCATTACATTAGCTAGAGCTTTTTCAAATCGCAAAACGCTCAGAAAGTCGCTCCTAGTGGGTTTCTGGTCTAAGTGTACCTGAGACAGGGGGAAAAATTGTTACTTACCTGGGGATTCTTGCATTCCATTGTAGCTTTACAGGTCCCTGGGTTTCCTCCTTGTCCGTTATGTTGTGCTCCTCCAAAGGCTTGCCCATTAGACCAATCGTGGGCAAATGCACAGCCCTGGCTGTGTACATAGTCATGTCACTGAATGTCCTCAGAAGAGCTCACAGTCTAATCCTGTCATAGTGTAATGTCCTGCCATATTATTATTATGTATTTATATAGCACTGACATCTTCTGCAGCACTTTACAGAGTACACAGTCATGTCACTGGCTGTCCTCAGAAGAGCTCACAATCTAATTACATCTCCCTCTGAGCTGCTACAACTGGATAGGTGAAGTGAGTGTAACAGCTCCTGCTGTGTTTTCTCCCCCCACCGCCCACTATCTGGATATAGAGGGACACTCTGGCTACCTAAAGGGGTGAGCTCTGCAGCTACCTAAAGGGGGGAATTATGCAGCTACCTAAAGGGTGGATCTCTGTAGCTACCTAAAAGAGGTGGGATGGGAAGGCTAGTGTTGTACTTTAACTTTAATTTCTGGTTGAACTGTATGCTTTTTTTTTTTTCAACCAAAATAACTAACTCTCTGTCTCCCTAAAGGGAGGGTGATCTCTGGCTACCTAAATGGACTCTCTGGCTATCTACATGGTGGCATCCGTGACCACACCCATTTTCTTCGGGGGGGGGGGGGGGGCGCAAAAACTGTCCATGTCCCTGGGCGTTCACAACCCTAGCTACGCCTCTGATGGTCATAGTTGGCTGTGTTTGCTGCTTTGGGGTTATGATATACTATTAAATAGCATCACACAGTTTCTGCGCACCCATGATGCGAATCCTCCATGGCGTAAACACTGCTTTCTTATGCCTCGCTGTTACATCATTATGCTAGCTCCGCCCATACAATGTCATGGCCTCGCCCATTTTTGGCGCGGCACATTGCGTGCACCACAGCCCCCCATTTTTCGGCGTGGTGCGCAGCCCCCCCAGGTTGAACCAACAAAACAAAATCTGGTCACTCTACCTTAATTAGAAAAGCCCCCTGGAGCAAACCTTTGGCGGTTGCTCAGCACAGCCAATCCCAATGCTGCTTTCTGTCATTCACACATTGAAAGCTCATTGGTTGCTCCTGGCAACCGATGCAGTTTTCACTAAACATGGCTTGATGCATCTGCCCCAATAAATTATGCCAGCAGTTTCTTCTGCAAATTGAGCTTTTTATGTTATAATAGTCAGCAAACATTTTTATTCATGTATCTTTATTAATATTATTTATTGTTATCGGATTATTATTTATTTTTCTGAACAGCCCGGTGTAATGTCTTGATTACACTGCCTCAAAGCTGCCCTCCATGGCAGACATGCGCAGACATGACTTCCTCATTCTGTGGAGATCACTTCCTCATTCCGCAGAGAGAAGGCACTCAGCACAATCAGACATAGCACAGCTCAGACTGTGCTTCTGCAGAGCTGCCCTCCAATGGTAATTAATCCCGCAGCTCTTCTGTGCTGTGAATGGGGTCTATTGTAATGAGCTGAAGGTGGCTGATTGTAGAAGATTACTGATAGGAGGTTAGGTTAATTTGCAGGGCAGACAGCAGTCAGAAGTTCTTGATTCTGAGAGTGTAATCCAATCTAGCTGCTGTTCAGTTTCCACATTAGTACAGTCACTGCACTTTTTTTTTTTAACAGGAGAGACCTATTTTATGTGACATAACTACCAGGAGCAAAGACACTTTTTAGTTGGGATAAATTATAGTTATTTAGTATTTATATAGTGCCAACATATTACACATCGTATATATTGTCTTGACACTATCTGTCCCGATGACCGGTTACCATGGAGTTTAAGTATGTGTCCAGTCACAGAGTAAAGCATTGTTTTCCGTGCAGTCAGGGTGAATTCCAAGAGCAAATCACCATAAAGGATACCAGAGACGACTCGCTTCTTAGAAATGTGGGGGGACAGGCATGTACCAGAGTCCCCAACCATCCCGCTTTCATCGGGACGGTCCCGATTTGGGGGGCCCCTCCCTCCATCCCGCGCTGCCCCCCTTCTGTCCCGGCCGCTGGGCAAGGGGGGGGGGAAACTGATCGAGGCACCAGCCGCGGGGATGCTGTATGCTATGCGGGATGGGTGGCCGCTATTTCTCCCTCCCTCCCAGTGTGTGTCCCCCCCCCTGCCTGCAGAGAGTTAAATGCGGAGCGGGCTGTCATTAATCTTACCATTGCCTCTACGTACCGGGATCGGGCTCTTCTAAGCTTTCTGCTTCCTGTGACGTCACAGGAAGCAGAAAGCCGAGAAGACCTGATGAGATCCCTGTGCGGAGAGGCAATGGTAAGATGAATGACAGCCCGCTCCGCTGCGCATTTAACTCTGTGCAGGCAGGGGGGGGACACACTGGGGGGCACATTAGGAGGGAGGGAGAAATAGCGGCCACCCATCCCACATAGCATACAGCATCCCCAGGGCTGGTGCCTCGAACAGTTTTTTCTCCCCCCCCCTCCCCCTCCTTTCGGGAGTAGTATTATTAATATTAAATAAAATAAAAATATTTTATTTTTTTAAAAATTGGTGGGCGTGACTTGGGGGTGTAGCTAGGGGCGTGGACTAAGTGTCCCGTTTTCAGAAATTAAAATGTTGGGAGGTATGATGTACAATGAGCTTTCCTGATAACCACCGCTCCCCCCGTTCCCCTCCTTTGCCTGCTAAGTTCCCGTCGGCTCGCTGAAGATGGGCAGCACCGCGATTACCCTGGCCCACCTGTGCGCATCATACAGCACCAGGGGGGACTGGCCAGGGGGGAAGGGGGGCAATCTCCTCCCAGGCTGCCTTTCATTCAGTGATTTAGGGCCGGTCCAGTGTCTGGTGTATTCAGGTTTGTTGTTGTAAAGCAATGTGAAACACTAGGCTAGCTGATAAAAGTGCAGTTAGAGGGCAGGCAAGCTGGTAAATATACACAACATGATGCAGAGCTTGCCTGGAGGGTCCGTGGGCAAACATCTATCTTGTCTCTCCCCATTGTTATAATGACTGCATGTGTGGATAAGGCGTTAAACAAGTTTAAAAGTTTTTGACAGTCCCTAGACTCCAGGAGGGCTGCTTTCTGACTTGTGTGAGAGACAGGAGTCATATTATAGGCAAGTAGCCTCTGTGTGATGTGAGACTGCAATACAGCTCTGCTCCATCTCAGGCTATTTTCAGTCTCTCTCCACTCCTCCTCTCTCTGGGCTAGTGCATGCCAAAATCGCAATAGCAATCACTACTCGCTAGCAATTTGTGAATGCGATTTTGTGAAGCGATTTTCAGAGCGATTTTTTAATGAATCGCTCCAAAAATGCTACATGCAGTGTGTTTGCGATTTTGAAAAAGATCACAACGCTGCTGTGAGAACACCCACATAGGGTAACATTAGCCAAGCGCTTTTCAAATCACTGTCGATTTGAAAATCGCACAGAAGCCCTCTTGGTGTGCACCAGCCCTCCCTCATTCACCTTTGTTTCCCTCTTCCCCTAGTGCTGGATGTGTCTTCTTATACAGGAAAGCTAAATAAAAGTGCTATCCTGGTGAGGCAAATTATTGATATTATTATTTAGTATTTATATAGCGCCGCCTTCTTCCACAGTGCTGTACAGAACATATTGTCTTGTCACTTAACTATCTTCTTCCTCCTCTTTCAGCTTTTCTCTCCTCACCGTTTCTCCCCTTCTCTGCATAAGGTCTCAGACACACTATAAGCGCTTTACTGAGCAATTTTACCGCAATCACGATTTTACCATGATTTTAAATGTAAGTCAATGGGAGCCCTTTTTAAAAAGCTCTCAGAAAGTTCTGATGGCTAAAAAGTGCTCATAAAAGTGCTTATAGTGTGTCTGAGCCCCTAGTATTTGTATGCTGCGGGTAAGTTGGGCGCCGGGAGCACCGAATGATGGCTCTTCCTGCTGCCACTAAACTCCCTGGTGATGTTAAATACTATTCCCCCTCCGGGTCCTTGCAACTCAGAGGGAGGTGTAATTTGGGGTACGGCGATCACCGGAGCCCGGAATTTCCCTTACACGCCCCGCGCAGCATATTATTGCTGCTATGGGGCTCCTAGTTTGGGTAACCGGTGCTGAGCGCCATGCACCAAAACCACCAGCTTTGCCTTATCTCTCCTCTCTCCAATCTTGTTATTAGAAACCATAATCTAAAGCTGGCCATACATGCATCAATTGTTACGGACAGATTCTTTCACTATGATCGAATCATAATGGCTTTTCCACCTGTCAGTACTGAGTATGGATGTGGCCTATAGAGTTTCGTACTATAGTGAAGTGGGTTGTGGGCAGGCAGTGATTCACTGCCACTGACCACCAATAAAAAGCAGGTAAGCAAGGCATAGATGTTGGGCGGAGTGAAAACAGTGATGGAAGGAGGGATACCGAAACTTGGAAATTAGCATTAACGAGGCAGGGATCATAGTGCCAGCAGGGAGGTCAGTAAGGATGTGTCTGGTAAAGGGGGAGGGGATATCCAAGGTAGAAGAGGGGCATATTTGAGGGATTAGTAGAGATAGTGGCGAAGGGGAGGACATAAGTGGGGGGGGGGGGGAGGAAAGAGCTTTGGGGAATTAAAGTGGCCATACATCTGTTGACTTGATAGCCGATCGACCATCTGTTTTGATATTATCGAATCAGATAAAAATTTTGGGTGGAAATTGGTTGAATGGATCAATCTGAGATGTTGGAAAATCTCAGGCCAATGTGGTTGTCAGGTGCGATAATCACGGCATGCAATAACCACGAATGATAGACACGACGTAAACCCCGGCTGTTGTCCCTCAAAATGTATTATGTGCACCTGTTGCCTGTATTTCCACATTGGCGCTCCACGTGACTACTGGCATATACGACGTGGGGTGCGTGTGTCACGTCATTTGGGCTGGGGCTGCCATGATAGCGGGCCTCTGGTTTGTGTTTCCCCCCAGGCCAAAAGGTCCAAGTCCTCTCCTGTACAGCACGCAATTGCGGCCAGGAGTGCACTGCGCATGATATCATCTTGACGTCATGCGCAGAGAGTTCCCAGTTGGGTTCGAGTGCTGTTGGGTGTACGCAGCCGGTGCAGCGTAGGCGTGGTGCTGCCTGGCTTCGGCGACCCAGAAGAGGTTGCCGGTGTTCATTTATCAGGCAAAGGAGGAGAATGGGAGAGCGGAGGGCATCTGGACAGCTCATCGTACATGCCATCTCCCTCAGTTTCTCATCTTTTTTGCTCTGGCCTCTTGCACACTATATGCGATTGCGATTTTGATGTGGTTTTATATGCAATTCCGATTTGCGATTTTTAATCGGTACTGCATGGTGCATTTTTGTTTGGAACGGAGCCTTTCGAAAAGCCTTTGGGAGTCCGAGTGCTCTTGAAGGTGGGCCTCTCTACACTGCGCATGCGCGAGCGGCCACTCACACGCACTCGTGTGCCGCCTGTCTTCGGGAGGATTCGGCTCCTGAAGACTTCTGAAGTCCCGCGCAGCAGGGGATTTGAATGAATGGAGGAGCTGCCGCCTGAACGAGAGGACCGGGAGAGGAGAGGGAAAGCTCATTAGGACCCAGAGCCTTCCCTCTCCTGGGGTAAGTATCCGGCTTTGTATTTTAGGGTGGCCACTAACAATCCAATCTTTTTCATCCAATCTTACCATTTCTATGTAATAGAAGGGCCTGCCTATAGTATCTGTTCAAGTATAATCACTCAGTTTACTCTTCTACTATATAGATTTGGTAAGATTGGATGAAAAAGATTGGATCGTCAGCGGCCTCCCTTAACCCCCGGTTCCCATTGGCTTTAAGTAGATGCCCACCTTGCCATCGCACTCACGTAGTCTAGAGCCTAGTTCCCCAACCCTGTCCTCAAGGCCCACCAACAGTACATGTTTTGCAGAAAACCACAAGCATGCACAGGTGAGGTAATTAGCTTCTCAGCAGAGCAGATTAACTACCTCTGTGGATTTCCACAAAACATGCACTGTTGGTGGGCCTTGAGGACAGGGTTGGGGAACTAGGGTCTAGAGTGTTCTGTGCAGGTGCAGTAGTTCCTCACCTGCGCAGATCATTCCAGATTATGCGAGCGCAATTGTGAGTGACACGGATACGTGCTTGCGCAGGCGATGACGACCTGGCAAGATGGGCATCTGCAATGGAGGGGATCCTGTTGCATCCATGGTCACAGCCACGGCATTCCGCATCTGTTCTCCCCTACCCTTCCAAGTCGTTCCCCTTTTGGTTTTCCCTCTTCACCATAACAAGTAGTTATTCCACAGTTGTTGTAGTGCTCTCAGCTGGTGTTTGTACACATATGCTGAGTACGCTGTCAGACATATTCTAATGTTGCAAACAGGTTACTTGTCCCTTCAAAAGGCCACAATACAATGGTTACTTGTTATTGGTTCTAGCATTTTCATAACAATGACTTTTACACAGCTTGTGTACGATGTTTATTGAGGCTCCAAAGGTGTGTGAAAATGTAATTGCTGGCTAGACAGTACTTGCAACCTCAAAATACTTTCAAACAATAGTTATGAGAACACTGTAATTGTTCCTTTGAAGTCTTGTAATTCGAATGTGGAATACACTTATCACCACCTGTAGCAATGCCTTGTGCACAAGTGCAGTAAAAGTAACCATACATCAGATGACTTGGTGGATGATCGACCATCCAATTATATTATTATAATCGAATTGGATGAAAATCTGTGGCGACAAGTGCATGCATGACTGACAATGCGACTGGCGTATTCTCCCATAATGTTAAATGTTCCCCCACTGCCCAGTGCAAGTGATACATTACCTGTCCGTATCCTCCACTGGCTCCGTTCTCCTGACAATTGCGACCAACGTGGTTGCCTAGTAAGGACGCGCGTGTGATGTCAGATGTCACACATGCGGGAATGTTACCATGCAACCACGTGGAGCATGCGTGTACGGAGAATGGAGGAAGCCAGGAGCCAGCAGAGGACAAGCGGCGGGCATGGCGGAGAGGTAATGTATAACTTGCAATGGGGGGGGGGGAGGAATTTAGCATTACGGGGATATAGTATCACAAGCGAGGTGGCCAGATGCAGTGTCACAAGGCCAATTCGTGAACGATTTCAGCAATGTTACAGTGGCATTTCAGCATGAAATTGACCGGTGATCGGCCTCAGTGTATGGCCAGCTGATCAATCTCTCTCTAATCAGATTCCTAATCAAATTCGGTTACAGATCGATTTGTATTTTGGTCGGCTCATCATCGCTAGATATATGGTTGCCTTAACCATGGCCAATTTGTTTGCCAAGATGTTTGTGGGTTTTTTTTTATTACTAATGTTTTGGTTTTTTTTAAATAAAAACACTTCAACCATCTATGTCCGTGGTTCCAAACCTTTTTGAAGTCATTAGTAACAAGACCATGTTCTATTTAAAACGTTGTGGAAGATGTCAGCATTATATAAATACTAATTAATACTAATAACCCCCAGGCATATCAATGGAAGTGTAAAGGGGGACCAACAGGAAGAGCAAGGGGAGTGGAGCCACAAGACCACCAAGGAGAGCTATCCTCCCCCTACACCATCCTGTGCCACCTACCCTCTCCCCTACACCATACTGAGCCACCCACCCTTCCCATGAGGTGCCTTCTACGCTTCTCTAAACCATACTGTGCCACCTACCCTTCCCAGGAGGTGCCTGCTACCCTCGTCCTAAACCATACTGTGCCACCTACCCTCCCATGAGGTGCCTGCTACCTTCCCCAACACCGTACTGTACTTCCTGTTTGACCGGAAGCCAGAAGGGGAATACCGCATAGTAACGCAGTATTTCCTGAAGGCCTGTTTTTGATGGTGCGGTGGCCGTGCCGCACCGCTGACACCCCACTGCTGACACCAAAATACAGTGTGAAACCGACCTGAAAATAATGGAATGCTGTGCATCAAGTTTGTTATCAAATGACGTATAGGTGACTCGGACCCCTGTCACATAAAAAATAGGAAGGGAAAAACTCAATCCTACATCCCAAAAAAATAAAAAAGTGTAGGTCATAAATTATTGTTACCTTGCTTTTGAAATATGTTGCCATGAGGGTGTATTACTGTTGTTTTTGCAAATAAGGGTTTGTAATTATTAATAGATTACAACGAGGGAGAAAAACACATCATGGAAAACAAATACACCTTCATTTCTAAATACAATAATGTCATTGTACTAGTAACATAACCTAAATGTTGTGATAACCAGGACAAATGGGCAAACAATATGTGTGAGTTTTATCTACAATAGCATTGTTTAATGAAGACATTGTGTGAGGATCTGTGCCTGTGTCATCCTGCTGGTGGCAGCACTGAGGTGGACTTCCGCTGTCTACCAGCAGATGGCTCTCATATTGCTGGGAGCGGGGCAATTCCTCGGCTCACCAGCAGATGGAACTGTGGGAGATTCTGGCCAGTCACCTGAGCAATGTGCTGCTTATTTAAGGCCGGACTTCCTAGCAGCACATTGCTAGGTCATTCCGTTTGTCTGCTCGCTGCAGTTGTGACTCTGGCCATCCAGTCCCGTGCTCCTGAACCCTGCTCTGATATTCTGTACTCCTGGTATTTGATCCTTGCTAGTCTGACTATTCTCTGTCTTCTGCCCTTGTACCTTGTATTCTCTGGTTATTGATCTTGGCTTGTACGACTATTCTTCCGTGTGCTGATTCTGCTGAGACGTGTCTGTATATATGGTATTATTGTATATACTCTCATATTGTGTGTGTTGCTGTATATATTTGTATAGATAGTTAGATAGTCAGGGTTCTGGTATTTGTGGTGCACCACGCGTTGTTTGATTGTATATTGTATGTGTATGGTGATCTGCATTTGTTCACTTGCATTATTGTAAATAAAACACATTTATCACTCTACTCTGTTGTGCAGACGTCAGTATTTCCATTGTGATCTTCCTGTTTGTTAAACCAAAACGATTGCCATGCAGAGATCGTGGATCTGCCAGTCTGGTTCCAGTCACGACCACGATCTGCATGACCAATCGTTACAGAATGACCTAGCCCACCCATATATTGATCACAGAAATACTGCAGATTCACCTATCTGTACAAAGAGTTGGAGTTTTGATGATGTGTACTACTATGTCTTGCTCGCTGAGGATAGCAAAAGTTATTCCTTCATGTATTTTGCAGCTTACTCCAGAAAGCAGCTTCAGCAGTTATTGGAGTTAGTGCAAAACTATGTTAATCAGAAAATCTTGTCTGCAGAAGAGGTGCAGGACTTGCTGCAAGTCCTTCAATGGTTGCTGAAAAGTAAATTATCCAAGGATAATTTTCTTGATCCTCCATTTAGCCCATCTGATGTTACCGTTTTGACGTCCATTTTGAAAAACGACAGGGAATCTTTCTTTCAGTTCTACTCCAAGAAAGACAAAAATATTATGCAAGCTTGTGTCCAATCCCTTCAATCATTGATTGATTTAAGAGTATGCAAATTTGAAAAAACCTCCTTGTTAATGTCTGCCTGGGAAGAGATGTTAATTTCCCAATGCAAACCTTGTTCTGTGACAGCAAAGAATAAAATACAAACTGGTTCTTTGTCTGTTACTATCCAGTCCAGTCTTGATTCTGTTTCTGATGTAGTTCAGTCAAGTTCTATTAATAGACAAATAAATTCTCTGCCAGTTAGGAACCAATCTCGTTTAGAGCCTGTCTTTTGTGCAGCAGATATTAACTATCTAATTGATCATTTAAAGAAGGATAGGAAAAGTTTTGTAAACCACTATTCTAAAATGGAAAGTTCTTGTCTGCTGAAATATGTGCATGCTGTGAAAAGGATGAGTGGTTACAAATTGTGTCCGCAGAAAGCCGCCTCTGCCCTGATCCAAGTTTGGGAGGAAATCTTGTCATTTGATGCAGATGCATGTGATTGAGGAATCAAATGAGTGGAGAGATTGCAGCAATCGAGTCAGTTTTGATTTTACTGCAGAAGAGATCAATGCTTATTATGGCTATTTGAAGAATGATAGGGAACAGTTTATGTCATTCTATTCGCAACAAAATGAGGAGTTTATTAGGAATTGTATCTGTGGAGTAAGATCTCTGATGGTTAATGCCTTGTGTGAGAATGAATCTGCCTCTGCTTTGATTGCCATCTGGCAAGAAATTCTTTCCTCTAAATTTCAATCTCACCCTCTCTCTGATAACCCTTATGTCCAGAGTTCACAACCTGCATGTCAGTTATCTGTACAAACTCCATTGCAAACTGCAGTCAGAACCACACCTTGGTCCTGGCAAAAATCATTAGAAAACAAGTCATCATCCAAAAAGAAAAAGAAATTCTTTCCTACCAACTCCATTCAGTGTGTGCAGCCTCCAGCTGATTCCAGTCGTGTGCAGCCTCCAGCTGATTCCAGTCGTGTGCAGCCTCCAGCTGATTCCAGTCGTGTGCAGCCTCCATCCAAGTCGGTGCAGACTCCATCCAAGTCGGTGCAGACTCCATCCAAGTCGGTGCAGACTCCATCCAAGTCGGTGCAGACTCCATCCAAGTCGGTGCAGACTCCATCCAAGTCGGTGCAGACTCCATCCAAGTCGGTGCAGACTCCATCCAAGTCGGTGCAGACTCCATCCAAGTCGGTGCAGACTCCATCCAAGTCGGTGCAGACTCCATCCAAGTCGGTGCAGACTCCATGCAAGTCGGTGCAGACTCCATGCAAGTCGGTGCAGACTCCATGCAGGTCGGTGCAGACTCCATGCAGGTCGGTGCAGACTCCATGCAGCTCCATACAAACTTCACCCCGATCCGTGCAGACTTCAACCATGTCCATGCAGACTCCAGGTGATTTGTGTCCTCAGCAATCTCCAGTCTGTCCTGAACAGTCCTTCGCCTTTCTTTGTGGACTCTTTCATGGACTAGGTTTGCTGACAGTGGGTCAGCCTGCCAGGCCCGCAGAGTGTTGCATCCAGCCCGCAGAGTGTTGCATCCAGCCCGCAGAGTGTTGCATCCAGCCCGCAGAGTGTTGCATCCAGCCCGCAGAGTGTTGCATCCAGCCCGCAGAGTGTTGCATCCAGCCCGCGGAACTTTGCTCTTTGCCTGCGGAACTTTGCTCTTTGCCTGCGCAACTTTGCTCCCAGTCCGCACAGACTCAGTTCACACCGTTTCAGTGCCAGTCCGCACAAACTGTATCGGGATCTCAGCCAACGGTCCAGCCAAGCGCTCAGCCAACGGTCCAGCCAAGCGCTCAGCCAACGGTCCAGCCAAGCGCTCAGCCAACGGTCCAGCCAAGCGCTCAGCCAACGGTCCAGCCAAGCGCTCAGCCAACGGTCCAGCCAAGCGCTCAGCCAACGGTCCAGCCAAGAGCTCAACCAAAGGTCCAGATCTATGAGGTTACACAGGCTGCTGTCCTGTCTGAAACTACTGAGCCTGCTGTCCTGTCTGAAGCATCCCAACCTGTTAACTTGCCTAAAGTTATCCCGTCTTCTGTTTTGCCTGAGGTTATGCAAGCTGCTGCCCAGCCTTCACAGACTTTTGTTGCTGCTGTTCCTGTAGGTGCCAAGTCTGTTGATGATCCTGCTCCTAATGGTGCTCAGACTGATGTTCCTGATGGTGCCCGGCCTGCTACTGTTCTTGCTTCTCCTGGTAGTGCCTGGTCTGCTGGACTACTTGAGGGCACCCAGTTTACAATCCAGCCTGTTGCTGCCCTGCCCGAGACTATTCAGTCTGTTGCTAATCTGCCTGCAGCACTACCTGAAGCTTTCCAGTTAACTGCTCAGATGTCACAGGACTCTGCTGTTGTTTCCAAGTCTGGCGACTCTGCTGTTGCTTCCAAGTCTGGTGACTTTGCTGCTGCTTCCAAGGTTGGTGAGTCTGCTGCCGCTCCTGAAGATATCCAGTCTGCTGCCGCTCCTGAAGATATCCAGTCTGCTGCCGCTTCTGAGGGTATCCAGTCTGCTGCCGCTTCTGAGGGTATCCAGTCTGCTGCCGCTTCTGAGGGTATCCAGTCTGCTGCCGCTTCTGAGGGTATCCAGTCTGCTGCCGCTTCTGAGGGTATCCAGTCTGCTGCCGCTTCTGAGGGTATCCAGTCTGCTGCCGCTTCTGAGGGTATCCAGTCTGCTGCCGCTTCTGAGGGTATCCAGTCTGCTGCCGCTTCTGAGGGTATCCAGTCTGCGGTTCCAGTTGTTGCTTCCAAGTCTTCGGTTCCAGTTGTTGCTTCCAAGTCTTCGGTTCCAGTTGTTGCTTCCAAGTCTTCGGTTCCAGTTGTTGCTACCAAGTCTTCGGTTCCAGTTGTTGCTACCAAGTCTTCGGTTCCAGTTGTTGCTTCCAAGTCTTCGGTTCCAGTTGTTGCTTCCAAGTCTTCGGTTCCAGTTGTTGCTTCCAAGTCTTCGGTTCCAGTTGTTGCTTCCAAGTCTTCGGTTCCAGTTGTTGCTTCCAAGTCTTCGGTTCCAGTTGTTGCTTCCAAGTCTTCGGTTCCAGTTGTTGCTTCCAAGTCTTCGGTTCCAGTTGTTGCTTCCAAGTCTTCGGTTCCAGTTGTTGCTTCCAAGTCTTCGGTTCCAGTTGTTGCTTCCAAGTCTTCGGTTCCAGTTGTTGCTTCCAAGTCTTCGGTTCCAGTTGTTGCTTCCAAGTCTTCGGTTCCAGTTGTTGCTTCCAAGTCTTCGGTTCCAGTTGTTGCTTCCAAGTCTTCGGTTCCAGTTGTTGCTTCCAAGTCTTCGGTTCCAGTTGTTGCTTCCAAGTCTTCGGTTCCAGTTGTTGCTTCCAAGTCTTCGGTTCCAGTTGTTGCTTCCAAGTCTTCGGTTCCAGTTGTTGCTTCCAAGTCTTCGGTTCCAGTTGTTGCTTCCAAGTCTTCGGTTCCAGTTGTTGCTTCCAAGTCTTCGGTTCCAGTTGTTGCTTCCAAGTCTTCGGTTCCAGTTGTTGCTTCCAAGTCCACGGTTCCAGTTGTTGCTTCCAAGTACGGTGTTCCTGCGGATCTCAAGTCTGCTCTGGCTCTTCTTGATCCTGATGGGTTCCAGAAGTTTTTCGATTTCTCTCCCTCCCTGCCCACCCAGCCTCGGTTTTTCTATTGGGACCCAGGTGGGGCTAACTCTGGAGATCGTATGGAGCGTTCGGAGCCCGCTCCTAAAGAGGGGGGTACTGTGAGGATCTGTGCCTGTGTCATCCTGCTGGTGGCAGCACTGAGGTGGACTTCCGCTGTCTACCAGCAGATGGCTCTCATATTGCTGGGAGCGGGGCAATTCCTCAGCTCACCAGCAGATGGAACTGTGGGAGATTCTGGCCAGTCACCTGAGCAATGTGCTGCTTATTTAAGGCCGGACTTCCTAGCAGCACATTGCTAGGTCATTCCGTTTGTCTGCTCGCTGCAGTTGTGACTCCGGCCATCCAGTCCCGTGCTCCTGAACCCTGCTCTGATATTCTGTACTCCTGGTATTTGATCCTTGCTAGTCTGACTATTCTCTGTCTTCTGCCCTTGTACCTTGTATTCTCTGGTTATTGATCTTGGCTTGTACGACTATTCTTCCGTGTGCTGATTCTGCTGAGACGTGTCTGTATATATGGTATTATTGTATATACTCTCATATTGTGTGTGTTGCTGTATATATTTGTATAGATAGTTAGATAGTCAGGGTTCTGGTATTTGTGGTGCACCACGCGTTGTTTGATTGTATATTGTATGTGTATGGTGATCTGCATTTGTTCACTTGCATTATTGTAAATAAAACACATTTATCACTCTACTCTGTTGTGCAGACGTCAGTATTTCCATTGTGATCTTCCTGTTTGTTAAACCAAAACGATTGCCATGCAGAGATCGTGGATCTGCCAGTCTGGTTCCAGTCACGACCACGATCTGCATGACCAATCGTTACACATTGTCATTCTTCAATTTCACCCCTTTAACCACTTTACCCCCCGCGGTACGAATTTCTCCGTCCCTTTTTTTCCCCCCTAAAAAACCAGGGACGGAGAAATCCGTACCTTCCGAGCTACCACCGCTGTCCGCACTCCCGCTGCTCGTGCGCGTGCTCCCGCCACTCGTGCACGCTGCCGCCCGCTCGGAGATCAATGAACGGGAAAATCCATTCCCGTTCGTTGATCTAAGCCCCCACAATGATCCGCTGCTTCTATTAGAAACATTGTGATCTTCCCAGCCTCGTACTGCTTCCTGTAAGCGTCCTTCCGGACGCTTACAGGTCGCATGTAAACAAACACACTGTGGCCATCTTGTGGCCAAATAGTAAAACTACACCCTAAAGCATTTTACATATACAAACACAAGTTTTACACAATAAATTAACTCATTACCTCCCACACTCCCCCCCCCCCCCCCCCCCCCCAAAAAAAAAAACATAAATAGTTACCTTAGGGACTGAACTTTTTAAATATTTATGTCAAGAGGGTATAACACTGTTACTTTATAAACTACGGGCTTGTAATTAGGGATGGATGCAAAACTAAAAAAATGTACCTTTATTTGCAAATAAAATATTGGCGCCAAACATTGTGATAGGGACATAATTTAAACGGTTTTATAACCAGGACAAATTGGCAAATACATTTCATGGGTTTTAATTACAGTAGCATGCATTATTTAAAAACTATAATGGCTGAAAACTGAAAAATAATAATTTTTCCCACATTTTTTCCTATTTTCCCATTAAAACACATTTAGAATAAAATAATTCTTGGCATAATGTCCCACATAAAGAAAGCCTAATTGGTGGCGAAAAAAACAAGATATAGTTCATTTCATTGCGGTAAGTAATAATAAAGTTATAGACGAATGAATGGAAGGAGCGCTGAAAGGTGAAAATTGCTCTGGTGTTCAAGGGGTAAAACCCCTCAGTGGTGAAGTGGTTAAAATGCATAGAAAATAGTAAAAACAACAACAAAAAAAACACAAAAACCCTAATTTGGCCCTAAAAAACAAAACAAAAACAAGACATAGATAATTTAGGTATGATGAGTACTGTAGTTGGGCGATTGAATGAAAGCAGCGCTTCAATGTGAACAATAAAGTAAATATGTAATGTTCACTAAGGAGATGAAAATTAACGGAACGTGTCCAAAAGAGTAACCAAAGAAAATTGCTCCTTCAGTGTTAAATATCCCACTGACCGAAACTGGTTTTAAATTAATATGCAAAAACATGCATGCAATTTGACAAATGTTAACACAGCCTAAAGCACAGGTGTGGAGCTCCAGTCCTCGGGGGTGTAAGATCCACTGGCTGCTTATGGTGGCAGAACGACGAGATCCACGCTGAGGCGCAAGCCTCTGGGTCTCGGCCTGTCTCTGCCATCACTGGAGCGCATCGCGCTCAGCTCCCTTTGGATAAATGGCGGACGCGCTCTCCATATGCGCACCGCCGCTGTAAACAATGAGTTGGGTTATATGTCAGTCATATGGGCATACAGTCTGACTCATAGCAGGTGACCAGGCAAACCTGGGGGTTCACTTGTCCTGGAAGATTACTGGAAACAATGTTACCAGGTAACTAATAACTCTAGTCTTCCCTACTAATCTTCTAGCATATGTACTCGGAGATGATCAGCAAGAAATGAGAGGTTAGGGTGAGTCCCCAGCTTGGAGAAAGTCCTGAATGTAGAGCAGGTGACATCTATAGTGTAGTTCCAGCACTGTGAGGCCACGTCATTGGTGCTGCTCTAATAATATGTGCTTCCAGGAGACTTGTGCTTGTTTCCCCGTAGCTTCATAAGCTGCCTGACTGTAACTTTCCTCCTGACATGACTAAGGACGCTTTCCTGTGTGACTTCTCTGAAGTTTAATAAAACTAGCTTTCTGACTGAAACATTTCCCACACTCTGAACACAAATAAGGACGCTCTCCTTTGTGTTTCCTGTGATGTCTAAGAAAAACAAATTTCTGACAACCATTTCACACATTCAGAACATGTAAAAGGACTCTCACCCATGATTTTTCTGATGTGTAGTAAGATTACCTTTCTGTCTGAAACATTTCCCACACTCTGGACATGAATAAGGACGCTCTCCTTTGTGATGTCTAAGAAAAATACATTTACGAATGAAACACTTCCCACATTCAGAACATGTAAAAGGATGCTCTCCTGTGTGACTTCTCGGATGTATAATAAGACTACCTTTCTGCGTGAAACATTTACTACACTCTGCACATGAATGTGGACGCTCTCCTGTGTGAATTATCTGATGTTTAATAAAATTTGATTTGACACAGGAAGAATTTCCACATTCGGAACATGGATAAGAACACTTTCCTGTGTGATTTCTTAGATTTCTAACAAGATCAGATTTCTGACTGAAGCATTTCCCACACTTTGCACATGAGAAAAGACGCTATCCTGTGTGAATTCTGTGATGTGTACGTAGACCAGTTTTCAAACAAAAACATTTCCTACACTCAGAAGATAAAAAAGGATGGGTATTTGAGCTAACAGGATAGGCTATATCAGAAAATTCCACAGGATTGGAGAGATGTGGTGATTTGTCCTCATGGTGACGTCTGCTGTGTATATTTTCTGCAATGGAGTTTCCTGCTGGTAAATGTAGTGCGCACCATTATTGTCTGCACTATAATCTGTTGGAGAAATAATAACTGAGAACAGTCATTGTCCTGTCAGCAGTCGTGTGTGTTGCCGTAGCAGTTGAAGATAATATAGACCAGGTCAGACACAAATTCAATAGATAAAAAGATAAAACCAAGAGAAAAAAAAAACAGCGACCCACCCATAAGATCCAATGTCATAGAAACAATCACATCAATCAATCCAGTCCAACAATAGAGCAGATGCCTCCCGCCTTGCAGCACATGTAATGTACAGACTGGGAGCCCCAATACACATCAGAGTGATCTCTGCCATGTAGTCCCAGTGACTGCTGTACAGAAGCAGCTTTGTGTTTGGCTGGGGGAGCTCTGCAGTGTATTGCAGCTCACAGATAATTAACCCATGCTCTATAATAAGCTCCTTATTAGATGGGGATTTCCAGTAGCCTACCCCCACAGCACACCTGCAGAGACAGGCCCTGACCAAATCCAGAGGAGGAGCAGCCCTATTTGAGATAAAACAAGGCTGTCACCCTCAACCACACTTTGCAAGACTCAGACACCACTAGCAGTTGTGTGTGTACAAATCTGCTAGACACACACACACACAGAGATTTCTGCACTGAAAGGGATATCTGTCCCTGTCTATGGCAGTTACGACAATGTCACGCACTGTCGTCAAGCTGCACGCATTCAGGCTGGCATTCACGTCTCTTGGGTCAGCCGCAGGATTTGCTGGCATAGTAGTGACACAGCGGTGGCTGCTGCTAGCACATTAGGGGCACAGCGGTGGCTGCTGCTGGCATAGTAGTGACACAGTGGTGGCTGCTGCTGGCACATTAGGGGCACTGGGGTGGCTGATGCTGGCACATTAGGGGCACTGGGGTGGCTGATGCTGGCACATTAGGGGCACTGGGGTGGCTGCTGCTGCCATAGTAGTGACACAGCGGTGGCTGCTACTGGCATAGTAGTGACACAGTGGTGGTGGCTGCTGCTGGCACATTAGGGGCACTGGGGTGGCTGCTGCTGGCATAGTAGTGACACAGTGGTGGCTGCTGCTAGCACATTAGGGGCACAACGGTGGCTGCTGCTGGCACATTAGGGGAACTGGGGTCGCTGCTGCTGGCACATTAGGGGCACAGCGGTGGCTGCTGCTGGCACATTGGTGACACAGTGGTGGCTGCTGCTGGCACATTAGGGGCACTGGGGTGGCTGCTGCTGGCACATTAGTGACACAGTGGTGGCTGCTGCTGGCACATTAGGGGCACTGGGGTGGCTGCTGCTGGCACATTAGGGGCACTGGGGTGGCTGATGCTGGCACATTAGGGCACTGGGGTGGCTGCTGCTGGCACATTAGGGGCACTGGGGTGGCTGCTGCTGGCACATTAGGGGCACTGAGGTGGCTGCTGCTGGCACATTAGGGGCACTGGGGTGGCTGCTGCTGGCATAGTAGTGACACAGTGGTGGTGGCTGCTGCTGGCACATTAGGGGCACTGGGGTGGCTGCTGCTGGCACATTAGGGGCACTGGGGTGGCTGCTGCTGGCACATTAGTGACACAGTGGTGGCTGCTGCTGGCACATTAGGGGCACAGCGGTGGCTGCTGCTGGCACATTAGGGGCACTGAGGTGGCTGCTGCTGGCACATTAGGGGCACAGCGGTGGCTGCTGCTGGCATAGTAGTGACACAGTGGTGGCTGCTGCTAGAACATTAGGGGCACTGGGGTGGCTGATGCTGGTATAGCAGTGACACAGTGGTGGCTGCTGCTGGCACATTAGGGGCACTGGGGTGGCTGCTGCTGGCACATTAGGGGCACAGCGGTGGCTGCTGCTGGCATAGTAGTGACACAGCGGTGGCTGCTGCTGGCATAGTAGTGACACAGTGGTGGCTGCTGCTGGCACATTAGGGGCACTGGGGTGGCTGATGCTGGCACATTAGGGGCACTGGGGTGGCTGATGCTGGCACATTAGGGGCACTGGGGTGGCTGCTGCTGCCATAGTAGTGACACAGCGGTGGCTGCTGCTGGCATAGTAGTGACACAGTGGTGGTGGCTGCTGCTGGCACATTAGGGGCACTGGGGTGGCTGCTGCTGGCACATTAGGGGCACTGGGGTGGCTGCTGCTGGCACATTAGGGGCACTGGGGTGGCTGCTGCTGGCATAGTAGTGACACAGTGGTGGCTGCTGCTAGCACATTAGGGGCACAACGGTGGCTGCTGCTGGCACATTAGGGGCACTGGGGTGGCTGCTGCTGGCACATTAGTGACACAGTGGTGGCTGCTGCTGGCACATTAGGGGCACTGGGGTGGCTGCTGCTGGCACATTAGTGACACAGTGGTGGCTGCTGCTGGCACATTAGGGGCACTGGGGTGGCTGCTGCTGGCACATTAGGGGCACAGCGGTGGCTGCTGCTGGCATAGTAGTGACACAGTCGTGGCTGCTGCTGGCACATTAGGGGCACTGGGGTGGCTGCTGCTGGCACATTAGGGGCACTGGGGTGGCTGCTGCTGGCACATTAGGGGCACTGGGGTGGCTGCTGCTGGCACATTAGGGGCACTGGGGTGGCTGATGCTGGCACATTAGGGGCACAGTGGTGGCTGCTGCTGGCACATTAGGGGCACTGGGGTGGCTGCTGCTGGCATAGTAGTGACACAGTGGTGGTGGCTGCTGCTGGCACATTAGGGGCACTGGGGTGGCTGCTGCTGGCACATTAGGGGCACTGGGGTGGCTGCTGCTGGCACATTAGGGGCACTGGGGTGGCTGCTGCTGGCACATTAGTGACACAGTGGTGGCTGCTGCTGGCACATTAGGGGCACAGCGGTGGCTGCTGCTGGCACATTAGGGGCACTGAGGTGGCTGCTGCTGGCACATTAGGGGCACAGCGGTGGCTGCTGCTGGCATAGTAGTGACACAGTGGTGGCTGCTGCTAGAACATTAGGGGCACTGGGGTGGCTGATGCTGGTATAGTAGTGACACAGTGGTGGCTGCTGCTGGCACATTAGGGGCACTGGGGTGGCTGCTGTTGACACATTAGGGGCACTGGGGTGGCTGCTGCTGGCACATTAGGGGCACTGGGGTGGCTGCTGCTGGCACATTAGGGGCACTGGGGTGGCTGATGCTGGCACATTAGGGGCACTGGGGTGGCTGATGCTGGCACATTAGGGGCACTGGGGTGGCTGCTGCTGCCATAGTAGTGACACAGCGGTGGCTGCTGCTGGCATAGTAGTGACACAGTGGTGGTGGCTGCTGCTGGCACATTAGGGGCACTGGGGTGGCTGCTGCTGGCACATTAGGGGCACTGGGGTGGCTGCTGCTGGCACATTAGGGGACTGGGGTGGCTGCTGCTGGCACATTAGGGGCACTGGGGTGGCTGCTGCTGGCACATTAGGGGCACTGAGGTGGCTGCTGCTGGCACATTAGGGGCACTGGGGTGGCTGCTGCTGGCATAGTAGTGACACAGTGGTGGTGGCTGCTGCTGGCACATTAGGGGCACTGGGGTGGCTGCTGCTGGCACATTAGGGGCACTGGGGTGGCTGCTGCTGGCACATTAGTGACACAGTGGTGGCTGCTGGCACATTAGGGGCACAGCGGTGGCTGCTGCTGGCACATTAGGGGCACTGAGGTGGCTGCTGCTGGCACATTAGGGGCACAGCGGTGGCTGCTGCTGGCATAGTAGTGACACAGTGGTGGCTGCTGCTAGAACATTAGGGGCACTGGGGTGGCTGATGCTGGTATAGCAGTGACACAGTGGTGGCTGCTGCTGGCACATTAGGGGCACTGGGGTGGCTGCTGCTGGCACATTAGGGGCACAGCGGTGGCTGCTGCTGGCATAGTAGTGACACAGCGGTGGCTGCTGCTGGCATAGTAGTGACACAGTGGTGGCTGCTGCTGGCACATTAGGGGCACTGGGGTGGCTGATGCTGGCACATTAGGGGCACTGGGGTGGCTGATGCTGGCACATTAGGGGCACTGGGGTGGCTGCTGCTGCCATAGTAGTGACACAGCGGTGGCTGCTGCTGGCATAGTAGTGACACAGTGGTGGTGGCTGCTGCTGGCACATTAGGGGCACTGGGGTGGCTGCTGCTGGCACATTAGGGGCACTGGGGTGGCTGCTGCTGGCACATTAGGGGCACTGGGGTGGCTGCTGCTGGCATAGTAGTGACACAGTGGTGGCTGCTGCTAGCACATTAGGGGCACAACGGTGGCTGCTGCTGGCACATTAGGGGCACTGGGGTGGCTGCTGCTGGCACATTAGTGACACAGTGGTGGCTGCTGCTGGCACATTAGGGGCACTGGGGTGGCTGCTGCTGGCACATTAGTGACACAGTGGTGGCTGCTGCTGGCACATTAGGGGCACTGGGGTGGCTGCTGCTGGCACATTAGGGGCACAGCGGTGGCTGCTGCTGGCATAGTAGTGACACAGTCGTGGCTGCTGCTGGCACATTAGGGGCACTGGGGTGGCTGCTGCTGGCACATTAGGGCACTGGGGTGGCTGCTGCTGGCACATTAGGGGCACTGGGGTGGCTGCTGCTGGCACATTAGGGGCACTGGGGTGGCTGCTGCTGGCACATTAGGGGCACTGGGGTGGCTGCTGCTGGCACATTAGGGGCACAGTGGTGGCTGCTGCTGGCACATTAGGGGCACTGGGGTGGCTGCTGCTGGCATAGTAGTGACACAGTGGTGGTGGCTGCTGCTGGCACATTAGGGGCACTGGGGTGGCTGCTGCTGGCACATTAGGGGCACTGGGGTGGCTGCTGCTGGCACATTAGGGGCACTGGGGTGGCTGCTGCTGGCACATTAGGGGCACTGGGGTGGCTGCTGCTGGCACATTAGGGGCACTGGGGTGGCTGATGCTGGCACATTAGGGGCACTGGGGTGGCTGATGCTGGCACATTAGGGGCACTGGGGTGGCTGCTGCTGGCACATTAGGGGCACTGGGGTGGCTGCTGCTGCCATAGTAGTGACACAGCGGTGGCTGCTGCTGCCATAGTAGTGACACAGCGGTGGCTGCTGCTGGCATAGTAGTGACACAGTGGTGGCTGCTGCTAGAACATTAGGGGCACTGGGGTGGCTGATGCTGGTATAGTAGTGACACAGTGGTGGCTGCTGCTGGCACATTAGGGGCACTGGGGTGGCTGCTGTTGGCACATTAGGGGCACTGGGGTGGCTGCTGCTGGCACATTAGGGGCACTGGGGTGGCTGCTGCTGGCACATTAGGGGCACTGGGGTGGCTGATGCTGGCACATTAGGGGCACTGGGGTGGCTGATGCTGGCACATTAGGGGCACTGGGGTGGCTGCTGCTGCCATAGTAGTGACACAGCGGTGGCTGCTGCTGGCATAGTAGTGACACAGTGGTGGTGGCTGCTGCTGGCACATTAGGGGCACTGGGGTGGCTGCTGCTGGCACATTAGGGGCACTGGGGTGGCTGCTGCTGGCACATTAGGGGCACTGGGGTGGCTGCTGCTGGCATAGTAGTGACACAGTGGTGGCTGCTGCTAGCACATTAGGGGCACAACGGTGGCTGCTGCTGGCACATTAGGGGCGCTGGGGTGGCTGCTGCTGGCACAGTAGTGACACAGCGGTCGCTGCTGCTGGCACATTAGGGGCACTGGGGTGGCTGCTGCTGGCACATTAGTGACACAGTGGTGGCTGCTACTGGCACATTAGGGGCACTGGGGTGGCTGCTGCTGGCACATTAGTGACACAGTGGTGGCTGCTGCTGGCACATTAGGGGCACTGGGGTGGCTGCTGCTGGCACATTAGGGGCACAGCGGTGGCTGCTGCTGGCATAGTAGTGACACAGTCGTGGCTGCTGCTGGCACATTAGGGGCACTGGGGTGGCTGCTGCTGGCACATTAGGGGCACTGGGGTGGCTGATGCTGGCACATTAGGGCACTGGGGTGGCTGCTGCTGGCACATTAGGGGCACTGGGGTGGCTGCTGCTGGCACATTAGGGGCACTGAGGTGGCTGCTGCTGGCACATTAGGGGCACTGGGGTGGCTGCTGCTGGCATAGTAGTGACACAGTGGTGGTGGCTGCTGCTGGCACATTAGGGGCACTGGGGTGGCTGCTGCTAGCACATTAGGGGCACTGGGGTGGCTGCTGCTGGCACATTAGTGACACAGTGGTGGCTGCTGCTGGCACATTAGGGGCACAGCGGTGGCTGCTGCTGGCACATTAGGGGCACTGGGGTGGCTGATGCTGGCACATTAGGGGCACTGAGGTGGCTGCTGCTGGCACATTAGGGGCACAGTGATGGCTGCTGCTGGCACATTAGGGGCACTGGGGTGGCTGCTGCTGGCACATTAGTGACACAGTGGTGGCTGCTGCTGGCACATTAGGGGCACAACGGTGGCTGCTGCTGGCACATTAGGGGCACTGGGGTGGCTGATGCTGGCACATTAGGGGCACTGAGGTGGCTGCTGCTGGCATAGTAGTGACACAGTGGTGGCTGCTGCTAGAACATTAGGGGCACTGGGGTGGCTGATGCTGGTATAGTAGTGACACAGTGGTGGCTGCTGCTGGTACATTAGGGGCACTGGGGTGGCTGCTGCTGGCACATTAGGGGCACTGGGGTGGCTGCTGTTGGCACATTAGGGGCACTGGGGTGGCTGCTGCTGGCACATTAGGGGCACTGGGGTGGCTGCTGCTGGCACATTAGGGGCACTGGGGTGGCTGCTGCTGGCACATTAGGGGCACTGGGGTGGCTGCTGCTGGCACATAAGGGGTACAGTGGTGGCTACATCTGGCAAATTAGGGATACTGTGATGTGACTGATGTGTTAGTAAGGCTGTATGATAAAAAAGATAGAGGGGTCTACATGTGCCAGCCAGAGTATAAGATGACAGAGGTACACAAGGACTGTCAGCAATGATGTACATCAGACAGCGGTACAGAGGTGTCTCTATATGTCAGAAACTGTGTTTGATGACAGGCTGGGAGAGATGGGGAAGGGGGGGGGTTATGATGGTGAATGTCAGTTCGACCACCACAGTGACAGACATGCACAGTACACATAGTGCTCACATTAGGCGGGATATAGTATCCATGTGTCAGTAATTGTGTTTGATGACAGGCTGGGAGGGATGGGGCAGGGTGGGGGTTATGATGGTGAATGTCAGTTCGACCACCACAGTGACAGACATGCACAGTACACATAGTGCTCACATTAGGCAGGATATAGTATCCATGTGTCAGTATTTGTGTTTGATGACGGGATGGGAGGGATGGGGGGGGTGGGGGGTTATGATGGAGAATGTCAGTTAGACCACCACAGTGACTGACAGGCACAGTACACATAGTGCTCACATTAGGAAGGATATAGTATCCATGTGTCAGTATTTGTGTTTGATGACAGGCTGGGGGGGAGGGGTGGTTATGATGGAGAATGTCAGTTAGACCACCACAGTGACTGACAGGCACAGTACACATAGTGCTCACATTAGGCAGGATATAGTATCCATGTGTCAGTACTTGTGTTTGATGACAGGCTGGGAGGGATGGGGGGTTATGATGGTGAATGTCAGTTAGACCACCACAGTGACAGACATGCACAGTACACATAGTGCTCACATTAGGCAGGATATAGTATCCATGTGTCAGTACTTGTGTTTGATGACAGGCTGGGAGAGATGGGGGGGGGGGGGGAGTATGATAGTGAATGTCAGTTAGACCACCACAGTGACTGACAGGCACAGTACACATAGTACTCACGTTATGTGGTCTATATTGCTGAAGTGATGCACAGGCAGCAGAGGGCACCCCCGGCTCCTTCCCTGAGGGAATCATTGCATCCAGGGCTGGTTAAAGTAACAATTGGGCCCTAGGGCAAGATTAGCCTGGGGGCCCCCCAACAGACACCACCCCGACCAAAAAGCGTCATTAGAGGCCCTTTGTTGCAGCCAAATCTCCCTCCTGGGCCCCTGAGCTGGCTGCTGACCCTCCCCCAATCACCTCCCAACTTAACAGACTCTGCAGAGTCCCTGGGGAGCAACAGTTAAGATGGGAAGGGACACCTTGGGGGCCCCTACAGGCTCTGGGGCCCTGGGGCAATCGCCCATTTTTTTCTATGGTGGCTCCGGCCCTGATTGCATCACAGTAACTGTTAGGCATGATTTAAAAAAATAGTTTACTTATTTATTTAAGTATTTATATAGCGCCAACATATTACGCAGCGCTGTACAGGGTATATATTGTCTCTTCACTAACTGTCCCTCAGAGGGGCTCACAATCTAGTTCCTGTCATATGTCTATGCATGTATCATAGTCTAGGGCCAATTTAGGGGGAAGACAATGAACTTATCTGTATGTTTTTGGAATGTGGGAGGAAACCGGAGTGCCCAGAGGAAACCCACGCAGACACGGGGAGAACATACAAACTCCTTGCAGATGTTGACCTTGCTGGGATTCGAACCGGGAACCCAGTGTTGCAAGGCTAACCACTATGCCACCGTGCTGCCCCAAGTTCCGTATATCTCTATTTAAAGGGAAGGTTCAGGCAGCGCTTAAAAAAAATAAATATCCAAATCCACTTACCTGGGGCATCCTCCAGCCCGTGGCAGCCAGGCTGTGCCCTCAGCGCCGCTTCGCAGGCTCCCGGTGGCGAGCCCGACCTGGCGAGGCCGGCTGCCAGGTCGGGCTTCTTCTGCGCTCCACAATGCGTGTCATTGGTGTGCGTTGACGTCATCCGACGTCCTCCGGGCTGGACTGCCCTAGGTAAGTGGATTTGGATATATTTTTTTTTAGCGCTGCTAATAAGGCACTGGCAAAGTGAAAAAATATTCTCACTTTTAAATTATTGTGATTTATATATCCTCTTGTCCCCAGCTCCTAACTCGTACGCAGAGCCGCAAGAGAAGTAGCAGTGAATGCTGGGCGGCTTTTTTTCCCCCTCTACTACTCCCCGTGCCTCCCCTTCATTGAATATTCCTCCCCTTCTGCTGTAGTGCAGCCTAATTGGCTGCTTCCTCTGCCCCTCACATTTTCCCCAGCCACGCCTCTGCTTGTATTGGCAATACAGAGACGTCCCTGTCACCGACGTCATCTGTAGTTGCCGAAGGAGTGCACAGGAGGCTGCTTGTGGCGGCGATCAGAAGACAGGAGGACGGCGGAGCGCGGATCCAAGACCCGGAGGAGGGAAGACCCCATACGGACGGACAGAAGACCGGCGGAGGGGGAACCCCATCACATTGCTAGCTGAGGCTGCTGAAAGAAGGAGAGGAACGACGTGTGGTAATGTATTGTTGTTGTTTTTTATTACACGCACCACCGCTGCGCATCTCTGCAAACTAAGGGGGCAGTCCTATACCGGGGCAGACCTATAAGTATTATACTGGGGGCAGATATAGACCTGTACTGGACGAAAAACCAATACTGGGGGCAGAGCTGTATACCTACACTGGGAGCAACTGTATACCTACGCTGGGAGCAACCATATACCTACGCTGGGGGCAGCCGCATACCTGTACTGGGGTACGATCTATACCTATACTGGGGTACCTATAGGTATAGGTCTGCCCCCAGTATAGGTATAGGTCTGCATCTGCCCCCAGTATAGCTATAGGTCTGCATCTGCCCCCAGTATAGCTATAGGTCTGCATCTGGCCCCAGTATAGCTATAGGTCTGACCCCAGTATAGATCTTCACCCAGTACAGATATATGTCTGCCCCATTAGTTTGCAGAGATGCGCAGCGGTGGTGCGTGTAATAAAAAAAATAATACATTACCACTCGTCGCTCTTCTTCCTCTTTCAGCAGCCTCAGCAAGCAATGCGATGGGGTTCCCCTCTACCGGTCTTCCGTCCGTCCGCAAGGGGTCTCCCCTCCTCCGGGACTGGGATCTGCGCTTCTGGTCGCTGACGCAAGCAGCCTCCAGTGCACTCCTTCGACAACTACAGATGACTTTGGTGACAGGGACGTCTCTGTATTGCCAACCATAGGACAGTACATGCAGCCTCCTGCATCTCCGTAGGACAATACATGAAACCCCCTGCCTCCTCCCCTCTCCATAGCACAGTATATACAGTCTCCTGCCTCCCCATAGGACAGTACATGCAGCCTCCTGCCTCTCCCCATCTCCATAGGACAATACATGCAGCCTCCTGCCTCTCCTTCCCTCTCCATAGGACAGTACATGCAGCCTCCTGCCTCTCCATAGGACAGTACATGCACCCTCCTGCCTCTCCATAGGACAGTGCATGCAGTTTCCTGCCTCTCCATAGGACAGTACATGCACCCTCCTGCCTCTCCTCCCCTCTCCATAGCACAGTACATGCAGCCTCCTCCCCTCTCCATAAGACACTACATGCAGCCTCCTGTCTCTCCCCCTCTCTATAGGACAGTACATGCACCCTCCTACCTCTCCACCCCTCTCCATAGGACTGTACATGCAGTCGCCTGCCTCTCCTCCCCTCTCCATAGGACAGTACATGCACCCTCCTGCCTCTCCTCCCCTCTCCATAGGACAGTACATGCACCCTCCTGCCTCTCTTCCCCTCTCCATAGGACAGTACATGCACCCTCCTGCCTCTCCCCCTCTCCATAGGACAGTACATGCACCCTCCTGCCTCTCCACCCCTCTCCATAGGACAGTACATGCAGCCTCCTGCCTCTCCCTGTCTCTATAGGACAGTACATGCAGCCTCCTGCCTCTCTTCCCCTCTCCATAGGACAGTACATGCACCCTCCTGCTTCTCCTCCCCTCTCCATAGGACAGTACATGCACCCTCCTGCCTCTCCATAGGACAGTACATGCACCCTCCTGCCTCTCTCCCCCTCTCTATAGGACAGTACATGCAGCCTCCTGCCTCTCTTCCCCTCTCCATAGGACAGTACATGCATCCTTCTGCTTCTCCTCCCCTCTCCATAGGACAGTACATGCACCCTCCTGCCTCTCCTCCCCTCTCCATAGGACAGTACATGCACCATCCTGCCTCTCCTCCCCTCTCCATAGGACAGTACATGCACCCTCCTGTCTCTCCTCCCCTTTCCATAGCACAGTACATGCAGCCTCAGCCTCCTGCCCCTCCTCCCCTCTCCATAGGACAGTACATGCAGCCTCCTGCCTCTCCCCCTCTCCATAGGACAGTACATGCACCCTCCTGCCTCTCCCCCTCTCCATAGGACAGTACATGCACCCTCCTGCCTCTCCACCCCTCTCCATAGGACAGTACATGCAGCCTCCTGCTTCTCCCCCTCTCTATAGGACAGCACATGCACCCTCCTGCCTCTCATCCCCTCTCCATAGGACAGTACATGCACCCTCCTGCCTCTCCTCCCCTCTTTATAGGACAGTACATGCACTCTCCTGCCTCTCCTCCCCGATCCATAGGACAGTACATGCGCCCTCCTGCCTCTCCTCCCCTCTCCATAGGACAGTACATGCACCCTCCTGCCTCTCCTCCCCTCTCCATAGCACAGTACATGCAGCCTCCTGCCCCTCCTCCCCTCTCCATAGGACAGTACATGCAGCCTCCTGCCTCTCCCCCTCTCCATAGGACAGTACATGCAGCCTCCTGCCTCTCCTCCCCTCTCCATAGGACAGTACATGCAGCCTCCTGCCTCTCTTCCCCTCTCCATAGGACAGTACATGCAGCCTCCTGCCTCTCCCCCTCTCCATAGGACAGTACATGCACCCTCCTGCCTCTCTTCCCCTCTCCATAGGACAGTACATGCAGCCTCCCGCCTCTCCCCCTCTTCTTAAGACAGTACATGCAGCCTCCTGCCTCTCTTCCTCTCTCCATAGGACAGTACATGCACCCTCCTGCCTCTCTTCCCCTCTCCATAGGACAGTACATGCACCCTCCTGCCTCCCCACCCCTCTCCATAGCACACTACATGCACCCTCCTGCCTCTCCTCCCCTCTTTATAGGACAGTACATGCACCCTCCTGCCTCTCCTCCCCTCTCCATAGGACAGTACATGCAGCCTCTTGCCTCTCCCCCTCTCTATAGGACAGTACATGCACCCTCCTGCCTCTCCCCCTCTGCTTAGGACAGTACATGCAGCCTCCTGCCCCTCCTCCCCTCTCCATAGGACAGTACATGCAGCCTCCTGCCTCTCCTCCTCTCCATAGGACAGTACATGCAGCCTCCTGCCTCTCCTCCCCTCTCCATAGGACAGTACATGCAGCCTCCTGCCTCTCTTCCCCTCTCCATAGGACAGTACATGCAGCCTCCTGCCTCTCCCCCTCTCCATAGGACAGTACATGCACCCTCCTGCCTCTCTTCCCCTCTCCATAGGACAGTACATGCAGTCTCCTGCCTCTCCCCCTCTCCATAGGACAGTACATGCACCCTCCTGCCTCTCTTCCCCTCTCCATAGGACAGTACATGCAGCCTCCTGCCTCTCCCCCTCTCCATAGGACAGTACATGCACCCTCCTGCCTCTCTTCCCCTCTCCATAGGATAGTACATGTAGCCTCCTGCCTCTCCCCCTCTTCTTAGGACATTACATGCACCCTCCTGCCTCTCCACCCCTCTCCATAGGACAGTACATGCAGCCTCCTGCCTCTCCCCCTCTCCATAGGACAGTCATGCACCCTCCTGCCTCCCCATAGGACAGTACATGCAGTCACCTGCCTCTCCCCCTCTCCATAGGACAGTACATGCAGCATCCTGCCTCTCCTTCCCTCTCCATAGCACAGTACATGCAGCCTCCTGCATCTCCCCCTCTCCATAGGACAGTACATGCACCCTCCTTCCTCTCCCCCTCTCCATAGGACAGTACATGCACCCTCCTGCCTCTCCCCCTCTCCATAGGACAGTACATGCACCCTCCTGCCTCTCCTCCCCTCTCCATAGGACAGTACATGCACCCTCCTGCCTCTCCTCCCCTCTCCATAGGACAGTACATGCACCCTCCTGCCTCTCCACCCCTCTCCATAGGACAGTACATGCAGTCGCCTGCCTCTCCTTCCCTCTCCATCCTGCCTCTCCATAGGACAGTACATGCAGTCACCTGCCTCTGCTCCCCTCTCTATAGGACAGTACATGCACCCTCCTGCCTCTCTTCCCCTCTTTAGGACAGTACATGCAGCCTCCTGCCTCTCCTCCCCGATCCATAGGACAGTACATGCACCCTCCTGCCTCTCCACCCCTCTCCATAGGACAGTACATGCAGCGTCCTGCCTTTCTTCCCCTCTCCATAGGACAGTACATGCAGCCTCCTACCTCTCCCCCTCTCCATAGGACAGTACATGCACCCTCCTGCCTCTCTTCCCCTCTCCATAGGACAGTACATGCAGCCTCCTGCCTCTCCCCCTCTCCATAGGACAGTACATGCACCCTCCTGCCTCTCTTCCCCTCTCCATAGGACAGTACATGCAGACTCCTGCCTCTCCCCCTCTCCATAGGACAGTACATGCACCCTCCTGCCTCTCCACCCCTCTCCATTGGACAGTACATGCACCCTCCTGCCTCTCCACCCCTCTCCATAGGACAGTACATGCACCCTCCTGCCTCTCCACCCCTCCCCATAGGACAGTACATGCAGCCTCCTGCCTCTCCCCCTCTCCATAGGACAGTACATGCACCCTCCTGCCTCTCCACCCCTCCCCATAGGACAGTACATGCAGCCTCCTGCCTCTCCTCCGCTCGACATAGGACAGTACATGGCTAGGTACACACCATACATTTGTCTGGCCGATTTACCTGCTAGTTCGATTATTTTCAATGTGTTCCATCTGAACTAAAAAAAAAAGTTTTTCAAAGCAATTTTTCTGATGAAATTGTGTTCACTTCTATGAAAAACAAACGGCAAAACCATTGAAAATCAGAACAAGTTGGTAATAATTGACCTGGCTGGTAAATCTGCCTAAGGGTGGCCATACATGGTACTATTTTTAATTTTTTTTGATTAGATAATTTAGTTCGATTATTCCGTTAGATCGAATATAAAGATTTTTCCAGCATGTCCGATCTGATTTTTCGCGAAAAAACGGGATAATCGTTTGAATTTCTTAATTGAAAAAAAAAAAAAATTTCAACTCTCATTCGATTCAATCATTTAGATCGAATAAACGGGATAATCGAACGTTTTTATTGTACCATGTATGTACCATATTGCTGGACATACACGGCACGTTTATGCGCTGGAATCGAGCCACTGGCTAGATGCTGGCGCATCCCTGCTCGTTCGCGCGGATCGATTCCCGCTCGTCCCCGCGGGCAATGCTTATTAGCGGTTCGTTTTCTGCATTGTCCGCCCGCGGGGATCAAGCACGGTATCGACCCGCTGCGGTGATCGGGCAGGTTGAATATTATCAATCGAGCCATCAGCGGCTCGATTGATAATATAAAATGCGCCGTGTATGCCCAGCATAAGAATTGTATGGTGTGTAGCTACTAGCTAGCATTTAGAATGCATGGAAGGAGGCTCTCTGCTGGAGGCTGGCGCAATTATAGTGGTTGACATAGGAGCTATTTTACACAGATACGCCCATGACAAACTGCAACAATATAAGTGTGCAGAGGAGTTGTGACATGACATGTTTGGTCTGTCTATCATTAGCCAGTAACTGCTCATGCTGTCACACACCTCTAAAGAGGATTCAGTGTGCATGAAAAGTAACGTGTAACGAAGGATGAAACCAAGTGCAGTCTTTAGGCTATGTCACTGCTGCAAAAACGTATATGCAGACAGGATTTCAGTAAGTTGGGAAATCACTTATCCTCTTTAGCAGTTTTTGACATCCTGTCCTCAGACATAAACAAGCTCCGCAGAGTCGCACATTGATGATGTATGAGAAGCCATACCTTGGTGGGAGTGTCTGAGGGCTGGGAAAAAGGAGTGCTAATGCATACTAAATCAGAAGGAAGAGGGCAAACAGTAAGGGAGGATATGACATCACAATTGGCTTCACACACAGTCATCCTAAAATGGAACCTCCCAGGAATAGAAATCTCTTTATTAACTATATATAACTGCTGCAAAGCAAAACATGGACAGTGCAATGCATATGTTATGTAAGTACAGCAAGTATTTATATACTTATATATGTGGGGGGGGGGGGGGTTTCCGGAGACCCTATGCCTAACAGCTCCTCGTTAACTCGGAAGCTGCCAGCAACATTTCTAAAAAGCTACAGTCCAGTCTGTAGTAGTGATGGGTCGTTCACGAACGAGCCGGCTCTAAGAGCCGGCTCTTTGCTGTGAACGACAAGAGCCGGCTCTCAGTTTTGAAAGAGCCGATGCCTCAGCCGCCCCACACAGCTCTGATTTTCTGTGTAATAAAGGGCGCTGAGGCATGCTGGGAGATGTAGTCCTGTAGTTGCAGCTTGTAGGAGTGTATGGGGCAGGCCAGAGCAGTAGCAGGAGGGATTTCCGCAGTCAGCGAAGCAGTCTGGAGTTGTCACGGAGATGGGGGCGGGGCTTTTCCTCCGATTCTGAGTGGTGTCCAGTGATATTTAATGAAGAGCCGAAAGAGCCGGCTCTTTAATGGGAGCCGATTCAGAAGAGCCGATTCTCCGAGAAGAGCCGGAATTCCCATCACTAGTCTGTAGGATTTATCCCAGGAAACAAAGCTGCAGCCATCATTCCAGTCACCAGTGACCTCCTCCACCTCACAGAAAGTACTGTGCAGCCAGCCAATACAACATGACAAGAAGCACAATACAGGAAGCACTATGCAGCCAGCCTGTGGAGCTCAGGGGATAAGCCTCCAGGGGACATGTCACGTGATGCAGTGTAATTCTACACGATTTTGATACCGAGCATGCGCGGCAGAGTAATCCTTAGGGCAGCGTGATCAGACACAACACCGGCATGCGCACGCCAGTCACTCACATAACATCCTCCTGTTTCACACACTCATCCTTCCATTCTCTCTGGCTGCTTGCAAGAGATTACCACATGTGGGGGCGGGGCCAATATGGAGGGAAAAAGAAACTGGCGACATCATTGGCCAATGGGAGGGACAAAGGCTGAGGCTAGGCTGCGGTGATTGGTTTAGCAGGGCTGAGGGGCGGGACTGTCTTGTCTGCAGGCTTATTTATGGGCATTGCAGCGATTCATACAGAAATCCCAGACACAAAAAAGTAACACTATTTATAGAAAGTTTGTTAATTAACAGACGGTAGGCAATGTTTTGTGGGCGGGGTTTGGTGCTTACATCATCATCTAGCTCGACCTGCAGCTATCCTTATGGGCTGAGGCTGAGCCTGTCACATGAAACCCCGCCCCTGACCAATCACTGGCAGGGGGTGTGGATTTGATATGAAAAGGTGGGAGCTTTGAGTAGTACTTCTCTACTGTGCATGGGTATCAGCTGATCTAGTCTGGTGTGGAGCGTTCACAGCCTACCTACCTACCTACCTCCCTCCCTCCATTCATTCTGCCTGCCTTCCTTTGCTTCTTCCACCAGGACCAGCAGCAGAAGCAGCCTCATGTCTCCTTCACCAGGGCCAGCAGCAGAAGCCAGCCTCCTGCCCCAGCTGTCTTCACAGTAAGTAGCTGAGCTCACTCACTTGCTTTAAAGGGAAACTTAACTGAGAGGGATATGGATGTTTTCTTTTAAACAATACCAGTTGCCTGGCAGTCCTGCTGATCTTTGGCTGCAGTAGTGTCTGAATCACACACCTGAAACAAGCATGCAGCTAATCCAATCTGACTTCAGTCAGAGCACCTGATCTGCATGCTTGTTGAGGGGCTGTGGCTAACAGTATTAGAGATACCGAATCATCAGGAGAGTCAGGAAACTGGTATTATTTTAAAAGAAATAAATCCATATCCTTATTAGTTTAGGTTCCCTTTTAAACAATACCAGTTTCTTGGCTATCCTGCTTATCCTCTGCCTGTAATCTTTTTAGCTATTGACCCTGAACAAGCATGCAGCATATCTGGTGTTTCACTTCTGACAAGATTATCTGATGCTTGTTTCTGGTGTGATTCAGTCAGACAGTCACTACTGCAACCAAATTGATCAGCTGTATAGCAAAGCAAATGGTATTGTTTAAAGGGAAAATACTTTTTGCAGCCTCCATATCGCTTGTTGCAGTTGTCCTTTTAAATGATAGATGAGGCAAAGCCAAGGTGAGCGGGATATGGAGGCTGACCTGCTTATTTCCTTTTAAATAATGCCCATTGCCTGGCTGTCCTGCTGTCTGTGATGCCATCCTGATATGGTCCTGACAGTTTGCTGTCTGTGATCCTCATTGCATTGAGGGAAATAATGGCTTCCTATTGCTGAGCAAGCACTATCTCCCTCTGTGCATAGAACTCTCTAACATTCCATACAGATTACCTGGCAGAACTAAAGCCTCCAGTGATAAATTTCAGAATAAAAGACTAAATATTCTATAATAAATGAATGTTGTAAACAATAAGCAATTTTATTCATTTGTCGTTTTTACAGTTCATTTAAATCAGTTTAGCTTTACTTACCAGGAGCCTCCTTCAGTGCTGAAAGTCTGTGTAGTCCTCCCTGCAGTTCTGCGGTCACCCATTCTTCTGTTGTCCCCTCCGTAGCGGTGGCTTTTGTGCAAGCACGGGTATGTTTGTGATGCTTGTGCTGCCTTGCCTGGAAGCATTCTATGCAGCAGGGCTGTGGAGTAGGTACAAAAATCTTCCGACTCCAAATCCGACTCCGTCTCCTCAGTTTCTGAAACCACAACTCCAACTCCGGGTACCCAAAATTGCTCAGACTCCGACTCCTTAGTCTAATACTTAACAGGGCTGTGGATTTTGTACAAAAATCATGAGACACCGACTCCTCAGTTTCTGAAACCATGACTCCAACTCCGGGTGCCCAAAATTGCCTCGACTCCGACTCTAACTCCGACTCCACAACCCTGCTATGCAGTACTATTGCGCAGAACACTCCTGGCCACAAGCGTGATCATGAGCGGTGCAAGCACCAATGCATGCGCAGAAGCCGCTGACCCATACAAAGTGGATGAATGGGTGACAGCAGAACTGCGGCGAGGGACACAGACTTCTCGGGGCTGCAGGAAGTCCCAGGTAAATAAAGCTACACTGATTTCATTTGCCTCATGTTACCTTCACGTGCACCTGTATCATTTTTTTATTGTTTGCCAAATTGAACCTCCCCATAAAGGGAGGTTTGGAACTCAGTATGCTGATGGGGGTTAGGGGAGCACAATTTCTTACCTGTAGTACTGTTCATGTAGCCCCTTGTCCCTGTGATGGTTGGCAGCTGTAGCTGGCCGCACCTAAAATAATTATGCTGTAGAGTGTGCTCCTAGCCGCAATGCATACTACAGCTCCCAGTATATATTGCCGCTTGCATCTCCTGGCAGGCATTGTGGCCGGGACTGTGTTTTTACAGTAGGATTCTGGTTGGTTGGGATAGTGAACATCACAGGGAATGGGGGCTTTATGAGTAGCCCCCAGTAGGTAAGCAATGGTGTAACCCCTGGCCTCCCAACAGCATACGGAGTTGCAAACCTCACTTATGGTGGGGTTCATTAAAAAAACATTTTTTTTTTCTTCTGTACTGATGCTCGGTGTACTTTCAAGTATACAAGCATTTATACTTGGGGCTTCCTCTAGCCCCTTGAAGCTTGTGGGCTCCCTCGCTGACCTGGGCTGCTTTGTTCCTCTGCTGCACCCCAATGCCCCCCCCCCCCATGGTGCTTCTGTGGCCAGTAGCACACTACCTGCTCAGAATGCTCCTAGCCACAGGAGTATGATCAAGTATGTGCATGGCTGCAGATTTCCAGCACACCCAGACTACCGAGCTAGACAGTGGAAAAATGGGCGGTACTGGGAGGATGATGAGGAAGTACTCAGGTAAGTATAAATGCTTGTAGTTCTTTGGTTTTCTTTAGGCCTCTTTCAGACAGGAGGCTGAACTATGCACTTTTTGGGTAGTTCAGTCTCCCATCTGCTGCCTGTCAGTGCATTTCATGTGCAATTTAAACACAGAATTGCTGCGGTTCTTAGATGACGTTTGTCAAGCGCTAACATGCAGTGGTGTTACGCAGCAGAGCACCGTGACATGTCGAGTCTGAGCATGGCTGTGGCCACTCTTAGATCTGACTCCAGTGCTGATACCGAGGCGCTAACAGGTGCCCAGCTGGTGCTGGAGAGCAACTGACAGGCAGTGAATTAAACGCCTGTCTGAAAGGGCTGTTTATGGTATTTCTGTGGGGGAACACAACTGCCGCTATTTAGTGGTAAACCGCTGCAGAGGGGCTCCTGATCTTCCAGGACCCTAACAACTCCCTTGGTCAATGAAATGGTAACCATTCTCTGATGTCAATTTTATGCTAATTGTATGCAATGTTTGCTGCTTAGAATCGGAACAATAAAATATAGCCAGTTTTTGTTGAAGAGCCCCTGACTAGGGATCGATCATCAATGATAAGCAAATAATTCCAAGCTGGTACACGATTATGCAAGTTTTACATACAAATGTATGAAGCTTGAAAATGGACCATGACCTTTGCAGAATTCATTTGTCCAATTTCCAAGCTGCATATATTTGCATATAAAATTGCATGATTCTGCTTTAACTTGATAGTATTTGCATCTCATTGCAACCCTCCCTACTACTGCATTGTGGGAGTTCCTGTTCCCTGCACACTGGTGGGTGGGCTCCTTAGCTCAGCCTGTAAGCTGTTTTCTGACCACAGACCATCAGTCTGTCAGTGTGTAAGCATGCAACTTCTCCCTGTGTGCATATACTGCAGACAGCGGTGGACGGTCAAGCGGAACACATTTGTGCTCGCGTTGCGGGGGGGGGGAGGGAGAGCGCCTGTAGCTTAGCTCCCATTCTTGGGCGGCTTTTTTACTAGGGATGAGCAGGCAAAATTCTGTAACTTGATTTTGTATTCCCCCCCCCCCCCCCCTCAAATACCAGTTGCTTGGCAGAGCTGCTAATTAGGGGTGGTCAATCAGATGCAAATCAGTTTGCGTTGGTGCAGTGTTTGTTTTACCCCTGTAATATCTATATCTGTTTTTCACAAACTCTTGAGCTGTGTACTCAGCAAGCAGTTACCAGGCAGCAGCAAGCAGTTACCAGGCAGCAGCAAGCAGTTACCAGGCAGCAGCAAGCGGCATTTCACTGCCTGTAAACAGTTCGTGGAAAAGAGGCCTAAATAAACCTTTAAAGGGATACTTAAGGGCTGGTTCAGACGGGCGTTTTTGTGGCGTTTAACGCAGCGTTTCAGACGCAGTGTTTTTTGGGATCTACTGCCATCCCATGCAAGTGAATGGGAGCGTTTAGAGCTGGCTTTTGCAGGCTTTCATGAAAGCCTGGCAGTAGATCCCAGCGTTGCGTCTAGTCTCAAAAGCAACATGCTGCTTTCAGAGGCAGTAAACGCGAGGAAACAATAGCAGAGACCAGAACTGCTAGCCTTGAACGCTTTTCAAAAGCTAGCTTTTAAACGCTGGCGTTTGAACGCAATGCCAAGCAAAAGCTCAGCAGACGCCCGTGTGAACCAGGCCTAAGTCTAAAAAAGAAAATTATTTTTACTCACCTGGGGCATCCCTCAGCACCCTGAAGCTGTATGGTGCCCTAGCAGCCGCGCTCCGATCCTTCTGTCCCCGCCGGCGGCTACTTCCGGGTTTGGCGACAGCCGCCGACAGGCTGGGAACGCGAGTGATTCTCCGCGTTCCCAGCCGCTATATCACCCTCTATGCTGCTATAGCATTTGGAGCGGAGATGCCGGCCGGAGTAGAGGTGGCTTCTGCGGCTCATCGCTGGAGCCTGGAAGGTAAGTGATGGCTGCCAGCTACAGGGGGGACACTTGCCACCATGGGGGGGGACACTGCCCAGCCAGCCACAGAGGGGATCCGGCTGCCCGATTACCCCCCCCCCCCCAAAACGTGCGCACCCCCTCCACCGCTAAATGCCCTGGTCCTTAAGGGGGGTTAGGCGGCCGGTCCCGAAGTGGTTAAAGACTTGCTCATCCTCTAAGTTAGATAGGGGTCTAAAACAATTTTTAATTCCTTTGGGTGCCAATGTTCCCATTTTGAGCTATATTTTGTCTCCTAGTTGCACCCCATCCAATTGGGGTAGAAATGTTTCAAGTGCGCAATTTGACATGTATTTTGGTTTGCAGTCATGTCTTGCCATAAACTAAATGTTTAAGCTACTGTACATACCTTGCATGTACTTGCATGCAAGACTTTCTGCATCATTTTTTTGATGACGTGATATGTTTATGCTGCCGCTGGCAGTCCTTGCACTTGCTTGTGATGTTTTTGGTGTGATTTGCATGCATATGTTTTATAAAAGGGAAATGTAAGGGCCCGTTTCCACTATAGCGAATCCGCATGCGGTGTCCGCATGCGGATTCGCATAGGCAATACAAGTGGATGGGACTGTTTCCACTTGTGCGTCATGCGGGAGCGTTTTGGTGTGTGGGAGAAATCTGCACGGCAGAGCTGTCAGATTTTGCGTGTGGCTGAAATGCGTGCGATTCGCCTGCAATGCTTTTAATAGGGAAATCGCATGCGTTTTTTTTTCCCGCGATTTAGCATGGAATGTAAATTTACACAGGCAGTGTTTTTAAAGAGACACTGAAGCGAACTAATTTTGCCTATTTTACCTTCTAATTTGCTTCAGTGCTCTAATGCCAAGTAATCCGCCGTGTCCCCGCCGCTAAACGAGGCCTGCAGAGCCCCCAAATCTCTCCGCAAATATCCACAACCAACTTGGTCGTGGATTTTGCTGCGCTGAGGGGCAGAGCTTCCAGCTGTAGCTCTGCCCCTCCTGACGTCAATCGCCGCAATTGACGTCAGGAGGGGCAGAGCAAAAGCTGAAAGCTCTGCCCCTTCCAGGAAATGCCAGATTGCCCACCGGGGATTTGGGGGCTCTGCAGCGCTCGTTTAGCGGCGGGGACACGGCGGATTACTTGGCATTAGAGCACTGAAACGAATTATAAGGTAAAATAGGCAAAATTAGTTCGCTTCAGTGTCTCTTTAAACAATACCAGTTGCTTGGCAGTCCTGCTGATCTCTTTGGCTGCAGTAGTGACTGAATCACACACCTGAAACAAGAATGCAGCTAATCCAGTCTGACTTCAGTCAGAGCATCTGGTCTGCATACTTGTTGAGGGGCTGTGGATAAAAGTATTAGAGACACAGGATCAGCTTGAGTGAGGCAACTGGTATTATTTTAAAAGGAAAAATCCATATCCTTATCAGTTTAGATTCTCTTTAAAGGACATCACAAGGTGAAAATAAACTGATGAGAAAAACAATTGTATCAATCCTCCTTCTCCTAATTTTGTTATCCCACAGTTATTTTATTTTATATTTTAAATCTAGTTTTTACTGTTTCATTGTCTCTGCTCAATGGCACAATCATTGAAGTATGCTAGAGCTCAGATCTATGAATTATTGACCCTTTTTATCTCTTTCCTGCTCCGGGAAGCCATTTACTGACCAGAAATTACAGCCATAAAACAAGTTCCTATCAGCGTGGGTTATGCTATATTCAACACGGAGGAAAGCTAGCACATCCAAAATCAATCTTTATTAGTTCCATTTAAAAATACGGCCAACGTTTTTGGAGCTGCGTAGGGCCCCTTTGTCGGGCTCCCTGTGACGTCATGACGTTCGTCGCCATGGCGACGGGGGAAGCCCTCAAGGATATCCCGTTCAGATCGGGACTTCCTTATGGGGAAGATGGCGGCAATCGGAGGGGCTGGGCAGAAGCGGCAGGGAGGGGGGACATGATGAGAAAAAAAAAATCAAAACGCCAGGCAGGTTAAGGAAAGGGACACACTTGTCTTAGGCCCCGTTCACACTGCACGTGTTTCCAGCCGCATTTTGGAAACGCGTGCAGGTGGCTGACACGCACGACATCAGACATTGCATAGAGTGCAATGTCTGATGTTCACACTGCATGCGTTCCGGACCTGTGCGGTCCGCGAACGCATGCTGCACGCATTTTTTGTAAAAAACGTGTGGCTGTCACATTCACTTTTCAGTGATGGGATCAGCCACGCAACGCATACAAACGCGGATGGAGTGCTTTCGTACGTGTTGCGTTTCGCACGCATGGCCATCCGCGTTTGTGACGTGAACGCGGCCTTACAGTTTTCTGAGCATGTTTTTCTGCATGCCATGTATGTTTGTATGCAGGAAAAAAGGTTGTTTTTGTTTTTTGTCTCCCCACAGCCACTAATGTAACTGTTAAAGAAAACTGCAGAATCCTCCTGCATAATTTTTTTCTTTTTTTTGCGCGCCGAAAAGCGCATTGTGCTCTATTCACAAAACCAACCTTTAATTTTTATTTTTTTTTTTGGGGGTGAAAAATGACCTCCAGTGATAATTCACTAAAAATAGTGAAAATAGTGAGTATTCACTAAAAATGTACCAAGTGTGATAAATGTTGGATAAAACGGTCAGTAATATGTACGGAAATAAAGCTTTTTTTTTTTTTTTTTTTTTTACACCACTGTAGGGCAGCCCATATACTTGCCACCCATTACACAGAGACGACCCAGAAAAGCCTGTCACATTTAAAGTGGGACCCCAACTCTCGCGCAGGACAGAATGAAAACCTATATAAATGCATGTATGTATATAATTTAGCCTGTCTAATTCCCCCTCATCTGTGAATAATCACAACAGTGATTTGAGCTCTCAGCTGTGCCAGCTGGCTGCCTCATCAGAGCAGCTAATGTGTAAACACAGAATGTTAACCCTATGTCTGCTTCCATGAAAGCAGGAAGTACATACACTGGAGCTTTTTTGTGAGATTTGTATCAGCTGTAACACGTTTTTCTTTAAAGGTTATTATGCTGTTGCTTATCTTTTAGAGCAGAGATGAATTTCCTCCTTGGCATCTATAAAATCATCTAAAAGACTGTACGTGGTGTGAAAGTGCGCCTTGAGATATTAGACACACTCGTCTTTTCTGCCTTCTATGTAAAATTGACAAACTCGAGCAAAGAAAGCGCAAAAGGCTCCATCCTGAAGGCCAAAAGCAGAGAAGTGCAAATTATCACCTACCATTTGTAGGTGATAAAACTTTTCAATTGAGAATCTCAAATTGGAGATACATTTTTGAGGTAATTACCACACTTTTACTGCATGAGGTAATTTAGGGAGAAAAAAAATGTGTGAATATTTACCACTACCTAATTTAACTCATGCGGTAACTCATTGAGAACAGACACGTATCTGGAGGCGTGCATATAGGGCAGGTGCTATAGGCGCCCTTTGTCACTCTCCTTGGGGGGCGCATCTGTGAACAAATAAATCACCCTCTCCTACTGTTAGAGTTCGCATTCTGCTGGCCGCCAGCATTGCTACCGCTATGCCGCCCGACGCACAGCTGGTAGAGTGGGAGGAGAGGAGGACTGTGTTGTGCTGTCCCATTAACCTCCCAGCTGAAGCTTCTCTCGTTGCCGTGGCAACGTCGGCGCCGCTCGCATCGTCCTCCTTTCCTGATTGGCTGCATGGACACCCAGCTGCAGCTTCTCTGGTTGCCCTGGCAACTTCGGCACTACTAACATCCCCCTACTGTCCTGATTGGCTGCATGGTGCCATGTGTTGTGTGCCGCTAAGCCTGATGGGGGTGGAAGATGATTGGAGGAGGAAAGTGTGTGTAGCTTTAGCCGGGAGTATGATGACACACAGACACGCGTACAGTGAGTGCTGCTGAGAGCCTGAGGCAGAGTATAAATCACAAGGTAATTAGAAAAGAAGTTAAGTAGTATAATACTTATTATAACAAATTATTCTGCAGCAGCAGCTGGCCAATACTTTTCCACAGTCCCACATTTGATTTTACTCAGTTTAAGTACATTTTTTTAAATTATTATTTATAAAGCCATGACATCTTCTGCAGCACTGTACAGAGTATATTGACTTGTCACTGTCGCTCAGGAGCTCACAATCTAATCCTACCATATAATTATTGTGTGGTGCATGTATTGTATCTGTAAGTTTTGGGTATATGGGAGGTAACCAGACTGCTAGGAGGAAACCCACACAAACACGGGGAGACCCTACAAACTCTGTGCAGATAGTAACCTGACTGATATACAAGCCGGGGACCACCCAGCGCTGCAAGGCAAACGTGCTAACCACTATGACACAATGCTGCCCAATTTCCCCATATTACAGCAGGCCCCTGGTTTCCCACATTTAAATTCTTACAATTTCCATCCATACTACAGCAGGCCACTGTTTTCACACATAAGTTCTTCTGGGGTTTTTCCCAGAATAACTGAAATTATGGGGGAAAGCACTGCTGTGGCCTGCTGTAGAATGGATGGAAATTTGTTAGAACTACTGAAATGTGGGAAAGCAGAGCCTGCTGTAATGTGGGAATTGCAAATGACTTTGTCATAAGATTCCTCCAGTTGAAAATTATGTTCACGTGACCTCCTTTACTTACCTGGTGCTTCTTACAGAATCCAGGCCCCGAAGTCTTGTAGTTCCCTTGTCTTCCCGGTCCTCAATCTTGATCCGCTGAGCGGTCCTGTAAACTGTGCACACTACGGCGCATACGTTGGCTCAATGGCGGGGCTCTTTGATTGCACTCCCATAGAATGTATTGTCCAGGCGCAGAACGCTCCCAGTCACGGGAGCACGATCAAGTAGACGTACCACCAGGCCAGTGCATGGGCAGTAGTGCATGACTTAGGACCCTTTTACACTTAATGTGTTGGTATACTGTACATTGCTTTTTTTTTTTTTTTTTTTTTTTCTCCATAACAGTGCATTGTAGAAAAAGCTTTCAGTTAAAATGCGTATAGTGTGAACTAAGCCATTGGGAAACATGGGCATTACTTTGAAAATCAGTTGTCCTTTCAGTTATAACTGAGAGCAACTGATTAAATTGAAAAAGACCCTTAGCTGAGTTGCACACTTTACTGGGTCACACAGTGGAACAAGGATGAGGACCAGGAGGTCAGCGAGGGAGCAACAAGACTACGGGGGCTGAAGGTGCCCCAGGTAAGGAAAAGAACAATCTCTTTATTTTAAAGTCGGTTATCCGTGTGTGTGTGTGTGTGTGTGTGTGTGTGTGTGTGTGTGTCATAGGCGGTGTTTTACCTAGATACGCCTCTGATTGAGAATAGAGCCCAATATGTACTAGCCATTGATTAACAAGTTCCTCAGAACTCATTCAGAAAACATGCATGAAAACAGTTGTCCCCTGCCTCAAGGCTACTCACACTAAGGCATTGTGACATACATTTAGGCTCGGATCACATTGAGTTACGTTCCGCTCCGATGAGCGGCAGCAATGCTTTCCCAATGGGAAAGTTCACATTGCTCCAATCCGCTTCTGTTCCGTTCCCTGCGTTTCGCTCATCGGAGCGGATGTTCCCGACATGTCGGGACCTTTCGTTCCCGCTCCGCTAATGGAACGGCAGCGCCGGAGTGGATGCGCTCCAATGTGAACCTGCCCTTACAGTTGCACTGAAGCATACTTTTAACTGCATCAAATTGAATGTTACACCGCATGTAATGTGCAATGGAGCTTGTGGTATGTTTTAACCAGGGCTGTGGAGTCGGTACAAAAATCCGACTCCCAACTCCTCCGTTTAGGATTCCTCTGACTCCTTGACTCTGACTCCTCTAATTTGCATATTACAATCTTGTTAATTGAAAGTATGTAAAATGAAATTAGGAATTTTACAAGACAACTGAAGAGAGGATATGTAGACTCACTGCTATATGTATTCCCTTTAGTCATAGACTAAAACTAGTACTTGTAAAAGGTACAGACCGGAACAAAGAACATCTATCAGGCCCTAGGCAATGTAAGTGTGGGTACATGTAAGAATGATGTGCAGGTACTCTGCAGGGGAATAAGGAGATTCTTCCTCTATTACACATTCTCCATGCACAATCTGAACCAGGTTTATGGGTGATAGACAACACCTCTGTGTTCAATGTGCACAACATTCTCAGTGGATTCCCTGCAGCTCTGTGGGGAGTGCATATGTAGAGCATAGTACTACTGTGTAACAAAGTAAACCTGAGACAGATGAAAATAAAGTTTTATACATACCTGGGGCTTCCTCCAGCCCCCTTCAGGCTGATCAGTCCCTCGCTGTCCTCCTCCGCCACCTGGATCTTCTGCTATGGGTCCAGGTACTTGAGCCAGTCAGGTGTAGTGCGCATGCACACACTCCGCCGCCGGGAGCGTACTACACCTGCGCAGCACTATTGCGCAGGTGCAGAATGCACCTGGCTTTATGAGCAGTACGTGGCCGGACTGCGCTGACTGGCTGAATTACCAGGACTCATAGCAGAATATCCAGGTGGTGGTGGAGGACAGCAAGAAACTGATTGGCCTGAAGTGGGCTGGAGGAAGCCCCAGGTATGTATAAAACTTTATTTTCATCTGTCTCAGGTGCCCTTTAATTCGTAGTCACCAAACCAAATTTTAACATATCAAAATATTTGATTTCATGAGCAGAAGGAGTGCATACATTTGCATAAACCAGCATCAACGCAGAATTATTTCCATCTCATTGACCATCTCTATTAGTGATATGGCTAAACATCAGGCTTTATTCTGACAGCATAGATGTTGTTTAATATATGTGAGATTCCTGTGTAATATGATATATAGATAGAGAGATAAAATTATTATTATACATATCTGATTTTGACTGTACAGTAATATCTGACTTACAAAATATGGGGACTGCTTTATTGAAGCAGCACAAGTAACTAATTTTGACTAAGCACAACTATTACAGTATGTATAAATTGCTTAAGCTGGCCACTAACGGTCCAATTTCTAGCGAAAAATCATTCGAGCGATCAGAAATTCTGATCGGACGAAAAATCGTTCACTACACCATCAACTAAACAATCATTGCTTCCTATCTATCACGACCACCAAGAAAATCCAAATTTTCGTTTGACGAAAATTCATTCGGGCGACATTTTTTTCACTCGTTCGTAATCGATTGTGTCCACAAATGGAGATAATTTACAACCAATCCGATCAGAATTTCTGATCGCTCGAACGATTTTTCGCTAGAAATTGGACCGTTAGTGGGCAGCTTTAGGAGGACTATTATCTGATAGAACATTTTATCATATTTTCTATTTTAATTACAGTTTAAATTCATTAGGATTCAGGGCATCTTCCCGACTCCGCCTCCAGACACCCAAAAATACTCCAACTTCACAGCCCTGGTTTTAACTGGATACACACTGCGAGTCTTAAAGGGCAACTGAAGTAAGAAGGATATGGAGGCCAATACAAGTTGCTTGGTAGCCTTGCTGATCTATATGGCTGCAGTGGTGTCTGAATAACACCAGGAACAAGCACGCAGTTAATCTTGTCAGATCTGACAATGTCAGAAACATCTAATCTGCTGCATGCTTGTTCAGAGTCTATGGTTAAAAGTATAAAGCCCAATCTACACGATACGATTCTTTATACGATTCGACTACGATTCTATTTACAATCCGATTAAATCCGACATGTCCGATCGGGATTCGATTCAATTCGCTATTGCAAAACAATGGCAAATCGTATTGAATCAAATCCTGATCGGACATGTTGGATTTAATCGAATCGTAAATAGAATCTTATCGTGTTGACTGGGCTTTAAGCCGCATCTACACACGTAGATGCGGCCGCGATGCTCCTTATCAATCGAGCCGCTGATGCGGCTCGATTGATAAGATCCGACAGGACGGATCTTAGCACCGCAGATTACCTGCTCGCTCCCCGCGAGGGGACAATGGCAGGGAATCGAGCGGCAGATAAGCGGCGCGGGAATCGAGCGGGTATTGATGCACGCGCGCCGAGCGGGCACGCGGAAGAGGCGATCCGGGCGGCTAATCGAGCCGCCGGATCGCCACAATCTCTCCCTGTGTAGACGGGGCTTTAGAGGCAGAGGGTCAGCAGGACAGCCAGGCAACTAGCATTGTATAAAGGAAATGCAAATGGCAGCTCCCCTATCTTTCCTACTTCCGTTGCCCTTTAAAGGATACCCGAAGTGACATGTGAGCTGATGAGATAGAAACGGGTATGTACAGTGCCTTGCACACAAACTATTATGCTATGCTTTTTTTTTTTCTCTGCCTGAAAGAGTTAAATATCAGGTATGTAAGTGGCTGACTCAGTCCTGACTCAGACAGGAAGTGACTACAGTGTAACCCTCGCTGATAAGAAATTCCAATTATAAAACTCTTTCCTAGAAGAAAATGGCTTCTGAGAGCAAGAAAGAGATAAAAAGGAGAATTTCTAATCAGTGAGGGTCACACTGTAGTCGCTCCCTGTCTGAGTCAGCCACTTACCTGATATTAAACTGTTTCAGGCAGAGAATGAAAAAAAGGAACACAGCATAGTTATTTGTTTTCTAGGCACAGTACATACACATGTCTATCTCATCATGTCACATGTCACTTCGGGTATCCTTTTAAAGGGAACCTATACTAAGAGGTATATGAATTTTTCCTTTTCAAATACCAGTTGCATGATTCTCCTGCTGATTCTGTGTCTCTAATACTTTTAGTCACAACCCCTCAACAAGCATGCAGATCAGGTGCTCTGACTGAAGTCAGACTGGATTAGCTGCATGCTTGTTTCAGGTGTGTGATACAACCACTTCTGCAGCCAAAGAAATCAGCAGGACCAATAAGCAACTGGTATTGTTTAACCTCCCTGGCGGTTTATTTATTTTGCCAGGGAGGCTGCGGGAGGGTTTTTTTTAAATTAAAAAAAAAATATTTCATGCAGCCAACTGAAAGTTGGCTGCATGAAAGCCCACTAGAGGGCGCTCCGGAAGCGTACTTTCGATCGCCTCCGGCAATCGAAAGTAACAAGATAGGCCGCAATGAGCGGCCTATCTTGTTTTGCTTTCCTCGTCGCCATGGCGACGAGCGGAGTGACGTCATGGACGTCAGTCGACGTCCTGACGTCAGAGCCGCCCGATCCAGCCCCTAGCGCCGGCCGGAACTGTTTGTTCCGGCTGGGCTCGGGCGGCTGGGGGGACCCTCTTTCGCCGCTGCACGCGGCGGATCGCCGCGGAGCGGCGGCGATCGGGCAGCACACGCGGCTGGCAAAGTGCCGGCTGCGTGTGCTGCTTTTTACAGAATTAGAATCGGCCCAGCAGGGCCTGAGCGGCGACCTCCGGCGGCATACCCCGAGCTCAGCTCGGGATTACCGCCAAGGAGGTTAAAAGGAAACATCCATATCCCTCCCAGTTTAGGTTCCCTTTAAAGGAGTCATCAGGGCAAATATAGTAAAATGAGTGGTACCTCCCGGGGGCATCCTCCAGCCCCAAGCTCCTCCCTCGCTGCAGCTCTGTCCGCAACCATTCACCGGAGCTCCAACCCGGTCCCCGGTGATGACGTCAGAGTAACCTGGAGGTCGCTCTTTACTGCGCGATCGGCGCTGTCAATCACCGCCACGTGGGCTGGTGTGGCCCACGTGGTGGTGATTGACAGCGCCGATCGCGCAGTACAGAGCGACCTTTAGGTCACTCTGATGTCATCGCCGGGGACTGGGTTGGAGCTCTGGTGAACGGCTGCGGCGAGGGAGGTCTTGGCAGCTTGGGGCTGGAGGAAGCCCCCGGTAAGTACCACTCATTTTACTATATTTGCCCTGATCACTCCTTTAAGCTTGACCTGGCATGGAGAGGAAGGGGTTAATGTTTAGGTAAGGGTGGAGTTAACTAGGGATGATCAATGAGATGCAAATTTCTCTTAACAGTCAAATGTCCTGTAAATCTTATATGCAGCGTGAATTTGGACCAATGAGAATAACTGTCAATTTTTGTAGTAGTTGTAGTTTATAAAAGTGTGTAACGATCTGATCGTTAGAACGAACGTTACATCACGTAAAGCAACTATTGCGCTTGCGCATAAAAATGAAAAGTTCCATGGAGAAATAGCGAAATGTGCATGTCAAGCCTAGTACGAACGATAATTTCCAACGATGTACTACTTTTGCAAACGATCGTCGTCAAAAATGAACGATCTAGCTTGGCGGATTTTTTCTAACGATCTAGCTCGTCCGTCGTTAGACTTAATATTTTTTTTTTTTTTAACGATCGTTGTTTGTAACGATCGGGGAACGATCGTTTCAAACGACTATAGTCGCATGTGTGTACGCACCTTTAGAGAGATCTGTTGGCTGCCCATACATCACAGGCGGATTCCCAATCCAATTCAGCATAAAATCTCTCTGGAATTGTCCGAGTTCGCTGCCGTTCCCCAATGTATAAATGTCCTGTCCAGGGGCGTAACTAGGCCCCACCGGGCCCCCCTGCAGAATTTCAGAGCGGGGCCCCCCCTCCCTGGGGCCCGCTTGTGGCCGTTTTTTGTGGGGGCTGGAGGGGTGGCAGCATGAGGGGAAAGCCTTGGCCACAGTCGGCGGGGAGAGGGGAAGTTTCCCCCCTCACCCTCACCTCGGGGCTCTCCCCTCTGCGCTCCTTTCCACCTAGTTACAGTGTGGGCAGCGGCGGGCAGATACATACCTTCTTCCGTGCGTTCCACCTCATCCTCCTTGCTCTAACGGCTGATGTCACTTCCGGAAGTGACGTCAGCCGCTAGAGCGAGGAGGATGCGGTTGAACATACGTAAGGTGTGTATCTGCCCGCTGCCCACACTGTAACTAGCTGGAGGGGAACGCAGAGGGGAGAGTCCCAAGGTGAGGGAGAGGGGGGGAACTTCCCCTCTCCCCGCCGACTGTGGCCAAGGCTTTTCCCCTCATGCTGCCATTCCTCCAGCCCCGACAAAACGGCCCTGAGTGGGCCCCAGTGGGGGTCCGGGGGCCCCCCGCGGGAGCAGGGGCTGCAGGGCCTATTGTTACGACAGTGGTCCTGTCTCACCACGCTGTGCCCTTCCATCTTCGGGATGTGGTGCTCTTCCGTGCATGGCATGTGGTGTGATGGCATGAATGGAAAAGCTGTGTATTCTGAAGACTGGCACTATGCGGTGGGCGACACAGCACAGATCATGTATAAATGTACACTGGGGGATAGTGCCATTAGTTTTGTTGTTCGTTACTTGTCCCAATATCACTCGCTGTTACTGCCGTGCACCCGATTGACCATTTCAGCCTGGCAACTTGTAGCATGTTCAATTGGGCATGCAGTTGGTGGCACTTTTTTTTTTTTTAATGTTTTTCTGATTTGATAATTATGGAACTGGATGGTTGATAGTTGCCAAGTCGTGTAATGTATGGGCATCTTTACTATGTTGTAATCTCTTCCTGACACAATACAGTTCTCTGACTGGCTCTGTCTACCTCCACTCGCATACAGTGGGATGTGAAAATTTGGGCAATCTTTATCAATCATCATGATTTTCCTGTAGAAATCGTTGGTTTTCACGATAAAAAAAGACTCTGACACCACACTCTGACACCACACTCTGACACCACACTCTGACACCACACTCTGACACCACACTCTGACACCACACTCTGACACCACACTCTGACACCACACTCTGACACCACACTCTGACACCACACTCTGACACCACACTCTGACACCACACTCTGACACCACACTCTGACACCACACTCTGACACCACACTCTGACACCACACTCTGACACCACACTCTGACACCACACTCTGACACCACACTCTGACACCACACTCTGACACCACACTCTGACACCACACTCTGACACCACACTCTGACACGGAAGTATACAGAAAGCTTTCTCAGAGATTCCAGCTGTCCGTTTCCACAGTTAGGAACTTATTGAGGAAATGGAAGACCACAGGTGTAACGAAAAATCTGCAACGCCGGATGGATTGTGGAAATATGGTCGCATCCAGTCCGGCAAGCGGACCTTCCAACGCGGGATGCGGAAATTCGTCCGCATCCGCTGCGCACACCCGTCCGAGCACTCTGCTCCAAACTCACCAACATGCTGTTCACCAGGGTTCTGCCATCTTGCCTCTAGGGGGTGCGGCCGCACGCCAGACACGCCTTTATACTCTTAGAAAGCGTGTCAGCTGACCTGGAGGTCAGCTGACATTTTAGCCTGCTCTGATTGGTTGCTGCCTGGGGTGGAGACTTCTCTCCCAGGCAGTATATAAGGAAGTGCTTTTCAGTCACACTTCGTCTGTGTTTGCGATACCCTGTGTCAGCACTCAGACCTTAGACTAGATCCCAGGTGTTGAAACCAAGGACTTCACACCTAGACTAGGAGATTATTATTGTTATTGATTCTCTGTGTATGATTCTGTGCCTGTCTTGACTTCTCTTCTGCTTCCTGATTCTGTACTCTGCCAGCCCGTACTGTTAACGACTATTGGCTTGGTTCCTGACTATTCTCTCGTCTCACGTCTCTGTACTGTTGCCGCCTGTACTGTTGCCGAACCTCTTTCTGTCTGACCTTGCTCCCTTCAGTGGAACGTCTCCCACTGTTGGGTTATTATCTGAGGCTTGCCTCCCTGAGACGCCGGCCCTAGCAGACCGTTACTGCCAGAGGCTGAGATTCCTCCACTGCCACTTTGGGGGATCTCACACACGGGGTTCCCATTCAGAGGTAACCACACCTCTGAGGAATTGCCGTGTGGTGGATATTTCCACAACTTTGTGAATATTTACTGCTTTGTTTATTTCCATGTTGATCGTGTGTCCACTGCTTTACTTCTACCCGCATTATTAGCAATTCCGCAGATTGCTATATAATCGGGTCTATGCTTGTATTATTGGCGATACTGCGGATCCCCAATAATCAAGGTTCGGGGTGTGACACTGGTCTGAGTAGATCATTTCAGGCACTTACCGTGTTAGTGAGCCTTCCGCTGATTTACCATCAGGAAGATAATGACTATTTCACTCTAACATATCTGCATTAGTGGTGATTCTGTATATCACCACTTAATCAGATATTTGTGCCTCTTGCTGACACCAATCGTTACAACAGGCTAAGTTCAAGTTAAGGCTTGAATTGGCAGACCAAGAAAAATCTCAGACAGAAGCAACGAATGGTGAGAATAGTCAGTCAACCCACAGACCAGCACCAAAGACCTGCAACATAATCTTGCTGCAGATGGAGATGATGTGCATCGTTCAACCATTCGGCACACTTAACACAAGGAGATGCTGTAATGCGAGAGTGATGCAGAGGAAGCCCACAGCACAAACGGAGCTGCTTGAGATATGATAAAGCACATTTGGACAAGCCAGCTTCCTTATGGAATAAGGTGCGGTGGACTGATGAGTTATTTGGGCATAACAAGGGGTATTATGCGTGGAGGAAAAAGAACATAGCAGTCCAAGAAAAACATCAGCTATCTACAGTAAAATATTGTGGTGGTTCCATCATGCTGTGTGGCCAGTGCAGGGACTGGAAATCTTGACAAAGTTGAGAGATAAATAGATTCCACTCAGTATCAGCAGATTCTGGAGATCAATGTCCAGGAATCGGTGACAAAACTGCAGCTGCGCCAAGGCTGGATCTTTCAACAAGACAAGGACCCTAAACTCTGCTCAAAATCCACTAAGGCATTCATGCAGAGGAACAAGTACAACATTCTGGATTGGCCCCCACAGAGACCTGATCTCCATATGGAATGTCTGGGATTACATGGAGATAGAAGGTTGTGAGGAAGCCTACAACTTGACATCTACAGAAGATCTGAGGTTAATTCTCCATTGATGATTGGAACAACCTACCAGGTGATTTCCTTCAAAAACTGCAAGTGTACCTACAATAATTGATGCTGTTTTGAAGGGGAAGGGCGGTCACCCCAAATATTGTTGAAGATTTCTCGTCTGTTTGTTCACTGCATTATTTTAAATGATGAAAAATTAATTAATACTTAGATTTATAAAAATTATTTTGTCAGCAATTTTTAGAACAGAACAGAACAGAACAGAACAGAACAGAACAGAACAGAACAGAACAGAACAGAACAGAACAGAACAGAACAGAACAGAACAGAACAGAACAGAACAGAACAGAACAGAACAGAACAGAACAGAACAGAACAGAACAGAACAGAACAGAACAGAACAGAACAGAACAGAACAGAACAGAACAGAACAGAACAGAACAGAACAGAACAGAACAGAACAGAACAGAACAGAACAGAACAGAACAGAACAGAACAGAACAGAACAGAACAGAACAGAACAGAACAGAACAGAACAGAACAGAACAGAACAGAACAGAACAGAACAGAACAGAACAGAACAGAACAGAACAGAACAGAACAGAACAGAACAGAACAGAACAGAACAGAACAGAACAGAACAGAACAGAACAGAACAGAACAGAACAGAACAGAACAGAACAGAACAGAACAGAACAGAACAGAACAGAACAGAACAGAACAGAACAGAACAGAACAGAACAGAACAGAACAGAACAGAACAGAACAGAACAGAACAGAACAGAACAGAACAGAACAGAACAGAACAGAACAGAACAGAACAGAACAGAACAGAACAGAACAGAACAGAACAGAACAGAACAGAACAGAACAGAACAGAACAGAACAGAACAGAACAGAACAGAACAGAACAGAACAGAACAGAACAGAACAGAACAGAACAGAACAGAACAGAACAGAACAGAACAGAACAGAACAGAACAGAACAGAACAGAACAGAACAGAACAGAACAGAACAGAACAGAACAGAACAGAACAGAACAGAACAGAACAGAACAGAACAGAACAGAACAGAACAGAACAGAACAGAACAGAACAGAACAGAACAGAACAGAACAGAACAGAACAGAACAGAACAGAACAGAACAGAACAGAACAGAACAGAACAGAACAGAACAGAACAGAACACTTTGCGACCTATACTAAAAAGAATTCACCTTTCAAAGACGGCCTGTGGGCCCCTTGCAGGACCCGACCCGCGGTCCGCTGCGTCGGGGCCCCAGGCCTCCGGCCTGTGGGCCCCTTGCAGGACCCGACCCGCGGTCCGCTGCGTCGGGGCCCCAGGCCTCCGGCCTGTGGGCCCCTTGCAGGACCCGACCCGCGGTCCGCTGCGTCGGGGCCCCAGGCCTCCGGCCTGTGGGCCCCTTGCAGGACCCGACCCGCGGTCCGCTGCGTCGGGGCCCCAGGCCTCCGGCCTGTGGGCCCCTTGCAGGACCCGACCCGCGGTCCGCTGCGTCGGGGCCCCAGGCCTCCGGCCTGTGGGCCCCTTGCAGGACCCGACCCGCGGTCCGCTGCGTCGGGGCCCCAGGCCTCCGGCCTGTGGGCCCCTTGCAGGACCCGACCCGCGGTCCGCTGCGTCGGGGCCCCAGGCCTCCGGCCTGTGGGCCCCTTGCAGGACCCGACCCGCGGTCCGCTGCGTCGGGGCCCCAGGCCTCCGGCCTGTGGGCCCCTTGCAGGACCCGACCCGCGGTCCGCTGCGTCGGGGCCCCAGGCCTCCGGCCTGTGGGCCCCTTGCAGGACCCGACCCGCGGTCCGCTGCGTCGGGGCCCCAGGCCTCCGGCCTGTGGGCCCCTTGCAGGACCCGACCCGCGGTCCGCTGCGTCGGGGCCCCAGGCCTCCGGCCTGTGGGCCCCTTGCAGGACCCGACCCGCGGTCCGCTGCGTCGGGGCCCCAGGCCTCCGGCCTGTGGGCCCCTTGCAGGACCCGACCCGCGGTCCGCTGCGTCGGGGCCCCAGGCCTCCGGCCTGTGGGCCCCTTGCAGGACCCGACCCGCGGTCCGCTGCGTCGGGGCCCCAGGCCTCCGGCCTGTGGGCCCCTTGCAGGACCCGACCCGCGGTCCGCTGCGTCGGGGCCCCAGGCCTCCGGCCTGTGGGCCCCTTGCAGGACCCGACCCGCGGTCCGCTGCGTCGGGGCCCCAGGCCTCCGGCCTGTGGGCCCCTTGCAGGACCCGACCCGCGGTCCGCTGCGTCGGGGCCCCAGGCCTCCGGCCTGTGGGCCCCTTGCAGGACCCGACCCGCGGTCCGCTGCGTCGGGGCCCCAGGCCTCCGCTTTTAAATTAGCTAAAAATGTGTTGTAAAGAATTCCAGTGAGCTTCCTCAACTTTTGGAGCGATTGGAGAAGTGTGCGAACTTCGGTATGTTTGTTAAAGGGAACCTGAAGCAAGTGGTATATTATGGCTGCCATATTTATTTATATTTTCTAAACCAGTTGCCTGGCTGTCTCTGCTTATAATGCTTTTAGCCATAGACCCAGAGCATGCATGCCTTGCAGCAGATCAGGTGTTTTTTTACATTCTTGTCAGATCTGACAAGATTAGCTGCGAGGTTGTTTCTGTTGCGCTTTAGACTTTACTGCAGCTAAATAGACCAGCAGGTCCGCCAGGCAACTGGTATTGTTTGAACAGAAATAACACAACATGCTTAGTGTCTAGAGCTAAGAGAGTAATGGCCCATACTCATGGGCAACTTTTTGGCATGTCGCTAGCACACGGGAGCGTGTGCGCGATATGCCGGCGACAGCTCGTCGCCAGGTCCCTCCGCATACACACGGCGGAGGGACCTGGCAACTGATGCGGCGGAAGCTGTCGCTGTTGTCCCTCCCCCCCGCCGGAAGCCCCGTTTATTTGCTATTATGTTGCTGTCGCTAGTTCGCGTACTCACGCGGACTAGCGACAGTTGCGGCGGAGATGCAGCGGCGACTGTCGCCAGGCAATTGACCGCGCCAATCGCCTGGCGACATCAGCGACGGGCGACAGTTCGGGGTGCGCGCCCGTGCAACGCCGCATACTCACGGGCGACCTGTCGCCGCAACACGCGCGCGCCGCATGTTGCGGCGACAATTGTAGCCCGTGAGTATGGGCCATAAATGGCATGGCCTCGAGTCGCCTCTTAGTCCCGTTAACTGGGCCATGTGTGTGAAGGGTGGTAACAGCCGTCTAGCTACTTGTACTGGAGGGTAAGCGGGTAACAGCCACCCGGCTACCTGTGCTGGAGGAGAAGGTGGGGGGGGACAGCCACCCGGCTACCTGTGCTGGAGGAGAAGGTGGGGGGGGGGGGACTGCTGCTTTTCAATTAGGAGGAGAGATACAATCGCTGTGCTGTGTGTGGAAGGAATCGATTCCTTTCTGCTGATAGTGCCAGATCACCTATTTGCTTTCTGCATGACCTTTACTTCTTTTGTGTCCCCTACAGTTCTAGAAGCAGACCTGAGCGCTTTATTTAGCTTGCAGCCATAGTATTCATATTGTGTGGGGGCAGGGCCTGGCGTAATTCTATCCTAACAGTACAATATATTTTTGTGTTCAGTGTATAGTCAGTACATACATCTCTGTATTCCTCTGGTGATCTCTCCTCTGTGCAGTGAGTGTAGCAGTAATGGTGATTCGGTCCTGTCATACACCAGCGTACGCAGTAACAGCTCCTACCTGGGCAGCGATAAGATGGGATCAGGTGACCTCTCATTCTAACGTTTGTAACAGGGCTGTGGAGTTGGAGGAGGAGTCTGAGCAATTTTGGGTACCTGGAGTCGAAGTTGGGAGTCGGTAGTTTTATAAACTGAGTCTGAGTTGGATGATTTTTGTACTCCACTCCACAGCCCTGATTTGTAAACAGGCTTACCCCATACACACGCTCAACAAAACTCTTTTAAATGCACAATTATAAAACAAATTGTTTGCTATTCAAGCAACTGATAAGACCCAGCTCAAGTCAATCGAGCTGTTGCATTGACTTGAGCTTATCAAAATCCGGATACCCAGATAGAATATCAGAATCCGAACTTTGCCGTATCCGCGTATATATGGATATCCGAACGCATTATCCAGGCGGATTCGGATATCCGGATAGAAAACCGGAAGTGGCCTTTAAATTGCTTCCAAAACGTTTTTTAGGGTAAATGAGGCATGTAACATCATGATTTTTTTTTTAAGGGAAACACTAATTATGTGGAGACTTAAAATAAAAAAAATGGCGGTAAATTAACATCAGGACTAAGTTCCAGACAGCGGTCGTGCAGCCCACATTGTGTCCAAAGTCCAACCGCACAACTGGGACATCAGTTTTCAGCTCAGACATCTCAAAAAAATTAAAGCTATTGTAGTGGCGTAATAGCTGGTGGCAGTGGCAGGCTATTGTTGTGGCAGACTGGCAGTGGCAGCAGAATATATAGTTCTGTGTGGACCCTGGTGGTGTGGTGGGTACCACAGACAGGAGCAGCAGAAGTAGGTAGATGCAGCTATTGTAGTGCCATAATAGCTGGTGGCAGGCTATTGTAGTGGTGTAATAGCTGGTGGCAGACTGGTAGTGGCAGCAGAAGATAGTTTTGTATGGACCCTGGTGGTGGTGGGTACCACAGACAGCAGCAGCAGGAGAAGTGGGTAGATGCAGCTATCGTAGTGGCAGCAGAAGAAATAGTTTTGTGTGGACCCTGATGCTGGTGAGTACCACAGACAGCAGCAGCAGCAGGAGGAGGTAGATGCAGCTATTGTAGTGGCATATTAGCTGGTAGTGACAGCAGAAGATATAGTTTTGTGTAGACCCTGGTGGTGGTGGTGGGTACCACAGGCAGCAGCAGCAGGAGGAGTAGGTAGATGCAGCTATTGTAGTGGTGTCATAGCTGGTAGTGGCAGCAGAAGATATAGTTTTGTGTGGACCCTGGTGGTGGTGGGTACCACAGGCAGGAGCAGCAGGAGGAGAAGTAGGTAGTCATGTAGATGCACCCTGGCGGTGGGAGCAGCACAGGCAGCAGGAGACAGGAGGAGGCGAAGTGTAACGTGTGGCAGGCAGCATAGATATTCAATCATGGCACCTAGTGTTGGTACCACGGCACAGTTAAAACATTACAAAGTAGAGGTTCCAGAAAGCGGTTGTACTGCCTCAGTTATGGCCTCCCCATAACTCGGACAGCACAGTTATCAGCCCAGACACTGTCGCTGGGGTGTCGCTGTCAAGCCCGCTGTAGGACCCCATGTAGCCTGCCACCATCCGGGTCAGGTACTGGTTCTGGCTTTGATAGCCACATGCTGCTGCAGGCACCTTCTCAGTCGGCAGCTGTACTGGCGTGGTGTACAGCGCCTTTGTGAGAGACAGTAGGTGTGATGGGCACTTCTGCTGCTGGACGCAGGCACCAGCTGCTGTGCTGGCTGGACTGTGACAGCAGGGGGGGGTGGAAGTATGGGGGAAGGCTTCCAAGCGCTGAACCAGGGACCGCTGCAAGTCCCTCATTCGACGCACAGGGTCTCCTCCTACAGGCAAGAACTGATGCAGCTTCTACTTCAGCTGTGGGTCCAGCATCAGGGTGATCAAGATGTCCTCCCGACCACGCATCTGCTTCACCCTTGGGCCACTGCGCAGGCACTGCAGCATGTGCGCTGCCATGGGGAAGAGGGCTGCCATCTCTGCTGACACATAATCCTCTCCCCCAGTGCGGCCCTCCTCCTCTGATTCCTAAGCCTCCCCCTGCGCTCTCCACCCGTGCACCAAGGCAGCTGCACTCGGCTGTGCCTCCTCATCCTCAAGGTCAGGGACCTCCAACTCCTCCAAGTCCCCACCTCCTCCTCCTGCCGCACATAGGTGGACTGTGCAGGCAGCTTCTGCTCCTGCTGGATCAAGGCTTTCTCTCCCAATTCCAGCAGAGCATAGAAGGCCTTGTCCAGCATGCACACTGGGGCACCCACTCACACAGCGGCGCACGGTCCCGGCTGACCATGTTGGTGGCCTCCAGGAAGGGTGCCAGCACCAAGCACACCACACCATTTTGCCCCACTCGGCACTGAGGATGATGTCTGGGAGGTGGGTGGTGCCGGTCCCGAACACTGTGGTGGCTTTGGCCAGGTATTGATTGACAGCCTGCCTCTGTTCAACCAGATGATCCAACATGGCCAGGGTGGAATTCCACTGTGTTGGAACGTCTATGATGAGACAGTGCCGGGGCAGGTTCAGCTCCATCTGCATGGCTTCCAGGGATGCTGAGGCACCACCCGAGCGGCGAAAATGACCCACAGTTTTCCTAGCCGCTTTCAACAGGTGGTCCATCCCCTGGTAGATGCTCAAAAATTTCTGCACCACCAGGTTCAGGACGTGGGCCAGACAGGGGATGTGGGTGAGGTCTCCCCGGTGGATGGCAGCAACAATGTTGGCCCCATTGTCTGACACCACCTCTCCGACTCTCAGGCCTCTGGGGGTCAGCCAACTCCTCTTCTGTTCTTGGAGTTTGGCCAGGACATGGTCTGCCGTCAGTCTGTGCTTCCCCACGCTGACCATCTCCAGCAGTGCTTGGCAGTGACGGGCCTTCACACTGCTGATGAGGTGGGGGTGTTTGGCAGTGGCAGGTTTGCCGGAGGGTGGAACCAGATCAGAGGAACCTGCTGCACTTCCCCTGACCCTACAGCGGGGAGGCACAACCCACTGGCTTGATGATGCTGCTGTCCCTTTCTCACCTCCTTCCACCAAACTGACCCAATGAGTGGTAAAGGACAGGTAGCGGCCTGTCCCAAGCCGGCTTGACCATGAGTCCATGGTCACATGGACCCGCTCCCCCAACGCATGGTCTAGGCCACGTTCCACATTGGCCATCGTGAAGTGATGCAGTGCTGGGATGGCCGTGCGGGAAAAGTAGTGCCGGCTGGGGATAGGGCAATCCGGCGATGCACACTGAAGGAGCGCACGCATGTCGCTCCCTTCCTGCACAAAGGAGTATGGGAGGAGCTGGGAGCACATGGCCCGTGCAAGCAGGCTGTTCAGCTGGCGGATGCGACGGCTGCCAGGAGGCTGAGCCTTAACAAATGACTCGCTCAGCAGGGTCTGGTGGCGTTTTTTTGCTTGCACGGGATAAGGAGAAGGGAGCAGAGGAGATCGCTGAGGACTGGATGCCTGAACAGGCTTCATTGTTGGCACCTCAGGGGGTTCTGGTGGTGCTTTTTGCCGGAACACTGCCAGCACCAGCTTCCTTCAGCGTCTTTAACCTTCTTGGCGGTAACCCCGAACGTAGTTCGGGGTAAGCCGCCGGAGGGTGCCGCTCAGGCCCTGCTGGGCCGATTTGTTTAATTTTTTTTTTTTGCTGGACGCAGCTAGCACTTTGCTAGCTGCGCCAGCACCCCGATCGCCGCCGCGCGCCCGATCGCCGCTATCCGGTGCGGCGCGCGGCCCCCCCCCAGACCCCGTGCGCTGCCTGGCCAATCAGTGCCAGGCAGCGCCGAGGGGTGGCCCGGGACTCCCAATGACGTCCCGACGTCGGTGACGTCGTCCCGCCCGTCGCCATGGCGACGGGGGAAGCCCTCCAGGAAATCCCGTTCTTTGAAAGGGATTTCATGATCGGAGATCGCCGAAGGCGATCGAAGAGGGCGGGGGGATGCCGCTGAGCAGCGGCTATCATGTAGCGAGCCCTGGGCTCGCTACATGATATAGAAGAAAAAAATTTTAAAAAAAACTGCCGCGCTGCCTCCTGGCGTATTTTTTTTATACCGCCAGGAGGGTTAACTCCTCATGCTCAACATAATGCTTTTTTGCCAGATGGTTGAAGCTGGAGGTGCCGTAGTTGGAGGGGTTGCAACCTCTGCTCAGCTTCATCTGGCACACGTTGCATGTTACAAACTGGCTGTCCACTGAGGGCAGATCAAAGAAGTGCCAGATTGGGGATAGAAATTTGCCCTTACGCCCTGAATGAGCTTTTTTTTTTTTTTTTTTTTTTTTTTTTTTTCTCCCTGCGGTGGTTGGGGCCTGGGGTTGAGTGGTGCGGCTGGTGGTAGTGGCAGAAGATAATGCAGCAGGCTGTGGGTCCAGCATTCTATGCCCACTGCTGCTCCTGCCAATGTCAGCAATGCTGATCCTCCTTGACAGACCCACGGATGCATCTTCCTCCTCACACTCAGAGCTAACATCCCCCTCCTGTGTCTTGGTCCTTCATCTCATGTCATTATCAGCATCATACTCCCCCAAATCCCCCCCCCCCTCCTCAAACAACTGCTGGGATGTTGCTGACCCCCCAAACTCCTCTTCTGCTGACACATCAGGCCTGGACTCCCCCCAACAATCACTGTCACCATCTGTGACTACTCCACATACCCCATTGCGCCCAGAATATCCTCAAACTCATTGGTAACAGCCCTGATTGGGCTCGCGGTGCCTGGAGTAAAGAGCATGCTGACTGAGGGTAGGCTGCCCGCTGGGGTCGACATGATGGCCGACGAGTCCCCATGCACTGCTGGGCGGCTGCTGCTTCTCCTGCGAACAGGAGTGGTGGTGGGGGTGGAGCTCTGTTGTAGAGCTGGTGGTGGCCTGCTCATCCACCATCAGCTGCATCACAGGCTCGGCGTCTTTCTCCTCCAATTTGCGGTGCCGACCCTGCTGAAAAATGGCCGTTACACGCTGCTGCGCCTCTGCAGCATAACTCCCCCTAACAGCTTGGCGCCCAGTGCGTCCACGGCCAGTGGTTAGCGGTGGAATGGACACTGGCACGGCAGAACTGCTGGTGGTGACGGTGCCAGCAATGTTCCCTCTCTTCTTGGCCTTGCTGCCCTGCCCCTGGCTGCCAGTGCCAGCAGACATAGTGCAAGTTTGTGTGATGATGTCGCCAGATGGATGTGGGGTACTTGCACTTTATTGAAATCGGTGTTGGACTTTAATGAATCTGCACGGACAGTGTGTACACTAACTGTCTATCTCACACACACTGACACTCGAGTCAGCAGCACAGTAGTTTTACGCATGGAAGTGTCCGACGTCATGACGCTCAGGTTCTGTTTTTTGTTTCCTTTTTCCGGTTTCCAGCGGCTCGCATCTTCCATTGCCCTCTGGGAGATTGGGAGGAGCGATAAGACTAAGCTGTGGTTCCCCATTAGGTCCTTCTAGGCTGGTGAGTGCTGATTGGTCTATATGGGTCTGACACTTTTTTTAAATTGTGCTGTTGCAACGGCTACTCATTTAAATATCTGTCTTCCATCAGGTCCTCTCATTATGCTTAGTTCTATGATTGGACACTGTTGTTCACATGTATCCTGGTGTTTTGTGATTGGTCCATGTGACCTTATTGAGAATGTATATAAATGCTTTTGTGGTTATTTCTCTTGTGTGAGCCTATACAGCTTGAGGAAGGAGTTCATTTCCGAAACAGCGTCTGTCGCTGTCCCTGGGCTTTATCTTTTACGCAATAAAGAGCTTAAATGCATCTTCGTGGTGCTGCTGATCTCTACTCTAAATGCTTTGGGAGCTGCTGACCTACAGTGCCATATCAGCCTAGCACACGTCTACCCTCACTAGGGTGCCTGTCTAGTGTGGTGTACTAAATAACTCCAAATAATACAGTAATCCTATTCCCTAAACTATACTGTAGTTCAGGCTAATAGCACAGGCCTGGCCTGTGTGCACAAACAGCAGACACAGACATAGACTAGCAGAGCTGCTGCAGCAGAGACCGTCACACACACTAACTAAATACAATCAAAATACAAGCTAGCTAACTAAACAACAATCAGAGTATAATAGTACAGGTGTTAATGTGCAAAAATGCTGGGTTTAACACAGTAGAAAGCACTTGCTTTAGCCAAACAGCACTGGAGATGTCTCTCAGTGAGCAGTCACAAAGCAAGGACGAGTTCCCTCAACATGGCCACCTCTTTATATACAGGGGGGCTAGCCAGAGTTCTCCCTCTGTGATTGGTTGCTTAGGGCTTCTGCTGGGAGCCCTCTGATTGGCTTAATGACATCATGGACGTCATCTCCATGGCTTCAGTACCCGGATTCGGATATCCAACAGATATCCGGGTTGCGGATAAATATCCGCGTAGTGCTATTCGGATTTGCGGAGGAATCCGGATCCAAGGTCGGATAGCTGAAAAAGTTCGGATTATCTGGGTAGTTAGGTTATCCGGAATCCGGATGAGCACCCCTGATCATACTGTCTGCTCAGTAGAGGAGACGCACAGCAGGAATAGAAATCAATCCCATGCCTGTACTGGCGTTGGGATGTACTACCGCTGTGTAGGGGGAGCATAATCAGCCTCTCACCCAGCTGATTCATGTATGCTCCCCTAGCCAATGTGGACCATTCCTAACGAGCGATGCACTTGGAGACTCCTAAATGAATCGGCTGGGTGAGAGGCTGATTATGCTCCCCCTACTCAGCAGTAGTGCGTCCCGACGCCAGTACAGGCACAGGATTGATTTCATGAAGTTAATTTCCTGTGCAACAAATTAAAAATCCTGGTGACTTGCACCCTGTATGTGTCAGCAGTAAACATCACTGACACAGATTTGTTTGTGACACTGGTCCTCAAGGCATGGGACACTCTTGTTTGGTTTTCTGCATACATTTTCTGCACGCCATGTGTGTTTGTATGCAGAAAAACGTGCTTTTTTTTTTTTTTTTCCCAGCACAGCTATTACCAGGCAACAGTGAGCAGTTATCAGGAAGCACGTATAAGGAAAATTGAACTGCGCTCCACTGGACCAGCAAGTCAACACAACAGGGGATCGCAGCAATGAACCAGGTCACTTCGCCTTTAACACTTATTTATCTTTTCAAAATCACTGAGGGCGGAGTCGGAGGCGCGCTGACGTCATACCAGGAAGCAGGGCAGACGGGGACGTGTTGCTCGAGGGTGTCCGCGGCCGGAGCTGATGCGCCTGATCTGTAAGCCTGCATGCAGAAACGATTTTAATAAAACGAGTTGCTGAGACACACATGCTCTACTTCTTGGCTGGCCAGAGTTGTGGATGTGATATGCAGTGACCCAAGACGCGCTTTCTGTGAGTGCACCCACAAAGGGGGAGACTGAGTAATAATCCCTATAAGGTGGTGGCACTACCCCCTGGAGTGCGGCACGGGGTGTCTATTGTGAACTGGTTTTGCAGTACTGGGCACTATGTGCAATTTTTAATATCTATTGCAGGGTGTTAAAGCACGGTAATTTTGAAAAGATAAATAAGTTATCAGGAAGCAGTTACCAAGCAGCTGTGAGAGTTTGAGAGGCATTTCACTGCCTATTAACTGCTCGTGGAAAAGCTAGCCATAAAGCTAGGGATTCTGATTCAATTGACAAAGCGATCAACTTTATTAAAGGACTTACGAGGCCAACTGTGTAAAAAAAAAAAAAAAAAAAAAAAAAAAAAAAAAAAAAAGTTAATTACTTGCCTCTCCGTTTCAGACACGGAGGACGCCGTCCGCACCCTCCGTGCCGCTCCGCCGGGTCCCCCCGCTCATTATCCCCCTGGGCCGGCTCCCGACCACACGGCCCGGGTCGGGCTCTTCTTCCCCTCCAAAGATGGCCGCTTCCTCTGGCCGCGGCTGCGCAGTCCGCCTGGCCGCGAATGCGGCTGCGCAGCTCTAGGGCCAAGCCCTCCGATCCACGCTGCGTAGCGTGAATCAGAGGGGTTGGCCCTAGAGCTGCGCGGACTGCACAGCCGTGGCCAGAAGAAGCGGCCATCTTTGGAGGGGAAGGAGAGCCCGACCCGGGCCGTGCGGTCGGGAGCCGGCCCGGGGGGATAATGAGCGGGGGGACCCGGCGGAGCGGCACGGAGGGCGTGGACGGCGTCCTCCGTGCCTGAAACGGAGAGGCAAGTAATTAACTTTTTTTACATAGTTGGCCTCGTAAGTCCTTTAAGGAATCGACCTCAGTATGGTTGATGGAAAGTTGATCGACTAGTGACCCACACACTGCAAACTACATCCTATGCAATTCACACTCAATTTGATCGATGTTGTCTCCATGCTCTGAATGCAAATTTCGATTGTTATTTGAATGACATGTGAACAGTAGCATTCCTGTGCATCCAGGAATGATATCTTGCATCCAGCTGGTCCATTCAACATGAAATTAGCCACTTTTCATTGAATGGGAATTTTGGAACACATTCGATTCTTTCTCGATTCTATAAAATGATAGAATCGCATGGTCGATAGTACAGCTAAATCGCTAGATGTATGGCCACCTTAAAGTAAACCGAGCATCATTTTTAACTCACAGGGCAGCTCTATAGCAAATTAAAAATGCATTCTACAAATGTGGTTTATTAAAAAAAAAAATCAGTTTACCTAATCTTTTTACATTTAAGGGTTAAAATAGCACCTCTTCAGTCCATGAAAGGACTGGGGACCCAGAGCAACAGATGATGGAAGGCAGATAAGAAATCAACTAATTAGACTTAATTGACCACAAACAAACTCTCTTTGTACTTCAAACAGAAAACAATAATCACACTTGAATTTCACACCTAGCCTGGATAATGGCAGTGGAAAAGGATCAGGGGGTTAGGCTTTTGAAACATGGCAGCCCTTTCAGCTATTTGAAGCCAGGAGCTGCTTAGATCCCTTTAGAGACACTGAAGTCTCCTAAAAATCAGCTTTTTATTATAAAATCCTCTTTAACATTACTGCACTAACTAAAACGCTGCATCCCCGCAGCTGAAATCTAACTAAATCCCCCCCCCCCTAACTCCCCCCACAAAATCCACGACTTTCTTGGTCGTGGATTTTGCTGCTGGAGGAGGCAGAGCTTTCAGCCGCAGCTCTGCCTCCTTGTGCATCTCTCAGCGGCGGATCTCCGCCTCTCCCCCGCCCCGCTCAGTGAAGAAAGACTGAGAGGGGCGGGCGGAGGCGGCGATCTGGCACTGACTGACAGCGTGAAGAGGCAGAACTGCAGCTGACCACTCTGCCTCTCACGGAAGCGCTCCCCACACTGCCCCCCCCGGGGAGTTAGGGGGAATTTAGTTACATTACAGCTGCAGGGATGAGGCGTTTTAGTTAGGGCAGTAATGCTAAAGAGGATTTTGTAATAAAAAGATGATTTTTAAGAGACTTCAGAGTCTCTTAAATCATGAAGTAGCTATTCAGGGCCTGTTTCCACTACACACAGATAGGATACAGAAAAACTAACTCCAATGAATGCCTATGGGTCTGTTTCCACTAAACACGATTCTTCTGATGCAGATTTTCTCATAGGCATTCATTGGAGTCAGTTTTTCTGCATCCAATCTGCGTGTAGTGGAAACAGGCCCTAAGGCCTTTTTTCCACAGACAGTTGATAGGCCGTGAAATTCCACACAAACTCACAACTGCTTGCTACTGCTTAACTGCTCACTGCTGCCTGATAACTGCTTGCTGAACACACAGTACAACTGTCTGATGAAAAGAGGCCTTAGAGTTCTCAGTTTTTTTTATGTGCAGAAATTGCACACAAAACAGTCAATTTTCAAGGCTAGTCACACTAGGGCAGACAGATACATTTACAGTTGCACTGAAGCATACTGTTAAATGCTTCTAAACTGCTTCATAGGTAATGTGCAATGGAGCTTTCCTTTCATTGGTATATTTGTACAGGATACACAATGTGAGTCTTGGGCTTGTCCATGGCATGGAGGGGGAGGAGTTAACATTTGGGGAGGGGTGGAGTTAACTAGGGATGATCAATAAGATGCAAATTTCTCTTAACATTTAAATAACTTGTAAATGTTATATGCAGCTTGAAGTTGGACCAATCAGATTAACATTCTGTCACTTATTATTTTGTACAGGTTCAAGCTGTATCATTTTCATGAAATTTGAATGTTAGAATAAATTATTTGTATCTCATGACTGTAATCATTCACAGAATTCACACACACCATAGAATAAACCATAGAATAAGTCACAGCCATGCCAAAACCACTCCGCTGGTGAGTCTCAGGAGGAAGGGATGAGCAAGTGAGATCACATGAAACGCAGATCTGTGGTGATAACACTGTTGCCATGCATTTAGCTATGATGGGCAGATTTCAGCATGAAGTTTCTCAGGAATCCGTCCGCAGCATCCTGTTCCCCAGTGTGTAAATGTACCCCCTGTGTGTGCGCATTTATACATGACCTGTCCTGTGTCGTCCACCACGCCGATTTCCATCCATCTTCGGAATATGCCGCTCTTCCATACACACCACCGACACACGGCGTGCAGTGTGTGACGTCACACAAGCATCGTGTGCTATTCGCTGGCGGCATGTATGGGAAAGCGGCGCATTCTGAAGACTAATGGACACCGCGTGGTGGGTGACATAGGGCAGGTCATGTATAAATACGCACATGTATACATTTACACACTGGGGAACAGCACCCGGGATTTCTGTTGTGCCTGTTGCTCATCCCAATATCACTCGCCATGACTGCCGTGCACCTGATTGACCATTGCTGACTGACATCTTGCAGCATGTTCAACTGGGCATGCTGTTGGCAGCGCTTTTCCCCAATTTCATAATTATGGACAGGGCTGCTCATCACGGATTAATTACGAGTAACCACGGTGGTTACTCATGGTTTAAATGAGCTTTCATTGCTGCGGCTAGATGCGGCAGTGTTAATTACCCATAATGCCGCTCTCCGCCCAGCATTTCAATGAGCTCACAAGTGTCCTAATGGACACGTTGCAAGCCTCGCAATGGAGCACTTGCTCCTTCCGGCTACGCGTCCATTAGGACACTTGTCAGCTCGTTGAAACGCTGGGCGGAGAGCGGCATTATGGGTAAATTAACCCCGCCGCATCTAGCTGCTCAGCTGCAGAAATGATTTGAATCACAAGTAACGACTGTGGTTACTTGTGATTACTGTATTTTTTAGACTATAAGACTCACTTTTTTCCTTTAATAGTGGGGAGAAAAAGTCACTACGTCTTATAGTCCAAATGCAGAGAGTTCCTGACTTGTGAACGCCTGCTAATATGAACCTTAAACCCGCTGCAATGTCGGAGACTTCCTGTACTGTGCCCATGCAGAGGAGGACACAGGGGGACACATTGAGGACACAAGGAGGATAGAGGACGACACAAGGACAGAGGCAGACACATGGGGACACAGGCTGACATAAGGGGGACAGAGGAGGCTGCAGGGAGACACAAGAGGTACAAGGGGACATGAGGTGCAAAGGAGGCATAATCCACAAGATTCCCCTTCACCATTGATGCACCAGGTTTAGTATAATATTTTCCCCTGGTTTTTGTCCTCTAAACCTGGTGCGTCTTATGGTCAGGAGCGTCTTATAGTCCGAAAAATCTGGTAATCTGTGATGAGCATCCTTGATTATGGAATTGGGATGGGCGATAGCTGCGAGTCATGTCATGTATGGGTACCTTTTACTATGTTGCAATCTCTCCCTGACATAATAGTTATCTTCCTGGCTCTGTCTACCTCCTTACTCATAGAACACAAGATGGAGTGACTAACCCCTCCCTCCACCCTTGTATATATGTGCTGCCTGTGGTGGGATCTCTTTTCATTGGCTGTTGGGCCTTGCTGTGCTTTCTGTTGGGTTTGCTGAAGCTGATGCCCACTCCACTCTTCCTGCCAAACTTTGGCACTGTGAGGCCTCATTTCCACAAGCATTTGATAGGCAGTGAGATGCCTCTCAAACTCTTCCTGAGCACACAGTTCAACTGCCTCTGGAAAAGAGGCCTTACTGGCTGTTGCTTTGACCACTAGTTTGGCAAGATGCCAAGTGAGGCTTTTTCATGTGATAGTTCTGTAACTGCGAAATGTGAAAATCCTATATGTGGGTGTATGCTTTTCTCATTATCCATCAGAGAGCCGTATGATCGGACCTAAATGTATTCTGCAGCAGGACAATGATGCTAAACATACAGCCAAGGCGATTGAAAACTATCTTCAGCATAAAGAAGTCCTGGAAGTGAAGGTATAGCCCCTGCAGAGACCTGGGCCTTGATTCACTAACCGGTGCTAACGGTGCACGGATGCACCGTTTAGGTCACGTCCTATGCGACCTTAAGGTCGCATCATGTACAGTATAGCGGGTGCGCGATGTAGCTTTGTGCATCTTTTAGTGTGCACAAAGCTACTTAAGGCGCACTAACCTCAGATAAGGCACACTAACCTCAGATAAGGCACACTAACCTCAGATAAGGTTAGCGCTGTAGTTTTTGCCCACTAAGTGATAAGGCACACTAGCGCCGATTAGTGAATCAAGCCCTGATCTCCACATGGAGCGTGTCTGGGATTACATAAAGAGCCAGAAGGATGTGAGGAAGTCGACATGCACAGAAGATCTGTGGTTAATTCTCCCAGATATCTGCAACAACCTACCGGCCGAGTTCCTTCAAAAACTGTGTGCCTTCAAAACGGCATCAATTCTTCTGGGTAGGCTTGCAAAGTATGGTCACACTAAATATTGATAAAGATGTCATCTGTTCATTCACTGCATTTTTATTTTTTGTTGAAAGATGAAAATAAATACTTGCGTTTATAAAAGCATACTTTGCCAGAATTTTTTTTCACACCTGCCCTGAACTTTAGTACACTACTGTGTATATTTATGGGTTTGTATATATGTAAATGTGTAAAATTATATTATAAAATGCCAACATATTAATTCTTATTGGAATTTCATGTGAAAGACCAACACAAAGAAGTGTACACGTGAGAAGTGGAACGAAAATCATACATAATTCCAAACATTTTTTACAAATTAATAACTGCAAAGTGGGGTGTGCGTAATTATTCGGCCCCCTGAGTCAATACTTTGTAGATCCGCCTTTTGCTGCAATTACAGCTGCCAGTCATTTAGGGTATGTCTCTACCAGCTTTGCACATCTAGAGACTGAAATCCTTGCCCATTCTTCTTTGCAAAACAGCTCCAGCTCAGTCAGATTAGATGGACAGCGTTTGTGAACAGCAGTTTTCAGATCTTGCCACAGATTCTCTATTGGATTTAGATCTGGACTTTGACTGGGCCATTCTAACACATAGATATGTTTTGTTTTAAACCATTCCATTGTTGCCCTGGCTTTATGTTTAGGGTCATTGTCCTGCTGGAAGGTGAACCTCCGCCCCAGTCTCAAGTCTTTTGCAGTCTCCAAGAGGTTTTCTTCCAAGATTGTCCCGGAATTTGGCTTCATCCATCTTCCCATCAACTCTGACCAGCTTCCCTGTCCCTGCTGAAGAGAAGCACCCCCAGAGCATGATGCTGCCACCATCATATTTGACAGTGGGGATGGTGTGTTCAGAGTGATGTGCAGTGTTAGTTTTATGCCACACATAGCGTTTTGCATTTTGGCCAAAAGGTTCCATTTTGGTCTCATCTGACCAGAGCACCTTCTTCCACATTGTTGCTGTTTCCCCCACATGGCTTGTGGTAAACTGCAAACGGGACTTCTTATGCTTTCTGTTAACAATGCCTTTCTTCTTGCCACTCTTCCATAAAGGCCAACTTTGTACAGTGCATGACTAATAGTTTTCCTATGGACAGAGTCTCCCACCTGAGCTGTAGATCTCTGCAGCTCGTCCAAAATCACCATGGGCCTCTTGACTGCATTTCTGATCAGCGCTTTCCTTGTTCGGCCTGTGAGTTTAGGTGGACGGCCTTGTCTTGGTAGGTGTACAGTTGTGCCATACTCCTTCCATTTCTGAATGATCGCTTGAACAGTGCTCCTTGGGATGTTCAAGGCTTTTGTAGCCTAAGCCTGCTTTAAATTTCTCAATAACTTGATCCCTGACCTGTCTTGGACCTGTCTTGTGTGTTCTTTGGGCTTCACGGTGTTGTTGCTCCCAATATTCTCTTAGGGCTCGTTTCCTCTATCGCAAATCCGCATGCGTCCAACGCATGCGGATTCGCACATGTAATGCAAGTGGATGGGCCTGTTTCCACTGTAGCATTGTTGAGGTGCGGTTTTTTCAGCGGTGAAAAACACACAAAAGAGCCGCAGAATTCGCCTGCGAGTGGAATGCATGCGAATCGCCGCTAATGTATTTAATAGGGAATTCGCATGCTGTTTTGGTATGCGAATTTTCATGTGAATTCGCATGAAATCAATGGAAAAGCACACCGGCATTGCCATGGTTAAATTCGCATACATCGTCATCCATGCGAATTTTCATGCGAATTCGTAAGAATTTGCATGCACACGCATGCAAAATTCGCATCCGCATGCCAATTTTGCCGCAGCGATTTCGCCACGCAATAGTGGAAAGGGCCCCTAGACAACCTCTGAGGCCGTCACAGAGCAGCTGTATTTGTACTGACATTAGATTACACACAGGTGCACTCTATTTAGTCATTAGCACTCATCAGGCAATGTCTATAGGCAACTGACTGCACTCAGATCAAAGGGGGCCGAATAATTATGCACACACCACTTTGCAGTTATTTATTTGTAAAAAATGTTTGGAATCCTGTATGATTTTCGTTCCACTTCTCACGTGTACACCACTTTGTGTTGGTCTTTCATGTGGAATACACACACCACACACACACACTCATCCTCATCACACACACACTCATCCTCATCACACACACACTCATCCTCATCACACACACACCACTCATCACACACACACACCACTCATCACACACCACTCATCACTCGAAAACTGCTTGACCGATTTGAGCGAAACTTGGTATACAGATCCCTTACTACCTGGGATGATATGTTCTGGGGGTCTCGCGGCTCCCCTGCACATGTGGGCGGAGCTACAAACAGCAAATCAGATTTTACCCATTCAAGTCAATGGAAAAAATGTAAAAGGCTGCCATTCTCACAGTAATCAAGCCAGAGTCCCCACACTTGGCACAGTTGGTCACTTGGTGACCGAGGTTACGAATCCAGGAAAAGTGGGTGGAGCATAAAACAGCCAATCAAATTTCAGCCATTCATTTTAAATGGGAAAATGTAAACTGCAGCCATTCTTAGACTGTTAATCGCAGGGTTCTCAAACTTGCCACAGTTGGTCACTGGGTGAATGCGATTAAGATTCAAGAAAGTGGGTGGAGCCTACAACAGCCAATCAAAATTCACCTATTGATTTTCAAGGGGAATATTTAAACTGCTGCCATTCTTACACTGTTAATGGCAGAGGCTTCAAACTTGCTACAGTTGGTCATTGGGTGACTGGGGTCCAAATTCACTAAAGGGGCGGGGCCACCCACAGCCAATCAGATTTCCTTGGTGGATAAACTGCTTCCATTCACACATTTTTGATGCCAGGAACCTGAAAGCTCACAAACTTGGTCATTGGGTGACTGTGTGTCAAGGTTACAAAAAGTGGGCGGTGCTAAAAACAAATTTCACTGGAAAATATAAACTGCAGCCATTCTTACACTGTTAATGGCAGGGCTCTCACTCTCAAACTTTGCACAGTTGGTCACTGGGTGAATGAGATTAAGATTTTGGAAGGTGGGTGGAGCCTACAACAGCCAATCAAAATTCACCTTTTGATTTTCAAAGGGAATATTTAAGCTGCTACCATTCTTATACTGTTATAGCAGATGCCTCAAACCTGATACAGTCAGTCATTGGGTGATTGGGGTTCAAATTCAGAAAGGGGGCGGAGACACAAACAGCCATATTTGTTTATTTTTCAATGGGAATATACAATTTATTGATACCAAGGACCCCAAAGCTGATAAACTTGATAACTGAGTGACTGTATGTCAAGGTTAGAAAAAGTGGGTGGTGCCAACAACTAAATTTTTAACATGACAGGGTTCCCAAACTTTACACAATTAGCCACTGGGTGACTGAGATGAATATTCAGAAATGTGGGTGGAGCCTACAACAGCCAATCAAAATTGATTTTAAAGGGGAATATTCACATTGCTACCATTCTTACACTGTTAATGGCAGAGGCCTCAAACCTGATACAGTCAGTCATTGGGTGACTGGGGTCCAAATTCACTAAAGGAGTGGAGCCACAAACAGCCAATCAGATTTGTTATTAGATTGATTTCAGCCGTTCTGTTATTGGCAGGGTTCTCAAATGTGACACAGTTGGCCACTGGGTGACTGGGACTAATATTCAGGAAAGTGGCTGGAGCCTACAGCAGCCAATCAAAATTCACCTTTTGATTTTCAAGGGGAATATTTACATCTGGTACAGTCAGTCACTGGGAGACCGGGGTATAAATTCCGAGGGAGTGGGCCAAAAACAGCCAATCAGATTTGTTTAATTTCAATGGTAAAATGCAACTTATTTATGCCAAGGACCCCAAAGCTCATAAACTTGGTCATTGAGGGACTGTATGTTAAGGTTAGAAATAGTGGGCGAAGCCAAAAACAACTAACTTTTTACATTGGAAAATATAAAACTGCAGCTTTTCTTACACTGTTAATGGCAGGGTTCTCAAACTTCACACAGTTGGTCACTGGGTGACTGGGATTAATATTCGGAAAAGTAGGTGGAGCCTACAAGAGCCAATCAAAATTCACCTATTGATTTTCAAGGGGAATATTGAAACTGCAGCCATTCTTACACGGTTAATGGCAGAGGCCTCAAAGCTGCTACAGTCGGTCGTTAAGTGTCTGGGGTTCAAACTCAAATTTGATCATTGAGTGACTGTGTGTCAAGGTTACAAAAACTGGGTGGAGTCAAAACAGATTTTTCTGGGAAATTGAAAACTGCAGCCTTTCTTCACTGTTAATGGCAGGATTCTCAAACTTTGCACAGCTGGTGACTGGGATTAATATTAAGACAAGTGGGTGGAGTCTAAAAATGCCAATCAAAAATCACAACGCTTTTCAAGGAAAATATTTAAAATTGCGGCCATTCTTGCACCTGGTCCAGTTGGTCATTGGGTCACTGGGGTTCAAATTCAGAAAAGGGTGTGGAGCCACAAACAGCCAATCAGATTTTTTTATTTCAATGCACATTATTGATACCAAAGACCGCAAAGCTCACAAACTTGGTCATTGAGTAATTGTGTGTTAGGGCTAGAAAAAATGGGCGGATCCAACACCAGCCAAATACTTACCCGGGCAACGCCGGGCAATCAGCTAGTTCTTTCATAATATCCTCCTGATATTATTGAAGTAACATCTTACTGTATATTTATCTGTGTACTGACTTCTTGCTTGTTTCCTGACCTCGCTCTAGTCTAGTCCTTCTGCACCGCTGCCATCTGATTTACGTTACTGACTTGGCCTGTCCCTGACTCTGTTACTGTCTGATCCTTGCAATACGACTGACATCTGATACACGTGTGTGACCCCAGGCTCGTACTGAGCCGCCGATGTTTCCATCGGTGGGCCCCAGTACTGAAAAGGAGAGGGGCGCAGGAAGGGGGGAAAGTGGGCACAGAGCGGCGGGGAGGGGGGAAGCCTCCCTCACCTAGGGGCTCCCCCTTCCGTGCTCCCCCCCCCCCCCTCCAGAATTGCAGCCAGCCAGCTGCAGCAGCGAGGAATAGCTTACCGAGAGTCAGATCGATAGCTCTGCGTGCTGCTGGTCTGGTCTTCTGCACTGACACTGTCCAATCACGCTCTCGCAGTACTTCCTGTGAGAGCGTGATTGGACAGTGCACTGCTGGAGACCAGACCAGCAGCGGCACGCAGAGCTATCTGATCCCAGTAAGTGATTCCCGCTCGTGTCGCTGCTGGCTGCAATTTTGGAGGGGGGAGCGTGGAAGGGGGGGGGGCCCTAGGCGAGGGAGGGGGGAGGCTCCCCCCCCTCCCTGTGCCCGCTGCCCCCCCTTCCAGCATGGGGGCACAGACGGTGAGACCTGCCTACCTACCTGGGGGGGAGCGTGGAAGGGGGGCCCTAGATGAGAGAGGGGGGGAGGCTTCCCCCCTTCCCTGCCTCTCTGTGCCCACTGCCCCCCTTCCAAGCTGGGGGGAACTTAGACCTGGCTCTCTGCCTACCTAACTGGGGACACCTGTGACCTGCCTACCTAAGCTGAGGGGGGGGGCTCCAGCCTCCAGGTGAGGGGGGAGGCCCCCCCCACTGCCGCTCTGTGCCCACTGCCCCCTTCCAGCATGGGGGTCCCAACTAACTGGTGACCTGCCTACCTAAACTGGGGACATCTAGATCTGGGTATATCTATGCTGGGGAGTGAGAAACCTATATACCTGCCTACCTAAACTGGGAAATCTGCCACAAATCTTATTGCATTTTGTGGGGGATATCTGCTGCCAATCTGATTGCATTTCCTGTCCTTGGTCTCAGCTGTCTCGTGTGCTTTATGTACACGAGACCGCTGGGAACAAGGACAGGACTGGAGGAGGATTCAGAGCTGTGCCCCGCATTTGTGGCTATGAGAACTGTGCAGCCGCAGCAGGACCTGGCGGCCATCTTAATTGGGGAAGCTGAAGACAAACGGAGGAATCGGGCCTGGGATTAAAAAAAAAAAAAAAAAAACACTGCAGAATAAAAGGGGGGAGGGGATGGCATCCCCCAGGGATGATAAAACACAATAGGCATTTATCTTTTTTTGTTTTTCGCCTCATAAGTCCTTTACAGAGATGAGGTCTAATTATGGACAAGGTGTATGACAAAAAGTGCAGTGGATAGTAGGCCTGATTGATTTTAGGAAAAGATTGGTTTGTTCGATTTCTGTCCAAAATTTCAATTATGAGTCGACTTTTTGATGCACAATGATCGATCAGCACACTGATTGTGAGTATGAGTGCCCCCAGTATAGGTAGCCAAGTATAGGTTCCCCAGTATAGTTTACTCTGCTTTGGGGGGGGAGGGGGCTTGCAGAGACACGAGGGAGAGAGTGAGGCATGCGGTGGCAGGCATGCGGTGGCAGGCACACACAGGCAGGGAAGTTGGGGATTCCCTGATGGAACTTTTTCTCCTCATTTTTGGGGGAGAAAAAGTGTGTCTTATACAGCGGAAAATACGGTGTCCATGTGATAGATTTGATAGCACAGATGGTTCCGGGTTACTCTGAGTAGAAGCTGGTAACGACAAGGCTCCATCTCCTACTGTACTGTATCTTGGCATCACTGTACACACATTGCTTTACCATGGAGATGTACACTACAGCAGATATGCTATGGAGATAAAGTATTATATGGATTTTGTTGGTTCCAAAAATATAGTGGTTGGTTAATTGACTTCCCTCCGATAAACTAAAGGTGGCCATACACTGACAGATGACCCCCAGATTCGAACAAGAGAGAGATCCCTCTGTGGCACACATGTAATTAGGGCCCCGGGAAATTTGGACACAGGGTACAGCTGAAAACCGCCTCACCCTGCTCCTGCTAAAGTCCCAGTGGCATTAATTACTTCTCCCCCTCTAGGATGCCATTAACTTTGGGTAACACAGAATTCGGCTTCCAGCTATTGCTGGCGCCCAAATTACGGACTGTGCACTGCAATAGAACTAATTTACATTGCAGCCTATGCCAGTGCCTGGTAAGCTAAAATTTCCAGTGCCCTTTTTGGACGATTTACCCTCTGTGATTTAAACAAAGAGGAATCAAGTACTGCCACACACTGCAAACAGATTTTAAATAGATTTCAATCTATGGAACCACCGCCACCGTACTGCAGGGTTGACTGGTGGGCCCCTCAGGTCTCCCCTATTTAGTTTTCCATCCGGGGTTCCAGCAGAGTGTTGGCAGCAGAGATGCTCAACCTCCGGGTTGAAGGTGGAAGTGTTTGTAGTCACGTGATGCTTGTGGATCGCATCGTGGGAGGCGCCGAGGGATGGATCGAAAAAGACGCCAGATAAGTAAGCTTGACCCCCACGTCCAGCCCGCACAGGTAACTGGGTGAAATCCGGATAGCAACTATCCGGATTTCACCCGAATTCGTAGTTGAGTATCTCTAGTTGGCAGCGGAGTTTACACTCACCTGTCCGCCGGTGTGATACCTTATGTGTCCTCTATCCATCCCAGCTGGCTACATGTTCCCCAGTGTCAGTTACATAGCCACATCCGTGCTGTTAGCTCAGGGGAAACAGGTGCACCGGTGGAGATGAAGACAGGAAGAAAGCGCCGGAGGACAGGTGACTGTAAGCTGCATTGCATTGCTGTCTTAAATGTAAGGTGAAAGCCACAGTCTGCAGAACAAGGAGTACAATTGTTACTTCAGTCCTAAAAGGGACATGGGATTGTCACGTCGCTATGTCAGAAACCTGAGCGGTTCTTGCCTTTTTCATGATTGCCAACTCAGTAAAGGACCAGCCCTTAAAGCGTTGCTATCATATAAATCCGGCATAGTGGGGTCTGAACCCTCTATATCAGTAATTATAGATTGACGGTATACCTTGAAATGAATCAGAGCACTCAGTATGTGATTTTATATAAAAAATTGTATTTGCTTATCATACAGCATATACACAAAATATGAACAGTTCCAAGTAGTGTTTCCTTAAAACAGTATTCCATCTTATCAAGGCTTTATAGCCAAGCAATTATCAATCTTCTAAGCACATTCAAAAAGAATATAACAGTTGTGTTATGTAGAATAAGATCAAAAGTAGTCTCATCTGTATCAATAGCTGTGTATCTAGTAGCTGTGTAAAACTTGTAATAATCTTCTTAAAGAAATAGCATAAAAAATAACTTCTAAAAAACGTCTTGCTAACATCTTAATAAAACTTAAAGCTGAAAAATTAATAAAGTAAATCACCAGAATATTAAGCATATTACCCCTTCTCTGTCATCTCTTCAGCATCTAGAACCACGTGTGGGAAGGTAGCTTCTGCCTCATGTGTCTTCTCAGGAGATTGTTGGGCTTCTGCAAACTATGACCTTTCAGCTTCTACCTTTATAGGGGTTGGAGGCAATATGGCTGCCTAATCTGGACTTTCCCTGAATCCCAGGCTCTGATTGGCTAAAGCTTTCGTGTGTCAATGCTTTATCATGTTTTGATTACCTAAGTCATAATATTATTGTTTATAAATTCTTAATTACCTTATCTTGTGGGAATTTACGTCATTTGGAGTGCTTGACATTTGATATAGGGTCATTTCTGACGTACTTAATTAAAAATGGACGTCAACAGCCATCTTGTCTGTTGGCTGACGCAGACATGGAGACTAAACAATGTCATTTATTATTATTATTATTATTGATTTATAAAGCGCCAACATATTCCGTGGCGCTGTACAAAGTAAGAAACAAACATGGGGTACATAGTAATACAGACAATGGTGTACACCAATATACAAGATACATAATTAGTGACAAAATACAAAGAATGATACAAAATACAAATTATAGAATTGGTAATGACAGTGATAAAATTAACATGATGAATAAAATGTATAATGGTTACCAAGACACAAAAGGGGGAGAGAGCCCTGCCCTTGCGAGCTTACAATCTAAAGGGAATGGGGGGAAACAAGAGGAGGGGTAGTATGCAGCAAATATATAGAGGCTTTGTGTTTTAGGATACCTAGTAGGAGTGCAATTTGGTCTTAGTACAAAGGGAAGTGGCCTAAGGTAGAGCATATGCTTGTCGGAACAAGTGTGTTTTTAGAGAGCGTTTAAAGGTAGCAAAGGTTGGCGAGTGACGGATGTGTTGTGGGAGGGCATTCCAGAGGAGGGGTGAAGCGCGTGCGAAGTCTTGTAAACGTGAATGTGAGGAGTTGATTCTAGAGGAGGACAACAGAAGATCATGTGCCGATCTGAGATTGCGATTGGGTTTGTATCTGGAGATTAATGAGGATATGTACCGGGGGGAGAGATCGTGGAGAGCTTTGTAGGTTAGGGTTAGGAGTTTGAACTGAATCCTCTGGTTAATTGGCAGCCAGTGAAGAGCTTGACAATGAGGGTCGGCAGAGGAAGATCGAGAAGAGAGATGAATGAGACGAGCAGCTGAGTTCAGTACTGACTGGAGCGGGGCCAGTTTGTTAGACGGTAGTCCACAAAGTAGTACGTTGCAGTAGTCCAGACGAGAAATTATGAGAGCATGTATTAACATTTTAGTTGTGTCTTGAGTGAGAAAGGGACGGATGCGAGATATGTTTTTGAGTTGGAGATGGCAGGAGCTGGTTATGGAGTGAACATGAGGAATAAAAGAGAGAGATGAATCGAATATCACCCCCAAGCACCGAGCTTTGGGAACTGAAGTTATGGGAGTGTTATTAACATTTATTGTTACTTCAGGCAGGGAGGTGGACAGAGACGGTGGAAAAATTATTAGTTCCGTTTTACTCATGTTAAGTTTTAGGAAGCGAGAGGACATGAAGGAGGATATAGCAGACAAGCAGTCAGGAACACGTTTAAGGAGGGAGTTAAGGTCTGGGGCAGAGAGGTACAGTTGTGTATCGTCTGCATAGAGGTGGTATTGAAACCCGAATGAGTTGATTAAATCACCAAGACCATGCATGTAGATGGAAAAGAGGAGGGGACCAAGGACAGAGCCTTGGGGAACCCCGACAGACAGAGCATGAGGAGAAGAGATCTGATCTGAGTAGGAGACTGTGAAGGATCTTCCAGAGAGGTAGGAAGATAACCATGTGAGAGCAAGGCCCTTTATTCCGACATTTGAAAGTATTTGTAGAAGTAAGGTGTGGTCGACAGTATCAAATGCTGATGACAGGTCAAGAAGGATGAGTATGGAAAATTGACCTTTGGATTTGGCTGTAAGAAGGTCATTGGCCACTTTGGTAAGGGCTGTTTCCGTGGAGTGGTTAGAGCGAAAGCCAGACTGGAACTGATCAAGTAGGGAGTTAGCAGATAAATAATGGCTTAATTCTGCATGTATATGGCGTTCAAGTAGTTTGGATGCAAATGGGAGAAGTGACACTGGGCGGTAGTTGGCAAGTGTGGTAGGATCTAGAGAGGGTTTTTTAAGTAGTGATGTCACAACAGCTTTTTTGAGTGGGGACGGAAAGATGCCAGTAGAGAGGGAGAGGTTAAATAGCGTTGTTAGTGCAGGCAAGAGAGATGAGGATAGCTGCGGAATGAAATGGGAGGGAATAGGATCCAAAGAACAGGTGGTTAGATTAGCTATGCGGACGTTCACACGTGTCCGTTCCGTACAGTATGGAGCCGGATCGGATCCGGACTCTTTTCCAACATGCGCTATTTTTTGGGTCCGGCTCTCCGGCCCACGCACCCGGACCGGAGCCGGACCTGAGCCTGACAGCACCATCCGGAACACAGAAACCAATGGGGAACGGAAGGCACAGAACACACTGCCTACAAACTCCTGACGTTTTACCCCACTTACTATGCGTATCCAAGCGGCCATTTCGGATGGGGATACATGGGCCAAGCATGTCTGCAGTGGAGCAGCAGTGACAGACGTGCTGGAGCTGTTTTGGCAGAATGTCGGAGGTGGAGGTGAGGCCTACAGCGGAGGAACCTGATTGTACAGGTGCACCAGGTGCACCTTCTGCTGACCCCAACATTTTTTTATTTAATTTCGCTATATTTTGCACACGGATCCAGATGGCAGCCTGATGCATGCCTGATGCAAACGGACCGGATCCTGATCGGAACCGTGATCAGAACCGTACGGTTCCGATCAGGATCAGGTCCTGATCCGATCAGGATCTGATCAGGATCCGGTCCGTTTGCAATGCAAAACGCAAGTGTGAATGGGGCCTTACTGTCTCATCTTTCACGGGTAGAATACAGCTTTTAAATGTTTTTCAGAGTAATAGATTCTATGATATAGGGTTTAACAATAACTATTCCTTTCTGTAGAAGAACTGTATTGATCATTAATATTTAGATTAATAATATCTGTGTGTAATAATTAAGAAAATGTGCATTTATAATTACTGCAGTAATGTGAGTTTAACTTGCTTCTCTGTCTTCACACAGAAGCCTCTTTAAATGTCAAGGCCACGCACTAACATAACAATAATGCTCTGGCTTTTTGTAACCAGTACGTCTATTATCTTCCAGCTTGCAAGTTAAAATAATCTCATAAGCTTTACAGCCTGGAATATGCTCAGATGTCATATAGCAATATATTAAAGAAGTACTATAACTTTACAGTTCACATAGAAATTTTGCATAGAACATTAAAGCCTAAACCATACACTTATGACAGCTTTTTCCTGCATAAAACCGCTAGAATTCTGACAGCTAAAGAAATACAATAACACAAACTGCTGTAGTGAGATCGCAATTTGTCAGTGATGATCTATGGTGACAGAAGTACAGAGGGGTGTCCATGTGTCAGTGAGAATGAAAAATTACAAATAGGGGTACACAGGGGTCTTCATGTGTCAGTAAAGATGTATGGTGACAGACAGGGGTAGAGGGGGTTTTCGCATGTAATTTTAAAAGTACATAGACAGAAAATAAATGGGTCTTCACGTGGCATTAATGACATATGATGACAGATAGAAATAAAGAGGGTTTCTATAAGTCAGTAAGCATGTATAATGACAAAAGAACGGTACAGGTGATCTGCACGAGTCAGTAAGGATAACAGACCTAGGTACAGAGGGGTCTCCTCCGTGATAATTTAAATGCACAATTTCAGACAGAAGTGGAGGGGGTCATGATGGTGAATGTCAGGAATACCACCACAGGGACAGACATGCACAGTACACATAGTGCTCACAGTAGGCAGGATATAGTATCCATGTGTCAGTAATTGTGTTTGATGACAGACTCGGGGGCAGGGGGTGGGGGGGGTATGATGGTGACTGTCAGTGAGACCACCACAGTGACAGACAGGCACAGTACACATAGTGCTCACATTAGACAGGATATAGTATCCATGTGTCAGTAATTGTGTTTGGTGACAGACTGGAGGGCGGGGTATGATGGTGGCTGTCAGTGAGCCCACCACAGGGACAGACATGCACAGTACACACAATATGCAGCATATATTAGTACAGAAATGATGCACAGCATAGTCAGGCTGGAGGGCTCCTTCCAGGAGGGAATTGTTGCATCCGATGTCTTTAACCCCTAAACTGCCAGCAAATTTTCTAAAAAGCTGCAGGCCAGTCAGTAGGATTTATCCAGCAGCGAGGAACACAGTGAAGTATCCATCATTCCAGTCACCAGTGACCTCCCCCATAACACAGGAAGCACTCTGCAGCCAGCCAATAACAGTAGAACGGGAAGCACTGCACCCTCAGCCAGCCTGTGCAGCTCGGCCAGCTTAAAACTTCTGCATCTGTACCTGTGCTAAACCACCATGGAAGAAATCACGTGAGTAACTCTACACGATTTTGATACTGCGCATGTGCGGCAGCGTAATCCTTAGGGCAGCGCAATCAGACACAACACCGGTGTAGTGTCAGAATGGGCAGCCCCGCATGCGCAGTAGGATCCTGCGTCTCATTCAATCGTGCAGCCACGTAAAACGTTCTAAATATCTCCGCTTCCGCACTATGTACACTCCCGAAATTTTCAGGGGAGGGAGGGGACCCCCAGATCTAGCTCTGTGCAGAATTTCAGCCCCCGAGCCCCGCTGGTCCCCGAGACTGATTGCAGCAAACCTATCTTGGGAACTAGCGGCGCTCGGGGGCTGCAATTTGACAGAGCTAGATCTGCGGGACATCTCCCTCCCCTGAAAATGTCGGGAGTGTAGGAGGTGCTGAAGCGGAGATATTTCAGGTAAATAATGTCTAACTTCCCACTGAGCGTGCGCGATACTCAGTGAGGAAGGCTGCCCATTCTGACATTACACCGGAGTTGTGTCTGATTACGCTGCCTGTGGATTTGCGCTGCCCCGCATGCGCAGTAGGAGACTGTGCGGTCACATTTCCTATTTCATAATGCTGCTGATGGTAACATAATAAATTTCTCCGCTTCCACACATCATACACTCCTCAAATGTTCAGGGTAGGAAGGGGATCCCCCGAACTACCTCTATACCAAATTGCAGCCCCCGAGCCTGACTGGTTCCCGAGATAGGTTTCTCTAATCTATCTCCTGAACCAGCGGGGCTCGGGGGCTGCAATTTGGCATATAGGTAGTTCGGAGGATCCTCTCCCTTCCCTGAAAATTTGAGGAGTGTAAGAGGTGTGGGAGCGGAGATATTTATTATGTTACCATTAGCAGCATAACTTCACACTGCGCATGTGTGCTACTCAGTGTTGAGGGGAGCTTCCGGGCAGCGCGATTAGACATTACACCGGCCTCCATTTTGTTCTCCAGACTTCCATTATCGCAGCTTGCGCTGTATATACATTGCGCTTGCGCCCGTACGCCGATTCTGCCAGCTAGGCGCGCGCGTTCATGAGTGGTGCCTGCTCTGTCCAGGCGGCTTCACGGGGCTACACTGCGCCTGCGCTGATTCCTCTCACTGTGCCTGCGTGCGCGCGAGTTCTCACCGGCAGAGGGAGCGAGCGGCGCGTGGCAGTGAGTGCAGCCCTTGCTGTACAGGCTGGAGACCCCGTGGCAGCTTGGCAGAGCGAATGGTGGGGAAGGTGGCGGTTCGGTGGTGAGGTGAGCGGGCCCGGGGGAGGATGAGGAGGGGAGCGGAGGGATGCGCGGGGATGGCTGGGGATAGCTTTCAGGGTTCAGGAATCCTCTCGAGCGCTTTCCATGAGGGGAAATGAGGCATGGCGTCACCCAACATGGCGGCCGCCGTGTCACCTAGGAGGACATCGCTTCGTGGGGCGCTGCGGCCTTTCTGGGGGAGTGTGTGTTACTGGGCTCCTGCAAAGATGGGGCGGCTGAGGCCCTCATTGAGGTTGGGGGAGGGGATGGAGCATAGGAGGCCTATGGGGTGGGGGCTTTATGTTGGATAGAGGGGTATTTTATCTTGCAAAGGACTTAAAGTGACCTGAAGATCCCGAAAAAAAAGGTTTCATTTAGGGCTGGTTCACACGGACGCTTGGCGTCGTTTACCGGCAAGCGTTCGGGACTCATCAGCTAAACGCTCCAATTCAAGTGAACAGGAGCGTTTAGCATCGCATGATTACTAGTAATTGTGCAAACGCGGCGTTCCGATCCCGATTTACCGCATCGTTTCAGCCGGCCCTTGAAGCCGCATGCGGCGTCCCGGGTCGCCTAGCTGCCGCGGCTTCATGTCCTCTTGGGACGAAAAACGCAATGGGAAGCTGACAACCGCCGTACTGCTTTTCCTGAACGAGACTTCACATGACGATGCGGCTTCCGGCCGCCTGCCGTCTGTGTGAACCAGCCCTTACCTGGGGGTTCTGCCAGCCCTATGCAGCTGGCATGTGCTATTCAGGAACGATCATCTGGTCCACTGCCGCGGCTCACTTTCTCTTTTGCTGACTGAACAGTCAACATCCACTGAACCTGTGCGGACCTGGCCGTGCGCGATCATGTTTGCGCTCCCGGGAGTGGACGGCGACCGGCAAGAGAGAAAGCGAGCCGCGGCGAGTCGTTCTAGGACGGTGTGGTGAAATTTTTTGCAACTTTATCAGATTTTGCAACCGGTTGCATTTATTTATACGTATAGCTATCAGAAAGTGCAACCTAACCATTGACTTTAACCTAACTGTATCAGAAAATGCAACCCAACCAAACCCTACTCTCACACAGAACCCTCCCCTCTTGCTCAACTAATAACCCCCCCTGGAGGGAACAATCCCCCCTCTTCCTCAACTAATACCCCCCCCCCCCCCCCAGGGAACAACCCCCCTCCCCCTCTTGCTCAACTAATAACCCCCCCTGGAGGGAACAATCCCTCTTCTAGCCCAATGGGATCTGTGGTTGCAAAAAATTACAGGCGTGTTAACAGAGAGGAGCCACGCCTACACAGTCATACACTGTCCTCTATGGCAAGTTGCAAAATATGATGGGTAGCAAAATTTTTCACTACAACGGCATGTGCACATGACGGCTGCATGGGACTGGCAGAAGCCCCAGGCGAGTGAAACTTTTTTGGGGTGGGATCTTTAGGTCCACTTTAAACTCAATACACATGCATAACTGCCTGCCTCTACTGATAATCTGCTGTGTGTACAGCGACCGCCTATCCACCAGGTGGATCAACTAAGCCGAGGGATGGCGACGTGTGATGTCACATCTGCACCGCTCAGTTTGTACTCCGTCTCCCTGAGTTGGAACAGCTTTTAGCCTATTGGCTGACAGTGTGTCTGTACAGCATTGGCCCAGCTAAGGTGCCTAGGGGATAAGGTCCTGATCTTCCACGGGTAACATTAGTCGTCAGTGCGTACAGGCCTTTACTTAATTACTTATCAATGTTGGTGTTTATTAAGGCTCATACACAAGCTTGACACTAGTTGGCTGAGGCAGCCGGGAATGATCGTCATACGACAATCAATTGATTTCCTGTGTATTTAAATATTTTAATTAAATCTGCACGGTGTCTTTTGCTTGACTCAGGATCAAATGACAGAGCAGTTATTACAGACGCTTGACTTAAGTCAGGTGAGGCGGCCGATAACGACTGCCTCAGACCACAATCAGGTGTATGTACGGCAGCCGGCGACCCCAACCCACGAGCAATCGGACGGATGTACCAAACCCCAGCGATACCGATCCCATTGTTCATGCGCTCCCCCGCCTTTCACATGATGCCACGTTATGTGCCGCTTGTTGTTCCCCCTGCTTAGCAACACAGTGTGCCGTCAGCTACACATGTATACGCAGCAGGGCACCGCGATGTTGTCCAAGGGGATCAGCTCCTTATCCCAGATGAGCGACATCCATCAGGCATGTGTACGAGCCCTTAGAGAGGTGTTTAAAGTAATTTGCCTACAAGCATGAGCATGACTGGGGGAGCTCTATTTGATGTATCTCCCTGTTTGAGGGAACTGGTTATGCCTGGAGATTATGCTAAAGCTTCGCAAACGCGTACAAGGCAGATATAAGCAGACGATCCCTTGGGTAACATTGTAGGGTCTAGGCTGTAGGCCAGCAAGTTGTTATGCTCCTATGCAATCACTTGTGGGTGGGTATGGTAACCGGGGAGAACAATACTCCACCTTTCTTCAGACACAGAATGTGGTGTTCCCCTGTTGGCTAGTGATACATCTGTACAGCATTGGGCCTCAAAGTGTTACCCACAGGACTGTTTGGTGCTGGTGAGAGGCACAGATTGTAGCCACATCATGCATGTGCATGGACCTTTAGATTCCAGGGGAAAAGTTTGAAATGGCAAGCTCACCAGCCCTCCTCTTCCTTGTCTCTTTAGTAAAGTTCAGGACTGATTGAGCACATGATCCCTGATTGATCAACCTTTCCCTTCCCATCTTTCACAACAGGCAGCGTACTTGTTTGTGTGATGACTTGGCTGTAAGCCTAGCTACCTTTGCCTTGTGGGTAATGGTTGTTAGGGCAGATCAAAGTCTGTGAGCTGCTGTTGCACTTTGTAACCACAAGCATTGTTTGATGTATTGGTAGACTGGTGGCTACTTTATACTACTTGTTTCCTGTTTATGTTTTTGTTTAGTTTTTATAACATACCACGTTTATGTTGTAAGCATTCATCTACTGTAAATGACACTAGCATGGGAATAAATAATTTTTAGTTCATTTTACGCTGGGAGAAATGTCTTTTTCATGTATGTGATTGTGTACATGCAAATTTTATATAGCACTTCCAGTGTAAAGGGCAGAAATTGTCATGCCAGGCTCTGCTTTAAAGTGGACCTGAGCTCTTGCACAGGACTCAAGGACAACACAGAAAAATCCATGCTGTGTGGATTTAGAGAGAAGAGCCTGTCCAATTCCTGCTCATCTGCAAGTAATCGCAAGTGTAATTTGATCTCTGTTGTGTCAGCATATAAATTTGGCAGTCCTCAGCAGATACAGCTAATATTTTAAAACAGGAGGTTTAACCTTTTTCTGCTCCCATGAATGCAGGAAGTAGACACACTGCAGATTTATAGCAAAAGTTCTGTAAAACCCCATCTACACCATACAATTTCACACGCGATCAATCGAATTCGATTGGATCGATTAAATCCGACATGTCTGATCGGGATTCGATCGGTAGAGTGGTCAATTTTGCATAGTTATCAATTCAAGATCGACCACACTACCGATCGAATCCCGATCGGACATGTCGGATTTAATCAATCGCGTGTGAAATTGTATGGTGTAGATGGGGCATAAGATGTAACAAACAAATGCTTTTCTTTAAAAGTTATTATGCTGCTCATTATTTTTAAAGCAGTTCAGGTCCACTTAAATGATGCCAGGATCTTGGGGGGGGGGGGGGGGGGGGGTGTCGGGGTTAATAACTGACATGATCAAGTGTAATTCATAATAATAGTAATTCATTAGACATGTGAAGCTTTGCACCCTCCTCGGGAAGGCAGTGGCTGCCATTTTTCTAAAGCTCTTTGGCCAGAGGTTCGAAGACTTTTTATTTTTTGGGCTTCCCACGGGGGTCTCGCCGCAGCCCTCCGAACAGCCAGCGACAGAAATTCAATATTTACCTTTGCTGGCTCCAGCGGGGGCGCTGTGGCTGCTTTCGGCTCCGAAGTAAATGGAAATACCCGATCTCAGTCGGGTCCGCTCTACTGCGCAGGCGCCGGAAAATTGTGCCTGTGCAGTAGAGCAGACCCGACGGCGATCGTGTATTTCCGCCTACTTCGGAGCCGTCAGAGCGCCTGCGCAGGAGCCGGGAAGGTAAATATTGACGTCATCTTGTACGGAGGGCTGCAACGAGACCCCTCAGGGACGGAGGACGGCGTGGGAAGCCTCATTAGGATCCGGAGGCTTCCCCCACCCGAGGTGAGTACCCCCCAGGGGACGTTTTGACGTTACAGATTCTCTTTAACCACTTGAGGACCCACCCTTTACCCCTCCTTAAGGACCAGCGTTATTTTTTATGATCTGTGCTGGGTGGGCTCTGCAGCCCCCAGCACAGATCATGTTTCATGCAGAGCGATCAGATCGCCCCCCTTTTTTCCCCCCTATGGGGATGATGTGCAGGGGGGGTCTGATCGCTCCGGTGGGCAGGCATGTTGCGGGGGGGGGGCACCTCAAAGCCCCCCTCCGCGGCGAAATTCCCCCCTCCCTCTCCTACCTGCTCATCCCCGGTGATCGGGGCTGCACAGGACGCTATCCGTCCTGTGCAGCCAGTGACAGGCTGTCACATGGCGGCGATCCCCGGCCGCTGATTGGCCGGGGATCGCCGATCTGCCTTACGGCGCTGCTGCGCAGCAGCGCCGTACAATGTAAACAAAGGAGACAAATGTCTCCTACGTTTACATTTAGTCTGCGAGCCGCAATCAGCTGCACGCAGGCTATTCACGGAGACCCGCTCCGTGATGTAACAGGAAACGTCCGCTCGCACGAGCGGCCTTTCCTGATTAATTAGGGAGGCACCTGGCGACGCACAGTTGCGTCGCTGGTCCTCCGGCTACCACTTTGCCGCCGCACGGTATGAGTGTGCGGTCGGCAAGTGGTTAAAGGGAAGGTCCGAGGTGTTTAAAAATCAAAAATCTACTTACCTGTGGCTTCCTCTAACCCTTTGCAGCCATCCTGTGCCCGCTCCGCTGTTCCAGGGTCCTCTCACGGAGTCGCACTGACGTCACACAGTACAGTCCAGATGTCGTCGGTGCGACTAGGTGAGATGCACACTGGAGCGCAGTAAGACGCTGAACCGACGAGGTCGGCATCTTCACTGGAATGGAAGCTGCGGGGAGGGCACAGGGCGGCTGCCAGGGGCTGGAGGAAGCCCCAGGTAAGTAGATTTTTGATTTAACACCTCAGACCTTCCCCTTAAGTTAAATTTTCAGACAGGAAGAGGGAGGCTTGCAGCGATATTTGCTCATATTACCCCCCATTTCTTTCTTCTTTTCCTGCTGTAAGGGGAGTGAATGGGGCAAAGAAGTGAGTAGGAGGGAACATAGCTGCAAGCCCGCCTCTTCCTGTGTGTGAATTGACTAGCTGTGATGCTGCAGATTTACTGTCTGATCGATTTTCCGATAATTTTTCTGACCGATTTCCATTCACTTCTATGAGAAATTGATCATGGAAAAAGATCGAAAATCAGATCGGACTTGTCGGAAATTATCTATCGAACCATCTACCTGCCAGAAAATCTCATTGTGTATTCCCAGCATAAGTCACATGTTTCAGTGAGTGATTATAATAATTTCCAAGCCGGCTGCTGTTTGTCGTTTCGTCCCTCACACGCCCTCTCCTGCTCTGTTTGGCCACCTCATCGTCCCTGTCTGCGCCGCCCCACTTGCCCTGCCCACTGTGACTGGCTACGATGCTGATTGGATGGTGCTTGTGGAAATCTAAATTAAACGCACGCTCCTGCACAGCGTAGTGCACGCAACCTACTAGTCCACAAATGATATTCCAATGCTCTGATAATGTATATGGTACATGCTTTTTCTGAAGACCGAGATAAGACTCTTAGGCCCCGTTCACACTGCACGCGTTTCCAGTCGCGTTTTGGAAACGCGTGCAGGTGGCCGACACGCACTTCATCAGACATTGCATAGAGTGCAATGTCTGATGTTCACACTGCATGCGTTCCGGACCTGTGCGGTCCGGGAACGCATGCTGCACGCATTTTTTGTAAAAACGCATGGCTGTCCCATTCACTTTTCAGTGATGGGATCAGCCACGCAACGCATACGAACGCGGATGGCGTGCGTTCGTACGCGTTGCGGTCCGCGTTCTGCAGTCTGAACGGGGCCTTACTTTTTCCTGTATCGTTCTGTAGTGGACAACCCATTATGGCTTTGTTTTGCTCCTGGAGTATTGTACATTGTGGAGAATGGGTAAACCTTAGAGTACTGTAAAAAAATATATCCCTCTGGTGGTACTTACCTTGGGAGGGGGAAGCCTCAGGGTCCCAATGAGGCTTCCCTGACCTTTGTAGATAATAGGAATCCAGCACTGGCTACCCTTAATCCTCCCCCGACGAGCTTGAATATCGAGGACTTATTTACCTTGCCTGTATAAAGCGCAAGCGCAGTAGCGGCTCTTCGTTTGTGCTAGGCAGAAATAGCCGAGCCCGATCATATCTGCTCTAAAAGGACTCGTGCCTGCGTAGTACAGCGGATTGATCGGGTTTGGCTATTTCCACCTTAACCCGATTGAAGAGCGGCTAGTGCGCCTGCGCAGGATCACGGTAGGTAAATATTTACTTCGCTGCTCTTTAGGGGGACCCTAGCACTTGAACGGAGAAGGATGGGGGAAGCCTCGTTAGGATTCAGAGGCTTCCCCCTCCCGAGATAAGTATCCCCTATAGGGTTTTTTTTCTCCATTACTGGTTCTCTTTAACCTCCTTAGCGGTAACCCCAAGCCAGGCTCGGGCCGGAAATCCGCAGCACAGAATGGTAACCCCGAGCTGGATCCATGAGGTGTGTAATGTGCAGGGCTGCCACAGATCTATCTAGCGGTATGATTTTTAGGGTCTAAAAACTTGTGAAAAATTGCACCGCCTTTAGACAGTAAAATCTGAAAATAATCATACCGCCAGGGAGGGGGTAGCCATACATCTAGCAATTCTGATTCAATCGACTTTATTAAGGAATCGACTTCAGTATTATTGATCGAAAGTCGATTAACTAGTAACCCACACACTACATGCAATATCCTATGGGATTCACCTTCACTAATCAATCTGACCGATGTTGTGTACTTTGAATGCAAAAATCGATTGAGTCGATGGAATGATGTGAACAGTAGCCGATTCAACCGATAGCTTGCATCCCGCTCTATTGACTAAGCTGGTCGATTCAACATGAAATCAGCCACTTTTCCCTGGGAATTCTGGAACACACTCTATTCACCCTTAGTGGGAATGAGGGTGCAGTGTGGTAGGAATGAATCATTATCTCTATTTTCAATTGGGGAGGGATCGATATTGTGCTAGTATTGACCGGTATACGCCTAGGATTTCTATCCAAGACAGTCTGTGAAAAAGGTTTACAAAGCACACAGCAGAGTGTGTGTAGCAAGCTGTGACCAGAGTGTACAATAGTGATATTCTGTCAAGTGGTCAGCTGGCCAGGTCATATGAAACTAGTACAGAACCCTGGACAGAAGTGAGTGCTTTCCTTGTTCATTGTGGGGCTGAATATGAGGCAGGGGAGGTTTGGTTCACACTGTCCGCTGCTGTTTGCAATGCTGAGGTGCCTCCAGCCAACTGAAAATGGCTTTCAAACAGTAAATAAACAGCACTGTACTCAGTATTCCTGAGCAGGTGGCAGTCACTAAACCGAGCCTGGGCAAGCTACAGCCCAGGGCTGGATCTGGCCCTCCATTAAAGTACTGGATTCCTCTCCTGTCCTCCCTCCCTGAAAATTTTTGTGCTGTGCATAATGGGAAGCTTAACTCGCCCAATCTCACGTTCCAACGGCGATCTCTATGGCTACGGCTCCGTCATTACGTACCAACAAGTCACGTGATGCTGTTGTCGCCATGGAGATAGCTGCTGACAATTGGGTGAGTTAACGCCTATTGCTACAATCGTGATATCTCTGCACACTATCTGTTGTGTGTGCTAGGACATGTAAGTGGAACACCAACCAGAAGAGAAAAAAGTCCTTTTAACACAGCACCACACAAGTTATTTGTATTCAAAAGGGTAACAATTTAATTAATCCATTAATAAATCACTATAGAACTATGATAAAACCAATTAAGAGTCATGCTGCCTGTAAGTAAGCATATCATAAATACAATAATCAGATCAATGATGTAATGAGCGCCCAACAATAATAAATGAAAAAATATCAGCAATTAATACTGTGGGGTGCTCAATACAGAGCTACCCCCAGTAATAGAACCCGGGTTCAGTATAAAGCTGGAACAAGTGCAGAGAAACCCTCAGCAGGGTCTAAGGTGAACACACAGTGCATAAACAATTCATCAATATGATGCAAACCAAGTATCAGATGCAATATGATCAAAATTATATAACAATACATAAACCAGTGATATAGTGACACTCAATTGCTGTGACTATGATACTGCATGCTCAAAGGCTGACACAGTAAAGGTTTATGTATTGTTATATAATTTTGATCATATTGCATCTGATACTTGGTTTGCATCATATTGATGAATTGTTTATGCACTGTGTGTTCACCTTAGACCCTGCTGAGGGTTTCTCTGCACTTGTTCCAGCTTTATACTGAACCCGGGTTCTATTACTGGGGGTAGCTCTGTATTGAGCACCCCACAGTATTAATTGCTGATATTTTTTCATTTATTATTATTGGGCGCTCATTACATCATTGATCTGATTATTGTATTTATGATATGCTTACTTACAGGCAGCATGACTCTTTTAATTGGTTTTATCATAGTTCTATAGTGATTTATTAATGGATTAATTAAATTGTTACCCTTTTGAATACAAATAACTTGTGTGGTGCTGTGTTAAAGGGACTTTTTTTCTCCTCTGGTTAAAGCCTATTGCTAAATGCGTTTTCAACTCTGCGGGGAGAGAGGTGTGCGGGCCGCAGCCAGAAAAGTTTGACCATCCCCACAGTAAACCAATGTTGCCAACTGTGTGTTTACCTGCTATCAACTGCCGGACCCAACTGCACATGTGTACACCTCCATTCAGCTCCATTGTGTGGCAGTTGATGCCTGACTGCTGCTGTGCGGTTCAACCATCCAGGTGAACTAGCCCTGTGTTAGTGTGCACCTTCCACTCAGGTCATCCAGGGCAGACATTTATGATCATTCTGGGTGACTATGCAGTGTTTGCATAGATGTTCCATTTGCAGACTGGCCATCAATTATTATGATTATTATTAACCACTTAATTACCAATGTCTCTGCCCACTTAAAGAGGCACCGTCACGGAAATCTTAAAACACATACAAATAAGGAGGACATTTCTTCCTGAGTAAAATGAGCCATAAATTACTTCTCTCCTATGCTGCTGTCACTTACAGTAGGTAGTAGAAATCTGACATTACCGACAGGTTTTGGGCTAGTCCATCTCTCCGTAGGGGATTCTCAGCACGGCCTTTATTATTTATGAAGACACTCCCTGAAAAAGATTTATAAAAAGATGCTGACCAGCCTCCCTGCTCACTTAAGACTTTTTTTTGGCAGTTGGACAGAGCAACTGCCATTCACTAAGTGTATTTTGAAAATAAAGAAATCCCTGTGAGCCTCCCATGAGAAGATGGGCTAGTCCAAAACCTGTCGGTTCTGTCAGATTTCTACTACCTATTGTAAGTGACAGCAACATAGGAAAAAGTAATTTATGGCCAATGAAATCAGCTCCTGACCAGCTCGCAGGGCACTGCCATCATAGATACGGCAGGGCGAGTGAGCTGCGGTAGGCAGAGAGCGACGAGATCGTCTGGAGCGGGGAGAACGTATGACGGGGAGCTGAAATCTCTGCCCTGGCAGCCACAACAGCCTCAAAACAGGGCGTAGATTTCAACTAGCATCATCCTTAACTGGTTAATGATAGGACTTGTTGGACTGCTGCTATTTCGTGTTGCTCATTCCACCTTCTCACTTTTAAGGGCAGAGCAGGCTCCTCATCAGCGTACGAGAAATATCAGCGCAGGAGACTTGGACGCAGGATACAGCCGGTATGGCTGATCCTGCTGTTGCACAAGTTCCTGGCCGTGTTGAAAAAAAAAAACCTGTACTAAAAAAAAAAGTTCCCCTGGGGGGTACTCACCTCAGTAGGGGGAAGCCTCTGGACCCTATCGAGACTTCCCCGTCTCACGGCAGTCTCGCTGCAGCCCCCGGAACGCACAGGCGACAATTTGTCACGCTGTGCAATATTTACCTTTTCTGGCTCCAGCGGGGACGCTGTTGCGGCTCTTCTGACGGAGATAGGCGGACATAGCCGATCTCCGTCGAGTCCGCTCTACTGCGCAGGCGACTTGCACTGTATGTGCTCTGCCTGTTCACAAAATCGTTTGATTTTCACTTGAAGAAGAGGGATATAGCCTGCAAAATTTTTTTAGTTTCGCTACAGACTTTTTCAGGGGTAAGTCTACCAGCTTTCCTCCGTTTTTATTTGTTTTTATTCACCTTATAGAATCCTGGACTCTTCTGGCTGTCAGTGACCAGCCCATTGGGGAATGCTAGATTATAAACCCTCCCATCCTTTATCTCTTGGAGTGCAAGAGTTTCAGGGGTGCCTTCTTAAAGGGGTAATTAAGGCTCTTACACACGTCCAACTTAATGTACAACCAACTGCACAACATGACCAACCACACAACAACTTGTTTACCTGACAAGTACATGCACTCACTCGAACTAACTAAACAACCTACTCACTTAAATACTATGCATGCAAGCTAAATGACAAAGTTCACAACATGTCCGCATACAAAAATACAAGAACGTTGTTCAAAAGACTTGTACACACGTTCCAACCTGCATGATAGTTGGGCAGGTTAATCCACCTGTTGGATCTGGCAAACAACCTGTTATCAGTTGGTCATCTGGTTATTTGTCAGTCGTACACACACACACAAAACTTATCTTCCAACAGACAAGTATGGAAGATAGTTGGACAAATTGTTGCTATGTGTGTATGAGCCTGTAGTGATAATAAAAAAAAAATAAGGGGGGGGGGGGCAGTTTTACTTACTTGGAGCTTCTACCAGCGCTCTGCAGTCGCTGTATGCCCGCGCCGGTACTCAATGATCCTCCGCGGCTGAGTTTTGCGTTCAGCAACTGAACCTGTCAGCGGCCACTGCGCCTGCACGGCCCTTGTCGCGTGCGTCCTCGTTCACGCTTCCATCATAGGGAACCTATGGCTCGGGAGCCAGATGTGGCTCTTTTGATGGCTACATCTGGCTCACATACAAATCAGTAGAGGTTTATTCTCTAAGCTACATTGCTCAAGTAGCGCAGCTTAGTGTGGCAGCGCAAGTAACATTTTCAAAGTAGGCACACTACTGCTGTAGCATGCACTACTAACTTACAGCCGCTCCAATTGTCCCACTATGGACCTTGTCAGGTCCAGTGACTTTGTAGGACGAGATCCCCATACTTTGATTGGCCCAATAGACTGCCTGTCTCTTGACAGGCAGCCTATTGAGCCAAAGTGCAGGGATCTCGTCCTACACAATGAATCAACCCCCAAGTCAGCTAGCTAATTGTACAAGCTGTTAGTCTGTGTTTCTCCTGTCTGGCTCCTCAGGGAAATTGCTGATGTTGCTGAAACCCAAGAGAAGCTGAAGACGTGTCTGACACTTCCGTTACCCGGCGGATCAACTGTATACACATCACCATGGCAACAGGAATGTGAACCCTATCGATCCAGTTTGAAACACATTGTATGGCTCTCATGGAATTACACTTTAAAATATGTGGCGTTTATGGCTCTCTCAGGCAAGAAGGTTCCTGATCCCTGACTGGGAGCATCCTGTGCAGGCGCAGTAGAGATTCTTTTGTGCTGTCTGCGCAGGATGCTCACAGAAGTGCGAACGTGTGGACGGCCACATGCTCAGTTGCCGAAAGCGAAAATGAGCCACAGCGGAGGACTGGACGATTGTTTATTACCGACGTGGGAACAGGGTGACTGCAGGGGGCCGGTAGAAGCCCCAGGTAAGTAAAACTGCCCTTTTTTATATCACTTGATGGACAGATGCAATGGAGATTAAAATAAAAAATTACTTGGGGTTTCCTCCAGCCCCTGACAGCTGATATGTCCCTTGCCGCAGCTCCGCTTCCAGCTGATGGCCCGGGGTCCTCTCTGTTTAAGAACCTGACTGGCATCTACTGCACAGGCGTGGTTTGGAGTGTTCTGCGCAGGTGCAGAACTACTGTGCCTGCGCAGAACACTCCAGACCGTGTGATCGCGAGTGGCGCTCATGCAGGAGCAGAAGATGCCGTCTGCAATGGAGGGCACCCCGGAGCTGTGGCGAGGGCACAGGGTGGCTGCCAGGGACTGAAGAAAGCCCCAGGTAAGTAGATCCTTTTTTTTTTTTTTTTTCCTTTTTGCTCGGATCTTCCCTTTAAGAACCCCATTAAGGTACCCACACACATACAGATTGCCTGATGGTTCAAAACTATTGTTTCCTTTCAGAATCAATTCCTACCACACACAGCATATCTCCAGCAGGGAATCTATTGAAAACCGATGGACCAGCAGCAATGCACTGTTTAAGTGCAATGTTATGGGCCGCCCAATGACTGCCGCTCTTGACCTGCCCCCGATCGACCTAAATATTCCATCCGTCCCTATTGATTCTTTCGATCAAATGTAGGTCAAAATCTTGGATTTGAAGAACAGTTTGTAATCTAATTGCTTACACTAGAACTGGCTCTTCTTGATTTTAGAGATTCCCAATAGTGATTCATTGTTATGTTCTATTGTTTCCAGTTGGAATACCTGGGCTTGGCTAGTGTCATTTAAGGGTAGCTTTTTGAATGCTGTTTAACATTCCTGCCTAGAGGTCAAACTAGTATAGCAAGTTGGTTTTATGTTGTCTGTTGTCCCAACTGCAGCCAGGCCTATAGCCTACAAGGTAGCCAAGCTTCTAAGTATTGTGGTTGCTATTTAACTTGGCCCCAGTCTATTGAAGGTGGCAGAAGTCCTAGGCTCCGTTCCCACTTGCTTCCGCATCATGCGGCTGAAGCCCGGTCCTGATGTGCTCCCCCTGTAGGCTATATGGGGAATGCTTCCACCTGGCCTGGGATTATCACTTTCTGCACAGAAGTGTGTCCTGCTTGCTGCCACAGATCCGATGCAGCGTGATAAGTGTGAACGTATCCCATGTATAACATAGAAGCCGTTCACTCTCTGCTTGGCAATAAGCGGAGAACGGACAAAATAAAAGTCCATTTTCCACTCTAGTGAGGACAGAGCCTGTCTGAGGATGCTTATTGGGGTTTCTGTAGGCAGTGTATAGTGATTTTTTCTTTATATTTTCATTACTAATAATTGTAATAAATATGAACAACTTATATTCCTTTTAGTCAGTTCACACTAGCGTGCTCAGAAAGCTCACACACATTTTCGTACGCAGGTTTTCGGTTCATATGCAGGAGAAAAGAAAGTGTGGGATTTTCCACAATGATGTGTGGAAAAGCCTCAAGCCTCATACACACGCCTAACTAAAGTAATCCGACGTGGCGACCACCTCAGCCGATAGGCGTGTGTACAAAGGCCAGCAACGGGTAAGTGATCCGCCCAGTGGGTTAGTTTGGCTGAGTGGCAGCCAACTTCTCTTAAAATGGTGCTCCCCGATTGCAGCGTGGCATCACAGTTTCTCACCCCCGACCTAACAAATTGCGTTGTTAGCTACACCACGCTTCTGTACAGGCTAGCCCAGCTATATCACCCAAGGGGATCGGGTAGTTTCTGTACAAAATAAATCCCTTTATCGATCGGAAGCAGATCTGACATATTGGATATTATCTAACGTTTCCGTTGATCTGGCGGGAAAATTGTATTGTGTGCGCCAGGCATTAAGATGCCCATACATTACTCGATATTGCAGCCCGAAGGGGTCCCCAACCCCTGGTCCACGGCCCACTGCTGGTCCGTGGGCTGTTTTGTGCTGGGCCGTGGGTTTAGCCTCTTCTTTCTTTCTTTCTTTCTTTTTTTTTCTTCTTCTTCCAGCAGAGCAGCATGCATCAGTGTCAGTAGGTGGCGCTGTTCTCATTACAACATCAGTTGTGCTTCCTCTGAACAGCTGGATGCTGAAAAACACTGGTGCATGCTGCTCAACTGAAAGGAAATAGAAGATGCCAGACCCTCGGTGGTAAGGCTTACTGGGGAGGAGGGGGGGGTAGCTACAGAACGCTGGGGGAACATTTAGCTGCCTAACCTGAGAGGGGGGCTACAGAACGCTGGGGCACATCTACAGTGTTCTCCCCAGAAGTATTTTCCAGCCGGGTGGCATGAAAAAGTAGCCGGATGGAGACGTAAAGATAATCTGGGTGCTGCTGGGTCAGAAAATAAGGAAACACTGAACAGAGAGGGAGGGTCACACTGGGTGGGGAGGATCATGCTGGGAGGGGGGGAGGTCGGCATCACACTTATTGCTACTAGGTGAAGTGGGGGGGAAAGATAACTCATTCGAGAAGCAAAAAAAAAAATCGCATTGCGAATGCTCCCAAAATGCTGTATTCAGTGCATATGTGATTTTCACACAAATCGCAACTATAGTGGGAATGCTACCATAGGGCAACTTTTTCATATCGATTCTCTGTTCGCTGGTGTTCAGCAAAGCTCTGAAAATTACCTGAAAAGAACCCCAGTGTGAATGGGCCCTTACTATCATAGCCCCATCATCACATATATGACCAGACCTCATTAACTACTTCCTGCATGCAATGTATGTGACTCCTGCTGCTGGACGTACAAAAGGCGCAAAAGAGTGATGACTAATAGCTGATTACACAGGTAGGCGACAGAGTGGTAAGATCTCCAGTGATGATGCTAGTTTAACCCCCTTGCCGTTCCAATTATGTCGGCAAGGGGGCGGCGCAGTACTTTTTTTTTTTTTTTTTAATTAATGTAGCTAGCCTAGCGCTAGGTACATGATAGCCGCTGACAAGCGGCCTCCCCCCTACCTACTGCGATCGCCGCCGGCGCTCTTTGCAAGCAGGAAATCCCTTTCAGAACGAGATTTCCTGCTCAGCTTCCCCCGTCATGGCGACGGGGCAGGATGACGTCAGAGGAAATCCCGATCCACCCCTCAGCGCTGCCTGGCACTGATTGGCCAGGCTGCGCAAGGGGTGTGGAAGGGGGAGCGGTGCGGCGGGTAGCGGCGAATCGGCAGCGATCGAGATATGCACGCAGCTAGCAAAGTGCTAGCTGTGTGCAATCAAAAAAAAATTTTTGAAAATCGGCCCAGCGGGGCCTGAGAAATCCTCCTGCGCAGGTTACCCCGAGCTGAGCTCGGGATAACCGGCAAGGAGGTTAAAGCACAGCAATTTGTGAGTATATAAGTACTCTGGCTCAACTGACGTATGGCTTTTTTCCACCTAAATTACTGTAAGGCCTGGTTTACATTGGGGTGATTTTACAGCGCTTTGCTCAGCAAAGCGCGGACACAATGTATCCCTATGGATACATTCACACTGCAGCGGTTGCGATTTCGATTAATCGCAAATGCGCTGCATGCAGCGTTTTGGGGGCAATTGCTCTGTGATTCTCGTTCTATTGACCGGGAATCACAAGCGCTGAATCGTGGCAAATCGTGAGATTTGGGCTGCTGAATCGCAGACGCAGTAAAGTGCTCATTGTGAACCAGCCCTAACTGCTGAGACAAGACAGGCCAAACTTGATGTAAAATGCTGAACTAAACTTTTTTCCATTCACCTGCCCATATCTTAGTGATTCAACTGAACAATCAGGGGTTAATTTAAACAAGCAAAGGACATGTGTCAGTTTGTGATGAAGTGCAGGGACACAGGAGGCAGAGTGATTGCTGCACCAGGTTCAGGTTACAGACCCTGTAAACCCTTATCTTTCTCATTACATGGAATGACCAGGAGAAGAAAGAAAGCGTGGATATGTTAATGAGCCACTCCTATTTGCGGTTTTAGGACATACTTATGGATGGAAGCATATGGGGAAGGGGCTTTGTGTCTGCTGCTCTGACAGTGAAAGGATGAGAGCTTCTGTCCACTGTAGGGTAAAAGGCGAAAGATTTGTAAGTTCTGAAGAGAAAACAGAGCACTGTAGGGTGACTCACCAAATGGAAAGCAATCAAACTGCACATTCAATTCTGTGTTCGGAGTCCAGCTGAAAGCTCCCGCGGTCTGGCTGAGCTGGCTCATCTCTCTGTTTCCAGATTTCCTCCACGCAGCTGATAGGAAGGAGCTGAGGAGGAGGGCGGAGAAGGAGTCTCTGCATTCTGCGCTATTGTGCAGAGGAAAGTTTCTTTCTGCTATGGAAAGGAGGCTAATCTCATCAGCTGGGCGGGAACATAGATCAGGTGGGCGCTCCGCCCTGATAATAGGCTCTGGGGAGAACACTGCATCTAGCTACCTAACTTGGGAGGGGGGCTACAGAACACTGAGGGCACATCTAGCTGCCTAACCTGGGAGGGGGGCTACAGAACGCTGGGGGCACATCTAGCTGCCTAACCTGAGGGGGGGCTACAGAACGCTGGGGGCACATCTAGCTGCCTAACCTGGGAGAGGAGCTACAGAACGCTGGGGGCACATCTAGCTGCCTACCCTGGGTGGGGGGCCACAGATCACTGGGGATACATCTAGCATAATTTAGCTATCAATGCTTTAGAGGACTACATAACACTGGGGGCAAATCTAGCCATCTAAACTGGGGAGGGGCTACCTAATACTGGTGGAACATCTGTGCCTGTGTGAGGTTGTTTTTGAGGCCCAGTGGTTTTCCATATGCCCGCACCATGGCCCTGTTCCCTACCCAATCCAATTTGCTGACAACAAGCCCCCCAACCTGGGCCCCGGACAAGTGTTTGGACAGGAAAGCGGTCCCCGGGCAAAAAAAGGTTGGGGACCCCTGCGATAGACCATTCAATTTGAATATTTAACAGCAACATTGCTGCCCTATCGATCAATTTTTGGCCAAAATTGAGTTTATGGATTGATCGAGATGGGAATGTTGGGAAAATCTTGGTTGTGAAAGGTTCAATCAGTGTTAAAGGGAAGGTTCAGGGAGGGGATTAAAAAAAATAAAAATAAATTTCCACTTACCTGGGGCTTCCTCCAGCCCGTGGCAGGCAGGAGGTGCCCTCGCCGCCGCTCCGCAGGCTCCCGGTGGTCTCTGGTGCCCGACCTGGCCAGGCCGGCGGCCAGGTCGGGCTCTTCTGCACTCCATTTCCTGGCACTTCTGCGTCCCACGCCGGCGCGCTGACGTCATCGGATGTCCGCCGGGCTGTACTGCGCACTTATATAGCACTTTAAAGGCGTAGCTATCGAGATGTCCAATAGACCACTGGCCAGCGTCAGGTGTAATAAGTGTCTTCCCACTTCATGCGCAGTGTTAAAGACTCTCCTCTCTGCTGGTATGTCTGATTCCTCCAGTGTCCCCGGTGATTCTACCATGCATTGGGGGGGGGGGGGGGGTACAGCATCCAGGGTCCATAACGATATTGCATGCTTTTAGTGCTGCGCACCCGATCGACCACGCCTCACCAGGTCTTTCTAGCTTGCTCAAACAATGCATTAATAAAATTATAGGATGGTTAATCAGGCCGCAATATCACTAGATGTATGGCCGGCTTAACACTGGCATTTACACTATGCAATCTGATTGAATAAACTTGCCAATATCGATGTACTATGAGGACCAACAGATTTAATTGGGATATATTATTCAGGTAGTTTCTTAACATACTTAAAATTAAGTGTGGAGATTACTTTTGCTATCATGTTGCATAGTGACTGTATGGACAGTGTTTTGGAGCAATAGTACTGCTTCCCTTATGCTAGGTACATACCATACAATTTTTATATAGATGGTTTGATAGATAATTTCCATCATGTCCGATATTATTTCCGATCGTTTTTCTGGTCGATTTCTCAGAGGTGAATGGAAATTGATAAGAAAAGATTATTGTTTTTATTTATATAGCACCAACATATTCCGCAGCACAATAAGACAAGTGAAACGGGTACAACCAAAATAATGTACAGCAGAGTCTCAAGCAGCACAAGTATTGCAACAAAACCAGTAAACATTAGGAGGATGACCCTGCCCTTGAGCGCTTACTGTCTAAAAGATAAGAGAATTGAGCGGATGGAAAATCGACTGAAAAAAACGGGCATCGTGTGTACCTAGCATTACAGCTATAACGTGCTACTAACTTACTACTTAACGTGCTACACTCCCCCCCCCCCCCCCCCAAAAAAAAACCTAACAGCTGCTCCAATTGTCCCACTCTGGACCCTGTCAGGTCCAGTGACTTTGTAGAATGAGATCCCGGCATCTTGATTGGCCCATTAGGCTGCCTGTCACTTGACAGGCAGCCTATTGAGCCAAAGTACAGGGGTCTCGTCCTACAAAGTGAATCAACCCCCAAGTCAGATAGCTAATTGTACAAGCTGTTAGTCAGTATTTCTCCTGTCTGGCTCTCAGGGAAATTGCTGAAACCTAAGAGAAGCTGAAGACGTGTCTGACTCTTCCACTGCCCGGAGGATCAACTGTATACACATCACCATGGCAACAGGGATGTGAGCCCTACTGTCCTAGTTTGAAACATATTGTATGGCTCTTACGAAATTATATTTTAAATTATGTGGCATTTATGGCTCTCTCAGGCAATAAGGTTTCAGACCCCTGATTTAAAGAGACAGCCATCACATGGTGTTTTTACCTCTCCTCAGACTGGCTGTCCCTCCCCCCCATGTTCCAGCTATGCCTGCCCCCCCCCCCCCCCGTTCATCACTCCAGTCAGTGGAAAGGCGCATGCTCCATCCCTGCTATGTACCCTCTGCGTGCATGCTTTTGCATGGCGGAGCTTCCTGGGCAGCACAATTCCGCCTCCTTCCAAACCGCACATGCCCAGAACGCTCCCACCATGGCTTCTGGGCTTAGCTTTTCAAGAGTGTGGTTTAAGAGTGTGGGAATAGAGGACTGAGCTATGAAAGTAGTGTACAGAGAGCGGCCCAGCCACAATGAGGGGCCAGGGAGTTATAGCTGAAGGCAACACCCAGAGATGGGCAACCTTGTATAATGTGGATCACATCTGCTACATTTTAGAGCGGCACTGAGTTACACTTAGCACAGTGGCCACTAATGATGCAGTTACATACACAGCCCTACCATCTTCTCAATGATGCTCGTTTACTAAATCAGCTGTTAAAGTATACTTGACCTGAGAGGAGAATAGTCATGTTTATTTCCTTTTAAACAATACTTGTTGCCTGGCAGATCTTTGGCTGCAGTAGTGTCTGGATCACACACCTGAAAAAAGCATGCAGCTAATCAAGTCACGCTTCAGTCAGAACACCTGATCTGCATGCTTGTTCAGGGGCTGTGGCTAAAAGTATTCGAAACAGGTGCAACAGGACAGCCAGACAATGTGCATTGTTAATTGTCGTGCTGTTAGGGTCCATTCACACTTCGGCGATTGCGAGCGCTTTTAAAAGCGCTAGTATAATGTATATGGCAGTGATAACACAGGTGATTTGCGGTAAACCCAAACATGGTGCTTGCTGTGCTTTTCTGTCATTTCTGAGTGATCTCAATGAAAATAATCGCGATCGCAAAAAAGTACAGTGAAAAATGCACGTTTATTGCGTAAAAAAAAACTGTTAATTGCTATCGTTTTGCGATCTCAAGTGTGAATGGCCCCTAAAGGATGTTATGCATTCATAAGCTGTTCCAGTCACTGTAGTGATGTCCCCTTGCTGACCACATGGCTCTTTACCAGCCTGGAAGGGACAGGCTTGTACACACAGTCTTCCCCCCAGGCTCTTTTAGCCAGGTGCTCCACCTGGCTAATTTTGGTCAGCACCCGGCTGTCACCAGCTCGCCTCTTCATCCTATTGCTATGCTGTAATAGAGCTTTGCGGCCCTGCATTCCCCACCTCGCACTCCATCCAGCTACTTTTTCATGCCACCCGGCTGAAAAAAAAATTCTGGGGAGAACACTGTACACATATGGGTGAAAAGGGGGCGGAGCCACAACCCTTGATTATTTGATTCTAGTTGGGCTTGGGATTTTTGTGGTAGGGCTTGCCTCTTTCCACTCGCATCACTGCAATGCTGGGAATACACCAGGAGGTTTTTCGGCAGATAGATGGCTCAATAGATAATTTCCAACAGTTTTGATCTGATTTCAATCATTTTTCTGATAATTTTTTTTTATAGAAGTGAATGGAAAACGATCGGACAGTAAATCTGCCGAAAAAACTCATTGTGCATTCCCAGCATTAGCTCCAATGCAAAATGTGTTTGGTCATAAAGTTTTCAGCAGTATTTCTAAGCATGTTACCAGAGAGAGGGAAAAAGCTATATTCAGACTTAGTTAAATTGCAATAAGTGTTATAGCTATAAAGTACGAATGTTTAGCACAACAAGAAGGCTGGCATATTACTGACTTGTTTGTTTTCAGAATGCCAGTTATCTGGCTGCTGTACAAATGTTTTAGATTTCAGTCTAGTTATACAGTGACAGCTAGAGTACATAGACCTTTGACTTATGTTCAGACTGGGATCAATTGATGTCCCAGTTTAAAAGTGAATGGGAAATTAGGGTTCTGCCTGAATTAAAACACTGTGGTTGCTCTTAAAGTGGACCTGAACTCTTGCACAGGACAGAAGGAAAACATAGAGAAATGCACCCTGTATGTATTTTGAGAGTTTAGCCTGTCAATTACCCCTCATTTGTGTCTAATCACAAGTTGATTGTTATAATTTTACCTCTCCTATGTGTCACGACTGCCACGGCAGATAAGGCAGATAAGCTCATTTGAAAGTACAGGATGTTAAACGGATCCGAGATGAAAAACGAACTATAACAAGTAACTTGTTTATATATCATCTAAAGTTTAGATAGTTTACACAGCAAATCTAACTGCAAAAAGCTTAAATTGAATATGATTATTCCTGTGATACAATGACAGCAGCCATGTTGTTTGTAAACATTACACAGAGGCAGGCTTATCTGCATCTTCAGCACTCAGCCTGTGAAAAAAACCTAATCCCTCCTCCCCTCTGAAATCTCTGGCTAGTAATACCTCCCCCTCCTCCTGCCCAGACTGAGCTCCCATGAGCCCTTGCTACTGTCTGAAAATGCCGAGGCACTGGAGAAGCTCTGGGCGAGGCTTGTTTAGTTTATAGGGAATTAGAGTATTAAAACAAAGTATTTGGCTTGAGGAATGCCCTATAAACAAAAGGAAAGGAACACAATTCTGCAATGAGTAAAAGTTCATCTCTGATCCACTTTAACAATATTTCCAAAGTGAGGCAGGCACACCATCCGTTTCTCGGGGTGCTTGGCGAGCTGGCATAGGCAGTGCCACACTCAAAGTCCAAACTCACAGATCTCACCAGCACACCACAGGTTAAAGCGCACCTTTTATTGTGCCAGTATCCACAGAATCCAACAATTGTTTCGGGGCCACGCAGGGTCCCCCTTTGTCAAGGCATATGGCTTGACAAAGGGGGACCCTGCGTGGCCCCGAAACAATTGTTGGATTCTGTGGATACTGGCACAATAAAAGGTGCGCTGTAACCTGTGGTGTGCTGGTGAGATCTGTGAGTTTGCACTTTAACAATATGTCTGCTTCCATGAATCAGGAAGTAGGAGTGCACATATATTTTAGGATTTGTTTCAGCAGTAACAAAGAAATGTTAATTGTTATTATGCTGTTGCGTATCTTGTAGGGAAGAGAGGGCATTCAGGTCCACTTTAAAACCAGCATAAAAAATTAATTTGGACGGGGTCACAGGTCCCGATACACTAGTCCTTACAAACATGCATGCAGTGTGAGTCAGTGACTGAGGTGGTGTTATTGGGGAAGACTCAAAAACACAACCAGACAAGTGGCATTTTTTTAAAGTGTACCTACAGTCTGTTCAAAGTTTTTAAAGTGTACCAGAGCTGTCGATAAAAGAAAAACGGATACTTACCCACTGCTTCCTCCTGCAGTTTAAACACCTGCAAGTCCCTCACCGTCCTTCCGCGGTCTGCCCTGGTAATAGGCACAGTTGCGTTAGTCTGGGCTACTGTGCATGCGCAGTAGCCCCAATTGACGCAACGGAGCCTATTACCGGGGCTGATCGCAGCCAAACGGCAGACCACGGGAGGACGGCGAGGGACTTGCACGTGTCTATACTGCAGGAGGAAGCAGCGGGTAAGTATCTTTTCTTTTATCGACAGCTCTGGTTTCCTTTAAAGGGAATAGACAATATCTTATTCCATATTGTCAGGTGTTTTTTAAAGTAAACCCGAAATAATGAAATAAAACTGTGGAATAATGAAAGTCAAAGGATTTATACGGGGCTTCCTCCAGCCCCTGTAGTTCATCAGCCATGTCGGTTTGGTCCCCTCCGTTGGGCTTCTGAGTAGTCTGCAATTCAGCCTTGTTGGGCAGCAGTATGGGAGCCGCAGCTGAATCAGAAACGGCTGTGGTTTTGTTTTACAAAATGTCTATGCAACCTTCGGTGGTTATGCCATTTTATTCAGATTTTTTATTTTTTACTAACGCTCTATAAATAAGTTAAAATGGATCTGTTTTATGTGAAGTTTTATTACAGTTGCAATTGCTCTTTAAATCTAGCCTGTGAGTAATCATCATTGGTAAGGTCTGTGATTTGGATGCCTTAAAGGATACCCGAGGTGACGTGACATGAGATAGACATGTATGTACAGTGCCTAGCACACAAATAACTATGCTGTGTTCCTTTTGTTTCTTCCTCTGCCTGAAAGAGTTAAATATCAGGTATGTAAGTGGCAGTTCCTGTCTGGGTCAGTGACCCTCACTGATAAGATATTAGAACTATAAAACACTTTCCTAGTAGAAAATGGCTTCTGAGAGCAGGAAAGAGATAAAAAGGGTCAATAGTTCATAGATTTTAGCTCTGGCATACTTCAATGAATGTGTCATTGAGCAAAAACAATAAAACAGTAAAAACTTAAAAAGTAGATTTAAATCTAAAATAAAACTGTGGAATATCTTAAGTCATTTTTAGGAGGTGGAGGATAGATACAATTGTTTATTTCATTAGTTTATTTTCACCTCGGGTGTCCTTTAAGGTGGCCATATATCTAGCGATGATTAGCAGACTTGACCAAGAGACAGATCTCTCTCTGATTGGAGAGAGATGTGTCAGCTGCCGCAGACTGATTCCAGATCGATTTCAGCATGAAATCTTGCGGGAAGCGGCCTAGTGATGCCGCTTCGCCCCTGTAATATATACCACCACCGCTGCCCGTGCGTAAATACTTAGCCTGTAACCTGTTGGTGTTCGCAGCTGGCTCCGTCTCCGAACTACTCCACATACATGCACCCTACGTGGTTGCTGGTATAACGTGGCTGTGTGTGACTTCACGCACACTCCCACATTGTGCCCACAACCACGTGGGGCGCATGTATGTGACACGGGGCAGGGCAAGCGGCTGACACCCGACAGATAAAGTATTCACGCACAGGCACCGGTGGTTCCATCGCATTCGACGCTCCTCCCGATGTCGCACGCCGCTACCACTGCATACCTGATTGAGCATATCGGTCCTACATCTTACAGTATGTCCGAAGTTAGTTGCATTGTCAATTGGGCTTGGTATTGGCTGCACCGATTGTCATCCGATTATAATAATCTAATCAGATTGTCGATCACCAGCCAAGGCGCCTGATGTATAGCTACCTTTACAATATTCTTGTCCCATTGAGCTGTCCTGCCTGTCTGTAGCTTACAGCATGACAGACAATCGTTAGAGAGTCTCTAGCCTTATAAAATCATCCTTTTATTAGACATTTATCTTTAGCACTATCAGCACTGCTAAAACGCTGCATTCCCGCGGCAGAACGATATCATTAAATCCCACCCCAAAATCCCAAAGGCAAAATTCGGGGAGCGTTTCCTGGTAGAGGCAGAGCTTTGTGCTGTAGCTCTCCCTCTCCTCACATCAATCCCCACTGATCGCCGCCTCTCCCCGTCCCTCTAAGTCTTCTTTCACTGAGAGTGGCGGGGAGAGGAGAAGATTGACGCGAGTGGAGGCAGAGCTACAGCGCTAAGCTCAGCCTCCCTAGGCAGAAAAATCCAGGACTTTGAAAGTCGAGCAATTTTGCCCCAGGGATTTGGGGGGGTTTAATGACGGCCTTCTGCCTGCGGGAATGCAGCATTTTAGCAGTGCTGATATTGTTAAAGATAAATGTCTAATAAACAGATGGTTTATATAAGGCTTCAAACTCTCTTGAAGCAGGGCATCTGCTGAAGTGTGCATGTGGCTGAACTTTTGGCCTTTGCTTTGGGTGGGAGGTCTTTATACCATTATAACATACCGTTACCTATAACCAACAAGTGGGGAGAAGGGTTGCAGTGAACTTGTCTGCAGCAACCCTACTGTTTGTCTTTCATTTGGGGGAGGGGGTGGTAAGTTTTTGTGATTAAAACAATGAAACTGAAAACATTGGAAGCTGCTTTTGTTCTCAGTGTTTGGTTTTACTTTACAGGGACACTCCCCTAGGGGGCGGAGTCAGATTGTGAATTTCAAGGCCATCCCTCTCCAGTTCTCACAGACCTCTTCAGTTATCTGCTAATCGTCTCCAACACACACCTTCCTGCATTCTTTTGGATTTTTATGGGTCATCATTAGTCATCTGAAGTCCAGGTAAGTGACATGTTTGTGTGTTTTTATATGTGCTGCTTTTTTTGTGCTTGCATTTTATGCAGAAAAATGAACGGTGCATTTGTGTTTGACTGTATGGAACTCTTTTAAAACCTGCCAAATTCCAGTCCTGAATAAGACATTATTTTATACTTAAAAAAAAATAAAAAATTTCAGGACTTAATTTACCAACTAACATATTTAGTTGAAATCTCTGCTAGTTAAAACACTTAAATACTGGCTGCCTAGCAAAATCATGCGTAATCCTGCTGTGTGTGTTGGCTTTTTGTGCTAAAGCCTCGCAAATGAGACTTTTTGGATTTTTTTGAATGTCTAGCTAGTAGATTTTTGGTAACCAGAATACTATCAGAGTTGTGGCTGTTGTAAAGTTGAGATGGCACTCAATCTTTTTACCATTTTTGAGAGATCGCCAAAACTGGCCATTCACAGGTTGATAGCTGCACAATCTAGCAAACGATGGATTGATCACAGGCAATCTATGGCCTTTCTCCACTTGATTCCAAACGATCTTGCAGCTTTTCTGGGTGATGTTTTTCCGCTTGACTCTCTACGCATTTGTGTGGCTGTTAATCTGCCACTGCTTCTCTATCCGCATGCTTTATCAAGATTTACCACTCACTCCAAACACTCTTTCCAAGCTAACTGTCTCTGATATTGACCAGTTTAAATTACTGGTACGCTGGAGTTAATAATCACGGGAATATTTGACCAAAGTGATGGAATGTGCCAGAATTATTGACTGGTGTATGGCCAGTTTAGAGATCAGAGGAGTTGTAAAGTTTTATAAAACAATGAGCAGGGGAAACACTGCTAGTCGGATTATTGTAGAAAACTTGTCTATGGCCGGTACAGACCGGGACTGGATCCCCAGGGCAACTGTTTAGACCCCAGCGCGGCACAGACATGTCTCGTACCTGTAGTCCAGCAACATGTCTGTTGCTTTGCAGGGAATGCCGCGCCATGTGGGCGGGTAGAGATGCCGATACAGGCTGCGGTAGACTGTGTTGTGGGGTGGGGGTTTAGGCTGTGCACTCTCCGGGTTATCTTTATCGCTCCGGCCTGGCCCAGTTTAATCTAGCATACATATGCAGCTGTACTTAAATTATATGCAGTGCACTTCTTTGGGTTTACAGCTGGGATTGTGTTAAATACTTGCACATGGTCATTCAGCGAGGCTCCCCCTCAGTCAATTGTCCAAACTATGTCACAATAGTGGGAGGGTGGATAATTACGAATAAGAAGGGAAGCCAAGATGTTCTGGCTTTGTGATCTCCTGGTGTAGTAAATAGAGGAGTGTCTCCAGACTCACTATCCTCAGAATATTTCCTTTTTAAAATAATACCAGTTGCCTGACTCTTCCCCCTGATCCTATGTTTCTAATGCTTTCAGCCACAGCCCCTGAACAGGCATGCAGATCAGGTGCTCTGACTGAAGTCAGACTGGGTTTAGCTGCATGCTTGTTTCAGGTGTGTGGTTCAGCCACTACTGCAGCCATAGAGAGCAACAGGGCTGCCAGGCATCTGGTATTGTTTAAAAGGAAGCATCTATATCCCTCTCAGTTTAGGTTCCCTTTAAGTGATGTCCAGTGATCTGATCTGTAGAGCAGCTTACAAACACCTGAAGGGGTAATCTAGTGCAGGTATTACCTTAACCACCCTGGCGTTCTGATTAAATCGCCAGGGTGGCTGCGGGAGGGTTTTTTTTAAATAAAAAAAAAACTATTTCATGCAGCCAACTGAAAGTTGGCTGCATGAAAGCCCACTAGAGGGCGCTCCGGAGGCGATCTTCCGATCGCCTCCGGCGGCAAGAGATAACACGGAAGGCCGCAATGAGCGGCCCTCCGTGTTTCGCTTCCCTCGTCGCCATGGCGACGAGCGGAGTGACGTCATGGACGTCAGCCGACGTCCTGACGTCAGCCACCTCCGATCCAGCCCTTAGCGCTGGCCGGAACTGTTTGTTCCGGCTACGCTGGGCTCGGGCGGCTGGGGGGACCCTCTTTCGCCGCTGCACGCGGCGGATCGCCGCGCTGCAGCGGCGATCAGGCAGCACACGCGGCTGGCAAAGTGCCGGCTGCGTGTGCTGCTTTTTATTTGGTTGAAATCGGCCCAGCAGGGCCTGAGCGGCAGCCTCTGGCGGTGTTGGACGAGCTGAGCTCGTCCAGACCGCTCAGCAGGTTAAAGCTGGCCATACACTGACCCGATTTGCCGCCGTTTCAACAGCAGATTCGATCACTGGGATCGAATCTGCTGCCAATCGTTCGCGCTACACGCCGAATTTCAATCCATTCCGTCCGATCCCGTTGATCGCGCCGTGCGGAAAATAACCGTCGATCGCCCGCGGGTAAAGGGCGCATCGCTAATGGCGTTTGAGTGCCCGACGACCGACGCAATAGAGCCGCAATACATTACCTGCTCCGCCGGCGCGACTCCCGGGTCTCCGCTCTGGTCTCCGGCATGCTTCCCTTCTTCCTGTCCCGGCAGGAAGTTTAAACAGTAGAGGGCGCTCTACTGTTTAAACTTCCCCCAGACAGGAAGAAGGGAAGCATGCCGGAGACCCGGGAGTCGCGCCGGCGGAGCAGGTAATGTATGCGGGATGGGGGGAAGCGGCGGCAGCACCACCACCACCACAGATTGTGAACGGTTTCAGGCTGAAATCGGTTCACAATCTGTTTGCAGTAAAGGTAGCCATACGATCCCTCTCTGATCAGATAGGGATCTGTCTGTTGGTCGAATCTGATGGCAAATCGACCAGTGTATGGCTACCTTAAGGAAGCGTACACACATCCAATTTAGATTTGTTGATTTTCTGTTGTATGAGGGTCTACAGGTTTTGAATGCTTAGACTGTGTAGGTAAGCTCTCATACTAGATAGAGGTGGTAAAATGTGTCCGTCTAAGTTTGATGTGTGTACACAGCCTTACTGGTTCTAAGCCTGGACTTGGCCAGCATGTGTGATGAATGGGAACATCTCATGGCACTACTATATCCAGGGGAACAGTTTAGCAGTCTGTTAAAGTATACCCGAGATGTCGCATGACATGTGTATGTATTAAGCATACATGTAATTAGGCTCTGTTCCTTTTCTTCTTTTTTTTTCTTCCTGAAAGAGTTAACCATGAAAGTGAGTTTCTCTCCAGTAAGGACCTAGTGGGGCTATAGCCATAACCTTCACTGATAAGGAATTATAGCCATAAACACTTGCCTGGCAGGGAACAGTTTCTGAGTGTAGGGAGTAGATAAAGTCAATAGTTCATATATTTTTAGATTCTGGGATACTGAAAGACTCTTATCAAACATACAAGACAATACAACATTAAACATACTTTTTTTTCCTTAGTTGCTTACCAGTAAAACCTAAAAAAAAAAAGTTCATTTTTAGTAGTAGGAAGATAGATGCAGTTGTTTTCTCATCCCTTTTATTTTTACCTCGGTCTTTCTTTAAAGTGATCCTGAACTCCGTGTCATCTCTGCTCTAAAAGATACGCAGCAACATAATAAACGTTAGACAAAAAACATTTTTGTTATAGCTGATACAAATCCTAACATAAATCTGCACAGTTTCTACTTCCTGATTTATGGAAGCAGACATATTGTTTACAGCCAGTGCTTTCAAAATCACTTATCTGCCGTGACAGTCATGTGACCCAGGGGGGAGATCAAATTACAGTTGTGATTAGACACAAATGAGGGGGAATTAGACAGGCTAAACTAAATACATACAGGGTGCATTTCTCTGTTTTCCTTCTGTCCAGTGCAAGAGTTCAGGTCCACTTTAAGGTTTTCTAATCTGTCCCTTTCAAAGCCCCTTATTTAGGCTCGGGGGTGGCAGTGTTGTCAAATGGTAACTTTTCTCTTGTTTGCGCTTGTTAAAAAGGATTATGAGAGCTGCCATCCTGTTTCCTCCTTAAAAATGCCATTTATCAGGTTCCCATGCTGACGCTAGCCTTACACACGGCCTGTACTCTTTTTAAACCACTGTCATCTGAAACCATCTTGATGGATGTTTCTGGACAGTATTTTTAGAATGATGGCTGTACAAATATATTTGACTCTGCTGAGGAGATAGGAAGTCGATAAGTGCAGCAGTATGTATCACTAGTGATTGGACATGATTTTGCGTCTAATTGCTAACACGTTATCGTGGAACACATGTAAATAATTGGCAGAGATGCCCATGCTGACGTATGGTTTATTTTATTTCTGGGGCCCTAAGTTACAATTGTGTACACTCCCTGAGCAATCATGCAGATAAGACATTCTCCTGGCCACATGCTTGATCACAAGACATGCAATTGGCATTAGTAAGAAGAAAGCAATGATGGCACCAGACATCATGCAATTGGCATTAGTAAGAAGAAAGCAATGATGGCACCAGACATCATGCAATTGGCATTAGTAAGAAGAAAGCAATGATGGCACCTTCTCTCTTCCTGTCTGCTTGCTGCACCCCTGCAGGTAGTATTGGCATAAAAAGAGAGGGAGGCCAGCTTCATGTAATGCAGTGTACAGTCACACACTCTGCACCGCCAGCATCATGTGACTGGGTACAGTCACACATGCTCCGCCAGCATCATGTGACGCAGTGTACAGTCAGGCGCACTCTGCACACCCAGCATCATGTGACGCAGTATACAGTCACACACTCCACACCCAGCATCATGTGACGCAGTGTACAGTCAGGCGCACTCTGCACACCCAGCATCATGTGATGCAGTGTACAGTCAGGCACTCTGCACAGCCAGCATCACGTGACGCAGAGTACAGTCACCCTCTGCACAGCCAGCATCATGTGACGCAGTGTACAGTCGCACACTCTGCACCGCCAGCATCATGTGATGCAGTATACAGTCAGGCACTCTGCACGGCCAGCATCATGTGACGCACTGTACAGTCAGACGCACTCTGCACAGCCAGCATCATGTGACGCACTGTACAGTCAGACGCACTCTGCACAGCCAGCATCATGTGACGCACTGTACAGTCAGACGCACTCTGCACAGCCAGCATCATGTGACGCAGTGTACAGCCAGACGCACTCTGCACAGCCAGCATCATGTGACGCAGTGTGCAGTCAGACGCACTCTGCACAGCCAGCATCATGTGACGCAGTGTACAGTCAGACCCACTCTGCACAGCCAGCATCATGTGACGCAGTGTACAGTCAGACACACTCTGCACAGCCAGCATCATGTGACGCAGTGTACAGCCAGACACACTCTGCACAGCCAGCATCATGTGGCGCAGTGTACAGCCAGACGCACTCTGCACAGCCAGCATCATGTGACGCAGTGTACAGCCAGACGCACTCTGCACAGCCAGCATCATGTGACGCAGTGTACAGCCAGACGCACTCTGCACAGCCAGCATCATGTGACGCAGTGTACAGCCAGACACACTCTGCACAGCCAGCATCATGTGACGCAGTGTACAGCCAGACGCACTCTGCACAGCCAGCATCATGTGACGCAGTGTACAGCCAGACGCACTCTGCACAGCCAGCATGATGTGACGCAGTGTACAGCCAGACACACTCTGCACAGCCAGCATCATGTGACACGGTATACAGGCACACACTGCACCGCCAGCATCATGTGACGCAGTATACAGTCAGACACACTCTGCACCGCCAGCATCATGTGACGCAGTATACAGTCAGACACACTCTGCACCGCCAGAATCATGTGACGCAGTATACAGTCAGACACTGCACAGCCAGCATCATGTGACGTAGTGTACAGACACACTGTGCACAGCCAGCATCATGTGACGCACTGTACAGTCAGACGCACTCTCCACAGCCAGCATCATGTGACGCACTGTACAGTCAGACGCACTCTGCACAGCCAGCATCATGTGACGCACTGTACAGTCAGACGCACTCTGCACAGCCAGCATCATGTGACGCAGTGTACAGCCAGACGCACTCTGCACAGCCAGCATCATGTGACGCAGTGTGCAGTCAGACGCACTCTGCACAGCCAGCATCATGTGACGCAGTGTACAGTCAGACACACTCTGCACAGCCAGCATCATGTGACGCAGTGTACAGTCAGACACACTCTGCACAGCCAGCATCATGTGACGCAGTGTACAGCCAGACACACTCTGCACAGCCAGCATCATGTGACGCAGTGTACAGTCAGACACACTCTGCACAGCCAGCATCATGTGACGCAGTGTACAGCCAGACGCACTCTGCACAGCCAGCATCATGTGACGCAGTGTACAGCCAGACACACTCTGCACAGCCAGCATCATGTGACGCAGTGTACAGCCAGACGCACTCTGCACAGCCAGCATCATGTGACGCAGTGTACAGCCAGACGCACTCTGCACAGCCAGCATCATGTGACGCAGTGTACAGCCAGACGCACTCTGCACAGCCAGCATGATGTGACGCAGTGTACAGCCAGACGCACTCTGCACAGCCAGCATCATGTGACGCAGTGTACAGCCGGACGCACTCTGCACAGCCAGCATCATGTGACGCAGTGTACAGTCAGACGCACTCTGCACAGCCAGCATCATGTGACGCAGTGTACAGCCAGACGCACTCTGCACAGCCAGCATCATGTGACGCAGTGTACAGCCAGACGCACTCTGCACAGCCAGCATGATGTGACGCAGTGTACAGCCAGACGCACTCTGCACAGCCAGCATCATGTGATGCAGTGTACAGCCGGACGCACTCTGCACAGCCAGCATCATGTGACGCAGTGTACAGTCAGACGCACTCTGCACAGCCAGCATCATGTGACGCAGTGTACAGCCAGATGCACTCTGCACAGCCAGCATCATGTGACACAGTGTACAGCCAGACACACTCTGCACAGCCAGCATCATGTGACGCAGTGTACAGTCAGACACACTCTGCACAGCCAGCATCATGTGACGCAGTGTACAGTCAGACGCACTCTGCACAGCCAGCATCATGTGACGCAGTGTACAGCCAGATGCACTCTGCACAGCCAGCATCATGTGACACAGTGTACAGTCAGACACACTCTGCACCCAGTTCTGCAGCTGTTGGCTTGAAGCTTGCTCTGTTTGCCCACCGCTGCACTTACAACCTGCATATTTATTTTCAGAATTGCAGTGTGGGAGCTAAAGCAGCACCTGCAATGGAGGATGTGACAAGTTCTCTGCATTCTTCTCTGGCATATGAAACTGAGAGCACCCTTGACATTATGATGAGCAGTTCTCCTGGTATGCTAGTTTATATTTTTTATAGGATTAGTAAGAATGTTAGATGTGTGAATCAATGTGTAGCTTGGCTGGGCCGTGCAAATCGCTGGAGCCAAGTAACAAGTCTAACTTAATGGGGTCCAAGCACCTGTATATGACAACAAATAAAATGAACCTCCCCATTAGGATGGTTCATAATAGATTGGACAGTTTGTGGAGGTGATCAGGCTGTAATGTGAACCTAGCCTGAAGGTGCGTGCACACCTCATAACTCATGTGTCCTATCAGGGATTGGGACCCGTTCCCATGGGTGACATCGCTGAGACGGCCTGAACAGATTCGAGTCAGTCGTGTAGCTGACAACACGTTCTGTTGCTATGCGATGGAGCGGCGCGTCGGATGTCACGCAGTGGCGCAGCATCAGAAAGAAGTTGGCCGCTGCTTAGCCAAGTTGGCCCGCAGGGTGGATAACTTGCTGAGCAGCTGTCGCTGGTCGGGGGCCTCTGTACACACGCCTGACTATCGGCTGAGGTGGTCGTTATCGGCTGACTTTAGTCAGGCCTGTGTATGAGCCTTCAGAGTTCCCGGCTAGTGTTTATTGCTGCCATTATTCATATTACAGCTCCAAAGCTCCATGGAGGTCCTCAGAACAGGATGGGAAGGTGAATCTCTGAACATCAGGTGAATAGAACATCACTTTAAGAATACAGCTGGGGCTGCTTATGTTTTTATTATACCCTTATATATATTATAAATTTGGCTGTCATGGCATTGTCTGGCTGCATGCATGACACATGACTCATCACTACTGAAACCACAGGATCAGCATGGGCAGTTAGGGCCCATTCACACTGGCAATCGCTTAGCGCTAGCATTTTACGCAGGTGATTTTACCACAATTAGCGCGGTAAAATCACTGTACACTCTCGCGATTAGCGCTTTTTTTAAGCACTGTATCGCATTTGCTCCAGAATCGCTGAAAAAGCCTGTAAACAACGCGTTTTGCGATTGCCAGTAATCACGAGTCACCCACGATCGGCGGCTATCTCAGCAGTGATATCACTGCCATTATGTTTGTACTGCGCTAGCGCTTTGGCGATTAGCGGTAATCGCCCACTAATCGCCTAAGTGAGAATGGGTCCTCAGGCTAGGAACCCACTATGGCAATTTTAGAATCGCCGGTGATTCCCAAAAACTCTTCACCAATGAAAGTGGATGGTGGTTGAACCCATTAGTGCGATTTTGATTAGAGGTAATCGCAGGACTTGCAGCATTTTGAGTACGTTTGCGCTCAATGCAAAGTATATAAGCGCTGCATAAATTGCTTATCAAAGCGATTCTGCAGCGCTTTGGGGCCCGAGCAATCCTCTTTATCTTTTAATAAAACTTTATTATACTTACCCGGTCTCTGTATTTCCTCCTTCTGTGCGTGGCCCTGCCCCGAAGGAAGAGGTCACAGGTGCTTCTCTGATTGGTCATAGAGAAGCACCTATGACCTCTTCCTTTAGCGGGCGGGGCTACGGATGGAAGCCGGACATCCGCCACGCGGTAAGTATAAGTTTATCTAAAGAGGAAAACAAAGCAAGCGAATTGCAAATCTAAAGCGCCGTGCTGTTTACTGCATAGCGCTTCCAAACGTCGGGTAATCGCGGCTGCAAACTCCCTAGGAATCGCTGCTCACAATGCTGCAGTGATTCCTAGGGGGGTTCTAGCCTAAGGCATTTATAGAATGAGGTCTGCCATGGCAGCTTTCATAGCCTCCCTGCATAGATTTGCTTCCATTGAAGTCACACTAACAGTCAGTATTGGCTGAATGCAGCTTTGTGTAGTACCAGCAATATCTGAAGCTGCTGGAGGTCTGTGCTTTGAAGCTATACCATATTCCTAACAGATTGGATAACATATAGAATCTAATGAAAGTCTATCAAAATATGGCATTTTTGATTGATACCATTGTTTAATCTTCTGATGCCAATTATTATTGAATTAGATATGATGGGTTTTTTGTGCCTGTTTGATGCTGGCGTGGAAGCAGCACATGACTACATTTGCATTGCTTTGTATTGCATTGAGCAGTACTAAGCTAGCAGCCTGTGAAGATGAAATTGGTATTGGACAACTGAACTGAGGGATATATATAGTTCCTTATAAGCAATACCAGGTCCCTGGCTGTCCTGCTGATCTTTTGCCTCTAATATGTTTAGCCATAGCCCCTGAACCAGCATTCAGCAGTTCATGTGTTCTTGACATTATTGTCAGGTCTGACAAGATTAGCTGCATGCTTGTTTCTGGTGTAATTCAGACATCGCTGCAGCCAAATAGATCAGCAGGGCTGCCAGGCAATTGGTATTGTTTAAAAGGAAATACATATGGCCTCCATATTCTCTCACTTCGGTTGTCCTTTAATATCCAAAGCTGGCCATTTGCCTATAGATTTTCAAATCCGATGTTCCAAAACAATTGATTCCCCTCTGAGAGGATTCGATTCCTACCTCACACACATTAAAGTCCAGTAGATTCCAGTAGGGAATCTGTTAAAAATCGATGGAACTGCCACATTGCACTTTTCGATACAATGAACAGCTATGGGCCCCCGATCTGCCACTGCTCAACCTAGATTTTCAGTCCTGTCCAATCAAAACTTTTAAATTCAATTGGTCAGACATTTTAAGGAGATCAATTCCCATCCAATTCGATCAAAGGTGTGTGTATGGGCACCTTTATAGTGCAGAGTGATGGAACGGGTTGATTAGTATCTGGTATATATCGATTGTTTACCTGATCTTTTACAAATTGTATAGTGTAAGAGCACCTTTGGTCTCTCATTTTGTTCTTTCTGTGTGATAAATGGCTTGTGGCATGCAGATTTCTTGGCCCACTGTGGCAGTGAATAGGATTGGTAGGTTTACAGGTGTTGGCAGTGGTCTGTTATGCAGAAATCCCCCATACTGTGCACACAAATAGGAAAGTGGACATAGTCATTGTTAGCGGCAGACAGGATGACAATAGTGCAGTAACACTGTATGACAATACTGTAGTTTGTGTAGCAACACTGACCAGACTGGACACACAGTGCAGTTTGTGTACAGGCAACCGCTGCAGTGTTATGCTAATTACACTCTTTTCACTTCATAATGGGCTGATACTAAAGCAACTTCACTTTCCTTTCAAGTCCCATGAACTTGCCTAGGCCTCAGGGTAATCATTTCTGGCTGAGATGTGCTGCAATGTAAAGGTCCGTACACACGCCGGACTGGAGGCAACGACGGGTCCGTCGTCGCCTCCCGCTGGGTGGGCGTTCCAACGACAGTCCGGCGTGTGTACGCACTGTCGGCGGACTGATACGGCTGCTTCTGAGCGATCCGCCACTTCAAGTGGGAAGTTTGTTGCTTGCTTATTTTTTTTGCTATGCACAAATTTGGTAAATAGCTTGCCCTGTGTTGTCAGTCCAATTTTCATTAGCATATTCTGAAAAACAATCAAAGGGCTGGTGCAAGCAAGCTAATATTCCCGCCTCCCCAACAAATGTCCCAATCAACTTGAAGGGTACCTAAACTGAGAGGGATATGGAGGCTTCTATATTTCTTTTTAAGCGATACCAGTTGCCTGGCAGCCCTGCTGATCTTCCTGGCATCAGTTGTGTCTGTATCGCACACCTGAAACAAGCATGTGGCTGATCCAGTCAGACTTCAGTCAGAAACATCTGATCTGCATGCTTGTTCAGGGGCTATGGCTAAAAGTATTAGAGGCAGAGGATTAGCAGGACAGGCAGGCAATCTGCATTATTTCAAAGGAAATACATATGGCAGCCTATGGCAAAGTAGTATTGGAATGGGATTTGCATGAGAAAGTGATGAAAGCATTCACCTACGGAGACAAAAGAATGAGTGGGTTCTGCTTGGATAAATAAGAAAGTGTGTGTGTGTATAAGTGCCTCAACCTTCAAGCAAGAAGTAGTAGCGCCCTGCCCCCAGGGCCGGTCCTACACTTGCCACCGAGCTGAAGGAGGTATTGGGCACAGTGGCGCGGAGGGGGGTTGGAACCCCCCCCTGCCTTACCTAGGTCCCCCATCTGCGCTCCCTCTCTAGCTTAAGTTCAGCAGCAGCCGCCGCAGCTATTAGTAAAAGGCAGAGCTAGAGGGGGAGAAGTAAAGCTGCCCATTAACCGTACATGTTATGATCAATTGGATCAGTACCACCAATGGTGCGGATCGCCTATGAATGTTCATTCTTTCAATCCTTTCGTCAGTGTGAGTTTTGGAATGATACTTTTAGTCTGATGGGGTTGCTTATTATTTTCCTCTCCATTGGTGGCACCGATTGTTTGGGAAACAGGATGGTTAATTGCCAATTTAAAGGGAAGCCAAGAGGTGAGAGGGAAATGAAGGCTGCCATATTTAGTTCCTTTAAACAATACCAGTTGCCTGGCTATTCTGCTGATCCTGTTTCTGTAATACTTACAGCCATAGACCCTGAGCAAGCATGCAACAGAGCAGGTACTCTTGACTCGACTGGATTAGCCATATGCTTGTTCCAAGGTTTTGACTCAGACGCTACTTATGCCAGAAGATCAAAAGGGCTGCCAGGCAACAAGGAAATAAACATGGCACCCTCCATATACCTCTCACCTCGGGTTACCTTTAAAGGTGACATACACTTATAGATGGGCACCAAATGTGGTCAAAATATTGATCTCTCTTAGGTCATATTCGATCAGGGTGATCAAATCCTTCCACACGCCACATAAAATTTATATAAAAACAATCTTTCTGTCTGCACCTTTGCACTTCTCGATGCCATGCTATGCAATAGATAGGGTTGCAACGGTATGAAATTCCACGGTATGAAAATCGTCCAAAAAAATACCACGTTATGACGGTATTACGGTATTATACAATTATTTGGACCTGGGACCCCCACTTACATTAACGTGCCTGTCCACACCCCAGTGTGGGGTTTCCCGCTCTGGAACTGTAAAATGACTCACCCTGCTCCTGCAAAATTCCTGGTGGCGTAAGACATAGGTGTAGCCAGTAGTAGGTGGCCGTAGCATAGGTAGCCAGGGATAGGTGTAGCCAGTAGTAGGTGGCCCCAGCATAGGTAGCCTGGAATAAGTGTAGCCAGTAGTAGGTGGCCGCAGCATAGTTAGCCAGGGATAGGTGTAGCCAGTAGTAGGTGGCCTTAGCATAGTTAGCCAGGGATAGGTGTAGCCAGTAGTAGGTGGCCTTAGCATAGTTAGCCAGGGATAGGTGTAGCCAGTAGTAAGTGGCCGTAGCATAGGTAGCCTGGAATAAGTGTAGCCAGTAGTAGGTGGCTGTAGCATAGGTAGCCAGAGCATAGGTAGCCAGTAGTAGGTGGCCGTAGCATAGGTAGCCAGGAATAAGTGTAGCCAGTAGTAGGTGGCTGTAGCATAGGTAGCCAGGGATAGGTGTAGCCAGTAGTCTGTGGCAGTAGCATAGGTAGCCAGGGATAGGGTGTAGGCAGTAGTCTGTGGCAGTAGCATAGGTAGCCAGGGATAGGGTGTAGGCAGTCATAAGTGGCACAAGTGAAAAGGAAAGAGTGCCAGCGATGTAATACTGCCTAAAATGTGCCCAGCTTACCAGTCCTGTTTTTAGAGCTTGGACCGGGCATTGAGTGGCAGCAGGATAACGAAGAATGGCAGAGGGATATCAGAGAACATTCAGCGCGCAATACCGAAGAGGCATGTCTCTTGATGCGCTTTGAGTCCTATGGGAGAAAAGAGCTTTACAAATGTTATTGTATTGATTGGCCGTGATGGGCGGGACAAGAGCCCCGTTACTGAGCCAATCCCTGCTCTCGCTCTTCTGCTGCGTGTGCACTCCAGCCAATGGGGGAGCAGTCTCTGCGTTCCAGGTGTATCATCCAGCACCTGCGCAGTGCATCCGCAATCCTCCCGCAACCAGGAAATGGCTTCGGGAGCTGGCTTTTCATGGAGGTAGACAGGGAAATGGGAAGCGGCGGCGGCGATGAGGAAGCGGCGAAAGGCAGCGGGAAAAAACGGTATTTTGCAAATGTGCATGGTATGATTACCATGCACATTGAAACCGTGATATACCGTAATACCGGTATATCGCGGCAACCCTAGCAATAGATAGCCTCCAATTGATCTCTTACGTCTGGTGCGAGCAGGGCTGTGGAGGTGGACGTTTCACAAACGCCTCAGTTTATGAAATGTCCAACTCCAGGTACCCAAAATTGCTCCCGACTCCTCTACTCCACATCAATCATCCGCGACTGAGACTCCTCCGTTTATGAATCCACCAACTCCACAGCCCTGGGTGTAATTGCCTGCTTCTAGTGATTTTTAAGTGAAAATGTTTATCGATTGGGCCAACACGCTGGGGCCTCGATTTCTAGAAGATTCTATGAGTGTTCTAATTGCTAGCAGATTTGATGAGTGATCTCATTACAGCTGGGAGTCGATGGCAAATATCTGTAAATGTATGGGCGGCTTAAGAGTGAAGGTGGCATCACACTATACCATATTTAGTACAACGCTACTGTTTTGGGTTGTGCTTGCTTGATTTCTGCTTGCAGCATGGTGAGAGAATCAATACCTGTCCAGGAAGGGATCCCTTGGCTTGCCTTTTAGGACTGTTGTTGATTAGTGCATGCCCCTCTTTACAGCACTTGAAAAATGTTATTCCTTGTCTTATGTTGTAGGAGGGAGTGTTAATAAAGATTTTAATTCAAAATGGAATTCACACCAGAAAACGTGTTCAGTTTGGATGGACTAGGGATGGATTCGAAGTTGTGTACTTTTTTTTTTTTTTTCTTAGTGTGACTGTAAATGAGGATACTGGGTCATTCTCGCCAGTGGGTCATTCATAGTCTGTCAGTCTTTTCTGCAGCAAGAGGTTTATCTTTACTGTTTTTGTTACTACTGGGCCTGACTTGTGAGATTACAGAGAGTGAGATGAAAAATGAGTAACAAGTACTCCTGCTCTGCGGAGCTTGTTACTCATACACCAAGTTGGATTTTGACAGTTTGTTACAGAGTATCATTACCAATAAGTGTGTTTGGGAACAGTTTTGGGTGTATTTAGCTGGCTGGAATACCACTGTAACAGCGATGCATGTTAGATAATAATAATGATGCTAGCTAATGTGTGAGCAAACGACTAGACGACCAACTGATAACAGGCGGTTGCCTGAACCTTCCGGCGGTTAAACTCATGCGACTGTTGGACTGATATTGTGCAGTTGACCACATGTGTGCAAGTCATTTGAACGACTTGTACTTGTTTTGAATGCAGCCCTATCGTACAGTCCTGAATGAGTTGGTTTGACCGTGTAGAAATACAGGTCGTGGCCACGGGTTGTCATGCGGTTGGTCGCGTGCTTTGTAGGGATGATCACAGATATGCAAATTATTCTGAGTTGATGTAAATGTGTGCAAATAGATGCAGCTTGATAATGGACCACTCAATTTAAACCTGGGTTTTAATTGATTGGTCCATTTTCAAACTGCACACATTTGTATAAAAATGTGCATAATTTCGGAAAAATTTGCATCTCATTGATCATCCCTAGTGCTGCTTTGGACGTGTGTAGAAGCCTTTGAAGGAAATCTAAAGTCTAATTGAGAAAATGGTTTGCACTTACTTGGGGCTTCTTGCAGCCCCCTGGAGTCCTCCTGTGCCTGTGACGCCGGTCCAAGTCCCTCCGGGCAGCAGCAGCAACCCTTGCATGCGCAACATGCGCAAATCGCTACTGCGCATGCGCAGAGTGCTCCAAACCACGGGAGTGCAATCAGGGTGTACACGACTCAGTGTGCACATGCGCAGCAGTTGGCGACTGGCCTGCTTTGTGGGGGTTGCTGCTGCTGGCCAGAGGGACTTGGACCAGCGTCGCAGGCACAGGAGGACTCCAGGGGGCTGCAAGAAGCCCCAAGTAACTGCAAATCATTTTCTCAATTAGACTAGCAAGAGTTGGACTTAAAGTGGACCCAAATTAAAAATACAAGATTTCAGAAATAAAATCTATTTTCTAAATTATAATCACAGCCTTTTTCAGCTGATGACAAATATAAAATATTTTACATTTATTGGAGGAACCCCTCCCTTCCTTATTGCCAGGACAGAATCCGGCAGACTGGTGGAGGAGATAAAAACAAAACAGGCTACTACTGATGATGTCATGGGGAGGTGATCTCAGCTAGTGTGAGATTTCACATAGACTACGCCCCTGTGAGGGAGGGTAGCTGATGACAAATACACCCATGATTTAAAACCTCCTACTAAGCTTAGAAGTCATGGATGCCACCTGTATAACCCTAGTTATGAAAAGAGAAGGGTGAAAAGTATGCACTGAAATGCTCGTAGGCTTGAAGGAGTGTTTATTTATCTTTGTGTGTGTCAGTGGTGCAACTAAATATTTTGAATTAAAAAAATGTTTGGTTTGGTTCCGCTTTAATGCCTGGTACACACCATGAAATTTCCTATCAGATCAACAGGTCGAATTCATAATTTCTGTCAGGTGCAATCAGGTTTCCGATCAATTTTGTACAGAAGTGATCGGAAATCTGATAGGACCTGTCCGAAATGATTGATTTGACCCATTGATCCAACGAGAAATTGCATGGTGTGTACTAGGCAAAAGATGATATTGAAATCTCATCAGTAATTCAATTTGTGTATTTTAGCAAGCTTTCAGCTTTGGGTGCCAGTTCCTACTCTTTCTGGTCATTAGAGGCCGCCATTGTCTTGTTCAGAATAAAATCCAGAGCAAGCCGTGATTTATGTCAATGGAATCGATGGTTGAGCTATTCCGTTATTTAGCATGCCTTTTGTATGGTTTTACTATGACTGCTAGTATAAAATGCATGAGAAGTCGAAGAAGTAGGAGGCGCCCTTAGGTATATCACAGTAGTAAACAGTATTTTAAATTTATATGATAAAACTGAGTGATGGTTCCTACCTCAGATGAAGAGTCTCAAATCGATACGTTTAGTAAGAGCAATTTATTAGAAATTAGGAATAAGCACTTGGACAACGCGTTTCGCGACCACAAGTCGCTTCTTCAGGTCAAATAATCGTGCTTCCGACTATGCACGGAACATATGCGGGATCTTCCATTAGTTCCCATTCACCTCGCTTCCACACGGATCTTAGTTCTTTCCTTAACACTACAGATTCGGTTCACACATAGTCATTCTCTATAATGCATCTGTAGCTTCCCACTCTTCTTAATTTTGGCATTTACTTCATATAAGACCATTTTTCGCCGTTACAGAGGACATCATTCCTCACTCCTCTTCCTGGGCTCCTTATGATTTATCTTCCTGGGATGTTCATATAAGTAGACATGATTTATATAAGTAAAGGGGCCCACAGTAACATATCCCCATTATCACTCACACAAGCGTCAGCATAACTTCCTTCTTAAAGGACCAAGCACACCTTTCACCCTTAAATTCTAAGCATACAGCCCCTGTTTTATGAAGTGGGTTAAGCGTCCTATATTATGTATATGACTAACGTCATGTATATTCTAGATAGTGCATTTACATACTATCCCTCCTAAAGGACCAAGCACACTTATACTCTGTTATTTTGAAATTATACATTTCTTTTTTATCATGAAAATTATGTTCTCATATTATGTATATGATTAGAGTCATTCATTATTCAGATAGCTCATTGACATCTTCCCAATTGTCACTAATGTATACTTTATATACGACCTTATAAATTGATGGATTCTTTAGCATGTCGAACAATTATGCAATGTCAAATTGCCTTGTGTTGTTTTTATTATTTGTTTTTATAGCTCTATTTATGTTTTATTGCTGTTTTTTATGCGTATTTGCTCGTTTTTATGTAAATCCTATGTGATTCTGAGCGCCATCCAATTTTTTTTCTTTGAAGCACGATTATTTGACCTGAAGAAGCGACTTGTGGTCGCGAAACGCGTTGTCCAAGTGCTTATTCCTAATTTCTAATAAATTGCTCTTACTAAACGTATCGATTTGAGACTCTTCATCTGAGGTAGGAACCATCACTCAGTTTTATCATATAAATTTAAAATACTGTTTACTACTGTGATATACCTAAGGGCGCCTCCTACTTCTTCGACTTCTCATGATTGAATACCCCACTTGGTTGGGGCGGTTGTTCCGATCGTTTGATAGGACTTCCTTTTTTCTTGGGAGCTGCGACTTTAAAGGCCGAGTGGAGACGGTACTTCTCCACATGCTTTGATAGTGGTTGCCGTCACAAGCAACCTATCCTTGTGAGTATATTACTTACCTTTGTATTTATCCAAATATCAAGACGTTATTATGCTATTTGGGCTCCCGGTGTCCTTGTGTTTTTTTTCACTCTATATCTAGTTCAAGTATAAAATGCAGTTGGTGTAATATCTAAGTTCACAATTCTGCTGGACTTTTTTACAAAGTAACGCAATGCCAGAGAAAACGTTAAAAGACCTGTCATAACAAAATAAAAAGTAAGCCGTTAAAATCTGACAGAACCAACAGGATTTGGACTAGTCCATCTCCTCATGGGGGATTCTCAGTGTTTTCTCTGTTTTCAAAAGCATTTCTTGAACGGCAGTTTCTAAACCTAACTGCCAGAACGGTAGTATACCGTCCATCCTCCCTGCTCACTATTTTGGCAGTTTGGCAACTCCTGTTCAGGAAATGCTATTGAAAACAAAGAAAACCCAGAGAATCCCTCATGCGAAGATAGACTAGTCCAAATCCAGTTGGTTCTGTCAGATTTTTACTCTTTACTTTAGTGGTCCTTTAAAGGAGTTCTGTGGAGTGCTGCAATAAACAAAAGCTGAAATTTACCTGGTGCTTATATCCGTTCCCTGTAGCTGTAATGTCCCGCGCCGTCGTCCTTCGATCACTCGTTTCCCGCCGACGGTCCCATTCTAATTACGCTTGTCACGCATATGCGCGCTTCTAATCGTGCCTCCAGGAGCTTACTGCGCAGTACAAGTAAACCTTGTACTGCAGCTGCGCAATAAGCTCCCGGAGACGCGAGTGGGAGCGCGCACTATTCGTCTTAGATGAATAATTGACTGGTGCCGGCGGCGGGGAACGAGTGATCGGAGGAGTACGGCTCAGGACATTACAGCTGCAGGGAACTGACAGAAGCGCCAGGTAAGTGTCTGTTTTTAGTACAAGAATGACCCTTGCGCTTCAACTCCAGGTTACCAGCCGATCAAATCCAATGTCAGACTTGTCCACACTGGGAAACCACACGTTGTGCTGCTCCAAAAGTGGGGAAAGTGCAAGTACATCTAAGAAGGAAAGGAGCGCTCTAAGTGCGTTACCAGGTGGAAACTTTATTGCGCAAAACAAAATGAATACTCACAAAATAGTAGATAAAAATAGCTTGTCGTAAGATCTGACGAAGACGCAGAGCGCCGAAATGCGTAATGACGTCACACGCACTCCGTTCGTAGGCCCCGCCCACCACCTCGCAAGACGAGCCTCCTGTAATCATCGGACACTGCGCTGCTGGCCACAGCGCGTGCAATCTTGCCGCAGAAAGGTGTAGCAGGTGGCTTTCCCGCTGACAAGCGATTTTTATCTACTATTTTGTGAGTATTCATTTTGTTTTGCGCAATAAAGTTTCCACCTGGTAACGCACTTAGAGCGCTCCTTTCCTTCTTAGATGTAAGTGTCTGTTTTTGTTTATTGCAGCACTCCACACAACCCCTTTAATGGATTGTTTGAAGTTTCCAAAAATCTAGCTTGTGGTTTGGTTTTGATAGACCAGGTTCTGTAGTCCGATACATTATGGAGCTTGGTGATCTATTACTCACCTTCCCATTTATGCATGCTGTGTCTAGAAACTTAGAGTGCCTATCAACGGTACAATCGTTACGATTGAGCACAGCCAATGGTTCAGATTGCCAAACAATTGTTCGTCATTGATCGGAAGTTCAGATAGATTTTATTAGTGTGATTAGATTGTTTATCATTTTTCCTTTCGTTGGTGGGTTCCAAAGATTGAATTGGATTGGATGGTTGATCATTCGGGAGATTGTACCGTTAATGGGCACCTTTATTGTGGCTTGTACCATTATTTCAGAGCTCTTTTGATCCTTGGTGCCCTCGTACAGCAAGCAGCCTATGGCCACACACACAACTTGTCTTTGCAGCCCTTTAACTGTTTAGTGTATGTCCCATGAGATACATTTTAAAGCTAAAACCTTGACATGTGGTATGTTCACATCACTGGAAATCATCATTAATGATGGCTTTAGGTGACCTTTTAGCACCTGGGCACACTTCTGACCTTTGTGCTTTTTCAGTACAGCATGTCAGTCTTTAACATTTGTGTTGCCAAAAAATGAACATTCCATATACCTGTATATACTCGCATATAAGCCGAGGTACCCACTTTTCCCTAAGAAACCAGGAAAAAGTGATTTGATTCACGTATAAGCCCCCTCCACAGAAGCCAGATGTGCTCCCAGTACAAGTCACCTCCCCATAGCCATATGTGCCCCAAGGATGATACAGCTGTGTCTCAAGTCGCCACACAAGAAGAAAGCCTAATCATTGCACCACTGAAAGGTTGCTTGCACGCTCCGCTCCACAAGCCAGGGGACACAGGTAGTCTTGAGCATCGCACTCTGCACACCATGTTGCAGGGGATGGGGAGCACAGAAACAGCATGGAGCCAGATGGTGCTTGATCCTTATGCTCCAATGCCAGTAACAAAACCTGCTCCACCATCTGTTCTGCTCCATTGACTCGCATATAAGCTGAGAGGGTAACTTCACAGCACATTTTTTGTGCTGAAAAATTAGGCTTATATAAGCTGAGTTTTTAGCCAAAAAACCCAGTGAGTCCTTCTCGTTCTCAGGGAGAGGCTAGAGCTGCGGCACTTTGATGCTCCCAGGCAGTGTCACACTCCTCCCACCACTTCAGTGCATGGCAGGAGATGCAAGCACATCAACTGACTTCTTCTCCCGGCATGCATTGCGGCAGGCGCACAACACTGTCGGGAAGTTGAATCTGCAATACCTGTAGTCTCTCCCTGGGGAGTCCTATATGGGTGAGAGGCAGGAGGAGCAGTCCCCCATAGGTAATTTGCCGTTCACTTCAAACCCTGCCCCATCAGTATTTGTGTGTGTGTACACGCGCTGAGTTGCATTTATGGAAACTCTGGGTTAGGCTATTTATTTCATGAATAAATAATGTTGGTCATACATTTGATTTGTTTTAACAAGGCTAGAAATTGCCCGGGTAGGCAAATAGTGAGAGTGGGAGTATCTCAAATTCCCTGTGAATAATTAAAGTGAACCGAGCATCATTTTTAACTCCCAGGGCAGCTCTATAGCAAATTAAAAATGCATTCTAAAAATGTGGTTTGTTAAAAAAAACAAAACAAAAAAATAAACACTTTTACCTCATCTTTTTACATTTAAAGTGAACCAGAGACTAGGCACCCTCATATATTTTACCATATATATCAGTGGGAACATTAGAGAAAACACCTACCCTGCTCTTTCATTCTTCACTGCTCAGCCTGCTTCTAACCAGCCCTGATAAAATCCCAGACTGAGCATTCAGTCTGGCTTTGCTCAGGGATCATTATAGCAGAGCCAGAAGGGGCAGGCTTGGGCTTGAAAAGCTATCAGGGAAGACAGACTCGGCTATAATGATTCCTGAGCAAAGCCAGGCCAGAATGCTCAGTTGAGGATTTTATCAGGGCTGATAACAAGCAGGCTTAGCAGTGAAGGATGAAGCAGGGAGCAGGGTAGGCATTTTCTCTAACGTTCCCACTAATATATATGGTAAAATACATGAGGGTGCTCTGTCTCTGGTTCGTTTACTGGGGGGGAGGGGGGGGGGAGTGAACATTTCAAACATTTCAGCCATTTGAAGCCAGGAGCTGCTTAGATCACTTTAAGGCAGGAGATGGACTTAAAGGAAAGGTTCAGGGAGGGTGGGTAAAAAATAAAAATCAAATTCCACTTACCTGGGGCTTCCTCCAGCCCGTGGCAGGCAGGAGGTGCCCTCGCCGCCGCTCCCAGTGGTCTCCGGTGGCCGACCCGACCTGGCCAGGCCGGCTGCCAGGTCGGGCTCTTCTGCGCTCCAAGGCCCGGAACTTCTGCGTCCCACGCCGGCGCTCTGACGTCATCGGACGTCCTCCGGGCTCTACTGCGCCTGCGCAGTAGAGCCCGGAGGACGTCCGATGACGTCAGAGCGCCGGCGTGGGACGCAGAAGTTCCGGGCCTTGGAGCGCAGAAGAGCCAGGTCGGGTCGGCCACCGGAGACCACCGGGAGCCTGCGGAGCGGCGGTGAGGGCACCTCCTGCCTGCCACGGGCTGGAGGAAGCCCCAGGTAAGTGGAATTTGATTTTTATTTTTTACCCACCCTCCCTGAACTTTCCCTTTAAAGCAGGTTGTAACATCCAAAACTAAAACCTAAAAATAGGTAGTGCCTATATTTACCTGGCCTTTGAGGCTTTGCTGAACTGTGCAGTGCCAACGGGATTGTGAGAAGTCAGGTTTTCGCAGCTACAATAACAAGCTTATATCAAAATGCAAATAAGTGTCCTTTTCTTATTGGAAATGGGACGTTTCTAAAGATGGAAACCCGCAGAAATATTATTTTCTTTTTTCATATTACATTTCTCTTAAATCTGATAGTGAACAAAACAGGATAGGCAAGCTACATAAATTCTTACTGGATGGCTTATTTTAATTTTTTAAAGGGAACCAGAGATTCACACAAAATTAACATATCAGTCTATATCTTGTAAAGAATAAATGCTCTACCTGATAATTTTGCAACTCTGGGGTGCCTTTTTGAGTGTCTTTTTATCCATTATCCGCTGGGCGGATTGTTCAGAAACAGCCTTATCAGTCCGCTGACAGTGCGTACACACACGCATGCTGTCGGCTAAAGGCCGCCCAGCGGGAGCATCCGGCTTACCCATCGTTGCATTTGGTAGTGCGTGTGTACGCACCTCTAGACTGAATGCCCAGTCGGGGATTCTTATCACAGCTGACTGGTCGTTTGAATGTCCCGTCCAGTCGTTCGGGTGATAAGACTGATTTTGGGACCAGTCTTATCACCCGAACAACAGTCTGTACACACGCCCGATTTAACGTGCGGACGACTGAACGACGGGACGTTCAAACGATCCGTCGTTTGGAAAAATCTGACGTGTGTATGGGCCTTAAAAGCAGGGTAGGTGTTTACTGTCATGTTCCCACTGATAAATGTAATAAAAATACATGAGGGTGCTTAGTCTCTGGTTCTCTTTAAAGGGAACCAGAGAGGAACCTTAATAAAAAATAGAACACGCTTTTATACATACCTGGGGCTTCTTCCAGCCCCATAAGCCTGGATCGCTCCCACGCCGCCATCCTCCGCTTCCTGTATCGGCGGTACCGGGTCCCGTCACTTCCGGCGGACGCGGCCAATTGTCCGCATCACAGGGGCTCCCTCCATACACGTACGCATGAGGCTGCACAGTAGGCAGCCTCATGCGTACGTATATGGAGAGAGCCCCGTGTGATGCGGACAATTGGCCGCGTCTGCCAGCCGACTGGCTGACTCGCGGCAACGTCTCTGGTTCCCTTTAAGATAATATGGAGTTTCATCCCACTTTAAGCACAGTATTGAAATCTCATCAGTGCAGTCACGGCTTGTGTATTTAATATTAGCAGAGTAGCAGTACTTGTGCTAGGTACACACCACACAATTTTCTGACAGATTTACTGTCGGATCGATTATTTCTAGCCGGTCCGATCTGATTACTTTGGATGCCAATTTCCTAATCTCATGGGCCACTAGAGGTCACCATTGTCTTGTCCAGAAGAAAACCCAGAGCAAGCTGCAATTTCTGTCAATGGAATCGATTGTCAAGGATCTCGGTTATATAGCATGCAGTTTGTATGGTTTTATTATGACTGCCAGTATAAAATACAGTTGGTGTAATATGTAGGTTTACAATTCAGCTGGACTTTTTGCCAAATTAATGCATTGCCAGTGAAAACTTAAATGGATTGTTTGAAGTTACCAAAAAGATAGCTTGTGGTTTGCATGATAAAAGTGGTTCTCTGGTCCGGTATCTGATGGGGGCTTATGTGATCTGTTACTCACATTCCTATCTATGCATAAAGACAGGGAACACTAAGATCCCCAATAGTGTAATACGTACTGGATAAGGTGGCAATAAATTTGTATTGCTTGATACTCACAAGTCCGGGTCACCAGCAGGCAACCACTGTAAACGCAGGTGGGGAGATTATCCTGACCCCACTCAGGATTAAGAAGTCGCTCTCTGTAGACAGGAAGAAAGTGTAGCAACCCTCCACCAAGGGTGGACTCGAAATTGTATATAATGAACAGAGGCGCCAAAAGTATAAAATTAGATTAAATGAGCTTAAAAACCAACTCAAATGGCAAAAATGGAGGAAGTGGTGGTCTTACCTCCCTCAAGCAGACAGGACGACTACTGCGATTCAGACAGTCAAACACATTTATTAGAAACTCCCAAAAATTTGCAGCGCGTTTCGCAGGCTCAATCCCGCTTCATCAGGCAATACAGGGAGGAGTATCAAGCGATCTGCACAAGGATTCAAATTAAGCACCTCTGTGACACACACAGAGGTGCTTAACTTGAATCCTTGTGCAGATCGCTTCACAGAGGTGCTTAACTTGAATCCTTGTGCAGATCGCTTGCTACTCCTCCCTGTATTGCCTGATGAAGCGGGATTGAACCTGCAAAACGCGTTGCAAATTTTTTTGGAGTTTCTAATGTGTTTGTCCGAATCACAGTCGTCGTTGTGTCTGCTTGAGGGAGGTAAGACCACCACTTCCTCCATTTTTGCCATTTGAGTTGGTTTTAAAGCTCATTTAATCTAATTTTATACTTTTGGTGCCTCAGTTCATTGTATACAATCCTATCTATGCATGCTCTGTGTCTGGAGACTTAAGGTGCCCATTGACTGTACAGTTGCCAGACAGTCGACTGTATTGTTGTTAAGATCGGACATCGTTAATGGTGCCGATCAATGACAAACTATTGTAGTATACATTTTTTCCGTGAATCCAAATTCTGTAACCACATGATTTTCAGTGTCCTCCGTTGACTTCATTTTTACCAGGAACTGTTCTGGCGTTTTGCGTACAGGTTTTTCCACATCATTTACCTCTGCTCTTACGCCTGGTACACACCTTTCATTTTCCTGTCAGATCGATGGGTCAACTCGAAAATCTCTGGCAGGTCCGATCAGTTTCTGATTGATAATGTGATCAATTTTCCGGTCACTACTGCACAAAATCGATCTTGTTATCATTTGGAAGCTGAAGCTTTACCTGTATAGTGATAAGTGTTTCCTGTGGTCTCCTTGACACTTGTTTACTCCTTTTCAAATTGCCCATTTATGTCACCAATTGAGGTAAATGGCATTTATAGTTAATTTTGTCTGAGTCACTGTTTTCTGCATCCTTATTTTTACTATTATCATATGCATAAGTTATTTATTAAATGAAAGGCCTTTTTTTTTTTTTTTTTTTTTGGAACGTTTGTCATATTTTATTGTCATTTGTATAAAGTGCAACGGTTATGTTTGTTGTTTTTTACTATGTCATTTGTTCCTCTAATCGCTTTTTTCCCTTTGTCTTGCATTTTTGTCATATCAGCCTCTGTTTCAGATGACAAAGATCAAAGCTGCGATGAAATAATACAGAATATTAGGCCAACCAGCAAAGAGTTCAAGAAAACCTGGGGTTTTCGCAGGACGACCATCGCTAAGCGTGAGCTGTTCTGTGACGCAGACATGGAGGCCAGCGATTCCGGGCAGCAAGCCACTCCCTCGTTGCGACGCAGCGGGAGGCAGCCCAAGCGCACAGAGAGAGTGGAGGAGTTCCTCACCGCCGTCAGGAGGAACAGAGCTCGGAAAAGCAATGCTTTAGAAGAGTCTTCCGATAGGTCTTGTCCGGTGACCGACGTGGAAACTGCATCAGAAGGCAGTGTGGAGAGCACCGACGTTAAGCCTGTTGTAAAGGTTGAAGGTAGTCCTACTAAAGAAGACGTTAAGAAAGAGGATGACGACGATGGTAGTTCAGATAGCGACGGCATGACTCTGAAAGAGATCCAAAACCGAATCCGAAGCAAGCGTAGCGACAGCCCTACACCTATTGTGCTGTCACCGGTTGTAAACTTGGTGCCGCTAGAGGGCGCTATGCGCACCAGGAGTGCTAACCGAGCAGCTCAACTTCAACAGCAAACGTCACCAGTAAAGCAGGAGCCACAGAGCCCAGACGAGGCAGATGAGGAGAAACCGATAAGAAAAGTATCCACAAGGTCAAGACCCGTGGCTGAGATCTATGACCCCAACACCCTGTACTGTATCTGCCGGCAACCGCACAATAACAGGTATATAATTCTGTTGTATTTATAAAGCATCATCTGTAGCACCGTGGTTAGTGGTGGCTGGATGGTGTAATAGTTAAGGGCTCTGCCTCTGACACAGGAGACCAGGGTTCGAATCTCGGCTCTGCCTGTTCAGTAAACCAGCACCTATTCAGTAGGAGACCTTAGGCAAGTCTCCCTAACACTGCTACTGCCTATAGAGCGCGTACTAGTGGCTGCAGCTCTGGCGCTTTGAGTCCACCAGGAGAAAAGCGCGATATAAATGTTATTTGTCTTGTCTTGACCGTACACACGGTGGCGGCAATAAATCCTTGCATGATTCATGCACGATATAACCCAGCAATGCTGGCAAATATCCATTTCATAGAATGATTTACAATCTAAAGAATATCTTCAGTTTTTAGACTTGAAAGGCAGTAAGAAGCCACCTGTTACTATTGCATCTACTGCTAGTGTGAATCCAATTTTGCTCACGTCCACACATGACCCCACTCACTTCCTCCTTCTGCTCTATCCGATGGGCGGGGTCAACGCTGTATGTACACTGAAATACTCAATTCCGCATGTCGCCGTTTTAACGGTTTATTGCTTGGTCATACAACTTAGCACCCAAAATAATTTTACCACCTTTTCTTGCCACCAATAGAATTTTTTTTTTGGGGGGGGGGGGGGGGGGGGCGGTCTGATTGCTGTTGCGATGTTTTTGTTTTTTTTGTACTAATAAAATGTAATATATTTTGTAATAAAAATACCTATTTTAATTTACACTGATTCCCCCGTTCCACCTCCCCCCCCCCCCCCCCCCCCCCCCCCCCACCTCGCTGAAAGAATTGGCCCTACACTGGGATGCGTGTAATACATTACGCTCACAATCATCAGCCTATGAGAGGGAGTAGATTGGGAGCCAATCAGAGGGACAGTTAAATGCCTGGGCTGTACACTTTATTTCTTTTCTTACAGCCTGCCAGCGACGATCGCAGCTGGCAGGCTGATCATGGATCCCCGCTCTGTGTCTCTGCAGGGAATGCACGTTCCCTGCTAATCCCGCCCACCATACTTTGACGCCAATTGGCGTTAGGCGGTCCCCAGGCAGCCACGCTCCCACTGTCCATTGGGGTTAGGCGGTTGGGAGCTGTCAAAAAGCACCCATGACAAAACAAGTTTAATGTTAAAACAGTCCTAGGCTAGGCTGCCCATGCCCAGATTTGTGGCTTTCAAACAGCTGTCCTGTATTCTGACATGTGGCCGGCAGAATGTTCATCGAGGGAATGCAAGCGGATATATTATGTTAGTGGATGGGGGGGGAGGGGTGACCAAAATACCGAAAACTGTAGAAGAGCATTTTATTGTGTACGTCCGTTCAGGTCCCGTATCTATTCTCTCTGCAGTTTCCTCGTTCTGATTACTCACAGGTGGGATTTCGTCTATATAATACTGCAGTGTAGGGTTAGGCAGTAATGCTGGGTGCTCAGAGGCCTGCAGAATATTTCTGAAGATTGTATGATGCACGTAAACTTTCCATCTCGCCTTCTAGGTTCATGATCTGCTGCGACAGATGTGAAGAGTGGTTTCATGGCGATTGTGTTGGCATTTCTGAGAACCGTGGAAAACTGCTAGAGAGGGACGAGGAGGATTATATTTGCCCCAACTGCACTCTCTTGCTGGAGAATGAGAGAAGTCAGACGGGCAGTGACCAGAGGGAGCAGCCTCTGACCAGCGCAGCCACGTGGGACGCCAGATCGGGGGCGTCTCTGCTGCTCGATCAGGGAATCAAAGGCAGGATTGAGAAGGCTGCACATCCAAGTAGCAAGAAAAAGTTGAAGATCTTCCATCCGGTAAGTACTGCTTATTTCAAGAGAGAGAGATTGTTTTTGTTAAATTTCCTGTGAACAACAATTTTTGTGCGTTCTCCCGGGGTGGCAGTGTTCCTGATTTTCCGCAGTAATAAGAGCCTGTGTCTGAGCCCATTGCTATTCCTAAATCTTAGGAGTTAAAGGAAAGCTAAAGTCTAAAAAAGACTTTTCTTTACCTGGGGCTTCTTGCAGCCCCCTGGAGTCATCCTGTGCCCGGAGTGCCTCCGGCCAGCAGCGGCAACCCCCGTAAAGTACATAGACAGCACTTCTGACGTTCAGACTATATGCACTGCGCAGTAGTGCGGCACGATATCGCACTGCTGCACGCATTTTCGGCAAAACGCAGCATTGATGCCATTTGCAGTAATGAATTGGATCGGGAACACAGATGGTGTGCGATTGCGTGATGCGTTTCAAACGCACGGCCACCTGCATTGCCTAATTTGAACGAGGCCTATGGATGCACCAGACTAGAGTATAGGTTCCCATACATTACTTAATTTGCGGCCTCGACAGCTAGCCCATTTGATCATCCTAATCAAATCTGGCAGAGATTGATGCTGCAAGATTTCCACCAATTGATCGTTTCGATTCTGTCCCGATCAGTTGAAATGATCAATCCAGCATGGGGATAGATTAAAAAAAAGTCAATAGTTCATATATTTTAGCTCTGGGACACAGAAAGGCTGTATTGTTCACAAAACACAATACAACATTAATCTTACTTTTTAATCTTTTAAGAAGAGAATAAAACTGTTGGATTTAAACAAAACAAAAAAACATTTTCAGAAGTAGCCGTATAGATGCAGTTGTTTATCTCCTCGGTTAATTTGACCGGGGTTTCCTTTCAGTGCTTGGCTTTTGTTTTGTGATGTAGGTGGAGGTTCCTGACTTGGACCAGTTGTCCACTGAGGTCTGTGAGGCTACGGAGGTTCCCCTCGACATTTCTACCGCTTCCGAATTTTCCGACTCTCTAGAGGTGGCCAAGTGCATCGGACCCGGCTGCGCAAACCTCGCCCTCCCGGACTCGGTGTACTGCAGTCACGACTGTATCCTCAAACACGCTGTGGCCACCATGAAATCGCTCAGCGCAAACAGAGATGCCAAGTCCAAGGAAAAGGTGAAGGTAAAATCTGAGAAGAAGTCCCCGCCGCACACATCCCAGGTAAGCTCTCTCACACACGGGGCTGTCTGTAACCCCGCCTACCGCTTTACCACAAAATAAAGCACAGACCGAAGCAAACGATCACTGTAATACAAAAATTGTAACTGCTAATCATTGATTCCAGCAAGGGACTGAAATGTTTTTCACCTTCTAGCATTGGGAGAATATTCTCCAGAAGGCCATTGTAGCCCAGCAGTTTGTTTGCTACAATCCCATTGGAAGAACAAATTCCTTATAGGCTATTGATGTCCGATTGTTTAAATCTTATGAGATCCAAAGGATAGCTTGTTTAAAAATCTGTGGTAAAGGTAGCTTCTATGCATGTGATTGCCTTGCCCCAAGACCTTGTAAACCTCGACTGTAAGTAAAATAGAGGTGTTGCCCAACTAAACGCAAAAATGAACTTGCCAAATTCAAAGCACAATATAGAAACAGTGGTGGATAGAATACCTTTTTCATTGGAGAAATGTACTTAAAACTGCAAAACGGTTAACTTCCTGCCCTGTCTGGATTTAGCTGGTAGGTGAATAAATCGGGAGTGACCATGTGACTTGCAGTTGTAACACTAGAGACCAGACTGCATTTCCCAGCAGTACAGTAAAAAACACAACTAATGGCAAAGGACGATGACTGGTAGTAGAAAAAGAATCACACATTTCTCCTCCCACCATGTTCATGTTTTTGTTTTATGCACAAGAGATGGGCAGGGCCTTGTCAGTCACTGTGATGTAAACTTGTGGCTCACAGGAAATGGAATTTCAGGAACCCGCTTTCTGAACAGGAAGCCCACAAACTTGGGGATTTGCACGTGTATGAAAACATGTACATTTGAAAATGCAGTGCCCAAGTTGTATTTATAGTTTACACTGGTGGTGGTTTCAGAATGTAAAAGTTTCACTTTTGGGTTTAGTTGGGCTTCAGTGCTGTGAAAGGACCATTGGTGAACTCCTCCAACTTTTGTCAATGTTGCTGAACTCCAAATAGTGTAGTCAATGCAGAGATCTTCACTCCTGTGCAGAGGGACCTAAGCCTTGTACACACATTAGAGAAAAGTTGTTTGAAGTGTCTGAAGAACAACATATCGCCATATTAGATGGCAGTTGAAAAAAAAAATTAAGCTAGACGACGAGTGACTGATAATCGGGTATTCGGCCTATTCCAACTAGTACAGTGATCTGCAAACTTGGCTCTCCAGCTGTTAAAGAAAACCTGAGGTGGGTTTCTGTAATAAATATAGGACACAATCAATATATGACACTCTATATACAGGAGGTGGGGGAGCGGCAGTGTGTGGCAGCCTGAATGTAAACAGCCAGCTAGAGACAATCTGTGTGTCGCTAGCGTGGTGGTTTTTACGAGGGGGGGGTCAGTTGGGGGCACACTGTAAGGACACAGGCTGGTGATAGTATGCACAATGTGCCTCTGTGTCCCATATTGATTGCAGAAACCCACCTCGGGTTCTCTTTAAGGAGCTACAAGTCCCACAATGCATTGCAGGAGTCTGACAGCCACAGTCAAGATTCATAAAGGCAAATGCATTGTGGGACTTGTAGTTCGTTCCTTAACCACTTCGCATCCAGACCTTGTTTTCCCCTTATTGACCAGAGCAGTTTTGACGCTTTAGCGGTGTCCCTGTTTAATCACCAATAACTTAATCTGTACTCGTGCCACATAAATGATCTATATATCTTTTTTTTCAAGACAAACTAAGCTTTCATTGGGGGGTATTTGGTCCCAAGTAAAATGTTCCTCTCTATGCATGTTCATGGGAAAAAGGGGGAAAATATAAAGAAAATGCACTATTTCTCAATTTTGACCAATTTCTGTTTAAAAATAAAAAGTGCGATTGACATAAAAACTGTGCCACCAGTTAAAGTCGCCCCAGTATAGATATCCAGATGTGTCCCCAGTATCACCCCCCCCCCCCCAGTATAGCCAGATGTGTCCCCAATATTAGCCCCCCCAGCATAGCCAGATGTGTCCCGTGTTTGCCACCCCCAGAATAGATTGACAGATGCACCCCCAGGAATAGTGCCGCTCTTTATAGCCAGATGTGTCCCCAGGTCAGGATTACCCCCATTATGGCCAGATGTACCCCCAGGATTAGCGCTGCCCCCATTATAGCCAAACGTGCCCCCAGTATTAAGTTATGGGCCCCCCCCAGGTGCCCAGATGTGCAAAATTTGTAAACCCCCCTCCCCTTAGTTCCTCAGATGCCCCCCAGTGAACATGTATACCCCCCTTTGGATATCCCCCTCCCCCCAAGAAACTTTAGCCAGATGCCCCCCCCCCCCCCCCCATCAGGCAGCCCCCTCCGTGCACATATAGTTAATAAAAAGGCACAAGCAAGCAGCCGCACTCACCTACCTCGTTCCTGCGACTGTCCTGAATGCTGATCCTCCGATCCCCGCTCTGCAGTCAGCCGCATATTGCCGGTAACCCGGGTCCCGGCTTGATGACGACATCAAGCCGGGACCCGGGTTTCCGGCAATATGCGGCTGACTGCAGAGCGGGGATCGGAGGATCAGCCTTCAGGACAGTCGCAGGAACGAGGTAGGTGAGTGTGGCTGCCTGCTTGTGCCTTTTTATTAACTATATGTGCGCCGAGGGGGACAGATGAAGGATCGCTGCAGTTCACTACTGCAGCGATCATTCATGGGAGGGGGGTGGACTAATTGGCCAAAAGGGAACATGTTCCCTTCCACCAATTAGTATTGCAGCTGACAGTGCCGGAGGGTGCACTCTAAAGAGCACCCGACCGTGCACAGCAGGGCTGCAGCCAGGTCAGTATATCTACGTGGCTGTGGCTTGGAGGATGCCACAGCTGACGCAGATATAATGTAGTGGAGGGGAAAGTGGTTAACAGCTGGAGAACCAAGTCTGCAGATCACTGAACCACTGGATCAAGTCAGATGACTATTGGGCAGATATTGGCCGGTCTGTACAATGTAATTCAAACAACATTGTTTAAGAGCATGCAGGTATATAGCGTGAAATGTGACTTTCGCTTGCGCAGTATTTGGACGACATATTCATTTGGAAGTTGTATATGTTTATGAATATCCTGCTCATCTAAACTACTTGTCATTTTTGCTGGGTAATACTACTTGAGCGATGTCACTAGTTTGTGTGTGCGGACTTTAATCTAGCGTGTGTACAGACCTTTTATATAAATGTTAAGCATGCAGCCAGATAGTGAGAGGTTCCTCTTTTCACATGTAGATATGAGAATGCCCCGGTAGGCCTGAACGATTTTAGGAAAAGATTGAATCGCACGATTTCTGTCAAAAATTGCGATTTCGATTCGATTCACGATTTTCTTCAAATCCAGCTTTAGCACTAAATTCACAATGTACACAGCAACATTTACAAACATGCAGTGACAGAAAATAACATCATACTATCAAATTGGTGGTATAATGTCACTGTGTCATGTTTGTAAACCTTACTGCATTATGTGAATTTAGGTGAGAGACTAGAGAAAAAAGGTGGAGATTAGGGAACGCGTGATCACAACGCGATTGCCGCAAGACTACTGGCAGTAGGCCCTAACACAACAGAACCACAATTTGGCTTATGAGATAGAATTTATTATGCATATTCTGTGTGTATGCAAGATAATGTGTGCTTGGCAGTGTGGGCACTGTGCATTTGAGCTGATGTGACTGTGAGCTGGACTGTGTGATTAGTAATATATATATATATATATATATACATATATATATATATATATATATTCTAATCAGAAAGTCCAGCTCACAGTCATCTCAGCGCAAGTGCACAGTGCCCACACTGCCAAGCACACATTATCTTGCATACACACAGAGTGGATGAGGTACATACAGGGTGTCAGCGTGATCTGTCTGATCTGATGTACGAACTCTTGCCTGACAGTACTGCCGCCCGCCCAGCTGATGACGCGCTAGGCTAGGCGGAGGGAAACAGAGCGAGAGCATGTGGGGGGAGTTTGCCGTCCGTCCAGCTGATGAGGTATTAGGCTGGGCGGAGCAAAAGAGTGTGAGCCTGCAGCAGCCGCCCCCGCCCTCCCAGCCAATGACATGCTAGGCAAGGCGGATGGTGATGACGTGGGCGCCGGTGGAGGTGGCCACAAGGAAGGAGATAGTGAGAGCCGCTAAGTCGCCGCTACGGAGCGGCAAGCGGGAGATAGACTGCCGGCCTGAAATGGTACACTGCTGCACAGCAGGGGGGGGGGGGGGGGGAAATCGTGAGAAATCGCCACGTTCGCGATCACGGAATCGTCGTTTCCGTGATCGCGATTTCGGTCTAAAAACGATAAATCGTTCAGGCCTATGCCCCGGCTACACTTCTGTTTACAGCTTGAGACATTGATCATTATTGATACTTGATAAGTATAGATTATAGGGCTGCTGTTGGCAGTTGTTCTGCTTCAGCCAACGCTGGAAGCATCCTGTATAATTGTTACTCAGTGTGCAAACTGTCAGTTTTCAACTAACTTCCCTTAGCCCCATCTACACGATACGATTCTTTGTACGATTCGATTACGATTCTATTGACGATCCAATTAAATCCTACATGTCCGATTGGGATTCGATTCAATTCGAATTGCTATTGTTTTGTAATATCGAATCAGGATCGGACATGTTGGATTTAATTGAATCGTAAATAGAATCGTAATCGAATCGTACAAAGAATCGTATCGTGTAGTTTGTGCTTCAGATTTAGTTACAGGTAGTCCCCGACTTACGAACGACCCACTGATTCGAAAGGCATGGATTCTGTGTTTCCATGGAAACAAGTCATAAAAATGTTTTCAAATTGTACTTTTTTTAGTTTTTGAGAAAATAAAGATTTTTTTTTTTTAAAAAATTCCAAGAAAAAATGGCTTTTATACTTGTATAAGCAGGTAAAGAGGGCAGATGTGACACAGAGGAGGGCACCTGGGGTACATCGGACAGAGATGGCACAATGTTCTGACTTAAGAACAGATTCAAGTTGAGAACGAACGTGCAGTCCCTATCTCGTTCGTTAACTGGGGACTACCTGTACCGTGTTTTATCTCATGATTTAGAATCTGTTTTTAAACTGTGCTTTTTGTTTTGGCAGCTATGGCTTAAAGGACAACTGAAGTGAAAGGGATATATAGGCTGTCATATGTATTTCCCTTTAAACAATACCAGTTGCCTGGCAGTCCTGCTGATCTTTCATGCATTAGTAGTGCCCGAATCGCACACCTGAAACAAGCATGAGGCAAATGCAGTCAAACGCCCGTCCATTATCTGATCTGCACGCGCTTGTTCAGGGTCTATAGCTAAAAGTAATAGAGGCAGAGGATCCGCAGGACTGCCAGGCAATGTGCATTGTTAAAAAGGGAACACATGGCAGCTTCTATATCCCTTTCAGGTCAGTTTACCTTTAATGTGTTGTTGCATGTTATTGCTTATATATATATATATATATATATATATATATATATATATATATATATATATGTATATATATATGTATATATATATATATGTATATATATATATATATATATATATATATATATATATATATATATATATATATATATATATATATATATATATATATATATATATATATATATATATATATACATATACATATATATATCTCAAATGCACATAATTGCATTGTATCTGAGTTTTTATCACAAGTTGAAGATGTGGGAGAGACTGTTGCCCGATACTTCCTTTTGTCAGTCACTGCTATTGGTGACGTACCCCTGCCTGAAGCCATTCCGTGGTGATTTTGTGTGGCTTCCTTTATCACTGCAGTTAGCCCCTGCATTTCGCTGTATTGCCAGTTCATAGACGGCCCAATTAATGTACAAAGATTTGTATTTATTGAAGGTTTAAAATTCTGCCTCAGTGTTGCAGATTAAAACACTTTAAACACTACTGATCAGATGTATGAAATGCTGAGATTTTACATTTATAAACTTCAGCACCAAAGGTAATACTACAAACATTTTTGCTTTAAAGTGGACCTGAACTCTTGCACAGGACAGAAGCAAAACAGAGGGAAATGCACCCTTTATGTATTAAGAGAGTTTAGCCCGTCTACAACGTAGACTGTAACAAAATGTTTTTATTTACAGGTTATTATGCTGTTGCTTATCTTTTGAAACAGTGTGGAAGTTCTAAGTTCAGGTCCACTTTGAGTTTGCATTGTTCAGTTTTGAGTTTAGTTGACTTTCAAGGATGGATTATCACTTATGTCAGCAAGCCCAATTACTCTTTACTATGCTAAGTATACCTTCACCGGAGGGTCCTATGTTTCAGATGCTGCAGTATAGTTAAATGGTTGATTTGTTTAACCAGATCAGGAATATAATGATAGTGTTGATATTTTGGACAGTGGCAGAGCAAACAATATAGTTTCCCTTCATTTCTAATCCACTTTAGTGATCATTCCCATCCCCACCGCATATATTATGCGGCACAGCATGGTACTGACACTTAACCCTTCAGCAGTTAATTTATTTAGATGCTTGGAAATGTTCCAATTTATTTAGGCACATTTTTTTATTTCTTATTTGTTACATTTCCTGGCTTCTAATTAGTACTGCTGTAATGTGTATTTATGGCCACTTGTCAATAGGGGACAGCGTAGGACAATAACAGAGGACTTCTGCTTTCAGTTTCTGTATTTTCTGTTATCAGGGAGAGATCAAAGCCTTCCAAGAATTTACAGCACAAGTTCTGCGGACTGAGGTCAAAAGTAGTGCACTTATCTCAAATGAGAAAATTCTATTGAAGCTGCTAATGGGTTAAACGGCAACAGGGTCCCTTGTGGCAGACGTTTTCCTATAGGATTTGCGCAAACGACCGTTCGTTTGGACGTCAAATCGGGCGTGTGTACAGTCTGTCGTTCAGCTGATAAGACCGAACTTGAGCCGATCCACTTGGCTGATCGCTCAAGCCCGGTCTTATTAGCCGGAAGACAGACTGTACACAAGCCCGATTTGACGTCCAAACGATGGGTCATTTGCCCAAATCCGATGTGTGTATGTACCTCAAGTCACACTATGCCTGACAAAGGCCAATATCGGACAACTTAGAATTGGAAAGGGATAACACGTGATGTAGCTACCTTCTGTGTAGTCATGGCAAACTTTATGCAGTGTCAAATCGGTGTATAGCACTGCATGTTTGTTGTAACCTCCCAGAGCCCCTCCCCAGTATTTCAATTGTTGATTTTTGTGTATGTTTCCCACAGGCTCCTACAAAACTACCGTTGCCACCGAAAGCTGGAGCTCAGGAGAACATCGGTCAGGCCATCAAAAGTGCTGCTCTACTGACCCCAAAGGTGGAAGAGTCCAGCGACGAGCCATTGGAGGAGGGTGGCAGCAGCACACCATCCTGGGAGAGCGACCATAATTACATATCAGTAAAGCCAGAAAAGACTACTGCCATTTCCTCCACACTGTTTTACAAATGTATGTATCACTTAGGAGTATTACCCCTAGTGCACACACCTACCTATCGGCTGCATTACACCAGCACGTTACTCTTTAATCCCTATTAGCATAGGGTCTTGTAACCAGTACAAGTAAGGTGTACTAAGATAGTACCAAAATAGGTGTTCTAAGCCCACTCCGGATGTGGAGGTAAGTATGTAGCTGGGGCACTTAAACGTCTTCCGAGATCCAGACGTAGCAGCACACGACGTTCTGCTATTGGTTGTGGAAACTGCAAAGCATCTGAGAGTCCCTGATCACAGAAGCCCGGTATGTGGTACGACCCTCCTCCATACGCTGACCAGTTAGGACCAGGCTTTCCTATGTATCCCGCAAGGTTTGTGTAGGTGAATTCATTTGCCGGTCAATGTCATATTACAACTTTTTGTAATGATATTCTAGTATTGTTGTAACTTTAAACTGAACTTGAAGTGTTTCTGATAAGCAGTCCTGCCACATTTAAAAAGGGTTGTGTTGAGCCCCAGCTGGTCCCAGGATTCGGCTGCAATACTGCTGCCCCACCACATGGAGACGCCATTTCTTCTGCCTCTTTAATGTACGATCAGTGGTGCGGGAACCAGGTGGGGCTCACAAAACCCTTGTCTTTAAAATGCTAACAAGGTGGAAGTGCTGCCTATTGTGCAGGTAGTGATATAAGCAACACCTCATGTTCAGTTTAACATCTAACCTCCTTAGTAAGGTCATCTTGGTCTTTAAGTGGCCATGTGTACTGTGGTCCTCCCAAGTTGCATGTTATGTCTGCAATTTTTGTATGAACCAGCATTGTTATGGCCTGCGGACAGCATAGCCATGAAAACTCGAGAGAAGCGGAGCTGTGAAGCCTTATTCTGGGGCATTGGTAAGGCACACATCAGAAGCCATCAGTTACTGTGCAATGTAAGCCCAGAATTCCAAATGCCGTGATATGAGTACTGGCACTGGGGAACACAGGCTGTGAACCTGTAATTTAAAGTGTACCAGAGACTAGATTACCTAAACGTTTTATACATGCCTGGGGCTTCCTCCAGCCACATGCGCACAATCGTTCCCTCGCCGTGCTCAGCCTTCTGTATCACCGGTACCAGGTCCCGTTACTTCAGCCAGTCTGCGCAAGAGACTAAAGTTACAGGACCCGGTACCGAAGCTGCAGGCAGCGAAGGACGGCGGCATGGGAGCGATCCGTGCGCATGGAGCTGGAGGAAGCCCCAGGTATGTATAAAACGTTTAGGTAATCTCGTCTCTGGTTTTCTTTAAGAAAAAACTTATACACTTACATCAGTAGGGTAAAGCCTCTTGATGGCTTTCCTGATCCTCCACGGCCCCTCTAATGCCAGGCCGGGACCCTTCTTATCTTCGCAGCCATGCTTCCCTCCTTGTACGTGTGGCTGCATTGCATAGGTGCCAGTTGGTTTGTGCCTGTGCAGTAGCACGGAGCCACTGGTGTACAGGGGAAGAAGCCTTGCATGAGCGGCTCCGAACTACTGCACAGGCCATACTTTGCTCCTGCACATTGTGACTACGCTTGTACAAAGAGCGGAGTGCGGTCACAAGCAATCTTTGACTTTGCGGATTAAGATTAAGAGGGTCCCAGTGCTGGAGGGGGCATGAGGCTCCCCTTACTGAGGTAAGTAACTTATAAGTTGCAGGTACTCTTTAAATTGTTTTTCTTCAAATTTTAAAGTGCTCCAGAAGAGACGCTAAGGCTTTGTATAGATAAAGGTTGGTTCATTGAACGTTAATTTGGACAACCTTGCTGAAACTGCACCGCCAACCCTGCGGGGGGTGCTAGTGGTCTGTCAGGTCAGTCACTGTCATTACTCTCACATCCACCCGCTGTCTGTAGCATACGCCCGGCTTTCAACGTCCTCAGGCCCTAACAGTTTGTGTTCAATACCGAATCACTATAATCTATTCTGTGCTCTGTCATATCTAAAAGCGAGTACTAGAAATGTGGCTGTTATTCTTCTACTTTATCCTTGTTACCCGTTATCCTTGCTGTATTTGGCTGGCTTACACACATTTAGTCTTTTAAAGTGGACCTGAACTCTTGCACAGAACACAAGGAAAAAAAGCGAGAAATGCACCGTGTGTGTATTTAAGAGAGTTTATCTTGTAATTACTTACAGATGAGGAGGAATTAGACAAGTGTAATTTGATCTCTCAGCTGTGTCAGTTCAGGAATTCTGCAGTCTATAATCTCGGCGGACACAGAGGATGTTAACCCTTTCTCTGCTTCCGTGAAAGCAGGAAGTAGACACACTGCACATTTATTGCAGGAGTTCTGTAAGCTGTAACAAAGAATTTTTTTCTTTAAAGGTTATTTTTTTGCTTATTTTAAATCCTAGAGGAAGTTCTGTGTTCAGGTGTGCTTTAAGACCAATACCAATGAGTTTACATTTTCACCACTAGATGGCAGAGTAGGTTGCAGGCTTTGTAATTTACTTGGTTTGTTTATGATTCGAAATGTGTGTTCTCCATGCAACCTAACCTGACTTGAATGAAGATCTTTCCTTGTAACCGTTCCGGACGACTTCTCAGGTAAGTGATGATGGACTTTTTTTTTTTTTTTTTGAAGTTGATTTTGCCAAATGGAGAATTAAAGGAAAAATCCCACTCACTCTCATGTGACATTCTGTTTGTATGCACACTGTTCTGTACTAGTACTCTTGTGATATCCGTTTTATCCTGTGACCGACACAATGCTGCCTCATGGTTACCAGTGAGGAGGTATAACGTAGGCAGTGTTCATTTAGACGTTTTGTCCAATTAGAAGATCCTCTGTGTATTGTGTCCATTAGAATAGTGAATTCACGGCATCCACCATGCTAAAGTTCTTAGCCAGAAGCCTATGAAAGCTGCGAGGCATGTTGTGTGAAGGTGACTATATACTCCAGTGTGTGGCCGGACTTAATTCAGCTTATATAATGCACTTCTGACCTGCAGTGTAAAAATCTTGATGTAAAAAAATCTTTGTAGTCAAGCAGCACATCTTAAAGCTGAAGGCTGGCAAGTGCAAGACCCCATTTAATGCAGCGGAATAGCAACGTTTGTAACCCCACGTATGTCGGCGCTTGACACGTAGTACAGCCATCCTGCGGCAGATTACCAGCGTCGTGTCACTTCGTAGCAAGGCCTTGACCACACCCATGAGGGACTCTGTGTGGAGCCTCCTCTCCACTGCTCATGCTGAGCATTGCATCATAGCAGCTGGCCGGTGGTGAATTCACAGCCTTAAAGTGAATCCAAGATGGGCAAAGACAATGCTACCTGATCCGGGGGGCTAGCCTTATCGGGTAGCCTCAATTACAGCCGCTCCTGTGGCCAAGTATACTGTAGTTTCGATTTCCTTGCAAGCTCTGCTCTGGGTGTCTCATTGTAGAGTGCAAGGAGGCAGGGGAGAGGCAGAGCTGGCCAATGAGAACTGGGGAAGGGGCATTAGGAAGGCCCCTAGTGGGCATTTTGCAGGAGTTCCTCTCATGCAAGGGACACTAATTCACCCCGAGATTGCCAACAAGCTGCGTGTTGGCATTTTCAGGGATGAATGTGCGTGCCAGGAAAGCGGTGCATAGGGGACAAAGAGGCATGTCACAGAGCAGGGTACATGTCTCTGTGTCCCATCTGCCCTCCCTGCGCCACCTCGGATACACTTTAAGCCTCCAGTCTTGACCCCCTCCCAAAAAAAAATTAAGTGTTGCGTGCTAATTAGGAAGCAGTGTTTGAAATATTGAAATACTACTAAACTGTTCCTGATGTTGGTGATCCATAAAGTACATTGCCGAACGTCTATCTAGCGCAAGCGATACACGCCACAGACTGCTTAACCACTGCTTTGTTTTCCCCCAACAGACTGTAGATATCAGCTTGCATGTTGACAGTGTGGTCCCCCCTAACACACCCCCCCACACACACACACGCCCAAACCTACCAGTGTCCCATCTCCCTTGCAGCTCTGTACTTGCTGGTAGAGGTCCAGGCTTCACTGTTATGTAACCCCAGTGGAGCCTAGACCTTTAGCAGCGAGTACAGAGCTACAAGGGAGATGGCAAGATGGCTGCTCAGGACAAGAGGAGGTTGCAGACAGTGAAGCTTGGACGTCTAGGGTCGAGTACAGAGCTGCAAGGATGGGAACATGGCTGCTAGGAATAAGGACAGGTAACTATAGATACAGGCATGCTTCCAATGCAAGCAATGCATATGAGGTCCTGCACACTATATAGTATTTTATTACTGGAGGGTAAATTTGATTTCATCTTCCCCCATCACAAGCGGAGCTGAGGTTGGCATGTTTAATGGACTACACCAATATCCCGTCACATCTGACACTTAATAGGTGACATTTGCTCCCTGGTTGTCCACCAGTCATTACCCATAACTTCTATTACTATCTTATTATTCTTAAATTGCGATGGTGGATATTAGGCTCTCCCCACCTCCATGTGGGAGTCCAGGTGCGCATTGATGTTTATCGGGTCCCAGTTTGCAATGGGCGGAACCTGCTGTAGTGCTGCAACACTGCATTTTCAACATGAGAAATTTTAAGACACTTAAAAGGCTTCTCAAACTAAAGTGCTGCCGTCCGGACAAAAAGTTTGTTTGTGCCGTTCAGTTCCATCCCAGCCAGGAAAAGCGAAGGAACCAGAAGGTCCTTCTTCGGTCCTCTAGAGCAGTGTTTCTCAACATTTTATCGGTGTGTACCCCTTTTAAAACCCTGTGCTCACCAAGTACCCCTTAGCATAGTAAACATTATCACAAGTACCCCTTACAAATATATATTTAAATTGTAGTACAGAATTGATTCTACACATTTTCCAAGCATTTACTATTGCTTTTAATTAGGTAAACTACAAATTTGGTGTTGTTTAAATAAGATTTATCATTATCTAAAACTCGAAATTTGTTATATTTGGTTAAGTAAATCAAGCCCAAGTACCCCCTGGAACAATCAGAAGTACCCCCTGGGGTACGCGTACCACACGTTGAGAACCTAGGCTCTAGAGTGACCACTTTCCGTGCACTTCCTGACCTGAGCATACCAGAAGACACAAAGGTAAAGGTTTGTTACTCTTCAGATTTTACTGTACGCCCTGATGGTAAAGGCCGTTTCGGTGAAACAATTCACGTGTAGATAGGTATTCTTAGAATCCCCTGAAGTACTATTAGATGACACGATACAATGACCTACTGACATCGACCGGCTATGAAAAAAGCTAGAAGACCCACATGATCCGGTGTGTAGAGCTGCCATAAAGGGAACCGAGCATCTTATTTAATTTCCAAGGCAGCTCAATAGCAAATTTAAAAATGTGGCTCATTTATATAAAAAAAAAAAACTTTACTTACCTCGTCTTTTTTATTTAAGGGTTAATTACAGGCAGTATTCTACTTTCTCCATCTGTAGCAGAAAATGGAAGGCATTGATTAGGGGGGGGGGGGGATGTTGCAGGGGGAGTTAACTTCTCAGACCTGGCAGCCCTTTCAGCTATTTGCAACCAAGAGCTGTTAAGATCTCTGGCATCTGGCATGTAATCCAGCATCGGTATAGATGAAATCTGAGTGGGCCATTTACTAGATCTGTAATCCAGAGCAGCATAGAGCCTGCTTCATCTGGCATTGAATTCAGTTGTGTTGTAGACAGATATACTTAGGGGCATACCTACATATCAGTCCCCCCCCCCCCCCCCCCCCGCAAAACTTTGAAGGGGGTCCCCTTAATGGTCACATTCCATCCCTCACAGCATAAGTGCATATCTAGCAAGGGTAATACATTGAGTGTGACCATCAGAATTGGCACACTCCTAACGTGTAGCTACAAAAACACCTGGTTATGTTAGTATTTGGGGCCTCCAAACACACCTCTGGGCCATCTGCAGTTGCAGGAGCTGCTGGTCCTACCTCCCCCTCCCCCCCCCTTTCACCGTTACACCTTTGGCCATACCCATTCTAGACAGGTCTGGTTTGACTGATGACCCAGAGCATCACAGAATCTGACATTATCCAGCAGTGTTGTATGGGCCATACTACAAGGCAGCAAAGATACTGTGTCACCTGGCATATAATTCAGCTGTCAAGCACAGATAATGATCTGGATATACCATACCATTCTCCTATGCTAGGTTGATGGCATAGAATCCACATCATGTGGCATATAATCCAGTATTGTTTCATATATAGCGGTCAGTGTTTGAATAGGCCATACCACAAGGTAGCATAGATAGCATATCAGATGGAATGTAATCCAACACAGGCAGATATGAGGATCTGAACAACCTTAGTCCATGCCTTCATTACATCCCGACTGGACTACTGCAATGCTCTCTACACTGGCCTTCCAAAAAAGGACTTGTACTGCCTAGAGCTGATACAGAATACTGCTGCCAGACTTAACCAACCCCGTCACTGCCACATAATGCCAATCCTGCACTCCCTTTACTGGCTACCTATAAAATGGAGGATTCTATTCAAGATTGGCCTACTGACATTTAAATCACTAAATAATCTTGTCCCTGGATACATAAAAGAAATGTTACAGCTGCGTTGTAATCTCAGATCCACAGGTTCTAATAATCTAGTCATACCCAGAGTTCACTTGGAAACTTTTGGTCCCAGAGCCTTCTGTCATGCTGCTCCTACATTTTGGAACCCCTTACCTCAGCAGATCAGCTCCATCCCTGGACATGTTTAAATCCAGACTGAAAACCCACCTGTTCAGTTTGACATTTGCAGAAATATAACTTTTGTTGTGTAAATACTTCATCCTACTACCAACGACTGAATCTGAGAGAGCCTAAGAGTTTTGAGTCCTATAGGAGAAAAGCACTATAGAAATGTTATTGTATTGAATAGACCATACCACTTATATGCTAGACTGTTGACAGCATAGAATCCACATCAATTGACATACAGTATAATCAAACATTGTTGCATACAAATGTGAGGATCGGTACAGGGCCATAAACCCTCCTGTTCTAGATCAATGTCCCATACAGCAAAGTACCCACTTAATCTTGTAAATAATCCAGCTCAACTATAGACGAATGAGAAATTCTGTATACCATGCTGCTATCTGTGTGATTAATGTAAACAGAAAAAACTACATGGACCATACCACTCATCTGTGCTAGACTTTAAAGAGAACCCGAGGTGTGTGTTGAGAATGTTCTCTGCATACAGAGGCTGGATCTGCCTATACAGCCCAGCCTCTGTTGATATCTTAAACCCCACTAAGGTCCCCCTGCACTCTGCGATCCCTCATAAATCACAGCTGTGCTGTGAGGCTGTGTTTACATCTGTAGTGTCAGTCTCAGCTGCTCCCCCGCCTCCTGCATAGCTCCGGTCCCTGCCCCCGTCCCTTCCCTCCAATCAGCAGGGAGGGAAGGGATGCAGGCGGGGACTGGAGTTCTGCAGGAGGCGGGGAGAGCAGCAGACTGAAACTATAGTGATAAACACAGCCAGCTCTGACAAGCTGTTTGTCAGCAGCTTGGCTGTGATTTATGAGGGATTGCAGAGTGCAGGGGGACCTTAGGGGGGTTTGGCATAGCAACAGAGGCTGGGCTGTATAGGCAGATCCAGCCTCTGTATGCAGATAATATTCTTCAAACCCACCTCGGGTTCTCTTTAAGGAACAACGGCAATATTTTAAAACATCTGACATATAATCTTGTATTGCTATATACAGCATACAGGTGAGGCACCCCAACCCTCATAAAGTCACCCCACTTCTCACATGATGACTTTTACAGATTAAAATGTGGCTGCCATGATTTGCCACCCAGGGTAAGAGGTTGTCCCCATCTCTTTCCCCTCGGCCTAGCCCTAAGCTGCTCCCTTGGTGGATATGCCTGTGAGGTGAGGATCTGGATGATGAATGGGCTGTACCTCTCTCCTATACTTATTATCCAGATCTGTATAGAAGGCATATAGGAACTGTTAGACAGCTGAGGATCTCAATTGTCCATGCCGCTCTGCTAGTCTGATGCCCTGGACAGCACAGAAACCACATAGTCTGGAATGTAATAACGGTTAGTGGTGGTAGAGGACAAGGGAGGGTCATAAAACTCTTATTACCAAAACCCGCATAGAAACCACATAATCTTTGTCGGTTGATACAGAACACACATCTGGCATGCAATTCAGATGTCTGTCATACAGAGGTAAGGATCGGAATTTGCCAGAATACTCTTATTAGTCTGATGACTCAGACAGCATAGAAGGCACGGCATCTGGCATGTAATCCAGCACTGTTCTGGACAGAGGAAAGGTTTTGGGTTAGAAATACTGCTTTCCTGCCAAAGACTAATAACCTAGAGCAGCATAGAAGGCATATAGCCCCACAATTTGTTAAACAAAATAGGTTCAGAATAATGTAAACAAGATATTGCCTCTACACTGCTGGATTTTGTTTGGATGGAAGTACTACTGGCAGATGTAACTGTTTTGGTGATCACTTATCCTGTTTCAAGGCAGCTTCTACACTGAAATTGCCTTCCCACTGCAAAGGCCAGCATTACAGGAGCTTATACACAGTGAGTTACACTGAGAGCCCCTATTACCAAAGGAACTTGGTCTAGTGTCTCCACCTTGGTCTTTGCACACTGGGGTCAAACCTACCATCATGTCTTAAATTGGGAGAAGTAACATTAGATCACCACACTACTAAGTGGGTGGCTGGTAGTAACTTCAGATGGTGTTCTTGGAGTAAAAGCTGAAATTCCAGGCACAAACACTTCACCATAAAGTTTGGTTGCTCATGTTCTATTTTATGATGATGTTGGACCTTGACCCCCAACCTAATATGCCTACAAAAGAGGTCTCTCTACACCTGACTAGCCAGCCTTTGGAGAAGAATTAAACCCTTTCTCTAGGCACAAAAACTACCCTTGGAGAAATTTGAAGTGCACAAACGTGTGTAACGGGGCCTCTATCATTTGAACATCTTTTTCTAACCTGGTCCGGACTTGGCAGGTTCTGTGAGTGTGGTCGCTGCTCATCACATGATAAAGGAGGATGTGACACAGACTGAACCCTCTGAGGACATTGCCTGCAGCTTCGCTGCAGGAGAATGGTTGGTAAAAATGCTCCTGATCAGGTACTTTTAAGGTGATAGCACAAGATATTTATGTATCTTCTACAGCAATAAAAGTAGGGCTGCCATTGAGCACCTACATGGGGCTAGGAATGCATGGTGGTGTCATTTAAACTTGAATTCCAATAACCCTTCTTTATCCTTTCTCAAAATATTAAACGTACCACCACCCTATACAATAGAGTGTATTCAGCCAGTGAAGGAGAGGGAATTGGTGACATCACACCTATCTGACCTTCACAAGTCTACAAGGATAAGCTCCCAAGACCTTAAGGCACCTAACAGTCCTTCAAGAAGGAGCAGTCTTTTGGATAAAAGAAACGACCCTGATTAGTTATTCCAGCACATTTCATACTTGGTTATGCAGAACTAGGCGGTGCGATAGCACTTGTTATAATGCTGTAAACATTGATATGTGTAAGATTACTGCCCAGTTATGTATTTGGACTCTGGGGGAGTGTACACACACTTTAAGTACAGTGATCTTTTGTTCAAACGCTGCTCCAGACAACCACCATCCAATCTAAGTACCTTAGAAGAAGAAAGCTACACATAGCATGGTGTTGCTAGCCAATCTCCCTGCTACCACACCTGTGGAACTGCCCTTACTCGACTGGGGCGCTGGTCAGATCACAACAAAACCATGAATGGGCTCTCCCTTCCTTTCCAAAGGCTTTAAAGCTCCTGGCTTTAAAAGGCATCCAACCTAAAACTGCTGTCAATACTACTCTGTGTAGCTTTTTCTTTAGATTGGATGGTGGTGGTCTGGAGCAGCGCTGAAGGCATCACACATCAGAGAGACTTTTATCCTATAACTACTGATTACAATATATTAGCCACTCCGTGATCCTTTGGGACTGGTTAGAGCGCGTTAACAACTTAACCATTTACACCTGCAGTGGCTCATTTTGATACTATGGAGGGGGAGGATGAAGGGGTAAGGAGAACAATGCGTCAGTCCAGATGTTTCAGATCTCTAGGCAACGCATTGGACCACTGAACACTCACGACATTTGCATCAGAAGCAGTCCTCTTAGCTGAAAACCATCTAGTGTAGTAGTATTTATATAGCGCCAACATCTGCAGCACTGTACAAAGTATGTTGCCACTTAACTGTCCATCAGAATCACTCACTGCCCAATCCCTACCTCAGTCCTATCTATGTATGTATGTGTAGTGCATATTTCATAGTCTAGGGACAGTTTTGTGGGAAGCCAATTAACTTATCTGTATGTTTTTGGGATGTGGGAGGAAACTAGTGCCCAGAGGAAACCCACATAGACACGGTGAGAACATGAAAACCCTGTGCAGATAGTGCCCTGGTTGGAATACTAACCGGGGACCCAGAGCTGCAAGGCGAGAGCACTAACCACTCCACCACCATACTGCCCTGTGACGATAAATAGTTATGCAAATATCACGCCATGTGTGAGCAAATGACCAGTCAATAAGTAACAGAAGCTGATGGAACTTGCTGAGAACATCGGGCATAGTACGTTTGTATATATTGATTTGACAGTACAATCCAAATGCCCAAAAATCTGCTGGGGAATCTACTTGTGTATATACGGTTTTAACGTCCCGCTATCAGCTTGTAGCTACAATCCCGTCTCCTATAAAGGTTGGATACAGTGTAAAATGTAATTTAAAATCTATAGTAAACTGAAAGTAATACAGATTGCATAGCAAATAGCAAGTGTTTTAAAATTAAAAATATATGCTGATTTTAATGTTGGCAACACATTCCCCAAAAGTGGCAACAAACACGGAAAAAGGTCTGTAAGTCTTTAAAAGAAAACCAAACTCATGGAATATCTCACTATCGGGCTGTCAACAGGCCTTTATTATGCTTGCTACACATCCAGAGAGACATCATTTCTCGGGCGTAAAGATGCGCCACACTTAAATATTTCACTGGTGAAAGAAGACAATTGTTCTTCAGACAATTGCAATGAATTTGGGTATTCATCTGAAGTACACATCACTAAAGAACCAAAAAGTTTGGAGAGGTATCCGTGAACAAGGCACAGGGCTAAAGGTCCTCTATTGGATGGTCATGGTCTTAGGGCCTACAGGATGCGCTATAGTAAAGCCGATACTGTAGTAGGCTGAGGAACACTTGGGAAAACACCGTTCATCACGTAATCCAGAAATGCAAGCTAAAACTGCTATAGAAAGAAGAAAGCATTTGTAAACATGGCCAGTACCCCAGCCACCTTGTCTGTACCCAAGCTTTTTTGAGGAGCAAAGAGAAACCCCTAATCTGACAAACTAACATTTTCTAAGTCCTTATGGGAATCATGGATACTGCATTCTTTGGGCTGAAGAAAAGGACCATCTGATTTTGCACACATACTATCTTGAGCTATATGCTGATATCCTGTATGGGTGCATTACTGCACATGGCATGGATAGCAAGCACATCTTCAAAGACCCCAATAATGGCAAATGATATACAGAGGCCTGGAGCAACATCTGCAACCATCTAAGCTAGCTCTTGGGGAAAAGTTTATACAATCCAGACCTGTCACCCACTGAAGACATTTTGGTGTTTTATTAAACAGGTGGAGACCCCAAACTGTTGAGCTGAAATCCTGTATTTGGCAAGAATGGGACACAGCCCTTTAAAACTTCAGGATCTTCATTCTAAAGCTTTTACCGAGTGCTATTTTTTAACCCAGGCAAACCTCTGGGTTAAAAAAAAAGTACTTGCTTAAGAAGAGAGAAGCCTCTGGATGCTATAGAGGCGCGGCCCAGCGAGTCGAGCACAAACTGCTTTGGAAATTTGGGCGCACCAGGTGCCACCATAGACCGTAGTGGGGATTACAGCTATAGCGCCAGGCAATTATTTGGAGAGGGAGAGACTTATTTCAAGAGACTGAGCCCAAATTATGATAAAACAGTGAATTAAGTCTTAACCCACGGCAGCCTGGAGGGGGAATAATTAACGCCACTGGGACTTTTTCAGGAGCAGGGTGAGCTGTTTTCAGCTTCACAATGTGCCCAAATTTCTAGGTACCTTAACCCTTTAGCAGCCAAATAAAGCAGCCCCACCCCCCGCAAAGTAAAGTTAAGCACACGTAAAAAAAAATGTATTTGAAACAAAACCTAAATCACAGTTTACAGTGCCTGACCTCAAAAGGTACCGATAAATAACGATTTTTGGTCATGTTTACCAATCCAACTTGTTAGATATTTTGGGTTGATAATCGGGCTTGATAGTAAACAGAAGTCGTTAGATGCTGAACGATCTTTCTACGAACTGCGCCTGCACAAGACCAGGATTTACATAACGAGGCATTCATAAAAAGCGGTGGTTGTTTTCGGGTCAAATTATCTTTTCTTTTTAGGGCCTTTGAATGGTAATGTTTTTCTCAAATTGTTAAGCTATGATGAACGAGTTCTGCAGGTGGCCTTTCTTTGTTTCTTCTACTTTTGGAACAGTTGCTAGAACTAACACTTCCATTACTTCCTGTAATGTGCCTGTACGACCGCATCACTTCCGGCTGTCTAGAACAAGCGTGTTGGTAGATGTGATTGAGTATTGTTTGCGGGTAGATGCCGTTTAGGAAGCTTACTTGGTAGAAGTCAGTCATAAGTTGATGATCATTCATTACAAATGATTTGTCAAGCTCGTGTGTACTTAGCTTAAGGCCTGAATATGCTGCATGATGCCTTTTAGTGTATTTACTAGTGACTTAGCCTCTTTAAAAACGGGCTAGGTCTGTCACTAATGCCACCACGCGCACCTGCTGCGCTCCCATCGCACGCACGCCCCTTGTGGCCCCGTCCTCCTCCGGCTCTCCGCAGTGTCTCTGCATCTGTCTCTGCACATGCACAGTGCAAAAAAGCACTGTCACAGGGACGGACGCAGGGACATTAGGGTTTTATTAGGTAGGATACGCCCCCACTAAATACAATGGAATGCATGTTAATTTCTTCATGGCAGTCTTTGGAACTAAACTATTTGGACCCTTATATGTGCAGTGTGAGAACTTAATGCATTAAGGCTTTGTTCACATCTAAAATCGCAGATGGCCGCCTTTTGCGATTTTTGTAAGGGTTTTTATTTTCCCCTTACCAGCGCGCTACGATTTTGTGTACATCGCTTTTCAAAGCTCCTTTGCAGAGCAATTCTATTTTTTCACTCTTTGACCCAGAAAATAATAAATACAGTGTATAAATACAGTGTATTTAGTCTTAAAAGCGCAAACGCAAGTCATTTTGTGAGCATTTTGCGCTTTTCCTATACCTTCCATTGTAGCAAAAACGCCCTAAAAATGGTACATGCAATGCTTTGCTTAGCGGAAAGTAGACGAAACGCGCTGATATGAACTATCCCATAAGTATTCATTGCACAAGCGATTTTAGGGTGTTTTTTTTTAAATTGCTGGTGCTCAAAAAAACAAAACAACGCAAAACGCCCTCGGTGTGAACGGGCCCTAACTGAGGCAATGTGTGTCTTTGAAATGAATTGTGAAGTATAACTTCCATTTTATACTTTATAGCATAAAGACATCCAAGTCTGAAACTGTTTGCTTTTAGCAGGAATAGCTGCAATTAAGGCGCCAGGGTATTTGGGGGCAGGGTGAGACTGAAAACAGTCTCACCCTGCCCCTGCACAAGTCCCAGCGGCGTTAAAGAGACTCCGTAACAAAAATTGCATCCTGTTTTTTATCATCCTACAAGATTCAAAAGCTATTCTAATGTGTTCTGGCTTACTGCAGCACTTTGTACTATCACAGTCTCTGTAATAAATCAATGTATCTTTCCCCTGTCAGACTTGTCGGCCTGTGTCTGGAAGGCTGCCAAGTTCTTCAGTGTTGTGGTTCTGCTATGAACTCCCCCTTCCAGGCCCCTCTTTGCACACTGCCTGTGTATTATTTAGATTAGGGCAGCTTCTCTCATCTTTTACAAGCTGGATAAATCGTCCTTTGAGCTGGCTGGGCTTTCACATACTGAAGAATTAGACACAGGCAAAGCTATTTGCAGGAAGAAACGAGCAGCCTGAAACTTCAGTGCATGAGAACTGCAGGGGGAAAGAAACACACAAATGATCTCTTGAGATTCAAAAGGAAGGGTGTATACAGCCTGCTTGTGTATGGATGTATTTTCTATGTGTGGACATACTGTACATCAACCTACTTCCTGTTTTGGTGGCCATTTTGTTTGTTTATAAACAAACTTTTTAAAACTGTTTTTAACCACTTTTAATGCGGCGAGGAGCGGCGAAATTGTGACAGAGGGTAATAGATGTCCCCTAACGCACTGGTATGTTTACTTTTGTGCGATTTTAACAATACAGATTCTCTTTAATTACTATTCCCCCTCCAGGTCGCCATGCACTCATAATACGTAATTCATCTTCCAGCTTTTGCTGGCAACCGAATAGCAATGTTTTTATACTAATTTGGGCTTTGTCTTTTGACAGCGCCCAAATCACTGTCTGAACACTGCTATAGGCTTAATACCTGTTACGGCCTATGGCAACATATGGTGCACCCAAATGTCCAGAGCCCCTTTTGCCTGTCTCAGAATAGCTTTGTTCCTTTGATAGCGTAAGTATATTTTATATTGATGTTTTGTGAAAATTATGGATATCGTTCATTAAAGTATATCAGTAAAGGTCTAGGAGAGTGCAAAGAGAGGGCCGCTGCAACCACCCAAATGTCTCCACAATGCAGGAGCGGAGGATGCAGACGCTCATCGACGATATGTATCAAGGAATCTCTGCTTTACTGCATACGTTGATAAAACGCCGACATTTATTGGACAGACATGGACAGCAGAATCTGCAAGCTTACGCATGTCGGAGCATAACGTGGCTCTGTAGTCATAGCTTAAACACCACATGGTCAAAGGGAAGATTTTATAGGCAGGTTTCTATAGGAAACGCTATCTGGTATGAATGCAGCAGGTTGGGACTTTGCGTTCTATTTACTGCAACGCAGCGAATGAATCCATTTGAGAACTCAAGTGGAAGCAGACCCCATTTTTTAAAGGATACCTTAACTGACGTGACATGAGATAGACGTGTATGTACAGTGCCTAGCACACAAATAACCTGCCTGAAAGAGTTAAATATCAGGTATGCAATTGGCTGACTCAGTCCTGACTCAGACAGGAAGTGACTACAGTGTGACCCTCACTGATAAGAAATTCCCCCCCCCCCTTTTTTTTTTTTACCTCTTTCTTGCTCTCAGAAACCATTTTCTGCTAGGAAAGTGTTTTATAGTTGGAATTTCTTATCAGTGAGGGTCACACTGTAGTCACTTCCTGTCTGAGTCAGAACTGAATCAGCCACTTGCATACCTGATATTTAACTCTTTCAGGCAGAGAAAGAAAAAAAAACACCACAGTTATTTGTGCTAGGCACTGTACATACACATGCCTATCTCATCATGTCACATGTCACTTCGAGTATCCTTTAACATTAGAACCATTTTCATGTCCGCTGTGCTGCAGATCACTTACTGAGCGGGTATGTTTTTGGTGCTAGTGGGAACAGAGCCTAACAAGGCACCACACGAGCTCCTCCCACTCATGCAGATCTCTCTTCACCTTGCACTGTCTAGTTGTAGCCCAGTTACATTTTAGTACCCAGCAATTCTCAAACTGAAGCACTAGTGCAAGATTTTAACAAAGTAGTTATTGTAGTTTGCCCTCTGGGCCATATGTGCGTGGTTGCCTACAGTTGACCTTGTAAGGCTGCAGAGGTATAGTTAGATGATCTCTGAAATATAACGAGCAGCAGTTCCATAATACTTTCTGGAGTCACTACTATTTCCAATAGCGAGGCCTTAGACTGAAGATCCTGAGGCGGAACACTACAGATGAGAAGGGCCTATGTCCTCAGAGGATCAGTGCTAAAGAGTCTGGTGAATGAATCAAGATCTGGAAATAGAGGCGGCTGGCGGAACAGTCTGGAAGAAATGTGATCAGTTGGAGAAGCTGGAAATTGTGAGGGCTGTAGGTAGAGAAACCAAGACCTAATTGGCCTCAATTCTGGTAGCTATAGGAGGTAAATGTTTTTGTTGTTGGTGAAATACCTCATGTGGTATTTTCCTCCTCTTTTAGCCATTCTGAAAGATTTTTCTGCATTTCCGAACGAGCGGTATTTCTGCAGAATGCATGCAGTAAATAATAGTACTTTAGTCTTTAACCCAGGTAAATATTTATGTTTTTTTTTTTATTCTTGTAATGTTGTTGTTTTTTTTTATATTAAACATTTTATTTGGGTATTTTTGGGAGGGTGGGATGTAAACCATAGTTTTATAATGTAATTGTGTGTTGATTTTAATTTTTTTTACTTTTAGTTGTGGTTTTACTTTTTGGCCACAAGATGGCGGCCATGAGTTTGTTTACATGACGTCACTCTAAGCGTAACATACGCTTAGAGTGACGCATGGGGGAGGCAACAGCCAGAAAAAGCGCAGTTTCCGAGAGAAGCTGTCGCTTTTTCAGCGGGGGAGAGGAATCAGTGATCGGGCACCATAGCCCGATTCACTGATTGCCTGGCTAACGAACCGCGGGCCGGGAGCGCGCGGTAGCGCGCATGGTTCCTGGACGTAGTTTCTACGTCCAGGAACCAAAATAGGTTAATTGTCTTCCATAAGTTAGGATAGTCTTTGGAAGATGTTTATTTTTGAGGGGAGGGTACTGTGTATTTGATTATGTAGCAACCTTATAAAAGTATATTTATAGGCATCCCCTATAAAAACCTCACTCAAACAGCAATAGGAACTCCACTTAAAACTTCAAAATGCATACAAATTAACTTTACCTTCAGGTACAGGCAGGTTTTAAACTGATCGGTAAGGCCCCGTTAACACTTACGTTTTGGCATGCAAACGGACCGGATCCGGATCAGAACCGTACGGTTCCGATCCGGATCCGGTCCGTTTGCATCAGGCTGCCATCCAGATCCGTGTGGTAAAAATAACGAAATTACTATTAAAATTGTTGGTCAGCAGAAGGTGCACCTGTAGAATCAGGTTCCTCCGCTGTTTAGGCCTCACCTCCACCTCCGACATACTGCCAAACAGCTCCAGCACGTTAGTCACTGCTGCTCCACTCCAGGAATGCTGGGCCCATGTGTCCCCATCCGAAATAGCCGCTAAAATACACATAGGAAGTTGGGTAGACCGTCAGGTGTTTGTATCCAGTGTGTTCTGTGCTTTCCGTTCCCCATTGGTTTCTATTTCCGGATGGTGCAGTCAGGCTCCGGTCCGGGTGCGTGGGCCGGATGATCCGGACCCGAAAAATAGCACATGTTGGAAAAGTGTCCGGATCCGATCCGGCTCCGTTCTGTACGGAACGTACGCATGTGAACGTCTGCATTGACTTTGCATTGCTATGCGGAACGTACGTTCCGTTTGTACAGTATACGGTCCGGATCCGATCAGGCGAATCCGGACAGGGAAGAGGTAATTTGTTTGAAAACCCAACCAGAATTGAGGCCAATGAGTTTGCATACAGCACAGATTCATGACTGCTGGAGAACCCACAACTGTAGCTGGGGGCAGAGGGGCCCTTAACTTCCATTGCCCCTCCCTCTGATCCAATGACCGCCACCAAATCAGATCTGGCTACACTTGTGTTAGCTAAAGGGGAAGGGGCATGATTTGTAGTGATACCTCTGGTACAGTAGGTTGGTTAGTACTACAAAGAGCTGAACTGGACTCTCTAACACCTCAGACAATCTGATGCTCCTCAATGTCAGAGTACCAAGGATCAACTGAGTGTTACATGGAACACAGGGTTATAATAGACATCTGATTTATTTTGAAGGAAACCTGAAAGGAGAGGGATATGGAGGCTTGATCATTTAACAAAAGTATGGCAGCCTCCATTTGCATCTCGTTTCAGGTTACCTTTATGGGCACTTTACTGATGGATTGCTTATCGGTTGTCACGTAAAACCTTGATTATTCCGAGCAGCTGGTTAGGGGGAGGAGGAAGGACAGATGGGGCGCATCCTGGTGGTGGGGACAATAACAGCATTTGGAAGTTGGTGCTCCACTGGAAAAACTGTGAACTCTGATGTTGCCTGCTGAATAGATAAAATCTTGAATTGCTGCAATAGGACCTCAGTAATCAGTAAACTTCAGGATGGATGCTTTAATTCCTCATAAGTCACAAGTTTGAGCCATTACATAGCATGTCCGATCTGAGGATCGATTGATCTTATGACCGATTACCTTTGTTTCTATGGAAATCTCTCATAAAATCGATCAATCCTTATATCGGACATGCTGGAAATAATCAGGGATGTAAATCCGCCTTAAAATTGTATGGTGTGGATCCAGCATTAGTGTAATGTCTGCGAGCTAGGACTGTTGGAAGCCTATGCCGTCATGTGGTCTTCAGTCTGGAACTGAGAACTATTATTGCAACAAAGTTTCAACCTAGTCTTTTATGGCCTATGAATATGAACTGCAGCTAGAGGCAAGGCGCATGGAATGCTAAGCTACTTTGTTTTTGCCCCGGAGTGTGTTCCATTGTTTGTTTGCCCCGCAGTGCTCCATTTACCAGAACCTTTACGAAGCGTACCGTATGTACAAGATTCCTAGAGTAGATTTCATAGATGTATGTAGACTACATGTGACGGTGTAGTATAGAACCCATACTCATAGCTTGGTGTACCCTGCAAGTGTATGTGGCACTGGCTCACAGATCTCTCTCTCTCTCTCTCTCTCTCTCTCTCTCTCTCTCTCTCTCTCTATCTATCTATCTATCTATCTATCTATCTATATATATATATATACTGGTTACTAAGTTTCATCATCATTTGATGGTTAGAACAAAAAATTGAACTGTCGTGACAGACCATAAAAAGCCAGCGATCTCCAGGTAGAATTTTCCTCTATTAGGGCTTGTTCACACTGCAGGCGTTTTTGTTATTTAAGTGCGGGCAATTTTTCAAAATCGCCCTGAAAGCGCTTAGACAATGATTCTGTATGAGATAGTTAACATATGAGTTTGCGTTCTGCTTTGTAAAGCAGTGCTTGAGCCATTTTTGAGGCGATTTCGCCTCAGTAGAAGGTATTGAAAAAACGCTCACAAAACCGCTTTGTGGAGCAATTGTGTTCGCGTTTTTAAGAATAAATACATTGTATTCTTTTCCGGATCAAAGAGCTCACTTCCTGACTTGCGTCAGGGAGTGGATTACCAAAACGCTAACCACAAAAACCGCCCACCGAAGCGCCGGGAATTTGGAAAAAAAAGCCCACCGCAAACAGACAGGCGAGCGGAACGCAATGTGAACAAGGCCTGAGAGCAGTAGCAGCTTTTATCTTCTAAATGCAATTGAATTTGCTCTAGGTTTGTCTACAAAGACTGATTCTTATTCCATCCCTCAGAAGCATTAGAATCCAGCCTTTTGCATACTTCAGTTGCCGTGTGCAAACCGTAGGCCTTAATTTGGTATCATTGTTAGTTTTCATAACTTACTGATCATCTAAAAGTCTTCATGTCTTTATCCGTTGCGGAAGCAGGTCCATAACGCTACCACACTCGTACGCAATATAAACCTACAACATGGGGAGAATGTGCAAATTCTGTTCACATGAAGTCATTAGTGGTGTTTGTAATAAGGACAGCAGAGCTGCAAGAATGAGGGGAAATGTTTGAAGTATGTCCTGTAAACCATCGCTTAAAAATGAAGTTCCAAGACTACCAACCTCATCATTACTCCAATACAGACCTTGTCTGGCCTCAGTTTTGACTTGTCTAAATAGAATACCCCTGTCATCCTGAGGGAGGACTTCTTGCTTAAAGAGACTCCGTAACAAAAATTGCATCCTGTTTTTTATCATCCTACAAGTTCCAAAAGCTATTCTAATGTGTTCTGGCTTACTGCAGCACTTTCTGCTATCACAGTCTCTGTAATAAATCAATGTATCTTTCCCTTGTCAGACTTGTCAGCCTGTGTCTGGAAGGCTGCCAAGTTCTTCAGTGTTGTGGTTCTGCTATGCACTCCCCCCTCAGGGGGGAAAGAAACACACAAATGATCTCTTGAGATTCAAAAGGAAGGCTGTATACAGCCTGCTTGTGTATGGATGTATTTTCTATGTGTGGACATACAGTACATCAACCTACTTCCTGTTTTGGTGGCCATTTTGTTTGTTTATAAACAAACTTTTTAAAACTGTTTTTAACCACTTTTAATGCGGCGGGGAGCGGCAAAATTGTGACAGAGGGTAATAGGAGATGTCCCCTAACGCACTGGTATGTTTACTTTTGTGCGATTTTAACAATACAGATTCTCTTTAAAGAACAACCGAGGTGGCATGATGAGGTGTATGTACAGTGCCAAGCACACAAATGACTTTGTTGTTTTTCTTGCTATGCCTGAAGAAGTTAAAAATTAGGTATGCAAGTAACAGTTTCTGTCCGGGTCAGACTATAGCATAACCCTCACTGATAAGTAATTACAGCCATAAAACACTTTCCTGGTAGTAAATGGCTTCTGAAGAGCAGGAAAGAGATAAAAAGGGTCAATAGTTCACAGATTTGAGCTCTGGCATACTTCAGTGAAGGTGTCCTTAAGCAGAGACAATGAAACAGTAAAAAAACTTAAATATAAAATAAAACTGGGATATCTAAAAAAAAGTCATTTTGAGGAGGATAGATACTATTTTTTTTTTTTCATCATTTTCACCCGGATGGCCTTTATACGTTTTTGCTAATATTGCTATGGCCAGACGCTGACAACTCAAAGAATGGCAAATGCTCACTCTCAAGCAGCACTGGGCGAAACAAAAATTTTGGTGGCAAGCAGCAGCATTTGGACGTTGTAATGTGAATTATTGATTTATAAAGCGCCAATATATTCCATGGCGCTGTATGAAGTAATTTACGCTGAAGCGACGCTCACTGTGTTTCTTGGGCACCGGCAACAGCTGGAGCTCAAATTATGATAAAACCAGTGTCAGTGTCTGGCCATAGCATTACTCGGGTACCAGTAATAGCTGGAGCCTGATTTATGGAAAGAAAGGCAGCGGGGAAATTTGTAAATAGGGTTACAGTAGGGCAATATAAAAAATAGGCAGGAGAATAGTTTAGGGAGTAGCATTTGTCCAGGAAGCCTTGTCACGTTTACGTGTACCTGGTCTGCAGGAAAAGCCTATCTGCAAATTTAAAGGCAGTAAGTGTACCTACACCTGCACTAATTAAACTATCTCCTCTCTTTGCCTAATCCGTTTCACATAATAATGCAATTACATGATTGGCAGGGACATCACATGCAGTTTGTCACCACTGCTATGTGACTTGGGAGCAGCTACATTACCTGTGGCGTGCGCTACATTTCCCCCCCCTCCATAGTTTTTCATGCATGAGTGTTTTCTTACGTACACCTGACCTATAATGGATTTGGAATCCCCACAAGAACTGTGTAATCAACCAAACAAATACAAATTCGAGCTTTTGGATGACCATTAATGTTGATCACAGCAATGATGACAAAGATCTGTGATATGGATCGCTTTCCCCGTTCCAAAAGGACACCACACACCAGTGCTTTTACCGGCTCTTTGAAGAAACTCAAGGCAACCAAGATGGGCTTGACCGGTTACTTCATATGAGAAGTAACACAAGTTTACGTCAACGCAAGTGTTCTTACAACAGGGTACGCTTTTGGAACAGATGGAGCAGTACAGCTGTTTCAATTCATTCTTTCCCGAAATCCAGTACTCACGATGGCCAAGATGGTGCACCGAATGATTTTCACTCAGAATGATCGATCACATGCTGGATTAGGTCATTGTTGACTCGTGTTTCGCTAGTGTTCTATACAGGTCAGGGTTATAACCTTCATTTTAGTTCTGAGTTAGTGATTAAGAAATGTAAGAAGATTTAACGGCAGGACGTTTACAACACTAAGGCCTCTTTCAGACGGACGGCTGAACTGCGAGCAGTTCATCATCCCACCTGCTGTCCACGATTGCTATTTGGGTGCAATTTAAATGCAGCTGAGTGGAAGAGGTTGTAACACCACGCGTTTCATCATGTCACATGCGGTGGTGTTACTTTGTGGCATAAAACATGCAACGTGCCGTATCTAAGCATGGCCGTGCTAAGATGTGATTTGGGGGGGGGGGGGGGGGGTAAGCTGTTGACCACTAGTACCAAGCACTGGAAAGCACTTGGTGGCTACGAGAGCAGCTGACAGGCGGGGAATTCCCCGCCTTTGGCTGTCCATCTGAAAGAGATCTTTAACGTGAACCCAAGCTAACAGTAATATGGAGGCTGCCATATTTATTTAATTTTAAACACCAGTTGTCTGACAGTTTTAGCGATTTTTTTTCAGCAACAGATGAGATGCAATAACTGATTTTTTTTATTTTTTTTTTTTATGACAAATACATCTCGAATCCTCGAAAGAAAGATTTGTAATTCTGCCCAGTTAGATGTGTGACAGACAGACCACTCTGTCCCTTTTTCCTGTTGAGTAAGCCTAAGCAAGTCCTTCCCCTAATCTGCTATAGTGTACCTGAAGGAAAGAAATATGCCCCAAGGATGTACTTACTTTGGGAGAGGGAAGCCTCTGGATCCTAAAGAGGCCTCCTCCCCCCTAGAAGGGATCCAGCGCTGGCTTCCCCAAAAATTCTCTTGTGCCGCTTGTCGGTGGTGTGCACAGACGCAGTAGCGCTTTCTGGTCGAAACATCAGAGCCAGATCGGGTCTGCCATACTATGCAGGCGCGGATGGTTTGTGTCTGCACAGTAGAGCGGACCCGATTGGGCTCAGGTATTTCCGCTGGAGTCTGAGCGGGAAGATGCTACTGCGCATGCGCACAGCTAATTACCTTTTTGGGGGGCTGCCAGCACTGTAACGGAGGGACAGAAAAGGCTTTTGGACAGCCAGACCACTGGTATTGCTTAAAAGTAAATATATGGGAGCCTCCTTATTCCACTCAGTTCAGGTGTGGTTTAACTTTTTAAGCAGCAGGTATAAACCATTTTCTGTTCGTTGCAGTGTAAACTCTAGTAACAGTGGAGTTTAGAGACAAAGCTAAATCCTCAGGGGTTTGAAGCTGTTTTCATTTTGCTGTTTAGAATATTAAGACAACCGAAGTGACATGATGATATAGATATGAGGATGTACGATGCCAAGCAAAAAAAAAAAAAAGCTAGGCTGTTTTTTTTTTTTTTTTTTTTTTTCCTTTCTCTGCCTGAAAGAGTTAAACATCAGGTATACAAATGACGGTTTCTATCCGGGTCGGACTATAGCATAAAAATCACTGATTAGTAATTACAGCCATAACATACTTTCCTGTCAGTAAATGGCTTCCTGGAGCAGGAAAGAGATGAAAAAGGGTCAATAATTCTTAGATTTCAGCTCTGGCATAGTTCAGTGAAGGTGTCCTTGAGCAGAGACAGTGCAACAGTAAATACTTAAAAAGTAGATTTAAGGATAAAATAACACTATGGGATATCTAAAAAAAGGGGGGGGGGTCATTTTTAGGAGGAGGATAGATACAATTGTTTTTCTCATAACTTTATTTTCACCTCGGATGCTCTTTAGGCAATACAGGTAATGTCCATTTCAGAATGACAAAAATTAAGATGGCAGGTCCCATGAAACTGCAGCTCTGTCCTGCAAGACTGGGTGCACAAGAGAGCTTTTATAGAAATGTAATGCAAACATACACCTAAAAATCCAAGTTACATGACATTGTATAAAAAAGCACAGAGGAAATGCGCTAATATTTGTCTTGCATTCTATTGCAAATGTATTCACATCGAGCCAAGCTAAATTTGGTTAGTCTATTTTCAAGCTGCATACATTTGCTTGCAAAATTTGCATAATCCTGCATCAACTCAAAATTTGCATCTCATTGACCATCCCTGATGTGGAGCACAGGAAAGAACTAGTATGGGGACTGGGAACATGGAGCCCTGGAAAGAATTAGTATCGGGACTGAGAACCTGGACATAACTCGGATGGGGATTGGAAACCTGGAGATACGGTAACTAGTATGGGGTCTGGGAACCTGGAGATAACTAGGATGGGGACTGGGAACCTGGAGATAACTAGGATGGGGACTGGGAACCTGGAGATAACTAGGATGGGGACTGGGAACCTGGAGATAACTAGGATGGGGTCTGGGAACCTGGAGATAACTAGGATGGGGTCTGGGACTTAAGAACATTGGAAGGAGCTAGAACGGTGGACTTGAAGAATTTGTAGCACTGGGAGGATACTGGAGGAGGGGCTGGGGAACCTGGAGCATTGGAAAGTGCCCTCACAGTAGCTGTACTGAATAGGAATTTGGGCTCACAAACAGGATGGGGATCTGGAGCACTGGAAAGGGCTAGGATGGAATCTGGGAACCTGGAGATAACTAGGATGGGGACTAGAAACCTGGAGATAACTAGGATGAGGTCTGGGAACCTGGAGATAACTAGGATGAGGTCTGGGAACCTGGAGATAACTAGGATGGGTAACCATATTCCGTATATAGGGAAACAAAAGAAGTAATGATAATATCCTCTCAGGTGTGCCACAACACCTACATAGACTTTATACTAATAAAAAGGATATATATAGCAAAAAACTGAAGAAACTTGAAGAGTTTATATGCAAAAATACAAAAGATTTTTATTGAAGACAACACTTGTGCAAAAATATTCATAAAAAGTATCCGTCAGGGAACATTTTCCATAGCAAAGAATGGCAAAAATGCATCAGTTGTTAACATCAAGATTAGTGCAGTTGTGCAAATTGAGGCGACAACGTCGACTTGTTTCGGGATAAACCCTTCATCAGGCCTCCACAAATAGAGACAAATCTGTATAGTTAACACATGTTCTTAATAAACATCTGGACAACATCAAGTCAGGTATAACCACTCATCCAATTTTCAAACACAGGAACCGCACAAGGCAGGAGCTGGAGAGGAATGGCCATTCCTCTCCAGCTCCTGCCTTGTGCGGTTCCTGTGTTTGAAAATTGGATGAGTGGTTATACCTGACTTGATGTTGTCCAGATGTTTATTAAGAACATGTGTTAACTATACAGATTTGTCTCTATTTGTGGAGGCCTGATGAAGGGTTTATCCCGAAACAAGTCGACGTTGTCGCCTCAATTTTCACAACTGCACTAATCTTGATGTTAACAACTGATGCATTTTTGCCATTCTTTGCTATGGAAAATGTTCCCTGACGGATACTTTTTATGAATATTTTTGCACAAGTGTTGTCTTCAATAAAAATCTTTTGTATTTTTGCATATAAACTCTTCAAGTTTCTTCAGTTTTTTGCTATATATATCCTTTTTATTAGTATAAAATGATAACTAGGATGGGGTCTGGGAACCTGGAGATAACTAGGATGGGGTCTGGGAACCTGGAGATAACTAGGATGGGGTCTGGGAACCTGGAGGTAACTAGGATGGGGTCTGGGAACCTGGAGATAATTAGTATGGGGTATGGGAACCTGGAGATAACTAGGATAGGGTCTGGGAAGAAGATTTGAGAAAAAATCCATGCTTCCACCTTCCTCATATAACCAAATGGCTGAACAGGGCAGATGCCAATTGAGGTAGACTGATGTAAACCTGGGCAAGAAAAGCTTGTCACATTGAGCATCACTCAACTTTTTTTTTGTAGTGTCCCCTACTGGTCAATAGTAGTCTGCCAAAAAACACGCTCTAGAGCAGGCTTTCTCAACCAGGGTTCCCTGGAACCCCAGGGTTCCTTGAGGACTCTGCAGGGGTTCCTTGGCATTTTACCCCATCGTGGGGGAAGTATAATAGAGCACACTATAATAGGTGGTACTGTAACAAGAAGCACTAAATTGGGGGGTCAGGAGACAGTATGGCAGTGTAATAGGAGATAGTGAAATTAGCAGCCTAACCTATTTAAAGACTATGCCTCCTGAAAAATAAATATAGGGGTTCCTCGAGACCAAAAAAATTGTATGCAGGGGTTCCTTGAGAACCAAAAGTTATTTACAGGGTTCCTCCAAGGTAAAAAGGTTGAGAAAGACTGCTCTAGAGTTATAAAGGCTTCTGCCACACAGGTAAACATGTAAGCTCAACTTGATCTGTGGTTCACAGTGATGCATCATCTATCCATAGGGAAAATGATGCGTGACTGCAAGTGGTGTCCCAACACAAAGTATGGCAACAATTCCGGAGTAGTCGGCATTCCTTTCTGCAGTAGTTAAAAAAAAACTTAAAGTTAAATAAATGTGCCCAGTTTACCTTACTTGGGGCTTCTTGTCGCCCCATTTAGTCCACCTGGTCCCTCGCCATTGGGGGATAACTATTTTTTTTTATGTTCTCCAGTCTAAACTTTTCTTGTTCAGCTTCACCTTCCCTATTTAAGTGGGATTATACTCCCAAAAATGTCAGTAGCTCCTCTTCGTTACGGTAATTATGGTGCCCGATAAACATATTTTGCTAATGCAGAAAGTACTTTTCATTGCCACTGATTGAAGCTTTTATCAGGCTCCGTAGTTACCGTTCATTGACGCTAATTGCAGCTTTTACTATTGCCGGCTGTGGCGGCGCCATTTTTAGTGTCGCTTATCCTCCGCCATTTTTGCATGATAACTTTCTAAATTGCTTCCACCTACTTCGTCTGACACACTTTCACCTGCTTACAAGGTTTGTAAACACCGGAAGTTCGCAGTTTCATGCAAGAGTTGTGTACCAGGAATTGGGCGTATGATTCCTACGTGCAGCTCAGTGCTGTCAACAGCTCAACATTTTTGTAAGGTTTGAAACCTTAGTGATGTCTGTAAGACACCAAACCTAGCTGTCCAGTATAGGACCATCTCGCGTAGTCTGTGTAGACCACCAGATCAATCAGAAGACAGCAGTCCATACACATGCTTGAAAGGCATGAACAATCCCAACAGCAATGAACGATGTTGGAGCACGTTTGACTTCTACTGCAAGACGATGGTCTGCCGATTAGATTGGTAGTGAAAATGAGGACCCGTAAGAGCGCAGCTTGCCATACATAAGTCATTTCAATAAAGCAATTGTGTATCGTTCGATACAAATGTCTACGGTTACTGTGATTATCATCTAAACCAATCCACCAGGATGAATGTTTATATAGACGATGATCGCTACTTTTACTGTTGTTGGGACACTTTTTAATTCTCAGCAGAATCCGGCGGTCCTTGTTCATTTGAGTGCCTGCAGTCAAGTGCGTGTATTGGAACTATAGTTTTATGCAGAGCTGACCTTTATTTCCCCAGGTTCAGGAATGATTATATTATCACCTCTGTAGGAATCTGTTGATGCAACATCTTCCACAGCTTTGAATATTGCATCAGTTCTCCAGTACATGTCTATTCATGGTGATCATGCTCACTGTGGACTTCTCCTAGCCTCTGTACAGATGTTCTGGATAAAATGAGTACCTTGTGAAGGTGCCAACAGATGTGATACTTGGGTCTTCTTAAATGGCCAATATCCTTTGTTTCAGGCAACCTGCTTTAGTAACCATCGCTACCACATCTGACAATGGACGTTCATGGACAAAAAACCCTTTCTGTTCAAACTAATTTCCTGTTTTAAATTGAACCTGAATTCAGAACTTCCTCTTTGCTCTAAAAGATAAGCAACAGCATAATAACCTTTAAAAAATCATTTGTTACAGCTAATACAAATCCTGCAAAAAATCTAGGGTCTACTTCCTGCTTTCACGGAATCAGACATGGGCCTCAATTCACTAAGCTTTATCAAACACTTTATCAAACGTTTGATAATTTACCTCATGGGTAAAAACTAATTTTGAATTCACTAAGGTGTTATATTATGTTATATATTTATTGAACATTTTATCAATAAAATATTTAATAAATATTTAACACTTTAGTGAATTCAAAATTAGATTTTACGCATGAGGTAAATTATCAAAAGTTTGATAAAGTGTTTGATAAATCTTAGTGAATTGAGGCCATAGGGTTAACATCCTGTGATTACAAATTGGCTGCTCTACTGAGGCAGCCAGCTGACACAGCTGAGAGATCAAATTATAGTGGTGATTAGTCACAGATGACTGGTAATTAGACAGGCTAAACTCTCTAAATGCATACAGGGTTCATTTCTCTGTTTTCAGGTGTGCTTTAAGTATCCTCAACTTTGCAAAGGTTCTGGGCATCAGACCAGCAATTAAAGCATCACCACCTTTATTGCATCCTCATAAAAAAGTTACTGTAGTGTGTACGGCTTATTTTCTTGTATTCTTAAAGCGGACCCAAACCAAACATTTTTTCTTTATGCAAAATATTTAGTTGCACCACTCTGACACATACAAAGATAAATAAACACTCCTTCAAGCCTATGAGCATTTCAGTGCATGCTTTACACCCTTCTCTTTCCATAACTAGGGTTATACAGGTGGCAGCCATTAGCAATTCCTCCTTTGCCGGACACCACCTACTCCACCAGTTTGCCAGATTCTGTCCCGGCAATATGAAAGGAAGGGAGGGGTTCCTCCAATAAATGTAAAATATTTTATATTTGTCATCACGCAGCTGAAAAAAGGCTGCTATTTATTATTATAATTTAGAAAATAGATTTTATTTCTGAAATCTTGTATTTGTAATTTGGGTCCACTTTAAATGTGGTCATGGTTAATCTGCTGAATCCAGAGCCTTTAATCTGTCATGTCTATGGCTTTCTCTGTCTGTGTTAGATTGACTTTTGATGCTGGATAGACTACCATGTACACAGTAAAGCATTGGGTCTATGAGTAGCTTGCATTACTTGGAAATTTAAAGAGGAATTGTAATGAAAAGAACATAATAATAAATGACTAAAATTACTTATTTTTTTACAATATTCATTAATAGATTTAACACTGGTGGTGACATCTTTAGTTCTGCTAGGTGATGTGTACAGAATGTTCATTACTGAGAATTCTATGCACAGAGGAAGATGCCGCTTGCTTGGCAGTTGGAAAAATCCATTATTTCCCACAATGCAATGAGATTCACAGACAGCAAACTGTCAGGGCCATGGTCATGACATCACACTGTGGAAGGGGTTTCACCACAATATCAGCCATACAGACTCCCCACTGACAATCTATTTTTGAGAAAAGGTAAACATTTCTTGTGGGAAAAGGGGTATTGGCTACTGATTGGTATGAAGATCAATCCTAGGTTACAGTTCCTCTTTAAAGTGAAACAATGTGGATGTGTAAGAATTGTACTGAGAATTACAGAAATGTTGGTATAGTTTATAAAGGTTGCTGTAGATTGGTTGATAAATGCACAAATCGATAATTGATCAGCTTGGTAATGGTGGATAATAAACCATCTTAGCTTTAAATACCCCCCCCTTGCCTTGCTTTAAGCTGCCATTAAGGATTCTATTTAGCAAATAATCGACCTTCTGATCAGATCAGATAGTGTTGATGGTGCCAATCGACAACAAATGGACGGTTTTAGGATCTATTCCATTTGAAATTATTGTCACGGTTTACCAACTCATTTATGGGCCCGATCAATCACAAGTATTGGAGTGGAAGGTTGCTTGTTAACTAAAATTGTGTAATTAATGAGCAGCTTTGGTCTCGTTCATTGGGTGTCTCAGATGCTTTGCAGACAATGAAGGTTTGCTGGTCAGTTGGAGAGGGCATGTGGTCATTTGGATGGGCAATACAAGTTGCTTTCTACTTAAACTGAACTAAACCACAGTAACTATGTTCCATTGTACTTTTGTTCCATGCTTGCCAATCTTGTATAGAAATGTGAATGTATATCTAAAGGAGTGCAGGGCTACATGCAATGGTGCACAACTGTTAAAATATTTAGGCTTTTTATATTTTTTTTTTATTGGAATTTTTGATCTATCTATCTTTTGATATCTATATCGATCAAAGGTAGCCCGGTTATACTTAAAATTGAGTGAAGCCAATTTTTAAAGTAATTATTTGGATAGTTGTAAATTATACGCTATAACCTTTTTAGACCTAAAGTTTTCCTTATTCCAAACCCCATTGTGTATGCTGCAGCTGTGCACCTATCCATCCAAGTCTCTGAGGTTTTACAGTTGTTAACCACCTACTTCCTGTGTGCTGGGTAGACACACCTCCTCAGGTTTCACCTACTTCCTGTTTAGTCACGCCTCCTCAGGTCTCGCCTACTTCCTGTGTTCAGTGTAGCCACACCTCCTCAGATCCACATAGCTTGGTATGGGTGGGGCACTTTGCCTGCTTAAACCATGCCTCCTGGGGACTGCAGCCTTTACAAATAAAGGCTGTCAGTATTTACAGAGAAGTCATGGTTTCAGGAGGCATGGCAAATACCACCTCTGTCTCAAGCTATGTGGACCGTGACACTGCAGTGATCATGTGAATTTGTATTGTCACTGATAGGATGGTGGGAGAAAATGGTGGTGGGAAAAGAAATGGGCAAGGGTGAGCTGCAGCAACAGGCATTTTGAGTTAATTTAATGCAAAATGTCCTTCCTACCTGTGTCATGTTAATAATTGTTGTGTTTGTAATTTAGCCAGTACTGCAGCTTTTGACAATTTCTTGAAAGTATATTTATACAGTATATGAAGCTTAATTTTTATTCTTATGGAGCACACCTTGCATGTTAGCATTGCCAAGCACCCTGTCCTTGGGACGCTTTGTCCCCTGCCTATTTTATTATCAGTGATTACCTAAAGAGCAGCAACCAATCAAGTGAGAGTATATCTCCCTGCTACACTAAATGGGGCTCACTTTGTGGTTGCCCCTTTGTTTCTCCTTTGTGGTTGCCCCTTTGTTTCTCCTTTGATTTTTACTGTAAATTATAGTAGATGAATTTTGGGATAACATACTATCCTGAACTTGGCTTTGATATTATTTTGCTTTAGTGTTTAATGAATTGATGAGTTGCACACACTGATGCTGGATTGGGATTCATACTTAACATAATTTTATGCACGTTACTTCTTTTGACTGCATTTAAAAACCTTTAATGGTGTTTAGCATTTTTCACTTATCACAATTTTTTTATTTTTTTAGCTGAAAAAACGGAAGAACCTGTGAAGAAACCACAAGCTCCTCCTCCTCCTACCCCTGCTCCACCTCCATCTGCTTCTCCTACCCCTGCTCCTCCTCCACCTGCTTCTCCTATCTCTGCTCCTCCTCCACCTGCTTCTCCTATCTCTGCTCCTCCTCTATTTGCTTCTCCTACTTTTGCTCCTCCTCCATCTGCTTCTCCTACCCCTGCTCCTCCTACTCCTCCTCCTACCCCTTCTCAGCCTGTGAAGAAGCGACCATTGTCCCCAGTTTCTTTGGCGATGAAGCCAGTCTCTGCTCTCCCGCGGATCCCAATGAAGAAGAACTCCACTTCCGCAGCTTTCAGCAAACCCTCCAGCAAACCCTCCAGCAAACCCTCCAGCAAACCCTCTAGCAAACCCTCTAGCAAACCCTCTTCCAAACCCTCTCCAAAAAAACCTTCCAGAAGCAGCGCAAGCCCAGCTCCTGTCAAGAAACCCCAACCCCCGCCTCCTGCCACTGTATCTGCTATTAGCAAACTACCCAAGATACCCAAGAAGGTACCACCACCACCTGGTGCAGAACTGAAGAAGACACCTGCTCCAGATTCACTGATGAAAAAGCCATCAGCAGGGTCCTCTCCATCCCACGCGGCTTCCACCTCCACCCCTAACGCCATGCCCTCAACAGTTGCTAGCACACAATCTAAGCCGTCTGGTTCATCTAAGGCGCTTCCAAACAGTCAGATCAGACAGAACGTTCGACGATCGCTGAAGGAGATCCTCCTCAAAAGGTGTGAGGATTTTTTTTTTTAGTTCTATGCTTAATATTCGTGTGTGGAAACAATTTTGCAGCAGTTCTGCAAGTTAAACTCCTAAATACTAAAGCTACGTGGATTCTTGTGTTGTGTAGGGTGAATGACAGCGATGATCTGATGATGTCGGAGAATGAGGTGGCCCAGGTGGCCATGGACGTCGAGAAAGAGATGTTCAACCTCTTCAAGGAGATAAACAGCGGTTATAAGAACAAGTACAGGAACCTCATGTTTAACCTGAAGGACCCAAAGAATCAGGTAAGGAATGAAAAAACGTTAGGCGATTGTATTTTAGTTTGACCTCATGGGAAGTGGTGATGTGCTGTTTTTGTGACTTGAGGTACACTTTAAGGATTTGTGTTTTTCTGTTTCATAATTGCAAGTTTTAAGATCTCAGAAAGAGCACCAGTTGTTATGCTTTGTGAATGAGCCAAGTAGGTGGTTATCTGTAGTCTGAAGCTATAAGGGAGTCATAAATGAGGTTACATTAACCTCCATGTCCCCAATCCGGAGTTCTCCATCTCCACCTTGTTGCCTCCCAAATTTGAGTGACCTCTGCTGGCTACTTTGTGCTGCCTTCATTGTGCCTGAAATCCATGCAGACTTCCAGTACTAGTATGTCATTCTGGCCTGTATACAGTAGAGGGTGGGAATCGGGATTTGGAAAGAGCAGATCTTTGCATAAGAAGCATGAAGGCTTTATGTAGAGTAGATATTTAGAATCCTGGCTTGCATCCAAAATGTATGCTGCTTGGGCCGTTAAAAATCAAATACAAGCTGGAATTATTAGCATTTCATGAAGCATATCCTGAAGGGTTAGGGGAGTACCTTGAAGCAGATGTGCACTTATTGTTAGTAGGTTTAAGCAAGATCAGTTTTGTGAAATTGACCTGGAGCATGCGGGGGGTGTGGGCCATGCTGAGGGGGTTTACTCACCTAAGCGGCTACCTTCCGCTGATGCGCTTCGCAACGCTCCATTTTCCCCACACTTCTGCCTTCTGAACCAGAACTTCTGATGTGAAGGCGGAAGTGTGGGGAAGATGGAGAGCGGTGTGCAGCACACCGACGAGAGGTGGAAGCTTAGGTGAGGATATCCCCCTCCCCCCCCCCCCCTGCACACCTCACACGCTACCGGACAATTTCCCTTTTCGCAAAATTCATCTCGCTCATCTTTAATTGTTGATTAACTATATTGTAACTTCTCATAAAAGTGAAATAACGCCTCATTTACAAGAAATAGGCATTGTATGGGGGGCAGTAGATTATAAGTTAATCTTTATGTCCTGTGATGGATTTCAGGGCCTGTTTCAGCGAGTTCTTCGTACGGAAATCTCAGCAGGGAAACTGGTGCGTCTGAAAGCCGAAACCCTCGCCTCAAAGAAGATGTCCTCGTGGAAGGAAGTAGAACAGAAATCGGTGAGTGGCAACCTACCAGCAATGTATTCAGTGCTGGGCCTGTCACCTTTATGGTAATAATGTCTGATCTGCTGGAGCAACATCTACCAATAATGTGGTTTGGCCAGCCTTGGCAAAGAGAGCTTCCTGTATGACTTCTATGCCATACTCACGGATTTTTTGTTTTTGATAAAAGTCAGAAGTGTTGGCAATAAATGAGCAGATCCTTTCAGCATAGACAGTGAGTGTTGTGGAGTGATTTATGATTGTGATCACCCAGTCGGAGTTTACAAAAAAATATACCATGTGACCAATACAATCTCTCCTGATGGCAACCAACTCCACTCTCAGGGGTACTTTTAAATTATCCAGTTAAATGGTCCATTTAGAGCCCTTAAAGGACATCTGAAGTAAGAAGAATACGGAGGCTGCCATATTTATTTCCTGTTAAACAATACCAGTTGCCTTACAGCCCTGCTGGTCTATTTGGCTGCAGTAGTGTCCGAATCACGCCAGAAACAAGCATGCAGCTAATCTTGTCAGATCTGACAATTATGTCAGAAACACCTGATCTGCTGCATGCTTGTTCAGAGTCTATGGCTAAAAATATTTGAAGCAAAGGTCAACAGGACTGCCAGGAAACTGGTATTGCTTAAAAGGAAATAAATATGGCTGCCTCCATATCCCTCTCAATACAGTGGTACTTTAAAACAGTTTACACATTTTATAACTTTTACCACAGCAATTTAGATAGATCCTAGAGAGGAACTTTACCAAAAGATAGTATTAGGTAAAAATAAAAGTGTTGCAAAGATAGAAGTTAAAATATAAAAGTGATGTAAATGATTGATACATACTGTGTGTTTGTTCACGTTGTTTGATCCTCCGTGAGCCTGCAGGTCATTATCTTTACGGCTGGTAGACATGACCTAAAATGCACAGCACAACTGCCCTTATCTATAAACACACCCAATCACAATGTTATAGGTTAAAAGGTTAGTCAAAATAAAAAAAATTGTATCTGTTTCGAGAAACATACTGCTTGCATGGTAGTTGGAAAAAGCTGTTATTTACCACAATGCAACAAGGTTCACAGACAGGAAATTGTCAGAGCCATGGTTATGACGCTCATACTGTGGGAAGGGTTCACATCAATATCCGCCATACAGACCAACCTTATGATTTATTTGAGAAAAGGTTAAGATTTCTTGTGGGAAAGGCTGTATTGGCTGCAGACTGGGATGAAGTCATAGCTACTTACCTCTGCGTACTGCCTGTGCCTGTAAACCATGCCTACCACCAGCTTCAGTTGTGCCAATGAGAATCCAATTTCCTATGCTGTAAGAGTCAGGCAAGCGCTACATTATCTAGTGTAAGGTACACATTCCCTTATGTATGTTGCTTATCGCTTTTCTTTCCTTCACTCCAACAGGGTGCTGTTGTGAAACCCAGGTCTCGTTTCGACCATAAATCTTTCACAAGACACTTAATAGACATGGAGGACTCCCCTCCTATGTCCGATACTGACACAGTGAGTATCCAAGCCTTGTGAGTTTGCTTATATAAATGGATGCATATGGGTACCCTGGCCAACAAACCTGGATTGCAGCGACAGAACTGTCCCACAGCGGGCTTTTCTTTCAGTGATTCTGTCTGGGGGTTGGGCCTGAGATAGACGTGCACAGGATGTTGTCAGGTTGGAAGAAGGGACTACTTTATTTCATGACTTTCTCGGAATGTTGACTTGTGTGTGTGCCATGTTCCGTTTGAGTACATGTAAAATAGCCGCCATGGAAATAGCCGCTTGTAGAATATCGGTAATCTTACTAACATTCTACTCTTGGGCAGTGGTAATTCCGATAGCAAAATATATGTAATTTGTACTATATTTTACCTTTGCTAAACCTAACCCTACTCTCACACAAGCCCCCCAAATAATTCCTAACGCAAACCCGCTCTCCACCGATGCTTAACCCTAACTGACAACTTCCACTGATCCCTCCCCTCCACCCCCTCTTGATACTTACACTGCCACACACACTGCATAATCCTAACTGCCCCCTAGCATCCCCATCCTCCCCCCCCCCCCCCCCCCCCCATCCTCCTCCTTACACAATCCCACCGATAACTGCACCGCTGTGCAGGAAAAACACCAGGCGCCAGGCATTTTTTGGTGCCCTATAGGCAAATATTTTAATATCTGCATTTGCGCTGCCATTTGTAGCTGCAGTTTGCATAGTGGCAGCCTCAAGGCCACGGTGCCCACATTTCCCTCAATTGCTGATGTTAACATGGGTCCAAACTTCCACAGTGCCTCCAGTGCCCAAATTTCTGGTCACTGTTCCATGTGTCTTAACTTTGCTTATGCTCATTATTCACTTTGCTTTACCTGTAATGACTGCTGTTTGCACAATTACTACTGAGCTATGCTTTCCTGCCACACTGTGTCTGTGTTATGCTTCACCTGGGTATGAGCACATAGATCAGTGCTGCAGATGTTTCTCTACCTGTTGAATGTTTAGTACTTACAGCATTTGTGTCTCCTCCCTCCCTCCCTAATGCAGGAACAACAGGAAGCTGCTCGGGTCCCTTCTGCGGATAAAAGTGCAGCGGCTCTCCCAGATATATTCAGCAGTATGTTGGAAGACACGACGAGTCAGCATCGCGCCCACCTGTTCGATCTCAAGTGCAAGATTTGTACAGGTACTGGAAGGCCTTCATTCCGTTCAGCCTTTCTCAGAGTAAAGAAGCCCCTCCTTATGGCCATAGTCTGACTGCCAGGGTCCCTGCTGGCGTGTCCTGGAGGTTGCTGTCCAGCGTTGCCTTTGATCTTCAAAGCTGTTTCCTGTTTGTGAATGGTGGTGGTGGCTCTTTATGCACCTTTGAGTTCTGTGCAATTTCAACACTTCCAGATTTTAATATACACTCACTTTAAAAGATACATGAGATGTAGTAAAGTACTGCAGCTTTACTTACCTTAGACTTCTTCCAGCACCTAGAAGACTCTGTGTCCCTCACCGCAGTTCTGTAGTCTACCACTCGTCAGCAGTCCCTTGTGTAGTGACCGGCCACCCAGCGGGGTCAGCTGCACATGCACTCACTGTTGAGCTTCCGTGGCCAGAGGAAATCTGCACAGTAGCCCTGTGCAGAATGCTCCCAGATATGGCAGTGCAATCAGCGTGTGCACGCACATGCGCAGAAGTAGCCAACCTTGTCAGGTCACTGGCCACTACAGCGGGGACTACTGATGACTACGGAACTGCAGCGAGGGACACAGAGACTTCTAGGGGCTGGAAGAAGCCCCAGGTAAAAAAAGCTTCAGTACTTTTACATTTTAACCTGATTTTTTTTTTTTGTTCTTGTACCTGCAAGGCGACATGGCTCGTGTGTACAGGACTTTAGTTGCTATTGCCCTAATTGTACATAATAGTTTGAAAATGTGCTGCCGTACATGGCCATCTATCCAGGGCAATGGGCCCAAATAAACAACTGCAATACAGTTATTGCTGATGTCTGTCTGAGTGAGCAGTCACTGTCCCAGCCTTCTTCACACTATCTATATTACAAGCAGTTATTGTTGTCTCCCAAAATTCCTAAATTTTGTTGTATCCTGTGACAGGTCAGATATCGGCTGATGACGAGCCCCCAGCTAAACGCCAGAAGACCACCGCCTCTGCACCAGTAAAGAGGACGGAGAAGATAGAACCTCAAATAAAGCCAGAGGATGATGAGCCTCCGCCCCCTCCAGACGATGAGTCTGACACACCTATGGAGACCAATGAAAACAGTGACTCTCTCCCTAAGGCGGTCCCTGAGCCATTGCCTGTCCCCAGTGCTTCCCCTCCACACCCTGAGCCACCCGCACCTAGCCAGGCTCCCATCCCCCCTCTCATCAACCCTGTCACCACAGTCACCGTGTCCGGCAGAGACCCCAGGAGAGCTATCAGTCGGCCACCTGCACCTCCACCAGCACTGGTTGCTCCAAACAGCAGCCCAAGAATAACACGAGACGCTGAGGAAACGCCAACCATACCTCCACCGCTTCCCCCCGTGATCACCACTCCAAAATCCATCCTAATGAAGCCGACGACCTCCGACATCCGATATCTAACAGCATCATCACCAAACATCAAGTGCGTAGTCCCAGAATTCCTATGGAAGACCTACAAAGCCCACAGCTTGCTGAAAATTTATCTATGATTTTATACAGCAGTCATACATTGTCGAGCACAACGACCTTGTGCCACAGTGGGTTATAAGAGCTATATACCCTAGTTATGTAGGCAGGATTATTTAATAAGGCAAAGCCATGAGTACCAAAGTGTTCCCAATCGAAGCCTATTGCTGATTGGCTGCTATGTATTGCCGCACTTGTTGCTCTGTGCTTTACCCTATTAAATACCAGCAACATTTCTGTTCGATATGCACAGCACTTCTAAATACTTCAGAAGTAGATAGGATTAAACCGTGACTGGTTTAAAGGATTAGTGCAGTTATGAAAGGCTTTAGCGATTTAAAGGGATACTGTAGGGGGGTCGGGGGTAAATGAGTTGAAGTTACCCGGGGCTTCTAACGGTCCCCCGCAGACATCCTGTGCCCGTGCAGCCACTCACTGATGCTCCGGCCCCGCCTCCGGTTCACTTCTGGAATTTCTGACTTTAAAGTCCGAAAACCACTGCGCTTGCATTGCCGTGTCCTCGCTCCCGCTGATGTCACCAGGAGCATACTGCGCAGACCAAAGACCATACTGGGCTTGTGCAATACACTCCTGGTGACATCAGTGGGAGAGAGGATGCAGCTGCGCAGTGGTTTTCAGACTTTAAAGTCTGAAATTCCAGAAGTGAACCGGAGGCGGGGCCGGAGCATCGGTGAGTGGCTGCGTGGGTACAGGATGTCTGCGGGGGGCTATTAGAAGCCCCGGGTAAGTTCAACTCATTTTCCCCCGACCCCCCCCTCCCATACAGTATCCCTTTAAGTCCACAGACCCTTGTTATAGCTGTGAATATAGTATCACAACCTTTGCCACTAGGGGTCACCGTGGAAAGATCTGCTCATTACAGAATCCATCTCTCAGCACTGACCTCTACTGGTGAGGAGAAGCAGGCTCGTGTAGAGAAGCAACTCTGCGTTGCCAGGAGAACTTCGCGGTTTAGCAGAATATCTGTTTTCGCACTTCAACTAGCATAAAGTCTTTCATAAATGTAATTGTCCTTTTAGAGAAGAACACCAACTGTCACCAATCGATTGCATGGGTGGTAGGTGCATGGACATATGAGATAAATACTCACTTGAAGAACTTCTCCGTAGTTCACTTTTTAAAAATCCATTGGTGTGATGTCTTTTGTGTCCGTTTTTGGTCTGCTAGCTGCTACACTTCCTGTACAATACATTACACAGGTATTTAGACATGTCGAATTGTTAGAGCAACACAAACGTGAGTGATGTCACATCTGCCGGTATTAAAGAGGAAACTAAAGAGTCCTAACCCAAGTCCATAACCGACTGCACCTCCAACCATGCAATTATGAAAGGTGGAGTTTTTATTCACGTTAGGACATTACAAAACACAATTCTGCGTTTGAACAAATGACATCCAGGTAGTTTCACACAAAAACCCATTCCTGTTTCAAGCACCTTTACACAAGTGATAGGGGTGGTGGGGCACAACACATCTTCTACTTTAGGTTGGAACAAGCTAATTGCAACCCTGGGTTTGGATCAGCAGATCAGCTTCTTTACCTGTGTATAGACGTACTAGCTTCAGCAGCCATGACTGACTTATTAGGTTTTGTTTCTAGATCTCAACAAGCTCTGCAACTAGATGCCATAGATGGAGGGCTTATATTAGCCTGAAGTTATCTATTTAAAGTGATCCAATAAGCACATGGAAAGTATCACACAGCAGTGCTTTAAGTCCAGCTCCATTGTGCATTTTATTCCGATTGTCTACCTTCCTATCTAACACAAAAAGGTGCTACTGAAACCCTTCCCTTTGCACCTCCAGCCTCAGTGTTAGGAGAGGGCTTTTGTCCGGGGTCCTGATGTCTTGTGGCAGAGGGGTCATTGCATCATGCACATGTGTTCCTGTAGCACTTTCTGAGAGCCACCACTCACTCTTTTCCTTCTGCTATACTGGCGGAATATATGAACGTCACAGCCATATCCCAATATACTCTGTTCTGGTGTGTCTGAGTGGGTGGGATGCCACTAGGCTGCCATCTTTTGGGATCCTGCAGAGGTGGTTGTGGTAGGAGGAAGGGTCAGTCTACCACCCAGCCTTCCTCTTAGGGCAGGCACTTGTGGCATCCAGACAATCCAGTCATGAGGTAGTATAAGGAAGAACTGTGCCGTTTGCATGACATCCCTAAAACTTGCCACCTCTGTAGGTTCTTATGGAAAGGAAGGGGGGGGGGGGGGTTGGAAGTTTAATAACCAAGACTGCCAAAAGCTTTTCTAGCATGGTTGTGTATACATTATCTGCATTCCACCCACTCCTTCATTATTTTATGTATAGGTTTACTGATTGTCTGATTACAGCCCCCATGCCTGCATGCTACACAACACTGCAACTAAGCAACAAGCCTTGGCATGGCCATGGGGATGGAAGGGGGTCGTTTACATTACATATTTAGGGGTTGCAGTACAGTTATACTGTACAGTATATTGTTTGTGGGTCTGTCAAAGTGCGATCATTTTGGTATATGATATTGTACATGGCTGCAAACAGTCTCCTTCAGAAGGCACTTGAGGACTGACCCGATTTAGGAGACTCATATAATATGTGCTTCCTCACAAACCAGTAGGCTACATCTACAGATTTAAATCCTAATAGGATTTTTTTGTCAGTCTGAGGAGGCGTATACTTTCATATAGAGTGAGAGGAAGAGCGATACATCCTCACACAGGCTATCTTCATAATGATGATTGCACCTGCCTCCAAAGCAAGTATGGAAGAATATACCATCTTAATATCCATAAGATTGTGACAAGATGGCCTCTTTTAGATCTGTCTAAATATTAATGTAAGACTATACAGTTGGCGACATGACTGATACTAGAGGAAGCGTCAGAGATGTGAAGTAGTATTTATTTATGTATTTATAAAGCGCCAACATATAAAGTTTTGTCACTGACCCAAACAAATGAAAAACAAACTCCAAAGTGGGTGCCATCCCATCCATGGAACACAAGTGGCCTTCAGTTTCCTAGCGACGTACACAAGGGAAAGAGGACACTAACTGACCATTTCAAATCTTAATATGTGTCACATCTCTTGGAGTGTTCTGAATGCTGAGTGACTGCAGTTAGGCGAGGATCAAACGCTATCTGTTTATGCTCCCTTAACATATAACCATTTGTTCTGTCAACTCCGACTCATGGTGACCATATGAACTTTTGCACACCAGATGTCCCTGTCAATCATGGCTTCTTTCAGCCATTGTCTTGGCATGTTCATAGCTTCACCTATGCTGTCTATCCATCTTAGCCTGTCGTCCTCTTCTTCTTTTGCCCTCTATTTATCCAAGCATCAAGGATTTCTCCAAAGAATCCGGTCTTCTCATTATATGACCATAATAGTAGTATCAATCCTTCTAGTGAACACTGTGGCCTTAATTCAATACAATTCAAAAGCATACATTTTTCCACGCATGACTCCCAACTTTCACAGCCATATGTTACTACTCGGAAGATCATATCTTTAACTATCCTGATCTTTGTTGGTAAAGTGACATCTCTATCCTGTTAGTATCTTGTTTAAGTTCATCATAGCTTTCCTTTTATACAACAAGCATCTCATAATCTCATGGCTGCTGGGGCCTTTGACATATACTCACACACAAATGAAATTGGACTCATTCTTATAGGGCAGTGTTTCTCAAACTTGACCTTGTGACTCCCCAACAGTGCATGTTTTGCAGGCTACCTCACCTATGCAGAGATGGGGTAATAAGTGTCTTAGCTAGGTGGATTCCAAGTAGGTGAGACACCAATTACCCTCCTGTGCATGGGTGAGGTTGCCTGCAAAACATGCAGTTTGGGGAGTCAGGAGGACAGGTTTGAGAAATGCCAAATAGGGACTTTAAACAAGCAGGACCCAGAGGAGATGAACTGTAGTTCCAGTGCTGGCCCTAGATAAGCAGTGTTCTATATGGCACCCAAGTCATATGGCGGTTTATCAGACTTGAAGCTCCATTATTCTAGCATAGTGGGACTGAGAAAACAACTTTCAGGATAACCCTGTTTAGATAATCATATCACTGGGGAAGCCTCTCCATTCCACACAGGGTTCAAAAAGCCATTTCTTAGACCAAACAATGCTTCTGTCAACCTCTCCACTCAGTCTTATCCTTTTGTACAGTCACCCAAAATGACTATTGTTTGCACAGATGTCCTCAGATGCCTCTTCGATTTTAGGTGTCCACATTTAAGTGTAATTAGGTAATTTTCGGGTGACCTGTCCACAGTGTGTGCTTTAGTTTATAGGCAATGAAAATGTGTGTCATCTTCCTAATAGTGGTCCCCTCCACTTCCTGTGGCAAAGGATTTTTTGAGCGTGCTTACCATTGCAGATTTTATCAACCGTAACTGCTTTCTTCTAAGTTGCTGTTGATGGCATGACCCTCCTCTCCTGACATCAACCCCAGACGCGCACACACAACTCTTCAGCAAAAGGATTATTTTTCATACCCATATCTACCTTTCTACTAGCCTGTTCCCTAAATTAATTGAAGTGTTATCAGGCAAGGAAGGAGTGAAGAGGCTGAGCAATGGCAAAAGATTGTCCCAAGAAAAGGGACGTTTTAGTCAATAGGGATAAAGAAGGTTTGAACAGAGGTAGAGTAGCTGTGCATAGAAGGGGAAGGAAAGTACCAAAACAAATTACTAATGGAAGGGAACTGAATGAGGTGCTCGGAAAGCATCAAACGTTGGTGTAACCAGCTTCCAACAACTCTTAAGGCACAAGTGTCGAACTCCAGTCCTTGATGGCCATATCCTTGCTGGTGTTTAGGATGGACTCAGAAATGGAGAAATATGTTCTTGATGAACCACATCCTGATTTATTTGAGCAGTGCCAAATATGTGTGAGGACCTTGGCCCTTGTAGACTGGAGTTTGACATCTCTGCAAAAGGAAGAAAGGCAGGAGAACTGTTAGGCAAAAACCACACATAGGCAACGTACAAGCACCATGTACCTTACATAAGGACTTTCCAGTAGTCAGTGATTTTGAATTGTGTACTCTGATGTATCGTAAGGGCTCAGCCCTTTGACACTGTAATGTTCCCCTTTTACAGCATGCCCGATCATCGGACACAGCAGGATGGGGACACACCGCTATTCCTTTCTCGTCTCACCCCAATTTGGAAGGGATTCATAAACATGCAGTCTGTAGCCAAGTTTGTTACCAAGGCTTTCCCAGTGTCTGGCTCAGTGGAGTATCTGAATGAGGTTTGTTTTTTCAGGTGTTTTGTTTGTTCTCTAACCTATGTGATTTATGTAACATGCTTCCAAACCAGTTAAATAAGGCAGTAATGTAGTGTTGGCTATTGAATCATTCCCTTAACCCATTAGCAGCTTCAAAGGAATTATCTAGTTTGAGATAAATGCAATGCTTCTGACCTCAGTCGTCAGAACTCGTGCTGTATACTCTAGAAATGCTTTGATCTCTCTCTGTCAGCAGAAAATAAACTGAAAGCAGAAGTCCTGTTATTGTCTCACACCGCCCCCTAGTGAGGAGTGGCCATAAATACACATTACAGCAGTACTAATTAATAGCAAGAAAATGTAACAAAAAAGAAATTACAAAAAAAGATGTGCTAACAAGTTGGCCTGAAGTACTTGCAAGCCTCTAAATTGGCTGCTAAAGGGTTAAAGGTTACCGATGCTCAACAAAATGCATACATTTTCCCATTCTAGTATGATCACCGTTGACAAAGCAAAGCATTACTATTTCCATTAAATGTAGAAAAATAAACATACGACTGAGTTAGTACTGGTAATTCAGTTCCAACGCATAAATCAGGCAATTTTTCCATAGGCAGTGATTTGTGTTGCCTTCTTCACCACACAGCAGCTATCAAGGCTGGATTTATATTTTTGTGCCCCTAGGCCAAATATGTTGTGTCTCTGCTTTCTTGTGCAGCAGCCCCCCTCCCATGCCATGTACAGCCCCTCTTCCATGTGTATCATTCATGTACTGAACCTCTTTCTTTCATGAAGAGCTCTCTTGAGCTTCAGTGTCCTTTTTTCATGTGTTGCTCTCCATTTTTCAGCCTACTCTTTCATATGGAGAAACCACTCTTTCTTGACCAGGTACCCCTTAGTCTGCAGCCACCCAAGGCCCTGGCCTTTGTGGCCTGGCAGCTATAACTTTTCCCACCAGTTTCGAGTAAAAAAAAAAAATAAAGTTGTGTAATGGTTAATGACATGCTCACTTAAAGCTGAATTATCACAAATAACTTCTGTTTCGAGAAGACAAAATTACACTCGACGTTGCTTTTTAGTAGGAGGGCTTTTCGGTCTCTTACTCCCATATACTTACCTAGAGGTTCTGGGTCACCATAAGCTACGTGGGTATTCTGTAACAAAGTTGCACATACCACAACATACAGAACACCAATGTCGGCTGGGGACAATGAGAACTAGTGAACAACCGGTCGGTCTAGTGATGTATTTTTTTTCTTATTAACATTTTAGGTTTTATGTTGGGCCCATAGTAACTACCAGTAGTCACATTTCAGCTTTTCATATTTTTTTTTTGCCTTGAAACATGGAAAGTATAATTTTGATCGTTGACTCCATGCGGCATTCTCTCTTCTCCAGTTTTGATGGTTCTGGTCCAATTATCTACCACCCTATACAGTACTGCAGAGATGGTTCCAACTGATTGCAAACTTAAATTGTTCTCACCTGTAGAAATGTGTAACACTGGAATATCATCTTTTCTAGGACTTACCTGACACCATCCACATTGGTGGAAGAATTTTACCAAAGACTGTCTGGGACTACGTAGGCAAACTGAAATCCTCTCAATCAAAGGTGGGTAGAATTGGAATCCTAACTCAGTATTTCTCCAACCAGCCAGTTACGGTTATGATTTTCTTTTGAAGAGATCCATTTAAAAAGCCAGTTGTATGTATTAATATGTTGATGGTGTTTCAGACTTTTTGTTCTTCCTTTTGTCTATAGGAGCTATCCTTGATCCGTTTCCACCCAGCCACAGAAGAGGAAGAAGTGGCCTACATCTCATTGTACTCATATTTCAGCAGTCGTGCACGGTTTGGAGTAGTGGCCAATAACAACAGACATGTAAAGGACCTTTATCTCATCCCTCTGAGCGCCAAGGACCCAATTCCATCTAAACTGTTGCCCTTTGAGGGACCAGGTAAGGAACTTGTTCTTTAAAACCCACATAAAATTAACTTTCTAAGTGTAAAAAGTTCACAGCCAACTGATCCCTGGTAAGTATTTACTTATTCTTGTTGTCTTGCGTAGCCATGATGTTGCACACCCATGTTTTTATTTTTCCCATATTGTGTGATTTTAATAAAGCAAAAAAAAATGAATAAAATATTTTTGAAAAAAAAGTGTGCTCTTGAGTATTTGTAATTTTCTTTCTGAACTCCAACTTGGGTTGCCTCCAACTTGGGTTGCCTATTGTAAAACGGATGGTGGGATGAGGTGAAAGCTGTTTTTTTCCCCAAGGTGGACATCTCAAAAGATTAATGAAGACGTCAAGGATCGGCCATTTGGATGAAAAGCAGACTCAACAGCTTCGGCTATTCTTTGGCATCAAATTTCAGTTGGACTGTATAGCTTCCCATTTTACAGGCAGTAGAAGTTAACAATTAATCTCTAAGTCCAAGGGGATGCTTTACAAACATTGGCAAAGAGAAAACTGTAGCGAAAGTAGGACCGTTGCCCACAGCAGCTTCACATTTCTTCCCACGTACTTTGCATCAGATGTTGTCATTCTATAGCTGTAGATAGTAGTGGGGGTTAATTAACTGTTGGTCCTCTTAAGCGTCTGCCCGATATTTTCAGACACTTTCATAAACGAGCCATTATTTTATATTAGTTCATTTTATAGTACAGTTATTACAACAGGGATATCCAATTCCAGTGTTTAGGATGGACAGAGAACCTTGCCTTTGAGCTGTGCCAAAATGTGTGAGGACCTCGGACCTTGAGGAATGGAGTTGGACATGCCTGTATTATAGAAACTGCACTACCCCAGTGTAGGTAAAACATACTTTTGAATTGGAAAAGACCAATAACGTGGGTCTATGAACAATACATCAGAAAGATGTCATACAAAACTCAAAATACAGTATAACCTCCAGATTCACATTGTCTACCCATGACTGCATTATCGTCTGGCGATAATTTAGCACGTGTATGGCATTACTTAAGTAGTGTAGGCCACACAGTCAACAATTCAGATTTTCATTTACTGCAGGCACAACAATCAAAGGACCCCTGAAGTGAGCGGGATATGGAAGCGTCAATATTCATTTCCTTTCAAGCAATACCAGTTGCCTGATCATCGTGATTATTCTCTGCCTCTAATACTTTTAGCCATAGACCATGAACAAGCATGTAGCAGATCAGCTTTTTTTTCTGGTGTAGTTAGGCACTACTGCAGCAAAATAGACCAGTAGGGCTGCCAGGCAACTGATGATGTTTAAAAGGAAATAAATATGGCAGCCTCCATATTCTCACTTCAGGTGTCCTTTAATAGTTTCACTTTTTTCTCTTCACTACTCATGGTGCTGGCTGGTGGAATCATTTAATGTAAATGGGAAACCCTCACATAATACATGTCTGATTGCAATCACTGCCCGATGGAGAATGTCAAAGACTGTCATCATATCCTAGTTTGATTAGCAGCCCATGACTATATATGGTCAATGGGATGCTAACAATTCCAAGTTGATACAGATTTTATGCAGCTTAAAAATGGGCCAATCAAAATCAACATCCGTTACAATTGGTCCATCTCCAAGCTGCATAACTTTGCCTCATCTCACAATTCTTACCATCTCATTGATCATCCCTTGCCAGCTATGAGTGGACTGGTGTTCACTATTGGCAGTAAGCGTTAAAGGTATCCTTTCTCCTCTGATTGCCATATCCTCATGGACTGCACATTCCATTTGTCACCCCTACCTTTTAAACATTTTTATTGACTCATATAGGTAGACTGCATCTCACATGTACGACACGTCACACTCTTCAGAGCTCTTGCCAACATTTGGCTTTCATTGGAAGGTATGACCCAATGGTGACCGTATACAAATCTCCAAAGTTAACACCATACATAATCAGTGAGAACACTGCAGCTTATCTTTATAACAACATCCCTCCAAATCATTTACACTCTGCCTGACCTGGCCTTTATAAGTTTATCCACTACTTGGAGACATGTCCCGTCATTTCCAGCAATTCTGCACTAAAAACCCAACTAACCTTACTGAGCAAATCACAAACTGGGAAATTGTTGACGTATTGGATTGTAGAGCCTTTTCTTCATTCCTTAGTAACCTTTCAATATTCCTCTTACATGTTTCAACTCCTACATAACAGAAGAAGCTGAGTGGTTTGCACATTAATAGGATATAGTCTACAGTCGTACATGAGGCTAAAATGGCACACTTTCACATTGTGACACAAATCCTTCTGTTAAATATTCAAAATGGTGCTCCTTGCAATGAAGAAGAACTTTGCATGCTGTGCATAGGTTCCTTGGTTATAGTAGGTCAGAAATGTTGTTACAGTAGAATCACTTTATAGTAAACTCCAGGGCCAGGAAAAGCCGTTCACTATATCAGAAGTTTACTATATCAGCATTGGTCATACATTGTATATTTATACAGACGCATTTGCTGGGACCTGAGGACTGAGTTTACTATGTCCAGAGGTTTACTATATCAGAGTTTACTATAACGAGTTTCTACTGTAATGCTTTATAAATCATTAATGAAACAATAACTTATAGGACTCTGCTGTTAAAGAACTATGAACAAGGAACTTTTTTTGGACAGTTTTCCTATTGATTGGTTTCAAATGAGGACCAACTAAAACCGTCTTAGGTTTTGTTGTTATATAAAAGGTGCTGTCTTCTAAAAAAAAAAAATGTAGCACGAAAGAAATGCAATCCAACCAAAGTTTTTGTTTTGTGTTTTGTTTTTTAACTGCTAATTTGACTGCTACGTGTAACAGTTCTAAGCACTAGTCTGCTTTAGGGGACCCAGCAGGAAACCTCTTTGGGAAATTCCGCTAACATTATTTGGGTAGACAGTACCCTCACAAACTGCTAGGTTTCAAATAGGTTGTAGTGAACTACACCCAAACTATTCGGCCAATTACAATGCTTCGTGCTGTAGAGGGTGCTGTAGTTTGAGAATTGTTCCTTATGAGGTTTCCTGCTGGGTCCTCTAAAGTAAACTTATAGCTGGCATCAATACTGTTTACATTTTTAATTTTGGCTCCTGGTAATGGTTCTACACATTGTTTTTAATCTTTATTTAATCTTGTTAAAAATTCAGAATTCTGATCATGAAAGTATCCAGCCCTGTTGGGCAGCAAAAGAAAATAAGTAAACAAAACGATGCTACATAAAAATATACAGATGCTTACATGTATATGTAATTTATTGACACCAGCAGGTTGAACTCACAGGTTTCTGTATCCTTATGTTGTTGTTTTAGGCCTTGAAGCATCACGTCCAAACCTGATTCTGGGATTGGTAATTTGCCAGCGCAAAAAGCGTCCAGTGGTTACTGAGCCAGATAAACTTGAAGAAAAGAAGCTGAAAGCTCCAACTCAGGAGGAGATGGAGATTTTACAATTTACAAAGTCACCCACCATCTTTCCACCAGAGAAGAAGAAATATCAGCCACTGAATACTGACATCATGAGGAGTACTACACCACCAGGGTCACCACCACCACTCCCAGAGCCAGCTCCAAAGGCAGCCCTATCCCTTGTTATACCACCACCTGCTAAAATGGACATACTTAGCTCCATAACTGCCATTTCAAAAGGTTCTTCTCCACCCCCTCCTGCTGAACCTCCTGGACCTGCTGCAAAAACTGCCACCCCACTGGAGCACATTTTGAAGACCCTCTTTGGAAAAGCTCCTGAAAATAAACCAGAAGCCACAATTACAAATCCTCCTGCTCCTGTTGCAACCGTAACCCCCACCATTTCTACTTCTCTGGAGCCTGTCACAGACAGAAGTTTTGTAGACCCTATAGTTCAGCAGTTTGGCCAGATGTCTAAAGATAGTGCTTTAGAGGAGGAAGATGATAGACCGTATGATCCAGAAGAAGAGTATGGGCCAGAAAAGTCTTTGATTCCTGCGGTGATAGATGATGATGATAACGATAGACCCTATGAGCCTGAACAGCCTTTACTTAATTTGTATGATGATGAAGCTTACGATCCAGAGGACGAAACCATCCTGGAGGAAGCCAAAGTATCGGTTGAAGATTTGCCCAACAGGATGGCGTCTCTAAGTAAAGTCAAACCTTTAGAAATGTCTGCGGAATTTTTGACAGAAGCTTCTGCTTCTCCCTCCCTTATAGAACAACAAAAAATGCTGGAGGAGCTAAACAAGCAAATAGAGGAGCAAAAACGGCAACTGGAAGAACAAGAAGAGGCTCTTAGACAACAGAGAGCAGCTGTGGGTGTCTCCATGGCTCATTTCTCCGTATCTGATGCCCTAATGTCTCCTCCACCTAAATCTTCCCTTATGGCAGAGGACTTGTTTCCAACAGAACCAGTTATGACAAACGCTGTTGTTGCAAGCACAGATAGTAATGTAATTTCAAGCCGAGATCCTAGGCAGGCCAGAGATCCACGTCAAGCAGCAGTAAAAAGACTAATTACAGAGATAGACAGTGTGCCTAGCACTGAGTTACAGAGTGAGGCACAACAGCCAGTTTCCATTGAAGTTAAGGAACCTGTGCCTGTATCTACACCACCTGCTGACATCCAGATTAACACAAAGCCTCTTGTCAGTGACGAGATTCCAGAGGAGAGCCTACCTGTAAAGACTGAGCTCGAAAGTAAGCAGGTAGACAAGTCTTGGTTTAACCCTCCCAGCACTACAGATAATACTACACCTGCTGAAACTTTTGTAGTCCCTTCTAAGCCTATTCGTAAAGTCTTGCTGCCAACTCCTGTATCTGAGCCACCATTTCTGAAGCCAGGGCTACATGATAGTAACATGTATTTTTCCTCTTCAAAAGGACCTGCTTGGGTTCCAGAATCTGATGTACAAAATAACCTTCCCAATCGATCAATTTCACCCCTTGAAAATCGTACTAATATCTTTGACCCTAAAAAAGATAATAATGAACTCCCACTGAATCAAATTGTTCCCTTCACTGACCGCATAAATCCAGTCATTCCACAGGATAACAGCAGACTTGGGCCACAGTTTCCAGCAAACCCCATGGCAGGCCTACCTCAAAAACAGCATGAAATTCCATCTATATCTGGTGAACAAAGACTACCCCCTATGCCTAGTCATCCCAGTTTAAGGTCTTCCCCTATGTATCCTGAAGAAAACCTCCCACCTAATGTAGATCCTTATAGGAGAATGCCACTTGAAGAAAGGTTGGAGGAAACTGTGACTTTACCTGGACAGTTTAGACCCCCATCCAATGCTCCATTTGGGGAAAGAAGACTCCCATCTCCTGATTTTTCACAGCCAAGACTGTCACCACCCAGATTTGATAGAAAGAATAGTCCAAGGTTTGATGGTCCTTTTATGTTTGATGGTCCTGTCAGATTTGATGGTCCACCTAGGGGTGATGGCCCACCACAGTTTGAAGGTCTTCCTAGAACTGATGGACCAAGAGATCCGCTGCTAGATCCATATCCTGGAAGTCAACACAGACCACTACTTTCACAGTTTAATTCTGGTAGAGGTGGTCCCATCAATCCTCCCTTTGAAACTGGGCAACCTGCACCAAGCAACATTGGTGGTCAGAGAGACCTATATGCAAATGATTTTGAAGAATTACGAGGTCCAGCACCATTACCTTTTTCTGGGCCACGGAGTCTAACACCACATCAGTTTGAAAACCCAAGCAACTCACCGCCCTTGTTTGCAAATCCAAGAGGGTCTGCTCCTATACGGTTCAGCGGACAAAGAGGACCTGTTCCTTCAAGGTTTTCTGAACCACCTCCACTAATGAAATCTCAGCCTCGATCTTTACTTGATCTGCCAACTATTCCTCCTCCACACAGAAGTGATGCTTGGGACAAACCTGGGACCCCAGAATCACTTAAAAACTTTTCAAGTCATAGGCAAGAGCCAGGACCTCACTGGGAATCTACCAACTTCAGGCAAAATAATGAACGGGGATTTGAGGACAGACCTCGGAATTTAGAGGGACGGACTGATCCAGAATCCTCTGAACAGATACCAAGCCAAGGATTGGAGGAAAGACGAAGAGAAAGAGAGCATGATATACAATGGGATAGAGACCGAGGAAGAACCTGGAACAGGGATAGGAATAGAGATTTTGAAAGACCAAGGGGAAAAGAACGAGATGGGGACAGAGAAACTGAGAAGAGGGAATGGGACAGAAATAGAGATAGAGACCGAAACAGGGAAAGGGATAGCTACAGAGGTAGGGACAGAGAGAGAGACCGTGATAGAGATAGGGAGCGTGACAAAGAAGGAGACAGAGATAGAGAGAGAGAACGGGAGAGGGAGCGAGAAAGGGATAGAGAACGAGCCAGAGATCGTGACAGGGAAAGAGATCGGGACAGAGACAGGAACAGAGACCGTGACAGAGATTCTTATAAACGCAGAGACCGATCCAAAAGCAGGGACAGAGATAGAGACAGGGGCAGAGACCGATCACGAAGCAGAGACAGGGAAAGAGACAGAGAGCGTGATAAGATCAGAGACAGGGAGCGGGGCAGAGACTACCCAGTGCGCAGCAGAAGCAAGGACGAGGACTCTAAATCTGATCAACCAAAGGACTCCTCAAAGAGTGTGTCTCCAGCATCCAGTCGTACGTGATGGCTGCACAAAGCAAACGGTTGTGTACATGGACTTGTGAGAGCAAATAATAATGGTGTACATATGTAAATATTCAAATATTATTTTATGTCCATCCCTTTAAAGGGCCAGTTTTCCGTTCAGAGGTAGAAATGTGGACTGATTTGTGAATCGGTTTTATGTATTCCTACAAACCACCACTATGGAGAGAACAGATCTAACTTGTTTTGTTTTTTAAAACATTTATAGGTCGTTTTTTTCCCCTTTTTTTCTGGTAATGTCCATCACATTGTCTTTTTATAAGAAGATTTCAGCTCAGATACGTGGAGCCTTGCACTGAAAAAATTTGATGTACATGTTCCTTGTAATTAGTTTATAAAAATATTTTGTTTATAGAACCTTCTAAGGAAACCTCAGCGTGTCTTACTCATTTTTTTCATGTAATAATGTGTTCTTTATAAAACCTATTTTGAAAAAAAATCTAGCTGTGTATTTAAAGTAGACAGGAAGAGCACCTGGTCACCCCCACTCCAGATGATATAGGAGACTTTGAATATCTGTACAATGAAGTGTCCTTTACAACTGAAATGTGGTTATCATGAGTTAAGGTGGCCATACATCTAGCGATGATTGGCAGATTGACCAAGAGACAGATCTGTTGCCTGCCCATACACAGCAGGCCGATTCCCGATCAAGTTCATGCTGAAATCAATCCAGAATTGACCTTGTAAAGCCACATCCGCCGCCTCGCCAGCTTGACGCTGTCCCCAATGTGCCTGCCTGGGGCACTATATATTGCCTGTCCGCCGCAATCCGCATACACACTCACCATGTGGTTGCCGGGAAATATTTGGGCGAGTGTGTGATTTTCACACACGTGGCTCCCCAACAGTGCATGTTTTGCAGGCAACCTCACCTATGCACAGGTGGGGTAATTAGTGTCTCAGCTACATGGAATCCACCTAGCTCAGACACGAATTACCCCACCTGTGCATAGGTGAGACTGCCTGCAAAACATGCACCGTTGGGAAGTCACAAGGACAGGTTTGAGAAACAATGGTATAGTGCACTGGGCGGGCACATTTAACATAAGGGAGGACAGCACCGGGGGCTTCGTAATTGTCCCGATTTCCTTTGCCATGACTGCCGTACACCTGACCGACCTCGACAGCCCGACATCTTGCAGTATTTCCGATTGACATGTTCAGCCTGATATTGGTCGCATTGTTGATCAGGCATGCACTTGGCGGCACAGATTTTCATCCGATACCATAATAATCGAATCGGATAGTGGATCGTCCGCCAAGTCACTAGATGTATGGCCACCTTTAATGATTCACCTACGACAAGGATATCCCACTCCAGTCCCAGAGGGCAGAGGTTTTCACACATTTTTGGCACAGCTCAAATTAATGCAAGGGACTGAATCAGGAAAGAATGTGGGTCATTGGGCAGAACACATTACTCAGTCAGTCCCTAGCATTGGCATGGATATGGGCTTTGAGGACTGAAGTTGGAGTCCTATCAGATGCCCTCCTTTCTCAATACCACTACTAAATGGCAGGGCCACCATAAAAACCCTATAAAAACATTGGGGGGCCCGTAGGAAGTACATTTCAGGGTTTCTCTTATGTCCCCTGCAAGATAAAATTGCTTCCCCCTGATGGAAGCCCTTCAAACGTGTCAATCTATTATTAGCCAGGACCAGGGGATGAAGGAACCCATCCAGATTACTATAAAGTGGGGTTCCATGCATCTGAGGGGGTGAGACTGTCTGCCCAAAAAGGAAATGGAAGTACGCATCACTTCCGTGGTGAAACGTGCATAACGTACAGATACTTGCGTTGTCACAATGGGACCGGTCACACCACACTGTGATCAATGTGATATCCCCGTAGGGCTATCAGTACTTCTGCAATGTGATGCAGCCCTTTTGTGCGATGCCACACACCGCGGTAAGTGTGAAAAGGCCCTCAGTGGCTATTGTCTTTCGATTTAGCTTGACCATCTATAGTAGAATTAAAAAAATGCTGTCTTGCTATTTGCATTGTGCTGGGTACAAATGATTCAATTCCCTGTCATGGGAACATCACCAAACTACTCCAATGATAACATTGCAAAATTGATCTTTATCGAATGGGAGCAGATCAGACATGTCGGAAATAGTCGTCCTATTCCAGTTAATCAGATGGGAAATTGCATTGTGTGTATTTATTACTGGAGTTCAGTACTGTCTGACCCCGATTCCTGTATAGTTACAACAATATCATAACAGTGCTTCTTTAAGTAGGCTGCCCTGATAGTGTACCGGTTGTAGTGTGGTTAATTCATATTTTTAGGGGGTGGGTGGGGACTGTGGTGCATAAGCCCATGTTGTGATAAAGACGGAAATGTTCATTAAAGGATACCCGAAATGACATGTGACATTATGAGATAGACATGGGTATGTACAGTGCCTAGCACACAAATAACTATGCTGTGTTCCTTTTTTTTCTTTCTCTGCTTGAAAGAGTTAAATATCAGGAATGTAAGTGGCTGACTCAGTCCTGACTCAGACAGGAAGTGACTACAGTGTGACCCTCACTGATAAGAAATCCCAACAATAAAACACTTTCCTAGCAGAAAATGGCCTCTGAGAGCAAGAAAGAGATAAAAAAAGGGAAAATCTTATCAGTGGGGGTCACACTGTAGTCACTTCCTGTCTGAGTCAGGACTGAGTCAGCCACTTACATACCACTTACATACCTGATATTTAACTCTTTCAGGCAGAGAAAGAAAAAAAAAATGAACACAGCATAGTTATTTGTGTGCTAGGCACTGTACATACACATGTCTATCTCATCATGTCAAATCTCAATTCGGGCATCCTTTAAAAGTTGCCTAGACATGCCAGATGTAGCACTGTTATGATATTGTCCTGTGAGTGGGTCTGCCTTCTGACAAGTCATAGGACTGCCCCTGGATTCACCCCCTCTATATCTCATGTGAGTGGGTCTGTTTTCTGACAAGTCATAGGACCGCCCCCTGGATTCACCCCCTCTGTGTGTCATGTGAGTGGATCTGCCTTCTGACAAGTCATAGGACCGCCCCCTGGATTCACCCCCTCTATGTGTCGTGTGAGTGGGTTTACCTTCTGGCAAGTCCTAGGACCGCCCCTGGATTCACCCCCTCTGTGTGTCATGTGAGTGGGTCTGCCTTCTGACAAGTCCTAGGACCGCCCCTGGATTCACCCCCTCTGTGTGTCATGTGAGTGGGTCTGCCTTCTGACAAGTCATAGGACCGCTGCCCCCCTGGATTCACCCCCTCTATAGGTCATGTGAGTGAGTCTGTTTTCTGACAAGTCATAGGACCCCCCCTGGATTCACCCCCTCTGTGTCATGTGTGTGGGTCTGCCTTCAGACAAGTCATAGGACCGCCCCTGGATTCACTCCCTCTATGTGTCATGTGAGTGAGTCTGCTTTCTGACAATTCATAGGACCGCCCCCTGGATTCACCCCCTCTGTGTGTCATGTGAGTGGGTCTGCCTTCTTACAAGTCATAGGACCGCCCCCTGTATTCACCCCTTCTGTGTGTCATGTTAGTGGGTCTGCCTTCTGACAAGTCATAGGATCGCCCCTGGATTCACCCCCTCTATGTGTCATGTGAGTGGGTCGGCTTTTCTGACAAGTCCTAGGACCACCCCTGGATTTACCCCCTCTGTGTGTCATGTGAGTGGGTCTGCCTTCTGACAAATCCTAGGACCGCCGCCCCCCTGGATTCACCCTCTCTATGTGTCATGTGAGTGGGTCTGTCTTCTGACAAGTCATAGGACCGCCCCTGGATTCACCCCCTCTGTGTGTTATGTGAGTGGGTCTGTCTTCTGACAAGTCATAGGACCGCCCATGGATTCACCCCCTCTATGTGTCGTGTGAGTGGGTTTACCTTCTGGCAAGTCCTAGGACCGCCCCTGGATTCACCCCCTCTGTGTGTCATGTGAGTGGGTCTGCCTTCTGACAAGTCATAGGACCGCTGCCCCCCTGGATACACCCCCTCTATAGGTCATGTGAGTGAGTCTGTTTTCTGACAAGTCATAGGACCCCCCCTGGATTCACCCCCTCTATATGTCATGTGAGTGGGTCTGTTTTCTAACAAGTCATAGGACCGCCCCTGGATTCACCCCCTCTGTGTGTCATGTGAGTGGGTCTGCCTTCTGACAAGTCATAGGACCGCTGCCCCCCTGGATTCACCCCCTCTATAGGTCATGTGAGTGAGTCTGTTTTCTGACAAGTCATAGGACCCCCCCTGGATTCACCCCCTCTATATGTCATGTGAGTGGGTCTGTTTTCTAACAAGTCATAGGACCGCCCCTGGATTCACCCCCTCTGTGTGTCATGTGAGTGGGTCTGCCTTCTGACAAGTCATAGGACCGCCCCCTGGATTCACCCCCTCTATGTGTCATGTTAGTGGGTCTGTTTTCTAAAAAAAATGAAACAATTTTAATGGGAAACTGTAGTGAGAGGTATATGGAGGCTGACATATTTATTCCCTGTTAAGCAATACCAGTTGCCTGGCAGCCCTGCTGGTCTATTTGGCTGCAGTCGTGTAAATCAGTGTTTCCCAACCGCTGTTCCGCGGCACACTAGTGTGCCGCGGAACGTTGCCTGGTGTGCCGTGCTCTTATCCCCCCTCCCGCCCGTCCCTGCGGCCGCCGCTGTTATTACCTTAGCAGCGGCCGCTCTCCCCTCTCCAGACCATGTATATGCTAGCAGCGTATCTCCGGCTGCTCTGTGTGATGCACTGATGCGGAAGGAGGCAGGGCTCGGTTACCATAGTAACGGCGATACATATCGCCGTTACAGGAAGCCGCTGCCCTCCTTTCTTCCGCATCAGTGCATCACACAGAGCAGCCGGAGATACGCTGCTTGAATATACACGCGCCGGAGAGGGGAGAGCGGCCGCTGTTAACAAGGTAATAACAGCGGCGGCCGCGGGGACGGGCGGGAGGCACTAAACTGGCTATACTGGGGCACTATTCTGGGGTACTATACTGGCTATCCTGGGGCACTAAACTGGCTATACTGGGGCACTATTCTAGCTATACTGGGGCACTATTCTGGCTATACCGGGGCACTATACTAGCTATACTGGGGGGCTATACTGGGGCACTATACTGGCTATACTGGGGCACTATACTGGGGCACTAAACTGGCTATACTGGGGCACTATTCTGGGGCACTATACTAGCTATACTGGGGCACAATACTGGCTATACTGGGGGGGCTATACTGGGGTACTATACTGGCTATACTGGGGCACTATACTGGCTATACTGGGGCACTATACTAGCTATACTGGGGCACTATACTAGCTATACTGGGGGGCTATACTGGGGCACTATACTGGCTATACTGGGGCACTATACTGGGGCACTAAACTGGCTATACTGGGGCACTATTCTGGGGCACTATACTAGCTATACTGGGGCACAATACTGGCTATACTGGGGGGCTATACTGGCTATACTGGGGCACTATACTGGCTATACTGGGGCACTATACTGAGGCAACTAAACTCCCTACACTGGGGCAACTATGCCAGCTATGCAGCCGCACCCCAGCCCCCCCCCCCCCATAGCGGCACTGTCCACTAGGTCGCGCAAACAACCGGGGGCCGCATCGCCCCCACCGCGCGCGCGCGCCGTTCCCCGGAGAAAAATTTGGTCAGACAGTGTTCCCCGGGCTGGAAAAGGTTGGGAAACACTGGTGTAAATCACACCAGAAACAAGCATGCAGCTAATCTCGTCAGATCTGACAATAATGTCTGAAACACCTAATCTACTGCATGCTTTTTCAGGGTCTACCAGAGGCAGATGATCAGCAGGATAGCCAGGCAACTGGTATTGTATAAAAGAAAATAAATATGGCCGCTTCCATATCCCTCTCTCTTCAGTTGTCCTTTATCCCACTACTGGCACTTTAGATGCTATCTCTTTATGCTTCCTGGATCAATCAAAATTTGAATGGTGGGAGGATTCTTTGGCTTATTGCTTCAAGTCTCATTACCAGTTTCCTGTGGGCTGGTTCACACTACAAGAGCTTTTAAAACGCTAGTGATTTTAAAGGATCTTGCTAATGCATTGCTATGGGGGATTTTTACAAAATCCCATCGCTCCAGTGGGAACACACACATAGCTTTTAAAATCGCAAAGCACTTACAAAAGCTCTTGTAGTGTGCACCAACCCAAAGTCTGACATACACATACGGTACTTTACAAAAAGGGATACAATCCACAAACTCAAGGGATTGTGAAGGAAATGCGAATTGTTTCGAGTTGATGCAAGATTATGCAAATGTTCAGTGCATGTTCAAGCTGCATACATTTGCAGCAACTTGAAATTAGTTGCATTATTATCCTGCATCAACTTGAAATGATTTATCTCATTGACCATCCCTAGTTAACACCAAAATGAGTAGTGTAAGCAAGTAACAACATTGTGCTTACACCAATAATAAACTAGCTGCAGTGTGTACTGATCCCTGCTTGAATAATCTGTGTCTAATGCTGAGATTTACTGTCAGCTCAATTATTTCCAACATGTCCGATCAGTTTCCGAGCATTTTCGAATCGATTTCCTATTGAAGTGAACAGGAAATAGTTGGAAATCAGATTGGACATGTTGGAAATAATCGATCTGACAGTAAATCTGCCAGAAAATCTCATAGTGTGTACCAGGCCCTGGCACAACGGAGAGCATTTTGCGGGTAATTTTCGTTTAAAAAAATACTTTCATTGACTTGCATTAAAATCATGGCAAAATAGCGTTCCTGATTTTTTGAAAGGTTGCAATCGTGGCTATTTTGCTGAGATTTTACAGTGATTTTAATGCAAGTTAATGCAAGTTTAACAAAAAAAAAAAAAAAGACCCGCAAAACACTTTCTGGGGTGCCAAGGCCCTTAGACAGATTATTCAAGCAGGGATCAGTACACACTGCAGCTAGTTTATTATTGGTGTAAGCGCAATGGACCCTAACATGTACACTTCTGTGAAAGTTATCATCTCTGCGTATACAGGGTGGGCCATTTATATGGATACACCTTAATAAAATGGGAATGGTTGGTGATATTAACTTCCTGTTTGTGGCACATTAGTATATGTGAGGAGGGAAACTTTTCAAGGTGGGAGGTGGCCATTTTGAAGTTGGCAATTTTGAATCCAACTTTAGTTTTTTTCAATAGGAAGAGTGTCATGTGACACATCAAACTTATTGGGAATATCACAAGAAAAACAATGGTTTGCTTGGTTTTAAAGAGACTCTGTAACAACAAAAACCTCCCCTGGGGGGTACTCACCTCGGGTGGGGGAAGCCTCCGGATCCTAATGAGGCTTCCCACGCCGTCCTCTGTCCCATGGGGGTCTCGCCGCAGCCCTCCGAACAGCCGGCGACTGTGCCGACTGTCAGTTCAATATTTACCTTTGCTGGCTCCAGCGGGGGCGCTGTGGCGACTTTCTGCACGGAAATAGACGGAAATACCCGATCTCCGTCGGGTCCGCTCTACTGCGCAGGCACCGGAAACTTGCGCCTGCGCAGTAGAGCAGACCCGACGGCGATCGGGTATTTCCGCCTACTTCGGCGCCGAGAGGCATCAGAGCGCCTGCGCAGGAGCCAGGAAGGTAAATATTGCGTCACGGCTGTACGGAGGGCTACAGCGAGACCCCCGAGGGACGCAGGACGGCGTGGGAAGCCTCATTAGGATCCTGAGGCTTCCCCCACCCGAGGTGAGTACCCCCCAGGGGCCGTTTTGTCGTTACAGTTCCTTTTTAATGTAACTTTATTCTTTCATGAGTTATTTACAAGTTTCTGACCACTTATAAAATGTGTTCAATGTGCTGCCCATTGTGTTGGATGGTCAATGCAACCCTCTTCTCCCACTCTTCACACACTGATAGCAACACCGCAGGAAAAATGCTAGCACAGGCTTCCAGAATCTGTAGTTTCAGGCGCTGCACATCTCGTATCTCCACAGCATAGATAAGAGATAGGTTCCCTACCCTTGTACTAGAGCAGTGTTTCTCAACATTTTATTGGCATGTACCCCTTTTAAAACCCTGTACTCACCAAGTACCCCCTAGCATGGTAAACATGATCACAAGTACCCCTTGACAAATATATATTTAATCGTAGTACATTATAATTGGTTCTAAACCATTTCCAAACATTTACTATTGCTTTTAATTAGCTAAAATACTAATTTGGTGCTGTTTAAATAAGATTTATCATTTTCTAAAACTCTAAATTTGTTATTTTTGGTTAAGTATAATCAAGCCCAAGTACCCCCTAGAACCCTCAGAAGTACCACCTGGGGTACGCGTACCACACGTTGCGAACCTATGTACTAGAGCAGTGTTTCTCAACTTTTTTAAACCAAGTACCCCTTATTACTTCTCCATCTCGGCAATGTACCCCCCGCAAATGTGTGCGCAAGCGCACATGCTTGGGTGGATGGGTGCTGGCTGAGGCTGCTGGATGTGGAGAGATAGATGAGGGTGCTAGGTGGGGAGAACCTGGTGAGCGTGCTGGCTGAGGGTGATGGGTGGTGAGAGACAGGTGAGGGTGCTGTCTGAGGGTGGCAGAGGGTGATAGGTGGTGAGGGACTGGTAAGGGGGCTAGCTGAGGCTGCCAGAGGGTGAAGGGTTGGAGAGACAGGTGAGGATGCTGGCAGAGGGTGAGGGTGTTGGCTGGGTTTGGCAGAGGATGAAGGGCGGGTGGCAGAGGACAGATGAGGGTGCTGGCAGAGTGTGGTGGGCAGTGACTGACAGGTGAGGATGCTAGCTGAGGCTGGCAGAGAGAGATGGGTGGTGAGGGTGCTGGCAGAGGGTGATGGGTGGTGCGGGACAGGCAAGGGTGCTGGCTGAGACTGGCAGAGAGAGCACACACAAGCAGCACACACACAAAGTACACACACACGCACGAAGTACACACACACACACAGTCAACACACACACGAAGTACACACACACACACACACACACACACACACACACACACACACACACACACACACACACACACACACACACACACACACACAGCACACAGCACACAGCACACAAACAGTCAGCACACACACAAGAGTCAGCACAAAAGAGCAGTACAAACAGTCTGCAAACATTACACAGTCAGCACACACAAGCAGTACACACACACAGCCGGCATACACAAGCAGAACACACACACACAGAGTCAGCATACACACACACACACAGCATACACAGGCAGAACACACACACAATACAAACAGTCATAAAACATTACACAGTCAGCACACATAAGCAGTACACACACAGTCAGCACACACAAGCAATACAAACAGTCATAAAACATAACACAGTCAGCACACACAAGCAATACAAACAGTCATAAAACATTACACACACAGCATACACAAGCAGAACACACACACAAATAAGCAGTAGTGTTGTCCGGATCATGAACGATTCGGATCTTTGATCCGAATCTATTTTGTGAGTCGAATCATCCGAATCATCAAAATGAGTGATTCGGATCACAAAAGGGGCGGGGCCAGGAGTGACACGCCCCCTCTCAGCGGGCAGCGGGGTCTTGGAAGCAGAGCAGAGATGGATCGCTCTGTTGGAGGGGACTCAGGGGAGCCAGCCTTGCACAGCCACAGGTAGATGAGAGAGAGGGGACATGGGTGCCACTGCCAGATATGTGTAGAGCACCCATACTGGCTATAATGTGCTGCTCATTATAGGCTGTCTGTTCCGTAGTGCTGCACAGTGAACACATTGGAAGCTTTTGGCTCAGCACAGCTCAGTAACTTTGCAGGCACTGTGATTGCAGCAACGCGTAATATGATCCTCCTGCACTCGGCACTAAACAGCTGCACTTATCTTTGGGGAATGCTTTCTTTCACTGTGCGACGTTTCCATTCAAGGTATACAGATGAACATGTAGGTGAAATATCTGTAAAGCATATGATTGCAGCATGTGGGTATTGTGTGCAAGGCAAGCAAACATTTCTGCTCTCTGCTTCCCTCCTCCCTTCTCTGTCCACTCCCTGCCCTCTGTCCATCTTCTCCCCTTCTCTGCGTGTCCTCCCCTTCCCCTTCTCCTGTCCTGCTAGTCATTTCACCCCCGAAATGCTTCCGTAGTAAAATGATCCGAGATTCGGATCTAAGATCCGGATCTTTTCAATGATCCGATTCGAATCATCCAGATCATTGAAAAGATCCGAACTTCCCATCTCTAATAAGCAGCAGCTTCAACTCACGCTGCTCTGTCACTGTTTGTCTCCGTTATTGCAGCACGTGGTAATGTGTATCTCTCTCTCTTCTCTTCACCTCCTCCACATTCCTGAAGTGGAGGCACTGGTGGAGGAGCTCATTCTGCCTGGTAGGGGTGCTGCTATAGTTCCTCTCTCCTCTGATTGAACTTTGTGTAATCTAATCACTAACGTATAGCACTGGACATTGCACAGAGCTGTAGGGGAGCTGTAAAAAGCAGTGCTGAGCAGGAGGAGATAAATAGATTTTTTGGCATGGGTAACAAGCCACTGTGCGTACCCCCTGCAATGGTCTGGCGTACCCCCAGGGGTACGCGTACCGCATGTTGAGAAACCCTGAGGATGGTCAATGAGATTCAAGTAATTCTGAACTGATGCAAAATTCTGCAAATTGTCTAATTAAATGAAGCGAAGGTGAAATTCGAATGGTCTATTTTCAAGCTGTATAAGGCCACATACATCAGACCATAGTCTTTTGGACATGAAAGATCACAGACCAATCTTACCACCCTTCCTGTAGTATAAGAGCCATAAGCTACACAGTCTATTCTATTGAGCTAAACTCCCCATCAGACAGAAATCTTTGCAGGATGCTGCACACAAAGATGCTGTACACATTCAACAGATCAGTATCTGCAAAAGATCTGTTCCTGCCAAAGATCCGTTCCTGCAAATTGCATTCATAGTCTATGAGATCTGCAGATCTCAATACACACCTTGTTTAACAGACATTCATCTGCAGATCAGACAATCATCTGCAGATCTGAAAATCCATCCTGGTGGATCTGATCTGCAGATGATTGTCCGTTAACCACTTGAGGACCCACCCTTTACCCCCCCTTAAGGACCAGCGCTGTTGTAGCTGATCTGTGCTGGGTGGGCTCTGCAGCCCCCAGCACAGATCAGCGTGCAGGCAGAGCGACCAGATCGCCCCCCTTTTTTCCCCACTAGGGGGATGATGTGCTGGGGGGGTCTGATCGCTCCTGCCTGCCGGGTGTTGCGGGGGGGGGGGGGGGGGCACCTCAAAGCCCCCCTCCGCGGCGAAATCCTCCCCCTCCCTCTCCTACCTGGCCCCCCCTTGGAGATCCGGGCTGCACAGGACGCTATCCGTCCTGTGCAGCCAGTGACGGGACGTCCCCTGTCACATGGCGGCGATCCCCGGCCGCTGATTGGCCGGGGATCGCCGATCTGCCTTACGGCGCTGCTGAGCAGCAGCGCCGTACAAATGTAAACAAAGCGGATTATTTCCGCTTGTGTTTACATTTAGCCTGCGAGCCGCCATCGGCGGCCCGCAGGCTATTCACGGAGCCCCCCGCCGTGAATTGACAGGAAGCAGCCGCTCGCACGAGCGGCTGCTTCCTGATTAATCAGCCTGCAGCTGGCGACGCAATACTGCGTCGCTGGTCCTGCAGCTGCCACTTTGCCGACGCGTGGTATGAGTGCGCGGTCGGCAAGTGGTTAAACAAGGTGTGTATGATGATCTGCAGATATCATAGACTATGAATGCATTTTGCAGGAATGGATCTTTTGCAGGAACGGATCTTTTGCAGATACTGATCTCTAGCATGTGTACAGCATCTGTGTGTGCAGCATCTTGCAAAGATTTCTGTCTGATGGGGAGTTCAGCTCCATAGAAAAGACTGTGTAGAGTATGGCTCTCATACTACATGAAGGGTGGTAAGATTGGTCTGTGATCTTTCATTTTCCAAAGACTATAGTCTGATGTGTGTATGCACTCTAAAGGTGCGTACACACGTCAGATAAAAGTCTTTGGAAAATGAAAGATATCAGACCAATTTTACCCCCTTCCATGTACTATGAGAGCCATACCTACACAGTCTATTCTATTGAGCTGAACTCCCCATCAGACAGAAATCTTTGCAAGATGCTGCACACAAAGATGCTGTACACATGCAACAGATCAGTATCTGCAAAAGATCAATCCCTGCAAAAGATCCATTCCTGCAAAATGTATTCATAGTCTATGACATCTGCAGATCCCATACACACCTTGTTTAATGGACATTCATCTGCAGATCAGACAATTATCTGCCGATCTAAAGATCCAACCTGGTGGATCTGAGCTACAGATAATTGTCCGTTAAACAAGGTGTGTATGAGATCTGCAGATATCATAGAGTATGAATGCGTTTTGCAGGAATGGATCTTTTGCAGAAACAGATCTTTTGCAGATACTGATCTGTTGCGTGTGTACAGCATCTTGCAAAGGTTTCTGTCTGATGGGGAGTGCAGCTCCAAAGAATAGACTGTGTAGAGTATGGCTCTCATACTACATGGAAGGGGGTAAAATTGGTCTGTGATCTTTCATTTTCCAAAGACTTTTATCTGACGTGTGTACCCACCCTAAGGCTGGGTGCACACATGACTGTGCGTAAAAGGTCGCGTTTTCTGTCATGTCTGCATTTTTGTGTTTGTAGTGTGTTTTTAGTGCGTTTTTTGTGCATTTGTTTTTTCGCATATGCGTTTTGCGTGCGTTTTAACGCGTTTGTGGTTTGCATATACAAAACACATGCATTTTGTATGCGTTTTCCAATTCTTTTTTCTATTGTGTTTTATGCAAATGACTAGGAAGACAACAGCAAGTGGAAATACATCAAAAAACATTTTTTTTTAAAAGCATACAAAACGCATTACATTGCGTTACCATTGACGTTCATTACGTGCGTTTTTGTTTGAAAATTTTGCAACAAAATCAGCGGTTTTAAAAACGCATGTTAGAAAACGCATACAAAACGCATATGCATTTTTTGATGCGGCCCATTGACTACCATTGCAGGCAAAAACGTTGCGTTTTCCGCAACGCTAGCGTTTCTGCTAAGTGTGTTCCCAACCTAAGGCCTCTTTTTCCACGGGCAGTTGAACTGTGTTCTCAGCACGCAGTTGCCAGGCAGCAGTAAGCAGTTACCAGGCAGCAGTGAGCAATTGTGAGATTTTAAGAGGCATTTCACTGCCTAGCAACAGTCCGTGGAAAAGAGGCCTAATTTAGGATGGAAAATTTGCATAATTCTGTATTATTTGCATCTATTTTACCATCCCTACTGTCTGCACACTGAGCATGCTGAGAGTATCGGAGGTCAGCGCTAGGGATGAATGAGCGAGCAAAATGTTCAAGTTCAGTCTCACAGCGAATTGGCCCCAATCTCACTTTGGTGTATATACACGACACAATCTAATAGATTGATTTTCCTGTATTGGTTTGCAATAAAAACTATCAATTGTATATATAAATATATGATTTACATTTGTTTTTACTCCAGTTTCCAATCATTTTTTTTCTGACTGAATGTGCCAGTTTTGCAAAATTAATTTGCGAGAGTCCGGTGGACTGATCGGGTGTTCAATGAAAATCTCGCAAAATCTGCCAGCGACGGATCTCGCTCATGCCTTATCGGCACATGCTGCACATAACATTCTATCAACATCGGCACACTGTAACAGGTATACTGTATATATTGGGGTTAAACCGGGAATGCCAAGTACACTGCATTCTTGATCAGGGCCCCAGTGTAGGCACACCTCAGTATAAGTGCACATGGTTTAAGGTGAACCTAAACTCAATGAGAAAAAGCCAGTTTAACTAACCTGGGGCGTCTACCAGCTCCCTGCAGCCGCCCTGTGCCTGCTCCATGACAAACTGATCCTCTGGTCCCCCGCGGACACCCACTTTTGTTTTCGGCACGATGGACACTGCGTCTTGGCAGCCCTAGCCACGCATGTCCTCAATCGCGCTCCTGTCGCAAGGAGCGTCCTGCATATGCACAGTACAAGATTTTATCGTACTGCGCATGTGCTGGATACTCCCGGCGATGAGAGCGTGATTGAGGATGCGTGCGGCCAGGGCTGCCAAGGAGAAGTGTCCATCGTGCTGAAAACAAAAGTGGGTCACTGTGGGGGACAGGAGGATCACTCAGTAACGCTGTGGGCACAGGGCAGCTGCAGGGGGCTGGTAGAAGCCCCAGGTAAGTTAAACTGGCACTTTATTAAACCCCTTTAGGCCAGGTCTACACTATTAGCGCTGTTGTGAGCGCTTGCGTTTGATGAGTGCTTGTTAAAAAAATCAATCTCATTCACTTTCATGGAAATTGTGGTAAAAGTCACGAAAAAAACCTGGCGCTTGCATACGCAAAAAAAAAAGTATGTATGCGCTTGCGCCACTTTTTACCGTGATTTTAATGAAAGTGAATGGGAGCAATTTTTTTTTCTTAACAAGCGCTCAGCAAGTGCTAATCAAACGCAAGCACTCACAAAAGCGCTTATAGTGAGGACCCGGCCTTAAAGGACCTCTGTCGCGAAAACGTAACATTTAAAATACATGTAAACATATACATATAAGAAATACGTTTGCAGAGTAAAATGAACCATAGATTACTTTTCTCCTATGTTACTGTCACTTACAGTAGTAGAAATCTGACATTACCAACAGATTTTAGACTAGCCCATCTTCTCATGGGGGGTTCTCAGGGTTTTCTTTATTATTTTTAAAAGCACTTAGGGCCCATTCACAGTAGAAGCACTTTTCTGAACGGTTTGCGTTTGATTAGCATTTTTTAAAATATCTTCCATTAAATTTCATTAAAATCGCGGAAAAATCGCTGCGATTTTCACGTACGCCATTGCGAAATTGCGGCAATTTTTCTGCGATTTAAATGAAAGTGAATGGGAGCTAATCAATCGCAAAACGCTCAGAAAAGCGCTTCTAGTGTGAATGGGCCCTCAGTGAATGGCAGCTGCTCCGTCCAACTGCAAAAAAAAAGTGTACGGTGAGCAGGGAGGCTGTCTTTGTTTACATTTTTTTTCAGGGAGTGTTTTTATAAAGTCCATGCTGAGAATCCCCCATGAAGAGCTGGACTAACCCAAAACCTGTCGGCAATGTCAGATTTCTACTAGCTGTAAGTGACAGCAACATAGGAGAAAAGTAATGTACATTTTTTCCAGAGTAAAATGAGACATACTTCTTATTTATGTGCTATAAATTTTAAGATTTTCACAACAGTTCCTTTTTAACTGCTCAATGACCGTTTCACACCTATGGGCGTGATCGCGGCGGCAGCCCCAGGACCGCCTAACGCCAATTGGCATCAAGTCCTGGGGCGGGGTTTTGCAGGAGATCGCTCGTGCCGATGCGTGCACATCTCCGCTTGAGTGACGGGGCTCCGTTCCGTCATCAGTCTCCGCCTAAGTGGGTTCTGGATGGAAGCGGAGGGGTTGTGGACATCGAGAAACCCTCTGGAGCATCCAGAGGATTCCCTAAACTGTGGTAAGTAACCTTTATTTTTATTTTTTTTTTACTTTCTATGTTTGCTTTAACCTTTTGCCGACCGCGTCACGCCGATGGGCGTGGCCGCGGTGGCAGCCCCAGGACCGCCTAACGCCGATTGGCGTAAAGTCCTGGGGCTCTGTTTTGAATGAGATCGCGCGCACGCTGTGCGCGCATCTCATTCTTGGAGGGGGCGGAGCTCCGCCCCCTCTTTAGTCTGCGAGAGGCTATTGCCGCTCGGGAGACTGTTAGACGGCGTAATCGCCGTCTAATTACCCGTACAGCGCTGCGATCAGCAGCAACGCTGTACTGGGGACAGCCGTGTGACACGGCTGTCCCCTCCTGAGCCACAGAGGTGATCGGCTGTCATAGGCTGAAGCCTATGACAGCTGATCACAGGGATTGGCCGGTGGAGGGAGGGGGGTATACAACAGGGGGGAAAAAAACACACTTTTTATTTAAAAACAAACAAATAAACATACACACAAGTAAACAAACAAATACTGGGGGGTGATCAGACCCCACCAACAGAGAGCTCTGTTGGTGGGGAGAAAAGGGGGAAGGAATCACTTGTGTGCTGTGTTTTGCGGTCCTGCAGCTTGGCCTTAAAGCTGCAGTGGCCAATTTAATGAAAATCTGCCTGGTCTTTAGTGGGGTTTAACACAGCAGTCCTCAAGAGGTTAAAGAGACTCTATTTAAAAAAAAAAAAAAAGTCCCCTGGGGGGTACTTACCTCCGGAGGGGGAAGCCTCCGGGTCCCAATGAGGCTTTCCCCTTCCCTGTAGCTGCAGAGAAACCAGTGCTGGCTCCCTCAAATCCACCCGTAATCCTCACCCAACAAGCCTGACAAGGCTTGAATTATTTACTGTACCTCGCCGGGATCCAGCGCAGGCGCAGTAGTAGCTCTTCCTTCCGGCTAGGTGGAAATAGCTGAGCCCAATCGTATCGTAGCTAGTTTAGTTTTTGCCGACCTCGGAGGTCGGGGGCGCATTGCGTTCATTTTTACGCATTCCCGCTGGTGCAGGAACATTAACACATACATTTTTATGCGTTAGTGTTGCAACGCGCAAACATTTACGCATGGCACCACTAATGCGTAAAGTATGCGCAGAACGTTTAGCAAAAATAGCTGGAGGGGGGAGCCCCAGGTGAGGGGGGGGGTCCTTACCCCCTTCCCCACTGCTGTGCCTGCTGCTCCCCCTTTCTGGCTGCTACCCTCTCCAGCTCAATGCGCCCCCCCCCCACTTTCTCCGCCTGAGGCAGGGCCGTAGCAATAGGGGGTGCAGAGGTTGCTCGGGCCCTTGGACCAGAGGGGCCCTGAGGGGCTCTCTCTCAACTGCAGTATTACCTCTTGATTGGTCCTGTGCTCATAATAATCACTTCTATAGATACTTTGAATAGTGGTAATCATTAACAAACTGTTCCCCATCCCCTTCTTGCACCTCTGACACTGTAGTTTTACTTTACCTATTTAGTTACATTACCGACGATTTGGGTGCGGCGTGCGAATTGTGATGGTTCTGCCGTGCAGATTTTTCCTGCAGAATCCCGCACAAGTGGAAACAGTCCCATTATTTTTAATGGGTTATGCGAATCTGCATGCAGAAAACGCATGCAGATTCGCTGTAGTGGAAAGGACCTTCAGGGCTCGTTTCCACTATCGCGAATCCGCATGCGTCCAACGCATGCGGATTCGTACATGTAATGCAAGTGGATGGGCCTGTTTCCACTGTAGCGTTGTTGAGGTGCGTTTTTTTTCAGCGGTGAAAAAATGCACAAAAGAGCCGCAGAATTCGCCTGCGAGTGGAATGCATGCGAATCGCATGCGGTTTCCCCATGCGGTTTTTGCCGCAAATTCGCATAGGTACGAATGTAAATTCACACAGGCAGTGACATGAATAAAATCGCATATACCCTGACCTATGCGAATTCGTGGCAAAAAACGCATGGGGAATCGCATCCGCATGCGATTTCATCAGCGGTGGAATAGAGGCGATTCTGCACTGCAATAGTGGAAACGAGCCCTTACTGCCACTGTAAACGCCCACATCATGTACACCCACTGCATTCTATAATAATAATAATAGCAATACAAAGATTTGTATAGCAATTTTCTCCCATCGGACTCAAAGCTCTCAAGAGCTGCAGCCACCGGGACACGCTCAAGAGGCCACCCTGCAGTGTTAGGGAGTCTTGCCTTGAACTCCTTACTGAATAGGTACTGACCCAAACCAGGATTCAAACCCTGGTCTCCCATGTCAAAGGTGGTGCCCTTAACCAGTAAACTATCCAGCCACTATTCTGTGCATTATACTAAAGGCTAGTACACACTAGCAATTTTTTTTTGTCATACTTTTTTTTATTGATTTTCAATAAAACATAACAAGATGCATTATGCTATAAGTAAGAACCATATAGTAATATAAAGCAAGAGTATTTGGACTTAGATGATATTATACAAAAAGTTCTATGGTTTACAATTATAGTTTGACCATCAGATAACAACATAGTAATGAAGAGCTAGTACAATTTTTTTATCTTTACTATAAATGCTTAGTTTTCCATCCATGGGAATTGAGTGGTTCAAAACTCTTGTGAAGTTGAAGTCCAATGGAACTTATGAATTCTTTATTAGAAAGGTATAACTATAACTAGACAGAGAAGAAAAAGGATAGTGGTTAATCTGTGAAGATATAAGATATAAGAGAGAAAGGTGATCGTTCTAGGAAGAGATTGAAGGTTAGCCATTGCTACAGTCATCGTACATCATATATTAGACATTAGAGAGCTGTTCAAGTCAGGGCCTTATGCTACGTACACACATGCGACAACGATCGTTCGTTGTTAACGACGAACGATCTTTTAATTGACGAAAGAACGACCGAAGTAAAGTTAGTTCTAAAAAGTGTGTAACGATCACATCGTTAGAACGAACGTTACACCACGTAAAAGCACTTAATGCGCCTGCGCATAAAATTGTAAAATTCCATGGAGAAAAAGTGAAATGCGCATGTCCAGCCTGGTACGAACGATCGTTTCCAACGATGTACTACTTTTGCAAACGATCGTCGTTGGGAAAAATCCGCCGAGACAGAACTTTCTTTTGTAGCGATTTGGCTCGTTCGTCGTTAGACTTAATAGTCGGTGGTTCGTTTTTTGTAACTATCGTCGTTGGTAAAGATCGGGGAACGATCGTTACAAACGACTATAGTCGCATGTGTGTACGCACCTTTATGCTGGATAGACATAAAAGTGTCTTGTTGGAGTCACGGTATCCATCTTTGGTTCAGCTTATAACATGGTGAGGAGAGTGTGGAATTATTGAGTTATGGGGGGTGGTAGATGGGAGATGAGTAGGGCCATGAGTCCCAAATTTTGTGGAAGTTGTTTTTTGTGTCCCTTAAGGATGCTGTTAATTCTTCCATGGACCTGGTCCAATTAACCTTAAGAATAATTTCAGAGATATCTGGGGGGGCTATATTTTTCCAAGAGGAAGCAATAGTTAATCTGGTTGCTGTTAGTATATGATTGATCAGGCGATTTGTATATCTGTTCACCTTTGGGAGAGGTTTGCCCAGAATCGTGTATAGGGGATCAAGTGGTACTGTGACGCCCGTAATTGAGGTAATGATTTCTTGGACCTTGGACCACAGGGGGGTCAACAAGGGACACAGCCAGAAGATATGCTCTAGCGATCCCACGTCATTACAGCCCCTCCAACATAAATCCGAAGTACCAGGGTATACTTTAGACAGTATTTCTGGGGTGAGATACCAGCGAAACAAAATTTTGTAAATATTTTCTCTAATTTGTATGCATAATGAGGAGTGTTTGGCGTTTTCCCAGATCTCTCCCCAGTCTTCTATAGTTATAGGAGTGGACAATGAGGAAGACCATTTTGACATATATGGGTGGTCTGGGGTCCAGGTTCCCGATTTGGTCATTAAGATTATATAAATTTGCGAAATTAAGCCCTTTTGATGTCCATTACGGTTACATAGTCTCTCAAAGGGGGAGAAAAAAGGGGTAGTTAAGGGTTTGCGGACAATTGAGTTTATAAAGTGAATAATTTGATTATATTCCATGGTCCGCTGCATATTAAAGTTAATTTTATCTTCGAGCTGCGGCCTAGTGTACACTTTCCCTGTGAGGGGATGGATCCAATTGCTGAGATTAAAATAGCCTAGTGTGAACCAGGTGTTCATGAAGGACTTGGAGAGGCCTGGAGTAAAGTTGGGGTTACCCAGTATTGGTAGTAAAGGTGAGGGGGAGGACTTCAGCCTACCCATCGGGGCCACAATTCGCCAGATGTGTAAAGTAAATTTGATAGTGGGGAGTAGATATTGTTGTGGAATTTTAGGGGTGGTATGAGACCAGAGTAAAGAAGCTAGGGAGATGGGTAGCATGCTAGTCGCTTCAATAAGACCCCATTTTGTATGTACTCTGAGATTGGACCATTCTGACAACTGACGCAGATGAGCAGCGTAGTAGTAGTAGCGTAGGAGTGGTAGTCCCAGGCCACCTTGTTCCCTGGGAGAGGTAAGAATGTTTTTATGAACTCTTGGTCGTCTGTGATTCCAAACAAATTTGTGGAATGCCGTTTGAAGAGATGTCAGCTGAGAGGATGGGACAAGGACTGGTAAGGTTTCGAATAAGTACAGTATTCTGGGTAGAATATTCATTTTTAGAGCATAGATCCGGCCTAGCCAGGAGATTTTATATGCCGTCCATTTATGTAGGTCCTGAAGAATCCGTTGAATAAGGGGAGAGAAGTTGCATTTATATAGAGTATTATAATTGGGGGTGAGATGAATTCCTAAGTATTTAATAGAGTGTGTCTGCCACTTATAAGGGAAATATGACTGTAAGGAAGTGAGAAGGCTTGGAGGTACTTTTATAGGTAGAGCCTCTGTTTTGTCTTGGTTTAATTTAAAGCCTGATAAGGATTCATATACGTTTAGAGTGTCATGTAAGGCCGGGAGTGAGGTTAATGGGTTTATTATGGACAATAAGATGTCGTCTGCAAATAGGGAGATTTTATATTCATGTTTACCATGTATAATGCCTCTAATATTGGCGTTCTGTCTGATAGCCTCAGCAAGAGGTTCTATGCTGAGTGCAAAGAGGAGTGGGGAAAGAGGACAGCCCTGCCTTGTCCCATTGTGTATTTGGAGCGGTTTAGAGGGAGCGAAAGGAAGCTTTATTAGGGCCGTTGGGGATGAATAGAGAAATTTAACTAGGTGGAGGAAGGGTCCTGGGAAACCCTGGTGTTCGAGGACTTTAAATAGGAAGGACCAGTGGAGTCTATCAAAGGCCTTCTCTGCATCTAAACTTAGAAGCAGAGAAGGTTTGTCTAATTTGTTCATCAAAGATATAAGGTTAATGGCTTTGCGAGTATTATCTCCCGCTTGGCGACCTAGAATAAAACCGACTTGGTCGTTGTTTATGAGTCTGACCAGGATAGGGTTTAGACGATTGGCTATGGTTTTTGTAATTATTTTTAGGTCAGAGTTTAGGAGGGAAATGGGACGATAGCTTTGTGGGAGTTGAGGGTCCTTACCGTCTTTGGGTAAAACTGTGATGAGAGAGTTAAGTATGGACGTGGGTGGTCTTTCACCTGTCATAATTTTGTTGGCCACAGTTGTTAAGTGTGGGATGAGGATCGATTGGAACAATTTATAGTAGGAGTATGGAAGGCCATCTGGGCCCGGGGATTTGGAAGAGGGAAGTTTTTTAAGAACCTCTAACATTTCAGCTGTAGTTATGGGGGAGTTGAGTACCCTACAGTCCTCCTCTGTTAATTTGGGGAGATTGAGCTGTTCTAAAAAAGAAGATACTTTTTCTGTATATTGTGGGTTAGCTGAGGGGTCAGGTAGCTTGTACAGCTGTTCATAAAAGGAGGCAAATACGCTCGCTATCTTAGCGGGGTCGTAGTGGGTAACCCCTTGGGTGTCTTTCATAGCGTATATTGTTCGTTGAACACTCTGTGGGTTAAGTTTTCGGGCTAATATGGTGTGCGGTTTATTGCCTCTTTCGAAGAACAGCTGCCTATTCCATTTCAGGCTCTTCTCAAGTTGTGAGGACTGTAGGGAACGGATGTCAAGTTTGAGTTGTTGTATGGTAGAGAAGTGATCTTGTGTCGGTTGGAGCTTGTAAGCATTAATTGCCCTTGTAAGTGAAGCATTTAATTCGCTCAGTTTTTTTGATGTGTTGTGTTTTTTCCGGGAACCCCTTGCTATAAAGAAGCCTCTAATAAAAGCTTTATGTGATTCCCACACTAGGCCAAATGAGGTTACTGAGTCAGTGTTTATTTTGAAGAATGTCTGTAGTTCCTCTAGGCAGTCCGCGGTGAGTGTATTGTCCTTTAATAAGGATTCATTTAATCTCCAGTGCAGAGGTTTGTGTGGATTGGATAACCAGTCAAGATCTATAGTGACTGCTTGATGGTCAGTCCATGCTGAGGGGGTTATTGTTGAGTCAACTAGGGTAGGTAGGAGATGGGCTTTTGCAAAAAAATAATCTATGCGTGAGTGCGATGCATGTGGTGGGGAGAAAAACGTGAAATCTGTAGCAGTTGGGTTAGCTATCCTCCAGAGGTCAAGTAGGCTATGCTTTCGGAGTAGTACTCGGAATTTACGAGAGTTGCGGTCATGTAGAGCAGAAGTGGATGGGGTAGTAGTTTTACTTCTGTCTTTGGTAGAGGAAAAAGCCAAGTTGAAGTCCCCTCCCAGAATAACGGTTCCCTTGGTATGTTTCTGGAGTTTAGTAAGAAAGGCAGATAAAAAATCAATTTGCTGTGTATTTGGGACGTAGACATTCGCTAGAGTGATTGGTTTACCTGCGAGTGAGCCTATAAGTATTAGGTAGTGCCCTTTAACATCACTTATAGTTTTGTCTATCTTTAAAGGTAAATCTTTTTTACACAATATTGCAACTCCTGCACGTTTTTTAGGACCAGAAGCTAAGTATACTTCAGAGTAGTATCTATTATGGAGGCGTGTGGAGTCTTTAGGAGTCAAGTGCGTCTCCTGGAGGAAAGCTAAATCTATATCAAGTCTCCGCAGGTCTCTCATAAGGGACATTCTCTTTTGAGGCGCATTAAGGCCCTTGACATTTAGTGTATATAGCTTAACCATTATCTAAGATATATTCTTTATCACTAACCAGTATGGCTACCTTCTGGTATAAAAGGAAAGTATAGTAGAGATATGAGAAGAGAAAGAAAAAAAAAACATATGAACAAGTATATAATCTAAGTGCACAAAACCATATTAACCAAATAGTATCATATGTACGGTGGCCACTGTGCAAATAGTGGCAATAAGTGAAGACAACTAAAAGTAGTTGTAAAAGGTGAAGGTACTGGAGGGTACATGATCCCCGAGGGGGCCATGTAGTCTCACGAGTTACCTTTTGGAGGTACATGGAGAAGTCCGAGAAAAAACCTCTCAGAGTCCGACATCCAGTCCTGGGTCAGGTACGTTAGTGAGAGAACAGGATCACTTCTATTTTTTTTTTTTTTTTTTTATTTATTTATTTTTTTTTTTTTTAGCAGATCCAATGAAGTGGTTACGGGAATAAAAGTGAGCTCTGCTTGTTTTAGCGTTCAAGTAAGTGGAGCCTCCTCAGGTATAGTGAAAGTCATGCCAGGGGAGCGAGCCCCCCTGTGGGTAGGAGTTCAGCTCGGAAGTGCTTCCATCTCTTCTGAGTTTTCAGGATAAGTAAGGCTGCGAATTGGAGTTTTGGACCATTCAGAGATGTGGCGTATCTTACGTGGTGGGGATCTGGCGGAGGGGGATGAGGGGTGCTGGACTGATAGTGTTTGAGGAGGGCGGAGGCCCATCTGTTTCAGGAAGAGGGGGGCGTCGTCCAAGTCGGATAGAGTAAAATGAGCGCCATGTCTGGTGACCATAAGGCGAAAGGGAAATCCCCATTTGTAGGGTATTTTGGCATCAGATAAAAGTTGCGTAACTGGTTTAAAGGCCCTTCTTTTGGCTAGCGTAATTAAGGACAAGTCATTGTAAATAGATAGATCATCCCCTTTAAATGACACTTTGGGGGTATTACGCAGGGCACGCATTATAGCATCTTTCGCCTCATAGTAATGTAGTTTGATTATGACATCTTTAGGGCGTCTTGCTGACGCTTGTCTCTCCCCCAGGGATCTGTGGGCACGGTCCATTCGCCAGAACTCATCTGGCTGGTCTGGCACTATTGATTTGTATAATTCAGTGAGATGTGGTAACAGTAGTTCCGGCGTAACTGACATAGACATGCCTTTAATCCTAATATTCTGCCTCCTATCCCTGTTTTCACTGTCCTCCTGCGCAGTTCTTATAGCTTTTAAGTCATTTTGTATAATGCGTTGCTCATCTTCTATCTCCAGCTGCTTAATATTTAGGGCATCTACTTTCTCCTCTAGAGTATTGGTGCGTTCCCCTATTGATGTGATTTCCCCTTTAAGATCCTTAAGGGCAGAAAGGATAACTTGCTGAAGGGAATCGTGGAGGGAGCGATAATGCTTATCTAAGGTTACCTCCAGCATTGCAGCTGTTAGCGGTGGGTCCTCTGTGGCTTGGGAAGCTAAGCCAGGCTGTAGTTGCTGGGGTAGTGGAGAGGAGGCAGGAGCGGAGGTCTCGGCGTGGTCGGCGCCATCTTGGATCTGCGGCTGGCGGACATAACGGTCCATAGAGCCGGCTTGTGTGGAGGTTTTGGGGGCTGATTTGGCTGCCATCTGCTCGGGTGGATGTTCGCCTGCTGTTCTCTGCCGGAGCCGCGCTTCGGTAGCGGAGGGGAAGCTTTATGGCGGCGGAATCAGAGTGGGACCCGGACGGAGCTCTCTCTCTAAGCGGCCATCTCGGAGCTGCCGCGCATGCGCCTCTCTACACACTAGCAATTTTGATTGACCAATGATTGCTCAATTTTACCACCTCCATGTAGTATGAGGGCCAAACAGATTTTCAATTCTATACAGATTATATAGGTAAATGGTCATACTACATGGAGGTGGTAAAATTGAGCAATCATTGGTCAATCAAAATTGCTAGTGTGTACTAGCCTTAACAGAACACACCACAATCAATGTGATAGCGCGATAGGAATATAATTATTGTGATGCGATGACATTGTCCGCACACTGTGAAAGGAGCCTTAGATTGTAAAATCAAGATTGTATCATTAGTGGGCACCTTAAACCTTTGATCTAAAGAAAAAACAAGGTTAGATATTTATCCTCGTGAACAAGCACAGATGCACTTGCGGCCTGTGCTGTAGCACAAATCCACTCGGCCACAAGCAGCTCCGTGCTATTGCGCAGGCTGTCTTGCGTCTGCACAGTGCCATGTGACAGCAGGAACACAACACAACAGATCGGGAAAGCAGTGCCGCATGTTGCATCAGCTACAGTGAAGCATACAGTCAATGAAAACTATGCTTCACTTTTTCTGTCTATGTGCATTTAGCTGTAACGCACTATACCCATACCTCCCAACTTTTTGAGATGAGGAGGGATACTTAAGCCACACCCCTGATTACGCCCCATCACAACCCTTAGTCACGCATACCATAAGGATTTCATAAGAATAATATGTTGTTTTATAATTCAAACTACACTGGTCCTTTCTATCCTGGTTCATTTTCCTTCATATTTACATTTTTAAAATTAGTAATATATCAATTTGAAGGATGGGAATAAAGTTTAGAGTGAATCAAACACACACATATTTTAGTAGTGAATTACATATATTTATATAGAAAGAGGGACAAAGTCCTGAAAGAGGGACAAATGAGGAGGAAAGAGGGAGAGAGGGACAGGGCTCCCAAAGAGGGACTGTCCCTCTGAAAGAGGGACTGTCCCTCTGAAAGAGGGACAGTTGGGAGCTATGCTATACCGCACTCCGTTGTACCCCAACGACCCGCCGCACTGAGAATGTTGCATAGGTGGTGCATTGCAACCCTTATACCGCTTCAATACACTCTCTGTAAACAAGCCCTCAGGAAACTATTCTGGCAGGTAAGATGGGCAGCTCTCCTGTCTGATTTTCAATGTCAACCATGGATTGGATTTATTGTTAATGTTTCCATAAACCACAGGTTGAGACATATTAATAATTTGAGTTGATGCAATTTCCATGTTAATTATATGCAAATATATGTACATTAGAATCTGAACCAAACATAGTTTTTAAGCTAACGCTATTGATGGGCCCAATTCTAATCTGCTTAAATTTACATAAAACAGGTGTTGGAATTCACACACAGCTGCAGCTAGCTAAGCAGGATTCATGCACTCAGCTACAGCAGCCAATCACGTCTTGCTTTTTTTTTAACAGCTGAAGCCTGATTGGCTGTTGCGGGCAGCTGCTCCTGGCTCCAACGTATCTGCCCTCCTCTACCATTTAGAGTCGCTGCGCAGTGACGTCATATCGTGCGTCCGCAAGTAGGCTTCCTGCGTCAGGTCGCAGTAGCTGCTACGTCACCCGTGGTCAGGGCAGCTAACGCAGTTTGCCCCAGAGAGGCAGCTTGTCCGTTTCCCGGGTGTGGAGAGACGCCCCTAGGCCCCGTCCTCCCCGCCCCCTGCTCACTCCACTCCTCCGAGCCCCGTAAAGCAAGGGGAGGCCTATGCGCAGCCGCGATGCAGCTGTGGGCGGGGCTATAACACCGTTGCCGTCACGAGAGGACGGTTGTTTAGTCGTTAAACCCCCGCGGATTCCCGTTTTGTGACTCCTCTTGTAGGGTAAAGCCCTCATTTCTCCTCCGGAGTTTTGCTCCCCATTCCCCCAATATGACTTATTATTGCCCCTGGTAGGAATTGACTGCATAAAGATTCCCAAAATCTCACCTATTGGATTGTGCAGTCAGTTTTCAGGGGCACATTGACTTTAGGTATTATATTTATATGTCTTTAAAAATTGTGTTTTTAGTATTACCAGTTACTTTATTTAGAGTTTATTTTATGATTTCAGAGTTATTTGGGGTTTTTCCACAGCCTTTTGTTGTTTCTCAGCTGTTCTGCCGCTATACAATGTATCAAAGCAGATAGACTTTGTTTCAGTTTTGTGATATTTTTACAGATGACTGCCTTTATTTCTGCTGCTTCTACCATTTACTAGTTATTTTCATCTTGGAGTGTCTGTAAGGTCCTTCCGCCAGTCCTTTTTTGGGGTCTCGTGTTGTTGATTTTTAAGCCCCGTTCTGGTTCGTTTGATTTGTATTGGATGTTCCAGTGATGTTTAGCCCTGCCCGTTCCTGGGTTAAGACGTCCAACAGCCAAGCCTTGCCCTCAGACGTTGCGTCTTCCTCTGGGGAGGTGGACAAGCCAGTCAGTGAACAGGAAGTAAGTTTTACCTCTGCAGACCTAAACTTGGGAGCGATGTCTGAAGACGAATACACTCAACTTCAGCAAATCCTCCATTCTCAAATAGAAGCTGAGCCTAATGAAAGCAATATGGAGAGAACGAGGGCTAGTTCAGCTTTTTACCCTATTAGTAGCTCCTCCCATGTTTCTCCGTATCAGTCCACTCTAACAAGCCAAAGCAGTGCCGGGTGTCGAAATGTTCACCCTACTCTTTGCCAACCCTCACTGACACCCGAATGCAGCACTATAGGTTCTAGCCAGTATTTAGGCAACAGGGATTTTGAGGCAGTGCGAATGATTATTTTGAGCGAATCCAACATGTCTTTAGGGTGTAGTAACACAGCTGAGGAAACTCCAAGTGAGGCTGGAGGTGATTCCTCTTGGGAGAGCAATCCAAAAGTGAGAAACGACAGCACTGAAGCAAATAAGGAGAAAGAAAATTTAGCTCAAGTGTCGGATTCCAGACTCCTGTGTCCGGCTCGTGTACGTCTAGAGGACAGGTTCAACACACTCCAATCTGAAGGTCCCAGGAGCCAGGAGATGGCGGACTCTTGCATGTGAGAACATATTATTTCTATTAAGAATGTTGTCAACCAATTTTGGTACAAGCTTTATCTTCTGAAAGGCTCTGATACCCAAGCCAGAGGCCCAGGAGCTGGATGCCCAGCCAGTTCTGATACCCAAGCTAAAGGCCCAGGAGCTGGATGCCCAGCCAGCTCTGATACCCAAGCCAGAGGCCCAGGAGCTGGATGCCCAGCCAGCTCTGATACCCAAGCCAGAGGCCCAGGAGCTGGATGCCCAGCCAGCTCCGATACCCAAGCCAAAGGCCCAGGAGCTGGATGCCCAGCCAGCTCTGATACCCAAGCCAGAGGCCCAGGAGCTGGGTGCCCAGCCAACGGCTCAGGAGCTCGATGCCCAGCCAGCTCTGATACCCAAGCCAGAGGCTCAGGAGCTGGATGCCCAGCCAACTGTGATACCCAAGCCAGCTGCCTAGGAGCTGGTTGCCCAGCCAGCTGCCCAGGAGCTGGATGCCCAGCCAGTGGTCCAGGAGCTGGATGCCCAGCCAGCTCTGATACCCAGCCAGCGGCCCAGGAGCTGGATGCCCAGCCAGCAGCTCAGGTGCTGGATGCAGCCTTCTAGTACCTACTGCAGAGTACATATTGTAGTGTCACTTTGATGCTGGGTGGTGCTGCTAACAGTTAAATAACTTGTAAAATATTGTTATTAATGTAAAATGACAGCGCTCCTCTTCATCTGTACTGCTAACTCTGTAAGATCAACAGAAACTCAACATAGTGCATTACTGTTGGATTGCAATCGATCAAACAAACACCAAGTGCTTAGTGCTTCACCAGTGCTTCACTCTGTGCACAAACATATACACAGTCACTTTAAAATAGCAGCTCACCAGATATCATCCACCTCAAATCCAGGTGGGTCTAGAGTTTCATTGAATCAATAGATTTTCCAGCAGCAAGTGGTTCAAATGTTTAATCCAGTATCCTCATAAAAAATACAATATAAAAACAATCATACTGTAAAACCATATAGTATGCGATAATGCCCTGTGCCAATAATGCGCACTCCTGTAATCAGAAGTTGTGTAATCCTATCGGGCTAATAGCCCAGCTGTGTCCCACTCTCTGTGTGGCAGTGGCGTCCCGTCCCGTGTCCACTCCGGCGCATCTTTAAAACATCGCCTCAGCTAGCTGCTCTCGATGTGCTGTCCTCACAGTGTGTGGTCGGCTTCTGCGCGCACAGCCTCCACCTCACCGCTCTTAAATAGTTTTACAGTATTACACTATGAGAGGTTTTTATTTGACGTTATCACGTTGGCCATAAATGGGATATTGAAGGTGGAATAGGACATGGATTGTGGAGGTCTGGGGTGGCCTGGGAATAACCCCAACGCGCTACTAGACCCTGGTGTTCATCGCATCTGGTGAGTGGCTTCTGATTGTGGTGGAGAGAGATCAAAGCATTCCAAAAATTTACAGCACAACGAATTTTGCTAACTGAGGTCAAAAGCGATGCACTTATCTCAAACAAGATAATCTATTGAAGTTACTTACTAATGGGTTAATGACACAACAGGACCTGAAGCAGACTCGGCTTATTATTGTCACCGGATTGCAGGGGACGGGCACTGACATAGCTAGCTGAGACAATTATCGATGTAGAATCTTTATACAACAACATTAGACACGATCTAGGCATTGAAGCAGTGAAATATTTTTAAGGTCTAGAAGCGTCCACTTGGACGAACACTTTAGATTTATTATTGACCTCCTGCATTTTATATTGACCCACAACTACTTTCTGTTCAAAATAAATTCTACCTGCAAAAAAGAGAATGTGCTATGGGCACATCGTGTGCCCCTTCCTATGCAAATTTTTTTCTTGGTTGGTTTGAGGACACCATAGTTTTTGGTGAGGACCTGGCTGCATATACCTCGCATGTTTTGTTCTGGGGTCGTTTCATAGATGACGTGTTCACACTAAGGGATGGCCCCAGGACCATGTTTGTGAATTTTGTTGAGATTCTGAATCAAAATAGTATTAGAACAGTGGCGCAGCAATACGGGTTGCAGAGGTAGCCACCGCATCGGGGCCAGAGGGGCCCCGTAGGGCCCTCCCTCAACTGCAGCATTAGCTCTCTATTGGTCCTGTGCTTGTAATAATCACTTCAATAGATGCTTTGAATGATAATCGTTAACAAGCTGCTCCCAATACCCTTCTTGCACCTCTGACACTGTGGTTGTCCTTGGCAGTTTTTGGTGCAACGTCTCAATTTTTATGTATAAAGTGCTGGGGGGGCCCCATGTATAACTCGCACCAGGGCCCCAAGCTCCTAAGCTACGCCACTGTATTGGAATGTTCTTTACATATGAAATTGATCAGACCTCCCTGAGTTTGTTGGATGTACAGATTACAAGAACAGATGAGGGAAAACTTGAGACTAAAATCTATCGCAAAGATACCTCCACAAACTCTTCTTGCATGGAAGAGCCACCATCCGGTACCCCTTAAAAAGGGGATCCCAAGAGGTCAGTACCTCAGAGCAAGGAGAAATTGCTCAAGTCCTGAAGATTTTGAACCTGAATGTATGAGTCTCCATAGAAGATTCAAGGAAAGGGGCTATCCTGGCAATATAATTGTTGAGGCAAAGGAAAGAGCACAAGAAACCAAAAGGGAGGATTTAATGATCCTGAAAAAGAGAGATCAGGATCAAAAGGAGGTAACGATGCGCATTGTCAATACCTTCTCCACACAGGCAGATGAAATCAAGAGGATAGTAAAAAAGAATTGGTCAATCCTGAAACTCGACCCCCAATTAAGTGGAATACTACCACAGAACCCGCTTTTTACATATTGACGAGGGAGAAATATTGGTGATGACTTAACACATTAATTTCTACCAGTGTCCAAGAAACCAGTGAAAAAGACGTGGTTAGACAGACCCCTGAAGGGGGTGCAGGAAGTGTAAAGCCTGCGCAAATGTAAACGCATGTAAGAGTTTCCAAGCTCCAAAGAATGGGATACATTTTGAAATTCTGGACTTCTTTAATTGTGAAACAGAAGGCGTAGTCTACGCCATAGGATGCCCATAGGGGAGGCGACACGCCAAGTAAAACAGAGGATTTTAGAACATCTTGGCAACATAAAAAATCCCAAAGATACACCAGTATCCTGCCACTTTACGGAAAAACATGGAGGGGATTCCTCGTGTTTAACCACTTTGTCCTCCTGGAGGTAGAGCTATGTCCAAGAGGCCATGTGCGCTCCCGTGGACGATTGCACGCGCGCTCTCGGCCGCAGATCATTAGCCCAGGAATCAATGAATCTGGCCATGGTGCCCGATCACTGATTCCTCTCCCCCGCAGAAAAAGCGACAGCTTCTCTCAGAAGCCTTGCCTTTTCTGCCTTCTACGTCCCCTACGTCCCTCAAAGCGTATATGTTACGCTAAAGGTAGCCATACACTGGTCGATTTGCCATCAGATTCGACCAACAGACAGATCCCTATCTGATCGAATCTGATCAGAGAGGGATCGTATGGCTACCTTTACTGCAAACAGATTGTGAACCGATTTCAGCCTGAAACCGATCGCAATCTGTTGTGGTGGTGCTGCCGCCGCTCCCCCCGCCCGCATACATTACCTGCTCCGCTGGTGCGACTGCCCCCGGTCACCGCTCTTCTTCTCCGTCTCCGCTCTGGTCTCTGGCATGCTTCCCTTCTTCCTGTCTGGGGGAAGTTTAAACAGTAGAGGGCGCTCTACTGTTTAAACTTCCTGCCGGGACAGGAAGAAGGGAAGCATGCCGGAGACCAGAGCAGACCAGAGCGAAGACGGAGAAGAGCGGAGACACGGGAGTCGCGCCGGCGGAGCAGGTAATGTATGCGGCTCTATTGCGTCGGTCGTCGGGCACTCGAACGCCGCTAGCGATGCGCTCTTTACCCGCGGGCGATCGACCGTTATTTTCCGCACGGCACGATCGACGGGATCGGACGGAATGGATCGAAATTCGGCGTGTAGCGTGAACGATTGGCAGCAGATTCGATCCCAGTGATCGAATCTGCTGTCGAAACGGGCGCAAATCGGGCCAGTGTATGGCCACCTTTAGAGTGATGTCATGTAAACAAACCTAAGGTTGCCATCTTGTGGCCAAAAAGTAAAACTACATCTACCGTACATTAACCACTTCCGGGTTTCGGGTGGTTTGGATGATCTGTGCTGCGAGGGCTCTTCAGCCCGCAGCACAGATGAGATAGCAGGCAGGGCGATCAGACTTCCCCCCCCCCCCTTTTTTTTTTTCCCCACTAGGGGGATGTCCTGCTGGGGGGGCCTGATCGCAGCGCCGTATGTATGTAAACAGCGGGGAAGATGTTCCCCGCGTGTTTACATTTACCCTGCGAGCCGCGATCGGAGGCTCGCAGGGTGTTCACGGAGACACCCTCCGTGAACTGACATGCTTCAGGATTCAGGGGCGTACTTATGCGTACGCAGAATCCTGAAGTGGTTAAAACAAAAACAAAAAAACAACCTATATTTACATTTAAAAATTACTATTTACTTCCCACCCTCCCAAAAATACCCAAATAAAATGTTTAATAATAAAAAAAAAGAAAACCTTACAATAAAAAAAAAAACACAAATATTTACCTAAGGGTCTAAACTTTTTAAATATCTATGTAAAGATGAAATATTTCTATTTTTTTTTATTATTATAAGCTTGTAAATCGTGATGGATGCAAAACGTAAAAAAATGCATTTTTATTTCCAAATAAAATATTGTCGCCATACATTGTGATAGGGACATCATTTAAATGGTGTAATAACCGGGACAAATGGGCAAATACAATACGTGGGTTTTAATTATGGAGGCATGTATTATTTTAACACTATAATGGCCGAAAACTGAGAAATAATGATTTTTTTCTGTTTTTTTCTTATTCTTACTGTTAAAATGCATTTACAGTAAGGTAGCTCTTAGAAAAATTTACCACCCAAAGAAAGCCTAATTAATGGCGGAAAAAACAAGATATAGATCAGTTCATTATGATAAGTAGTGATAAAGTTATAGGCTAATGAATGGGAGGTGAACATTGCTCGGATGCATAAAGTGAAAACGACTGAGGGCTGAAGTGGTTAAAATATTTTGTGATTCAACAATGGAAGATGGGACCAAGAGGTGGTAACCTGGATATGAAACTCCGGCAACTGGAAGCCAAGTGGATCTACCCCCTGGGAACTCTTAATCCAGGCGGTTTGAATGACGGTTTTACCTATACCCCTTTTATTTGAGAATATATACCTTCTCTTATCAGCAAATAGGGTAATGGCCAATTATTTGGGAGTTGCGTAATATCATAGCAAGATATAAATTGGTTAACAATAAACAAGGTAATATGGAGGTCAAACCGATTTATACAGGAATGACGATCATATATAATACAGTATTCAGATGCCTTAATGATATCTCAGGATAAAGAGGTTTATAGATATAAATGGACAACTACATGGGACAATGATATATATTGGAAATTGGATCCTTCTGTCCATAAATCTACAATCCATGATTGGAAATATGTCTTTAATCAGAATCAGATTTATTTCGCCAAGTGCAGCAGTTGCCACACTCGGAATTGTTTGTGGTACACATCGGCATAGAGCATAGTACAAAGCGGCAAAAACATAGTAGTGCAACGCATGCAATGACGAACAGACAAAGACATTAAAACAACTTAGTGCAGACAAAGAATTTAAGGTATTGTAGTGCAAAACTACGTGCGGAACCTCGGAATAAGTACATATTTATTTAGGCCTGGGTCACAGATGTGCTATTTAGTTTTTCTATGTGTGTGACTTGAGTTCAGAAGGCACACTGCTTGGGGGAAAAAGGAGTTCCTGTGCCTGGAGGTTTTTGTGGAAATAGCCCTGTAACGATGGTCCGAGCGCATGCGATTGAAGAAGCGGCTGCCGGGATGGTGCGGGTCATTCGTGATCCTGTACGCCCTTGTTTTCAATCTGGATGCGTGGAGGAGGTCCAGAGGTGGCAGGGGTGACCCAATGATTCTTTCCGCTGCCTTGATTACTCTTTGTAGTCTGTACCTGTCGCTCGTGGCTCCACCATACCACACGATGATAGATGAGCACAGGATTGACTCGATGGTGGCAGTGTAGAAGCTTGATAACAGTTCCTGCAGCATACCAAACTTCCTGAGCTGTCTTAGGAAGAACAGTCGTTGCTGCGCCTTCTTTAGGCATTTAGTGGTGTTTTCACTCCATCTCAAGTCGTTGGTGATGGTAGTGCCCAGAAACCGAACACTTGATACTCTGGTGACTTCAGTGCCTTCGATGAATACCGGGCTGAGTGGGGAGGGGCATTTCCTGAAGTCGATAACCAACTCGACTGTCTTTGCAGCGTTTAGGACAAGCATGTTGTCCTTACACCAGTTGCAGATTCGCTCAATCTCACTGCAGTAGGTGCGTTCGTCCTCTCCACTGATGAGACCAAGGATGGTGGTGTCGTCCACAAATTTAATTACCTTAACGCAGTCAGCGGTTGAGGTGCATCTGTTTGTTTGTATACAGGAAAAACAGAATCGGAGACAGTACACAGCCTTGGGGGGCGCCAGTATTAATGGTCCTCATTTGGGAGAGGCAGCTGCCAAATTTGACCTGTTGCGTCCTGTTTGTAAGGAAGTCCTTGATCCAAGTGCAGAGATTTCCGTCAAGCCCAAGTTGCGCTAAGTTGTTATACAGGATTTTCGGGTAGATCGTATTGAAAGCAGAGCTAAAATCCAGAAATCGGAAAATTGTTTACTTACCTTCCGTAATTTTCCTTTCCTGGATCAAACGATGGCGGCATACCTATGGGTATAGGCTCCGCCCCCGAACCCTGATAGGACAGCTCACTAATAAAACCTTTGAACCCACCCCCTCAAGCCATTCTGGTGAAAATCAGTCCTCGAATGGACAAGAGGGAGGGATTCGTATGCCGCCATCGTTTGATCCAGGAAAGGAAAATTACGGAAGGTAAGTAAACAATTTTCCGATTTCCTGGACCAAACATGGCGGCATACCTATGGGATATAACAAATCACACAAGAGGGAGGGACTTAAGCAAAATACAAAATTTATTTATACTGCAAGCACTGCTTTCCCAAAGTCAACCGTAGTTAGAGAAGCAGGATCAACATGATAATGATGCATGAAAGTATGTACAGATGACCAACTGGCCGCTTTACAAATTGATTCAACCGATACTTTCGAAAAACACGCCCAGGAGGCAGACATAACCCTGGTCGAATGAGCATGCACTTCATTCGGTACTGGCAAACCCTTTAAGGCATAACATTTTTTAATGATCTTAACCAACCAGGAGGAAATAGTTCTTGCTGACACCTCTCTACCTTTCCTAGGCCCCTGGTAATTTATAAATAGGTGATCTGAATTCCTGAAAGATGCAGAGGCATCCAGGAAGGCTCTAATAGATTGGCCTACGTCCAAAGGGTGACATATCCCTTCTGAAATGAAATTGGGCAAAACCAACTCTTGATTGACATGAAAAGACGATGACACCTTGGGGATAAACTGCAGTACAGGCCTAATGACCACTCTGTCTGGGAAAAAACTCTAATAAGTTGCTTGAACAGCCCAAGGCTTGTAGATCCGAGACCCTCTTTCCAGAAGCTATTGCCGTCAGGAAGACTGTTTTTAATAACAGATTTTCCAAAGAGACATTTTCCAATGGATAGAATGGAGGTGATGAGAGAGCCTCTAGCACTAAAGACAGGTCCTATTTGGGGAAGAACGGTTTCCTTGGAGGACTCATCTTGAATACTGCTTGAATGAACTGTATCACTAAAGAATGTGTTGCCCAACGATTTCCCGTTAGCGCTGACAGTGCTGACACCTGGACTTTTATCGCTGATACACTTAGCCCCTTTTCCACTCCTGATTGCAGAAAGTCTAGTATGTGCTGCACCTCTGGAGTTAAGACGCTAAACCCTTTTTCAAAGGCGAAAGCTGTAAACTTTTCCCAGATCCTATAATAGGTCGAGTTGGTAGAAGTCTTTCTTGCCTTCAGAAGTGTGTCCACCACTCCGATAGAGCAGCCTAGGCCTAAATACCTCTTCCTTTCAGCTTCCATGCCGTTAAACTCAGCTTGTCTACCCCTGGATGGAGTAGATTCCCCTGCGACAAGAGGTTGTGAGATGATGGTAGTGTCATCGGCTCCTCCACACTCATCAGTAGTGCCAGGGCAAACCACGGTCTCCTCGGCCAGTATGGCAGAATAGCGATGATCATGCAAGACTCCTTGTAAAGTCTTTGGAGGAATCTGGGAATTAGAGGGAAGGGTGGAAATGCATAACCCAGGGTGAAGTTCCACCTCTGCACCAGACAATCTATCCCTGCCGCCGCTGCATGATGCCAGCGTGAGAAGAACCTCTCCACTTTCCTGTTCTGAAATGATGCCCAAAGGTCTATTTGAGTTTCTCCCCATTTCCTGGTTATTTGGAGGAACACCTTCATGTCCAGTGACCATTCGTGGGGATCCATGAAACGTCTGCTCAGGCGATCTGCTAAGACATTCTTCTCCCCTGGAAGATAAGATGCGGACAGGTTGGCAAGATTTTTCTGTGCCCATAGCATCAGACGTTCCGTTTCCCTCAGCAGGGAAAAGCTTCTTGTTCCTCCTTGTCTCCTGATGTGTGCTACTGCCGTTATATTGTCTATTTGCAATAACATCGATTTCCCGTAGATCAGGTGCCGAAAGGCTTTTAGAGCTAGGAAAGTAGCTCTGAGTTAGAGGAGATTCGAGGGCACACCTATTTGTCTTGAATCCCATCTGTTCTGACACTGGAATTCTCCACAATGGGCTCCCCAACCGTCCAAACTTGCATCTGTCGTGACTATTATTGGAACTTCCGGCTGTATCTGAAGACTGTTTATCAGATTCACTCTCTTGGTCCACCACAGAAGTGATCTTCTTACTTCCGCTGACAACCTGAATTGCTGGAGAAGAGACGTCTTGTTCCACTTTTTCAGGAAGAAGTACTGGAACTCCCTCAAGTGCCAATGAGCCCACTTTACCATTGGGATCGTGGAGGATAGTGTTCCCAACAAACTCAAGCACTCTCTTGCCGACAAGTGGGATGCTGACAATGCTCTGAATACCTTCTGCTGAATTAATGCCTGCTTCTGATCTGGTAGACACACTTGGTTCCTGAGGGTTAGGAATCTCGCCCCCAGAAATATCATGTCCTGAGAGGGTATCAGCTGACTTTTCCTGAAGTTGATTATCCATCCTAGGGACTGTAGGAATTCCAGCAGCCGCATCTGATGTAGGACCAATTTCTCCTTGCTCTGGTGTAACAACAGAATATCGTCCAGATAGTGATATACTTGTAAGCCCTGGATTCTCATCCATGCTATTGCGGGTAGGAGGATCTTTGTAAATGTCCTTGGAGCTGTTGACAGCCCGAAAGGTAGACATCTGAACTGGTAATGTTCTCCTTCTACACAGAACCTGAGGAACCTCTGGTAATCTTCTCTTATTGGTATGTGCAGGTAGGCATCTGAAAGATCTATAGTGGACATCCAGTCGCCTATGGCCACCATCGGTATAATGGACTGGAGAGATTCCATCTTGAAGTGCCTGGTCTTTATATAGTTGTTCAGAAACTTTAAGTCTAGGACTGGTCTCCATCCTCCTGATGCCTTTGGAACCAGAAAAAGAGGTGAGTAAATTCCAGCGAAGCGTTCCCGGGATGGGACTAGAATAATCGCCTGCTCCTTCCTCAGGGATTGAACGTATTCCCTTAGAGAAGATGACTTGTTTCTTCCTGGAGGCATTTTTGTGGACACAAACTTGTTCTGTGGAGGCCTTCTGTTGAATTTCCAGCAGTGTCCTCTCCTTAGTGTCCCTATTACCCAAGGATCTTTGATACTTTCCACCCAAGACCTCCAGAAGAGCTGAAGCCTGGCCCCTACTGGATGACCCTGAGTGGGCGTCCCATCAAAACCGCTTCTGGCCTTGCTGGGAATCAGAGGAGATCTTAGACTTGTTTCCCTTCAGGAAGGAAGACTGGGTACCCTTCCAATTTCTTCCAAATTGCCTTCCTGGCCTGTATGATTTTGATTGTTGGTATCTATTAGAGAAGCTTCTCCTAGAAGCCGGCTGTCTAGGTCTTTGTCTCTTATCCTGAGGGATCAGGCCCGACTTTCCCCCTGTCACTTTGGCAATCGCCGAGTCCATCTGAGGCCCAAAGAGATGAGTTCCGTCAAATGGAATCTTGCACCAATTTGACTTAGAAGCTTGATCGGTTGCCCATGGCTTTAACCATAAAGCCCTCTTAGTCGTGATGTTCCATAACATTGCTCTTGCCGATGCTCTAATCACATCAATGGCAGCCTCACCCATAAAATCTCCAGATAACTTCAACTCATATAGGGCCTTTATTATCTCCTGTTTGTCTGTGCCGTTGTTCAGAGCCGTCTCGATGTTTTCTACCCACACTTTCGTGGCTTTTGCTAGTGATGTTAGAGCCACCGCCGGCCTACAGGCTGCACCTGCCGCCAGGAAGGCCTTCTTGATGTCTACATCCATCTTTCTTTCAAGTGGATCCTTGAAGGCTATGGCGTTCTCCAATGGCAGAGTCACATGCTTCGCCAGACGTGCGACTGATGCATCCACGATGGGGGCTGACTCAAACAACTTCAAGTCTTCCTGTCCCAACGGATATAGCTTTGCGAATCTATTGTTTAAGGAAGGTTTCTGCTCCACTTTGTTCCATTCATTCAAAACCACATCCTTTATGACCTTCATTAAAGGAAAAACTTGCGGTTTCTGATCTAAGTGTGGATAATATTTATCCGGTTCTTGTGACGCATCATCTTCCTCCCGCCAATCTATTGCCGACTTTATTGCTGTAAGAAATGCTGGAACAAGAGAAAAATCTAAACCAACAGGAGGTGCATCTGTCTGGGGAGCTACATCTGTTACCAGACCCTGAACAGCTGCAGAGGAGCCTGGAAGCTGGGAGGCCATATTTTGAAAGGTTTCCTGGACCGCCTGCTGAATATAGGCTAGTACTTGCTGGTTATCAGACTCCTTTTCTCGCCCTAATTCCAGAAAACAAGCCTCACAGACTTTCTTATCTGGTAATGCTGGCTTTGTACATGACCAACATTCCGCTTGCCCAGGCCTCTGAAACGGAGGAACTCCGTCTGACTCAGGAGAAATAGTCCATAGTCTGCGCGGCCCTCTTGGGGACCTGTAACCATAATAGTCCCTTTGAGGATCATGTCTGTAAGCATAATAGGAAGGGGAACGTCTCCTCTTATCCTGTCTGTGAACAGATCTGGACCTTCTGGATTGACGCCTGGGAGATGTTCTCCTTGCATCCCCATAACGTCTCCTGGGACTTCTGCTACGGGACCGGCTCCTATGATGATAGTCCCTTGAGGATCCCCTTCTAGATGCAGACTTGTCTCTCCTTTCATATGAGTCTCTCTTTTTTGAAGTAGACTTATGCTCTCTTTCTTTGGATCTTGGGCGGGCATTCGACTTGATAGAAGAGGACCGCTGCTCCTGTTCTCTCTGAGCGTTTCCTCCTTCCCCTGGACTGTGGAGACATAAGAATAAGATATGTTCCACTCAGAAACTATCCGTTCCATTTAGGACGGAAAAATAAGGCACTCTTTTAAACCAGGGGAACCCTGTGCAGGGGAAATAAATACACCCTAGGTGAGGAGAACAGAGAAAGCTGCATTTAGCAGCTTGTTACCTGTCCACCTCCTCCTCCATCTCCACCACTTGCCCAGTAGCTTCCATCTCTGTTTAAGAGAGATAAGCATAGGCTATAACTTTAAGCACACCACATATCAGTATGACAATGCCCTTTACAGATTGATTCAATCATCTGGCTATCGCCTCATACCTGGTCCAGAAGCAGATCTTTCCTGTCAATGCTCCACGTGGCCCGGATCCCGTCCAGTGACCGTTGCCTGGCCGCAAACAAGTGTTCCCAGCGCAAAGAAACGCTACCCACCGCTGCAGATGCCGGCAAACACAGCCCTCCATGCTCCTTTTAATTTCCGGGTGACGTCATGACGCTGTACGCGTACCCCCCGGCCAATCAGCGCTGTCGCCCCAGTTCTCGCGATACGCGAGACCTCCTCTTCCTCTCTATCTTCATGCGCCTGGTCAATAGAGACAGCGGCGCAATGGCGGCAGCGGCGGCGTGGACCTGGGAGAAAGTCTCCAGCTATGTGGGGAGAGAGGGTGCTCCTATGTCCTATTTAAGGACTTCGAGCAGCACAATACGGGAGAGGCTGAACCCGCACGGCACCCCTGCACAGGTAAAACTAACAAAGTACCTAAATGGAAAAGGAAAAAAGGAAAAAAACGTAAATAATAAAAGAAAAAAATATAGTGAACATGTCCGTTCGAGGACAGAAAAAAAGAAAGGCTTGAGGGGGTGGGTTCAAAGGTTTTATTAGTGAGCTGTCCTATCAGGGTTCGGGGGCGGAGCCTATACCCATAGGTATGCCGCCATGTTTGGTCCAGGAAAGAGGATCCTGGTGTAGGTGTTGGGTCTGTCCAGATGTTCCATAATGTATGCCAGACTGATGTTAATGGCATCCTTTACGGACCTGTTTGCCCTGTATGCAAATTGAAGTGGATCTAGGAGAGCGTTGGTGGAGTTTTTCAGATGGGTGAGGACTAGTTTTTCAAGGATCTTCATGACAGTTGAGGTAAGGGCCACGGGTCTGTAGTTGTTGAGATCCGTGACACCTGGTTTTTTGGGTAGTGGAATGATGGTGGACATTTTAAGGCAGGAGGGTACTTTGCCAGCCGACAGGGAATTCTGAAAAATGGAGGTCAGCACCGGGGCTAGCTGGCTAGCGCAGGATCTAAGGCACATGGATGACACGCCGTCTGGGCCAGAGGCTTTCCTAGGATTAAGTTTCCGGAGGTGCCTGAGTACATCTGACACCTGGACCACAGCTGGTTTTGGGAGGGCACTACCAGTACTAGGAGAGGTGGGTGTGGAGGGTGCCCAGTGGTTGGCCCTCGGATCTCCTACCAGGGTTGGTTGATGATCAAACCTGCAGTAGAATTTGTTGAGTTTTTCTGCTAGTTTGAGGCTCGGGGGTGCATGTTGAGGAGAAGTTTTGAAATTTGTGGCTGCCCTAAGACCTTGCCAGACCTCCCGTGGATTGTTTGAGCGTAGGCGGAGCCCCAGCTTGTTGGAGTAGGCCCTCCTTGCAGCGCTAAGTTCACGCTTGAGGGTGTATCTGGCTGCCTTGAATTCCTCTGGTGTTCCGGACTTGTGCGCTTCTTCCTTGATTTTCCGGAGCCGGCATAACTTGCCGTTAAACCAGGGCTTGTTGTTAGGGTAGGCCCTGAAGGTTTTTGTGGGGATGCACAGCTCCTCGCAGAAGCTGATGTAGGAGATGACATTCTCTGTCCATTCCTCCAGGCAGGCTGTCTCGAGGGTCGCCCAGTCGGTGCAGTCAAAGCAGGCCTGTAGTTGTAGCTTAGCTTCTTCTGTCCACATTCTTACAGTCCTGAGGACTGGCTTGGATGATTCAAGGTGCCTTCTGTAGGTTGGAATTAGATGGATTAGGCAGTGGTCAGAGTTGCCTAGGGGAGCCTGTTGAATAGGTTTGCACGCCTCCTTGAGGACCGTGTAGCAATGGTCCAGGGTGTTCTGATTCCTGGTGGGGCAAGTAATGTGCTGTTTGTAGCGAGGCATCTCCGTGTGGAGGTTCGATTGTAATCCTCTGTTTTCCTGAGTTATTTAATGACCCCATGGTTAGGCAGGAATACTTACTAGATATTATTTCAGAGCCCGTATTATAAAATATCTGGTTGGCCCATTATTTGAGTTACCCTGTAGTATAGAGGATTACTCCATCATGCCATAGATAACCAGTAAATTGAAGTACTTTACCACCCTTTATAATACATAATCATCCTGCGTTCTACATTTACACCATTGGGTGGCAGCATTATACTATAATGATGTACTTGTATATTTCATGTGCTCTTCAACGAAGAAATAACCTCTATACTACAGTTTTGAAGATTGACAATATGGGACATTATCTTTTTTTGGTTTTATTGTTGTTTTTTTTGTTTCCTTTTATGCACGCCCCTTACATTAAATCCACTCCCGGCTTTTTCCCACAACTAACATGGCTGCATGTTTACATGGCGCACAGGCGCGCCTGCGCAGACGCGTATCTAGAGATGTGCAGGTGTGGCTAATGCCCTAGGTGCTGCCTCCTTCCAGGCACTTGGGGGGGGGGGGGGGGGGGGGCGCAGGTCTCTCCTCCTTCCTGTGCAGTGCAGAGAACACCGGAAGAGTTTTAGCGTTATGTGAGGGGACGGAGCAGCTTCTTAGCAAACCCTTCGCTTTAGCGGTGTCATCCTATTACCGGAGCTGCCATCACACTGCAGAGCTCAGATGATCAGTGACCTGCTGCTCAGGGCTTCTCGGTTGTGGAATCCTGCAGCTCCGTTTTGCCTGCTTTCCCTCCCTTCTCCTCAACTGCTGTGCACAGTTCCAGCAGCAATTTCCCCACCACGGGTAACACAGAAAAGTATAGCAATAGGCAGATCTGCATTTTTCCCTTCTACAGCTGCTCTACAATCCCCTGGCTGGTGTTCCTGCTTCTCCAAACAGAGCCAGCTGGACGATTACAGAGTGGCTGCAGGAAGGGGAGAGGTGCAGATTTGCCGGTCACTGAACTGTGTTACACGTGGTGGGGAAATGAGTGCTGGATAATCTGGCCACAGCTGTGGATGAGGGAGGCAGAATAGACAACATGGAGCTGGAGGATTTTACAGCAGAGGAGCCTTAGCAGCATGCCACTGATCTTCTGTGATTTGAATCAGCAGGACCTCCGAGGTAGGTATGAATGGACCTCACCCCCTCCCTGAAGTATAGGTAGCTGTCTCTTCTCCCCCCCCCCCCCCTTCCAGTATAGGAAGCTGTCTTTTCTTCTCTCTCCCCCCCACCCCCTTTCCCTTTTCAGTATAGGAAGCCTCTCTCTCATCCTAATCCCTCCTCTCCCCATTCCACTCCTTATCCCTCATCCACTCTCCTCAACCCCTCATTTCCTCCCCCACAGCCCATTCTTCAGCTCATCCCTCCCCCAGCCTTATCTTTACTCCTAATGCTGGATCCACACCATACAATTTTTTGGCAGATTTACCTGACAGATCGTTTATTCCCAGCATGTCCAGCCTGAGAATCGCTCTATTTTTTTTTTGCGATTTTCTAAACGATTTCCATTTGTTCAGAAAATCACTCAAAAAAATTGATCGATTCTCAGATCGGACATGCTGAAAATAATCGATCTGGCTGGTAAATCTGCCAAAAAATGGTATGGTGTGGATCCAGCATTACCCCTCATTCTCTCCCCTATCCCTCTTTCCTCCTTAGCCCTCACTCAACACCCCATTCCCTCCCCCCCCCCCCAGCAGCTGTGGGGTTTCTCGAGGGGGCGCTGCTACAGTTCTTGCCATAAGCGCCATCTTCCCTAGGTACGCCACTGCGCCTGCGCACTAAATACACAGGAGTCCTCCTCGCCATTTACATATAACGCACGGGGACATTCGTTCCCCGCACATGCGCAATCACCCCAAGGGGCGCAATGTTTTTTTCGCCGCACTACCCATTACTCTGGCCCCCTCAGCTCAAGGCGACATTGCAGTCGCATCCTCCGACAATCCATCAGACTACCTCCACCCTCCAAGCTTCTTCATTGGCTAACGTCAAGCCGGTTACCCACGCCCACTCCCATTCTGCCCCGGCCCCACAATCAACTCTAATGGAATTATTGGCACTGGTTCTGCCTATATAAAGGTCTCACGCCGACACACCAGCACAGGGGTGCCAAGCTGTTATTGGACCCCAAGCTGGTAAGTGTCAGTCATCTATTTACTACCCCTCTATTATACACCTGCCTTTCTTCTACTACTCCACACTTCGCTGCTGTTTTCTACCCCACGTAATCTGTTTACTTTGGCATCCCTAGCTGCACTCTCCCCTACTTCTCTCATCCTAATTTTTCCTCGCCAATATATACACCATTATACCCCTCCACTATACCACCACACCATTGACAATTTGTTAATAGAATGTTTTCATCTCTTCTTAGTTGTTAATTGAATGTTTTCATCTGGTCACTGTTATACAGAATTTTCTCGGGTTGGAAGTAATCACAATATGGTCGCATAATCCTGTATTCACACTTTTACTGATAATCATTTCAGCCAGCTCACCTTCCATGCTAATTATCATACTGCAAGTCTCTTCACTTTTAACCACATCCCCCAATGTTATACTATCACCTTACAACCACATAAATATATACTTTTTAGCATATTTTATCCTTTTGGCGCCTCTGTACATTCTTATATTATTGATATGGCAATAGATGTAAATGGTCTCCTATGTTTCTAAATTTAAGTTGTTGTTTTTTACCTTGTCACTGTAGATTGATGTCCCTGATTCATCACCCATCCCAGCAGATGCAAATGAGCACCCCCCTGCTAAAGAGTGAAGCATTGGCAGACACAAGAACTCTCCAATACTCCTACCCACGTATCAGTTTTTCCGGTAACACTGGCTTCTCCCACACCCAGGTGAGCATGAGGGATCAAACTAACACAATTCCCCTCCCTCCTCTGGCCTGACTCACCCCTTACAGATGACATTACTTCCTCACAATTCCCCTCCCTCCTCATGTATAATTCACCCCTTACAGATGACATCACTCCCCCATAATGCCCCTCACTAATCATACATAATTCACTCCTTGCAGATGACATCACTTCCCCATAATGCCCCTCCCTCCTCATGCATAATTCACTCCTTACAGATGACATCACTCCCCCATAATGCCCCTCCCTCCTCATGTATAATTCAACCCCTTATAGATTACATCACTCCCCCATAATGCCCCTCCCTCCTCATGCATAACTCACTCCTTACAGATGACCTCACTTCCCCTTAATGCCCCTCCCTCCTTATGCATAATTCACCCCTTACAGATGACATCACTCCCCTATAATGCCCCTCCCTCCTCATGCATAATTCACCCCTTACAGATGACATCACTCCCCCATAATGCCCCTCCCTCCTCTTGCATAATTCACCCCTTTACAGATGACATCACTCCCCTATAATGCCCCTCACTAATCATACATAATTCACTCCTTACAGATGACATCACTCCCCATAATGCCCCTCCCTCCTCATGCATAATTCAACCCTTACAGATGACATCACTCCCCCATAATGCCCCTCCTTCCTCATGCATAATTCACCCCTTACAGATGACATCACTCCCCCATAATGCCCCTCCCTCCTCATGTATAATTCAACCCCTTATAGATTACATCACTCCCCCATAATGCCCCTCACTAATCATACATAATTCACTTCTTACAGATGACATCACTCCCCCATAATACCCCTCCCTCCTCATGCATAAGTCACCCCTTACAGATGACATCACTCCCTCCATAATGCCTCTCCCTCCTCATGCATAATTCACTCCTTACAGATGACATCACTCCCCCATAATGCCCCTCCCTCCTCATGTATAATTCAACCCCTTACAGATGACATCACTCCCCATAATGCCCCTCCCTCCTCATGCATAATTCAACCCTTACAGTTGACATAACTTCCTCATAATGCCCCTCCCTCCTCATGCATAATTCACCCCTTACAGATGACATCACTTCCCCATAATGCCCCTCCCTCCTCATGCATAATTCACTCCTTACAGATGACATCACTTCCCCATAATGCCCCTCCCTCCTCATGCATAATTCACCCCTTACAGATGGCATCACCCCCCCATAATGCATAATTCACCCTACAGTTGACATCACTCCCCCATAATGCATAATTCACCCCTTACAGATGACATCACTCCCCCATAATGCTCCTCCCTCCTCATGCATAATTCACCCCTTACAGATGCTCCTCCCTCCTCATGTATAATTCACCACTTAAAGATTAACTATTGAAGCTGCTAATGAGATAATGTTATCTTCAGTTCACGGTCCATTTGCACATCTCCTTGGGTAAATCACCCCCAGATTTCTCTCTGTGAGGGCTCCATGGTACATCCAGCAGAGAGTTGGGCGTTTTTATTTTCCTTTCTCCACCTCATAATTTTTTCTTGTTTCATTTTCAGCCCAGTGCCCCTGCCAGCAGTGCCAGCTTCTGTCCTCTGCTGGAGGCAGCCAGGCAGCAGGAGATGTCACTGCCCAGGAGCTACCCTCGCTGCTACCTGCAGGAACTCGACCCCACAAAGCAGAGCCTAGGCTCACAGAATAAGCTTGTGCCTGAGCAGGTCTGGCGTAAAATTGAAGGTAGGATTTGTTGCTGGTTTTGTTGCAAGTGTTCCAAAGAGGCAGCCTGTATCTGTCACAATCCCCTCATTTTAATGACCCTGTATGGGGATACCACCTCCATATCGTGTTTCCCTAAAAATAAGACAGTGTCTTATATTCATTTTGGCTCCAAAAGATGTGCTAGGGCTTTTTTTTAGGGGATGTCTTATACTTTTGTGAACACACACGTTCCTGTGCTGTGTGTCCTCCTGCCTTCCCCGCTGTCGCCACTTTCTCTGCTGGATCCACCTCTTGTGTGCCCCTATGACCCCCTTGTACTTTTAGTGTCCCCCTCTGTACCCGTGTCTTGCTCTCTCCTGTGTCTTCCACTGTCAGCCTGCATCCTCCTTTTACCCTCAGCTCCATGCCGTGCTGTCCTCTGATTTTCTCCTGCATCCTCTTCTTCCCCCCACCTCCATATGCAGTGTCCCCGAGCTTCAGCCTATGGTGAAGAAGTACACAATTCACAAGTCTGATCTGCCTTAATAGCTTCTTTATGACGCTGAACCTTACTTTGCAATTTTTCTTCCAATTGCTTAAAGTCAGGGTGGTCTTTATATTTAGACACTTCTTTGTGAGCTTCCTCTAATTTCTTGTTTGTATTTTCAAGTGTTTTTATTTCAAAATCTCGCAAGCATGTCATTAACTCTAATGTTTGTTTTGTTTTTAGTTCATTCCAAATTTTCATAAAGTCTTCATTCTTAGAATGTTTATGAGGTATACACAAATTCCTTAAAGCTCCTACTGTGATACCTTCTTTTATATATGTATTGAAGCTAGAGACCTCCCACCACCCTTTATTATGTTCTTTATAGATACCAAAAATATTTCTAAACGCAAGTTCGATTTCAGAGTCAGCTACCGGTGTTTCAGAAACCTTTGGAGCAGTTTCTCCTCCACATGAGAAGACTTCTCTTGCTTCGGCTATCAAAGCACTAACATCTGGTATGCTAGAGAGAAACCCAGACATATTTCTCTAATAGCACCAGGGAAGTGATACAAGACCAATTTTGCACACATAACAGAGTAGGGTTTCTAGTACTTTAAAGAGCACATATGCCCATGACAAGGACTATTGTAAATAATGCTCTGACCCTATCCTCTGACTAATTGCTATTAACTTCCTACATGTAAGACAAAAAACCCCACCCATCCAACATGTTTCGACTCCCTAATTGGAGTCGTCGTCAGGGAAAAAGTGCTAAGTGCAAAGGTTGCTAGTGCATTCAGAAAAGTTAAAGCATTATATGTAAAGAAAACAATAAATGAGAGCAATGTGCTCTCTTGCTCTGACAGCAATGAACTGAATGTCTTTCTGACCTGCTTATATACTCTATATGGGAGGCGGTTCTCATTGAAACCAATCCCACCTCCTTTTACACTATCCTTATTGGTCAGATTGTTTGTCCATCACTCTCTATGCATGGCCATTGGCTGGCCTATCGCTTCCCATTGTATTGAAAAAATGCTTAAAAATACAACCTATTACCTCCAAAGTCCACGGACTTGCCCCCGGTATATCCAATAAAAGATCCCTTCAAAAACCGCTCCTCAGCTTATGATCTAAATGCCAAAACGCCGTTCATCGCATCATGCCACATTGGGGGCTTCCTATTGGTGGATTCACCTCGTTCCGCCCTTCCCATCTGTCTTTCTTCCAATCGCTGCATATTACGAAGCGTTGCTATGGATACCCAGACCTCGACCGATGTTTATTCCATATACGTCAGCATAGGGAGGGGTTCTCCGTCCATTCCTCCCCGTCGCGTCATACTGCCAATCACTGCTTGCAGCATATGGAAATACAATCTTCCGCATTGACATGTTTTTACGAGATGGGACTCAATGTGAACGCGCCCAGGAAGTCTGCAGGAACCAGCTTGACACGCAAGCTGTCATTCCTTTGCTTATATGCGCAAGGATTGTTTACAGGCACATGCTATAATAGCCTTACAAAATAAATACTAGATGGCAATATATTATTATTATTATAGTCATCTCCACGCTCTTACATTGATTCTTTTTCCTTTCTTTTAACAGGTCAGTGTAAAAATCCAACGCACCAGGGATATTCATATCTATGTGTTATGCTGATATTATTTTTATTATAACAATCATCATTATTGCCCAGTACACCTTTATTTACATTCTTTCCACATCTGGGGGACTAAATTGCTCAATGGATGTACAAAACACATATCAATACCAATACATGCAGAACAAATGTATATCTACATGCTATTCCTGCATTATGTATATATATATATATAGATCGATCTACACATCTGTACCCATCAAAGCTTATTATCGTGATCAATGACCATATTTTTGGCTTACATCATTTAGGTGAGCTGATTTCTTAGTTTTATGAGGGTTATCTCTCATTGTTTTGACATTTATTGAATAAATGGGGTATATGTGAATCCCTCATTCAGACTACCTGGATTCAAAGTACCCAAACGATAAATCCATTTGGCCTCAAGTTGACGTAATTTTAAATCAAGGTTTCCCCCTCTAGGTTCCATCTTCCACTGTTGTATAACAAAATACTTCAAACATGTGGTATCACTATCATGGGACTCCCTAAAATGTCTTGATACCGGCGTATGTTTTAGATTACGTATATTTTCAATGTGTTCCAGAATCCTCTGTTTTACCTGCCGAGTCGTTTCACCCACATATAACAGATGGCACGGACATTCTATGGCATATACGACTCCCTCAGTCTCACAGTTAAAAAAGTCGAGGATTTTATATGTTTTTCCATTTTTGGGGGCCACAAAGTTTTTACATGTGTTAACATTAGGACAGGCCTTACATCGGCCACATTTAAACATCCCCTTGAGAGGCCTCTCCAACCAGGTTTTTTTTATTTTCTTTTTTGAAACTGGTAAAAAAGAATGTACCAGTTCATCCCCAATATTTTTTCCTCTCCGATATGTGAAATTTGGTGTTCTAGGGAGTATTCCTTTCAACTGCGGGTCTAATTGAAGGATCGACCAATGTCGCTCTACAATTTTCTTAATCTCTTCTGATTGTAAAAAAAAATTACTCACAATTCGCATTGTGTTCTCATTCGAACTAGCCTCAATCTTTTGTTTTGGAACCAGTAAACCCTCTCTGTCTGTTTCCTGTGCTTGCCTCCGTGCCTCTTCAATCACATGATTTGCATAGCCCCTATTTTTAAAACGTTTCTCTAATGTCACACATTCTTCATCAAACGCTTGATCACTGGAGCAATTTCTCCGTGCTCTGAAATACTGCCCTTTTGGAATCCCTTTTTTCAAGAGTACAGGATGATGACTATTCCAACACAGAAGGGAATTTGTAGACGTTTGCTTTCGAAATATTTTGGTTTCCAATTTACCCTGATCTGTTCTTATAATCTGTACATCTAGGAAACTCGGGGAGTATCTATCAATTTCATATGTAAAATACATGACAATCTGGTTGTGATTCAGGAGGTGCACAAAATCGACAAAGATGTCTCTGGGGCCGTTCCACAGAATGAACACGTCATCTATGAAACGGCCCCAGAAAAGAACATGCGATGTATAGAATGCCAGGTCCACCGAGAAAACAATTGTATCCTCCCACCATCCGAGAAAGAGATTTGCGTACGATGGGGCGCACGACGTCCCCATCGCACATCCCTTCCTCTGAATGTAGAACCGATTCTGGAACAGAAAATAGTTGTGAGTCAGAACAAATTTTAGGAGTTCCATAACCAATACGGAGTGTTCTCTCAAATAAATGCTTCTTGTTTTAAGAAAATAATCCACAGCTTCCATACCTAAATCGTGCCTGATATTGTTATACAATGACTCCACGTCCAGGCTAGCCAGCCATACGTCATCATTTATCGATATTCCTTGGATTCTATTTAATAGATCCATTGTATCACGGATGTATGAGGGAAGACTGATTACAAAGGGTCTAAGGAATTGATCCACATATTGACTAATCTTCTCTGTGAGACAACCATTGCCAGAGATTATTGGTCGTCCTGGCGGTTTTTCCAATTTTTTGTGTATTTTGGGGAGTGAATAGAAAGTAGCCATTGTAGGGTACTTTACTAGCATATACGTTAGGTCTTTTTTACTCGAGACATTTTTCTCGACAGCTGTATTTAACAGGGTCTCAAGTTCTTTATAAAATAATGAGGTTGGATTGTTTTCCAGTCTACTATAATTTTCTTTATTATTTAAAATTTCCATGCACATGTCAATATATAGTTCCTTTTTCATCAGAACAATATTTCCTCCTTTATCTGATTTTTTGAATACCAAATCCTCATTACTTCTCAATCCTCATGTATAGAACGCCAGGTCCACCGAGAAAACAATTGTATCCTCCCACTATCCGAGAAAGACAGTGTCTTCTATTCATTTTTGCACCAAAAGATGTGCTAGGGCTTTTTTTTAGGGGATGTCTTATACTTTTGTGAACACACAAGTTCCTGTGCTGTGTGTCCTCCTGCCTTCCCCACTGTCGCCACTTCCTCTGCTGGATCCACCTCTTGTGTGCCACTATGTCCCCCTTGTACCTTTTAGTGTCCTCCTCTGTACCCGTGTCTTGCTCTCTCCTGTGTCTTCCACTGTCAGCCTGCATCCTCCTTTTACCCTGATTTTCTCCTGCATCCTCTTCTTTCCCCCACCTCCATATGCAGTTTCCCCGAGCTTCAGCCTATGGTGAAGAAGTACGGCAACTTGTGTTTCTACTGGAGTCGATGGTCTAGCAGGCGGGACCATGGCTTTGTTATTGGGCCAATCTCTGCATTCGCTGAATAGCGTCGTGTGCCGTGATTGGCCCAATGATGAAGCCATGGTCCCGCCTGTGAGACCATCGGCTCCAGTAATAACACAAGTTGCCATATCTCATATACCTTACTGCCTCTAGAGCTTACTTTCAGGGTAGGTCTTATATTTCCAGCATGCTTGAAATTCCTGGGGGGATGTCTTTATTTCGGGGAGACACGGTATATGGGAGCTAGGCGTTATGTTATACGACCTTATTGCCTCAGCAGTGCAGGTTGGAATCGGTAATGTGGCTCTGCTGTATTTCAGTGAATCCCAATAGTTTGGACTTTCTAGTTCAGAAGTCTTGCCACACTGGCTCCTCCCACCTCTGTCCAATCTTATCAGAGCCCTCCCAGCTGCTGGTGATGTCATCACCTGGCGACTGCTTAGCTACTGAAGTCAGGCAGTGATCACATGGACCGGGTAAAGAGTTTATAGTGAAGTTATAATTGTATTCTTACTCAGCTATAAGCTCAGTAGAGACTTGATTGTGACAGCAACCAGTGCTGCTGAAGTATTGAAGTGGGCCTATAGCTGTTCTGCTTACTGCATACTTATAGGTCCACACAAACAAAGTGACCAGATAGGTGCATCTAAAAAAATATGGACAGACAATCAAAAAAAGAGGATAAAAATAACCAGACATATTGTCCACGGTTACTATCCGTGTCCCTTCATCCTGACTGAAAAGATATTTCATCTCATGACAATCAGAAAACTTGCATTTTTAGTTTGACGTTTCCGTTTCTTTTGAATTTAACGTTTTACAAAATGTATTAGTCATTACTTTTTTAGATAATCTATTACTAACCACAGTTAGTTGCGGTGTCGGGGGGTAACTAGATCATAAAACTGTGTGGCCTAGATTATAAAACTGTGTGGCCACGCCCACTACTTGATGTTATAATTATTGATAATGTAACATAATGTCATTTCACACGTCTAGGTCCAATACATTTCAAATCATCAAATGCTTCCCTGGGTCTGAGACCCCACGTAATCAATTTTAAACCTTTAGCAAGAAGGGAAGGAATACTATATTTAGAAGATCATAAAATTCTTTACTTTAATTGCTTAATTATCAAAAGATAAAATATACACACATGTATAAAAAGACCAGATACAAGTAGCATATGGGGTTTAGCATGTGGCAAACAACCTCAAAGCATCAATGATAGTCAATTCCACTAGATTAACTGGCCAGTTATCTTATTGTAGTATGCGCATAAAGGGAGAGGAAAAGAGGCCTGTTGACGCCAAAGTTATCTTGATGAGGTAGATAGAGTTCAGATGTAAATTTATTGTTCCCTGTGGGAGTGATGATGTTGATCAACAAATCCATCCATATGTTATCATAGCATGTAGGCCAAAGACCACCAACATAAACAGATTGATAGAGAATTCTCTTCAAATAAAGCTTCAGGACAGTGAAGATCCGCCAGGATGAAATCCTTATGCAGAGTTGTCCATATTAGATGAAATAACAAATTGCATGGGTGCTTGGATTACTCAGACTTCTGTCATAGATAGAAACTCAGTTCAAGGAAACATCAACAGCCTAGGTATAATTATAGTCAACATGTGCAGTCCGCCAGGTTAGCAACCTTATGCAGTGTGATCCCAAGATCCTAGCTGTATTTCCCTGTAAAGTTATATGCAATGATAAGAGTCCACCTCCATGCAGATTGTGGCAGGTTGGCACATGATAGGTTATCTATTGACAAAACAGTATCTCTTCCTCAGAGATATAACTCCATCTCCACATTGGCTTATATAGGAAAAAACAGGTGGGTTCAAATGATACTCATCCAGTCGTTGCGTAGGTATTGGTGGTGATGCCTTCCATGCTCTTTCCCCATGCACTTGATCGGTCTGTGAGTGGGCCCAATAGCCGACCGGTTTCGCTGGTCAAGATACCAGCATCGTCAGGGCAGGCCCCCAAAGTGTGCCCTCCCGCCCTTTCTCCTAATTTGGAGTCCACCGGCCCTGGCCTGCCCGCTTGGCGAGCATGGACCTAATTGTATCTAATCTTAGAATTTACCAGCCTATTTATTTAATTGTGTATTTTTGATCCAGTTATGGTGATTTGAATTTATTGCTAGATTTTGGAGTACATTTGAGTATATGGGTTGTATAACTAAATTTACTGTTTGTTTATACAGTGTCTGCTTTTGGGGGGGAGGTGTTATGGCCCCCTTTGGCCGCAGTTGGTGCGTGCAGTCCGCAGCCCTTAACAGACCTGTGGGATACTGAGGCATTCGGACTGGTCAACCGGCTGCATCCGGGCTATTTATGGGTGCCTTTAACCCCATAGCCCTGATTTGCATGCGAGTGGGGGACATCCGGGTGCAGGGTTCTTCTGCGGGTCTGGGGTGCGCGGATGTGTTGCGCATTGCGGCCAATGAGGTATGGTGTTCGGGCGGCCGGGGGCGCAGGATGTAGCCTGCTGATTCACCAGCAGAGGTCGCCTGTCCATACCACCTGGCTGGATCCAAGCGCTCCAGCATGCGCTCCAAATTCGGGCCGCGCCCCCCTCGTCTTTGACAGGCTGCATTCCCTTGAAGCGGCCAGGGGGCGTGGCGCGATGGGAGAGCATCGTAGTGACGGCGACGCCTGCCCCTCCTCTCGCGCTCCGCCTGATGTTAGGGCGGTGACGTAGGAGGGGGGCGGAGTGGCGTTCCCCGGCCGCTCGGCGCCATTAAGGCCGGCATCTCTCCTCGGAAGGACACATTTTGGGGGCCTGCCCTGACGATGCTGGTATCTTGACCAGCGAAACCGGTCGGCTATTGGGCCCACTCACAGACCGACCAAGTGCATGGGGAAAGAGCATGGAAGGCATCACCACCAATACCTACGCAACGACTGGATGAGTATCATTTGAACCCACCTGTTTTTTCCTATATAAGCCAATGTGGAGATGGAGTTATATCTCTGAGGAAGAGATACTGTTTTGTCAATAGATAACCTATCATGTGCCAACCTGCCACAATCTGCATGGAGGTGGACTCTTATCATTGCATATAACTTTACAGGGAAATACAGCTAGGATCTTGGGATCACATTGCATAAGGTTGCTAACCTGGCGGACTGCACATGTTGACTATAATTATACCTAGGCTGTTGATGTTTCCTTGAACTGAGTTTCTATCTATGACACAAGTCTGAGTAATCCAAGCACCCATGCAATTTGTTATTTCATCTAATATGGACAACTCTGCATAAGGATTTCATCCTGGCGGATCTTCACTGTCCTGAAGCTTTATTTGAAGAGAATTCTCTATCAATCTGTTTATGTTGGTGGTCTTTGGCCTACATGCTATGATAACATATGGATGGATTTGTTGATCAACATCATCACTCCCACAGGGAACAATAAATTTACATCTGAACTCTATCTACCTCATCAAGATAACTTTGGCGTCAACAGGCCTCTTTTCCTCTCCCTTTATGCGCATACTACAATAAGATAACTGGCCAGTTAATCTAGTGGAATTGACTATCATTGATGCTTTGAGGCTGTTTGCCACATGCTAAACCCCATATGCTACTTGTATCTGGTCTTTTTATACATGTGTGTATATTTTATCTTTTGATAATTAAGCAATTAAAGTAAAGAATTTTATGATCTTCTAAATATAGTATTCCTTCCCTTCTTGCTAAAGGTTTAAAATTGGTAACATAATGTCACACGGATGAATCGGGAATGGCCAAAAGCTGCTCAATCTCAGTATCTATCATATGGAATTAGTCGAACACAGTCAACTCTGTTTGTGTATCTGTGAAAGGAGGACATTTTAACAGATTATTGGAAGGAAGCCATATTAAAAAAAGAGGGTGTCCTCCTATTGATGGATGTCTGGTCACCCTATGCAAACAGAAACACGTGTTAATATTTGGAAAATCACAATTGCATTGCAGTGCAGTGCATTTGTGGTCACAATTTACTGTGGAAAAAGGCCCATATATGCTTTAGTGCTGGAGAGTAGCTTGATAGCGTATTTTAAATTGTACATACGTAGTGTCAAACGTAGCTACAGGTGACTCTTAGCATTAGGTAGCCAGCTAGTGGTGCCCCGTCTGAAGGGAAGATCTTGTTAGTGGAATGCCAAGAGCCAGGTGACTAAACTCTCATTTACGCTTTGTTCAGGACTCTGCATAGGGAAGGGGAGCGAGCCACCCCTCCATCATCAGTCTCCTGTAGGCACGGGCCTACAGTGCCTGATGGGAAATCCGGCCCTGATTGTACGAGGCAGTGTGGCGGGGGGGTGGGGCAGATGGGACACAGAGGCATGTTCCCTGCCTCATGACATGCCTCTGTGTCCCCCCCCCACACACGCTGCTGTCTGCCCCCCCACTGCCACGTTCTAGCCACCCACAGTTGGCGGCAATGATTGTCCATAATCTCGAGGGGAAAGGAGAAGAGGGATTCCCTGCTCAAAACGCCCACTGGGGGTGTTCCTGCAGGCTTTCCCCAGCTTCCATTGGGCAGCTGTCTCTCCCTGGCCGTGCCCGCTGCCACTCCCCCGCCTCCCTGCACGCTGAGAGAATATCTCTCTCTCCTTCCCGCGTCATGACCCCAGAGGTGACGAAGAGCAGCGGAGATGGCGGCTACCTGATCCGCCTAGCCCCCCGGATCAGGTAGCATTGGTTTTTTTAACTTAAAATCCCCACCTCGGGTTCGCTTTAAGGGCTCTGCCTCTGACACAGGAGACCAGGGTTCGAATCTCGGCTCTTCCTGTTCAATAGGCCAGCACCTATTCAGTAAGGAGACCTTGCGCAAGACTCTCTAACACTGCTGCTGCCTATAAAGTGCACCCTAGTGGCTGGCAGGAGAAAAGCATGATATAAATGTTCTGTGTCTTGTCTAGTGCTGATACATTTTGTAGTCATAAACTAACAGCGTGCAGTCTCTTTCTGCACAGAGACGGTAAGCAAACAATCGAGTAAGAAGAGAATCAAAAGCCACCATGGACAGACGCACGCAAGCGCTGTGCAGAGTCTGCTCCAAAACATACAGAATCCGAGTGATAAACAGACTGCGGAAGCCGTGCAGGGATTGTCGTGGCCACCTATACAGATTCCCCCCAGCAAGCAAGCCTCAAGCCGCGAGCAGGAAGTCCCCTCCCAGCGCAGAGAGAAGCACAACCGCCTGGAGAGGGACAGGAGGTGAGGCCATGGTGCAGTGCTGTTTCATGGAGGACCCTAGCCAGTGCTGGGGGCGGGTGTAATGGTGTATAGTTCACATATCTCTCCCGTGGCCTCTGTAAGATCTCAGTGCTGGAAGGAAAACACAAGGATGTGGCTTCTGTCTAGGCCTCTGGGGTGCACAGACTCTTGCAGTAACAGCATTTGTCTTCTTAGGCTAGGTTTCCACTGCTGCAAATCTGGGCCGATTCCCCGCCCACAAATTCGGAAGGGATTTGGCAGCCTATTGAAGTCAATAGGAGCATTCGAATTTGTGGGCGGCCTGAAGCATATTCTCGTGTCGCCCGTCTGAATACCATAGCCATGCATAGCACAGCTAGAGGGATTCGGCTGTGAGACACTGGACAGCTGTGCCGGCATCGCGTCTCACAAGACGCATGCCGAGCACGGTGGAAATATAGCCAAAAGGTGGCCAATATCGGTCCAATTTCTAGCGAAAAATTGTTTGAGCGATCCGAAATTCTAATCGGATTGGTTGTAAATAATCTCAGTTGATGGGCACAATCGATTACAAACGATTATAAAAATCGTCCGATTTGGATTTTTGTCAAACGAAAATTTTGATTTTCTTGTTGGTCGTGACAGGTAGAAATCAAAGATTGGTTCATTGATGGTGTAGTGAATGATTTTTCATCCAATCAGAATTTCTGATTGCTCAAACGATTTTTCGCTAGAAATTGGACCGTTAGTGGCCACCTTTAGTCAGATAGTGGCCCATAGAGAAGTGGTGTCTGCACGCCCCCTAGTGGCACCTAGTCTCTTATTACAGGTGAAACTCCAAAAATTCAAATATTGTGAAAAAAGTCCATTTATTTCAGTAATTCAACTTAAAGAGAATCTGTATTGTTAAAATCGCACAAAAGTAAACATACCAGTGCGTTAGGGGACATCTCCTATTCGCCTCTGTCACAATTTCGCCACTCCCCGCCACATTAAAAGTAGTCAAAAACAGTTTTAAAAAGTTTGTTTATAAACAAACAAAATGGCCACCAAAACCGGAAGTAGGTTGATGTACAGTATGTCCACACATAGAAAATACATCCATACACAATCAGGCTGTATACAGCCTTCCTTTTGAATCGCAAGAGATCATTTGTGTGTTTACCTTCTTCCCCCTGCAGCTCTCACCCACTGAAGAGTGACATGCTGATTGTTTCTTCCTGCAGACAGCTCTGCAAGTGTCTGTAATTCCTCAGTATGTGACAGCCCAGCTCCTTTCACAGCCTAACAGAGGACGATTTATCCAGCTTGTAAAGGCTGACTGACGAGAGCAGAGAGGCTGCCTAATGTAAATAACACACACGGGAGTGTGCAAAGAGGGGCCTGGAGGGGGGGGGGGGATCAACAACACTGAAGAGTTGGCAGCCTTCCAGACAGGGGGCGACAAATCTGACAGGGGAAAGATAAGCTGATTTATTACAGGGATGGTGATAGTAGGAAGTGCTGCAGTAAGCCAGAGCACATTAGAATAGGTTTAGGAACTTGTAGGATAGTAGAAAAAAGGATGAAATCTTTGTTACAGAGTATGTAAGCAAGCGCCAGCTGGGCGCAAAACGGCTGTAGTGCCGTCCATTCATCCCTGGTCACCTGAATCCCGCACTCCCCTGACACCCTCACCAATGCAGGTTTGACGCATCCAATATTGATTTGTTGTGAATGTACCACTGCTATACTCTTTGGCAAAACGATACAATAAAGCGCTTAAAGGGACTGATGCCCGGTCTGTCTCCACGTATATGCAAATTATAACAAATAAAGGCCTGAAATATATTGCTTTACATGCAACGAGTCAATTTCATATATTAGTTTCAGCTTTTAGATTGAATTACTGAAACAAATGGACTTTTGCACAATATTCTATTTTTCGAGTTTCACCTGTATACAACTACAGGTAATCCCCGACTTACGAACGCCTGACATAGGAATGACCCGCTGATACATCTAGCAGTGCTGTACGCGGCTATAGGGAACAGGAGTCGGAGGGCAGGCACAGGGGAGAGGAAAAAGCGGGGCACAAGGGGGGTAAAAACAGATAGAGAGCTGGTTGGGGGGGTACAAATTTAGGTACAGGGGGTGCAAATAGAGGTCGCACAGAAGCACAAGGGGTACAAACGGAGGCACGGGGGAACAGGCACATGGGGTACAAAAAGGCACAGGGGAGTACAAACGGAGGCACAGAGAGGATAAAGAGGCACAGAGGTACAAACAGAGGCACAGAAGGGGTATAAAGGCATGGGGGTACAAACCAAGGTGGGGGCATAGAAAGGGGAAAAATAAGCACAGAGGGAGAACAAAGGCACTGAAGGGGACAAATGGGCAAAGGAGGGGGACACTGGAGGCAAAGGAGGGCACAAAGAGGACAAAGATAGCACAATGTTCCGACTTAAAGGACCTCTGTCACGAAAATAAAATTTAAAATACATGTAAACACATACAAATATAAAGTACGTTTCTTTCAGAGTAAAACGAGCCATAAATTACTTTTCTCCTATGTTACTGTCACTTACAGTACAGGGTTTTCTTTATTTTTAAAAGCACTTAGTGAATGGCAGTTGCTCCGTCCAACTGCCATAAAAGTGTATAGTGAGCAGGAAGGCTGGCCAGCATCTTTGTATAAATCTTTTTCAGGGAATGTCTTTATAGAAAATAAAGGCCATGCTGAGAATCCCCATGAAGAGATGGACTAACCCAAAACCTGTTGGTGACGTCAGGTTTCTACTACCTACTGTATGGCTCATTTTACTCTGGAAGAAATTGACTTCTTATTTGTATGTGTTTTAAAGATTTTTTTTCAAGATTTTTGCGACAGTTCTTCTTTAAGAACAGATTCAGGTTAAAGGGAACCAGAGACGCTGGACATAGCACAAGAAAAAAAAGATTTCATACATACCTGGGGCTTCTTCCAGCCCCATAAGCCTGCATCGCTCCCACGCCGCCATCCTCCGCTTCCTGGATCCGCCGGTACCAGGTCCCGACACTTCCAGCGGACGCGGCCAATTGTCCGCATCACAGGGGCTCCCAGCATACCCTTACGCATGCGGCTGCGCAGTATGCAGCCACACGCGTACTGGTATGCTGGGAGCCCCTGTGATGCGGACAATTGGCCACGTGCTGCCACCGACTGGCCGGTTGGCCGCAACTACGGGACCCGGAACTGGCTGATACAGGAAGCGGAGGACGGCAGCGTGGGAGCGATCCGTGCGTACGGGGCTGGAGGAAGCCCCAGGTATGTATAATATCTTTTTCCTGGCGTCTCTGGTTCCCTTTAAGAACGAACCTACAGTCCCTATCTCGTTCGTTAACTGAGGACTACCTGTATATAGAGGAAGAAGAAATGTTCTTGTGAGGGCTACGATGGAGGTAAATGACACCCAAGGTGAGAGGGATATGGAGGTTGCCATATTTATTTATTTTTAAACAGTGCAGATTGCCTGACTGTCCTGCTGATTCTTTGTCTCTAATACTTTTACCCACAGCCCCTGAACAAGCATGTAAATCAAATGTTTCTGACTCTAGTCTGACTGGATACGCTGTATGCTTGTTTCTGGTGTGATTCAGACACTACTGCAGACCAAAAAAAAGTTGCCTGGCAGCCCTGCTGATCTCTTTGTCTGCAGTAGTGTCTGAATCACACCAGAAACAAGCATACAGCTAATCCAGTCAGACTTGAGTCAGAAACATTTGATTTGCATGCTTGTTCAGAGGCTGTGGGTAAAAGTATTAAAGGCAAAGGATCAGCAGGACAGTCAGGCAGTCTGCACTGTTTAAAATGAAATAAGTATGGCAGCCTCCATATCCCTCTCACTTCAGGTATCCTTGAAGTGTGCCACATAACATTACACTTACCTCCCTCTCCAGCTTCGGAAGAGACCTGGCTAGCATTCTTCTTTATAGAATACTAAATGTTCAGTTTTTTATAATGTAATAGAATTCGAGAATTGCTTTACCTTGATTTATACCACTATTCAGTTTCCAGATCGTCACACCTGCTGTTTCCATTTAAAATGTACCAGAAGCGGGAAAAAATGGGGAGCTGAACGAGTCCCCTTGTAGTGGGGTGCCCATACTGACATCTGGCTATGCTTGTCTCTCCTTCCCCATTGGTATAGTGGAGTAATCCCCTCTGTCAAGCTCTCAGCAAACCCAACTCTTACAGACTGACTTGGACTCTCAGCCTCCGCCCACGTGGGAAGGTAATCCCGCCCACTTTCCCTTACATGCTGTAGGAAGGGCATATATGTCACAGTAGGCAGGGAGAGGAGGAAGCTAGCTGGCAACTATTCTGGTAAAGGAGAGTACTGCACTATACTACGAAGGAAGACGTTAGACTCAGTTCACACTTGCTTTAAAAAATGTATGTAATACGTTTTTAAAGCTCTGCTTAAACGCAGGGAGTGTGGCGCGGAGCACGAGATGGAATGTAGAGTCCAGACTTGGCATATTTTTCCAGACTGGATGCAAAAGACCAATGGGAATCCTCAGCAACGGAGAATTATCATTGGTACATGTTGGACCAATGAGAATTCCTCCTGTTGCTAGGGAGAATTGGCGTGCTGCAGCCTATGGAGAGCCGCATGCTTGTTTATAAGACGGCGGGACAGGTGATTGGGGATACATACAGGCCGGCGTGATCGACGCGGAACAGACATAAAATTTGTTGCATGCAGAACGGACAGTACGCATCCACCTTGCAGATGTCCTTACCATTTCCATTCTGCATCTGCACAAGTGTGAACCGACCCTAAATACAAGTGCAGGCACACTATACTACATGGAGGTTTATTCAGCGGAGCAGTTTTTTCAGCACTTTAGGTACCCTTAAAAAGTGACTGACTCTCCACAGTCCACAAAGTCATCCAATAAGCCAAAGATTTTGCATACCAGACTTTTAGTCTAGTTTCACATATTGAGCGTTGCGATCCTCCTGCGGCAGGAGACCCTGGGGCAGGACAATTGCACCGCACCATTCCATTATGCATATTACACTGTGGCGTTGTGTGCTGACATGGTAATATGCTTAGCTCCACCCCCATCTCCTGGACAGGAAGTACGTCACTGGATTACTGTCGCTCTGTGCATGCTCACCGTGCAGCAAACGCAATAGCTTGTGCACACTTACTGCGTCGCCATAGACTTGCATTGCTGCATAATCTGCACTAGGGACGCATCATTCAGCAACCAGCTGCAGAGTTTACAGCGGCCTTGTGTGGATTTTGCTACTTCAGTTACATTGCATCTTGTCACCATAGTGTGTAAGTCTCCATAGACTTACATTGCCCTTGCCACAAGTTGCAGCGGGGGAGGGCAGCTGTAATTGTGAAAGTAGGTTCCAGTATCTCTCTTAGGTGGACGACTCTTTGAAATCCTGTGTAACCCCTTCCTCAGACGCAGAATAAAGCTGTGCTGTGATGAACTGAACCTGATGGCCCCCTTCTGCACAGTGGATACAGATAAAGCTACAACCCTGCAGTGGACAACGGCCTTCCTGAAATACATGCAGGAGCAGCACGGGGACACCCTGAAGAAGGTAGAGTACCTCATTTCTGTCTTGCTGCTTGCCGGTGGGCAGAGCTATCTGCAGAGCTTCTGTACTGGCTCTATTTAAGTCAGAATATTGAATCTGTGCCCTGCCATAGTGCAGTGATCTGCAAACTTGGCTCTCCAGCTGTTAAGGAACTACAAGTCCCACAATGCATTGCAGGAGTCTGACAGTCATGATTCATGAAGGCAGATGCATTGTGGGACTTATAGTTCCTTAAAAGCTGGAGAGCCAAGTTTGCAGATCACTGCCATAGTGTAATGAGGCTCCCATTCCAGATAAGATACAGCGCAGGAATGACTGTCCCCTTAGTGCAGGGATGGCAGTGTAGATATTAGCGGTGCCATCCGGGTACTAAGGATAAACCTAGTGCCGGCAAGAGAACTAGGGTTGGGAAATCAGTTGCCAAAATGTAAAAAATGGGAATAAACCTCCCTTAAAAGTTCATGTTCTCCTATGGCACTAAAGCCTGACTTAAAGTACCCCTGACCTCTCTTTATATCATACTTTAATGTTATTTTATTAGCTGTGCTGTGACATCAATCACAGCACCTCCCTCCCCCTTTAGCGCCCCTCCTGTCTCCAGTTCTGCTCAGCCAAAATATTCGACTGATGGGTGGGGAGGATGATGGGTGGGGAGGAAGTGTCAGTACTTCCTCCTCTCTGCCCGTCATCAGTAACGCCCCCTCCTCTCTGCCCGTCATCAGTAACGCCACTAATAGTTCCTATGTGCACAGCGTGCTGGGGAGCTGCACTGTGTGTGCGGTCCTGAGGTAATTTAGGTCAGAACGATAGTGTACTAATACAGCTATTAGTACAATATCTTTCTGAGCTAAATTACCTCAGGACACTGTGCAGATAGGGACTAATAGCAGCGAGTGGAGGGGGCGTTACTGAGGACGGGCAGATGGGAGGAGTACTGACACTTCCTCCCCACCCATCCTTGAGCTCTGCACCACGGCTGAGCGGAGCGGGGGGCTAAAGGGGGAGGATTGTGTTGTGTGACTCATAGGTTACAGCACAGCATATATAAAAAAAAAAAGCATTAAAAACATTTTATTCAAAAACAAGGTCAAGGGTACTTTAAGGGCCCTTTTCCACCAGCGCTGGCTGAATCGCAAAAATGCAAACCGCTAGCGATTTTACAATCGCTACGGTTTGCTTTTTAACATAGGAATCGCGGTAGGTCATTTCCACTACCGCGATTCGTTTTTGCCGGGAACGCGAACGCGCGGCGGAGCGATATTTGCCGCGATTTTGCTATGCAGTGCATAGCATAGCAAAATCAAGCTGCGAACGTCGGGGAACCGCCGGTAATTGCGATTCAGCAATCGCTAGCGTTCAGCGTGAACGCTAGCGATTGGTAGTGGAAAAGGGCCCTAAGCCTTGGCCTCCTTCAGTTTCATGCCCCATCCATCTTTGTCTATTGCTGATTGTTTCCATTTGTGTATCTTTAACCAGTTGAGGACCACAGGCTTACACCCCCTAGTGACCAGGCTATTTTTTACAATTTAGTGCTTTGCAGTGTGCTGCACGGCCATCCAACTTAGTACATAAATGAATCTGCCCTTCTTTTCTTGCCACCAACAGAGCTTCTGTTGGTGGCATCTGATTGCTTCTGCTGCTGTTTTTATTTTATTTTTTATTAAAATAATTGCTATTTTTTATAAAATTGGCTATTTTTTTTATTTTACTTCTCCCCCCGACATCCAATCACGTAGATCGCCTCTCGTAGGCATCAGCCTATGAGAGTGATCTGTTTCCCTGCCTATGTAGGGGATAGCCAAGTGACAAGGCTGTTCACCGTACAGTGCTGCACTAGATCACAGTGCTGTACAAGTCATTGTTACCATTTTTCTTTCTTTTAGTTGTTTACGGAGCCGAGGTCCATAACTCGGGGGTGAGCACGCAATCCCTGCTAATCTCCACCCCCAGGACTTGACGCCGGTCTGCGTTAGGTGGTCCTGGGGGAGCCACCTTCCCGACGCCTATTGGTGTTAGGCGGTCGGGAAGGGGTTAATGGTTCATTGGCATCGTTGTCAACTTCATCCTCTCCAGCGCTCCCTGTGTTATGTCTTGCAGGAGTTTGAGAGCGTCTTCTGTGGCAAGACTGGTAGAAGAAGAAAAGTTTCAGGGTTAGAGAGTCTAATAAAGGATGAGAATATGTCGCAGAGCCCCTCGCTGCAGGAAGCGAAGTGAGTGCCGCCCTCTCGTCGCCGTGGAGTATTGCGGCATATCTGGCACTCATACAGCTGACCGTATTGACTGCGGCCGCTGCTTGGAGGGTGCCTGGCGATGTAAGACTTTTAGCACATATGGTGCAGCATCCTGTTTTATTAGGGTGTAAGGACTGTTTTGTTATACTTCATTCTTGTGTTGATCTTCTGACAGGAGACTTTTTTTTTCTTTTTCTCAAAACTCTTGATCAGTTTCTTATGACAACCTGCCACAAATCCATTTCAATAGTCAGCTGTCTCTAAGCCCTGCAAATCGTGACTTCTGATCTGATGCTATGGGTTATTGCGCTGGTCCATGACATTAGATAAACTTAGATTTACTTATCTGGGGCTTCCTCCAGCCCCTGGCAGCCGCTATGTCCCTCGCCACAGCTCCGCTCTCAGCCGCTGGCTCCCGGTCCCCTCCGCTGCATAGGCCAACCTTGCCAGGTCGTCCTCTACTGCGCCTGCCCTAGTGCCGCTGTCAATCACTCGCACGTGGTGTGGAGTACAGTAGTTCTGCGCCTGCGCAGTAAACTCGAGTATGCGAGTGATTGACAGCATTGCTCGTGCAGGTGCAGTAGAGGACAACCTGGCAAGGAGACATAGGGGCTGCAGCGAGCAGAGCTGCGGCGAGGGACATAGGGGCTATGGGGGGCTGGAGGAAGCCCCGGATAAGTAAATGTCATTTTTTGGGGGGCTGCCTGGACATTCCTATTGAAGGACCACTGTTGCAAAAAATCGTTACATTTTAAATACCTGAAAACACATAAATAAAAAGAAAATTTCTCCTAAAAGAAAATGTTCTATGACTTTTCTCCTATGTTGCTGTCACTTACAGTGGTTATTAGAAATCTGACAACTGACAGGTTTTGGACAAGCCCATCTCCTCAATGGGGGTTCTCAGGGTTTTATTTATTTTCAATAGCACTTCGCAAACTGCAGTTGCTTAGTCCAGCTGCCAGAACAGTGTGTAAACAGGTGCATCTTTGTATAGATCCTTTTCAGGGAGTGCTTTTTGTAAAGAATAAATGAAATACTGAGAACCCCCCATGACAAGATGGACTAATCAAAAACTTGTCAGTTCTCTCAGATTCCTACTAACTGTTGTAGGTGACAGCAACTTAGTATAAAAGTAATGTATAGCACATTTTACTCTAGAAGAAACATACTTCTTATTTGTATGTGTTTACATGTACTTTACCTTTTTTTGCGATAGTGGTCCTTTAAAGTATACCTGAAGTGATTTAATGTAAAACATGTTAGATGCTTATTTTAGTAGTGGGAAGCCTTTCTATGGTCCAGAGGATTCTGGGATCCTCGTGCAGCCACCGTTCCCACGCAGAGAGACTCTGTATACCAGTTTGACTCACACCCAGTTGCAGAGGTTTAATCTGGCCAGAAGCACAGCTGTGGATGAGCCTCTGGACTGGGCATGTGTGAGTAAGGTCTGCATGTACCCAGCAGAGTACATTGCTTGTGCATGGAAGTGCGACGTCTTCTACTGGATATGCTCAGACCTTGTTTGCACACGCCCAGTCTGGATGCACATGTTCATTGTTGCAAGTGCGGTCAGTGTAGGAGGGGGGGGGGGGGGCATTGGCTGGCAGATTGCACTCACAATTAAGAGATAGTCATGTCTAGGAGAACTCATGGTGAAGCATGTGATCATCAGTTTGGTCAGGTGATAGATATGTAAGGCTCTGATTATGTGCTAAAGCAGGATGTGATCACCGCAAATCAAAGCTTTGCAAATCTATCAGCTGATCAAACAGATCACATGCTTCTCCAGGAGTTCTCCTAGATATGAATATCACAACTAACAATCTCCAGGGGTCTGTAATTGACGACACACCCATCTGTTATGGCTGGCACACGTCATCCCCTCCATTCAATTTTGCCACGCCCCCACTGACCTCCTGATTGGGCAGGATGGAAAGTAGCACCTCCCCCTGCTAGAAGTTAGTTCACCTTGGATATAGAAAGAGCGGGGGATGAAGTGTAATAACACAAGTCACATGATGGCTGCTTATTGCTACAATATTGTTTTAAATACATGTTCCCATTGTGGTGTGAGCAGGGTGGAGGCGGGAAAAGGGGTTTAATGTGTCTGCGCCCCCTGCTGGTCTTTATGCGTGCTATAAAGTTCCAGATGTACTCTGGCGGTTTAGATTCCTGCACTCAGTTTTATTTATCAGGCAGTGCCCCCTGCTGGTTTTTATGCCTGCTATAAAGTCACAGATGTACTCTGGTGCTTTAGATTCCTGCACTCTGTTTTATTTATCAGGCAACGCCCCCTGCTGGTTTTTATGCCTGCTATAATGTCACAGATGCACTCTGGCACTTTAGATTTTATCACTTGCAGAAAAGTTTAGAAAAACCGCAAAGGAAAAAAAAAGTTCCACTACTCGTTAGAAGATTGTTTAGCGGGCTTCCTGTCTCAATGTTCCTTTTCCTAAACATATGTCAAACATTCCTAATGAGACTGCTTTTAGGTATTTATTTATTTAATTTTATTTATTTATTTGAAAGAATAATAAATAGTGTTGTGCAGAGACGAATTGCAAAACAAAAGGTATAATGTGTATTTATTGTATTTAAGCCACATGCTTTCGTGATTTCAAGTTTCTCAAAAGGGAAGGAGAGTGTTTTATAATTACTATGAGAAGAATTTACAGCATTAGCTAGATAGCTGTGATTAGCAGACAAAAGAGAGTAGTCTGAGCCCACATCACTGCGGGTGCTGGGGAGGGAGAAGTCACTGTGGGTGCTGGGCGAGGGAGAGATCACTGCGGGTGCTGGGGGAGGGAGAGGTCACTGCGGGTGTTGGGGGAGGGAGAGGTCACTGCGGGTGCTGGGGGAGGGAGAGGTCAGTGTGGATGCTGGGGAGGGAGAGGTCACTGCGGGTGCTGGGGGAGGGAGAGGTCACTGCGGGTGCTGGGGGAGGGAGAGGTCACTGTGGGTGCTGGGCGAGGGAGAGGTCACTGCGGGTGCTGGGGGAGGGAGAGGTCACTGCGGGTGCTGGGGGAGGGAGAGGTCACTGCGGGTGCTGGGGGAGGGAGAGGTCACTGCGGGTGCTGGGGGAGGGAGAGGTCACTGCGGGTGCTGGGGGAGGGAGAAGTCACTGCGGGTGCTGGGGGAGGGAGAAGTCACTGTGGGTGCTGGGCGAGGGAGAGGTCACTGCGGGTGCTGGGGGAGGGAGAGGTCACTGCGGGTGCTGGGGGAGGGAGAAGTCAGTGTGGATGCTGGGGAGGGAGAGGTCACTGTGGGTGCTGGGGGAGGGAGAGTTCACTGCGGGTGCTGGGGGAGGGAGAGGTCACTGCGGGTGCTGGGGGAGGGAGAGGTCACTGCGGGTGCTGGGGGAGGGAGAGGTCACTGCGGGTGCTGGTGAGGGAGAGGTCAGTGTGGATGCTGGGGGAGAGGTCACTGCGGGTGCTGGGGGAGGGAGAGGTCACTGCGGGTGCTGGGGGAGGGAGAGGTCACTGCGGGTGCTGGGGGAGGGAGAGGTCAGTGTGGATGCTGGGGGAGGGGAGAGGTCACTGCGGGTGTTGGGGGAGGGAGAGGTCACTGCGGAGAGGTCACTGCGGGTGCTGGGGAGGGAGAGGTCAGTGTGGGTGCTGGGGGAGGAAGAGGTCAGTGTGGGTGCTGGGAGAGGTCAGAGTGGGTGCTGGGTGAGGAAGAGGTCAGCGTGGGTGCTGGGGAAGGGAAAGGTCAGTGTGGGTGCTGGGGAAGGGAAAGGTCAGTGTTGGTGCTGGGGGAGGAAGAGGTCAGTGTGGGTGCTGGGTGAGGGAGAGATCAGTGTGGGTGCTGGGGGAGGAAGAGGTCAGTGTGGGTGCTGGGAGAGGTCAGAGTGGTTGCTGGGTGAGGAAGAGGTCAGTGTGGGTGCTGGGGAAGGGAAAGGTCAGTGCGGGTGCTGGGGAGGAAGAGGTCAGTGTGGTTGCTGAGGGAGGAAGGGGTCAGTGTGGGTGCTGGGGGAGGAAGGGGTCAGTGTGGGTGCTGGGGGAGGAAGAGGTCAGTGTGGGTGCTGGGAGAGGGAAAGGTTAGTGTGGGTGCTGGGGGAGGAAGAGGTCAGTGTGGGTGCTGGGAGAGGGAAAGGTCAGTGCGAGTGCTGGGGGAGGAAGAGGTCAGTGTGGGTGCTGGGTGAGGGAGAGATCAGTGTGGGTGCTGGGAGAGGTCAGAGTGGTTGCTGGGTGAGGAAGAGGTCAGTGTTGGTGCTGGGGAAGGGAAAGGTCAGTGTGGGTGCTGGGGGAGGAAAAGGTCAGTGTGGGTGCTGGGGGAGGAAGAGGTCAGTGTGGGGGGTGCCTGGGAAGGGAAAGGTCAGTGTGGGTGCTGGGGAAGGAAGAGGTCAGTGTGGATGCTGGGTGAGGAAGAAGTCAGTGTGGGTGCTGAGGGAGGGAAAGGTCAGTGTGGGTGCTGGGGGAGGAAGAGGTTAGTGTGGGTGCTGGGGGAGGAAGAGGTCAGTGTGGGTGCCTGGGAAGGGAAAGGTCAGTGTGGGTGCTGGGGAAGGAAGAGGTCAGTGTGGATGCTGGGTGAGGAAGAGGTCAGTGTGGGTGCTGAGGGAGGAAGAGGTCAGTGTGGGTGCTGGGGGAGGAAGGGGTCAGTGTGGGTGCTGGGGGAGGAAGAGGTCAGTGTGGGTGCTGGGAGAGGGAAAGGTTAGTGTGGGTGCTGGGGGAGGAAGAGGTCAGTGTGGGTGCTGGGTGAGGAAGAGGTCAGTGTGGGTGCTGGGTGAGGAAGAGGTCAGTGTGGGTGCTGGGTGAGGAAGAGTTCAGTGTGGGTGCTGGGTGAGGAAGAGGTCAGTGTGGGTGCTGGGTGAGGAAGAGGTCAGTGTGGGTGCTGGGTGAGGAAGAGGTCAGTGTGGGTGCTGGGGAAGGAAGAGGTCAGTGTGGGTGCTGGGTGAGGAAGAGGTCAGTGTGGGTGCTGGGTGAGGAAGAGGTCAGTGTGGGTGCTGGGTGAGGAAGAGGTCAGTGTGGGTGCTGGGTGAGGAAGAGGTCAGTGTGGGTGCTGGGGGAGGAAGAGGTCAGTGTGGGTGCTGGGGGAGGAAGAGGTCAGTGTGGGTGCTGGGTGAGGAAGAGGTCAGTGTGGGTGCTGGGTGAGGAAGAGGTCAGTGTGGGTGCTGGGGGAGGAAGGGGTCAGTGTGGGTGCTGGGGAAGGAAGAGGTCAGTGTGGGTGCTGGGAGAGGGAAAGGTCAGTGCGAGTGCTGGGGGAGGAAGAGGTCAGTGTGGGTGCTGGGTGAGGGAGAGATCAGTGTGGGTGCTGGGAGAGGTCAGAGTGGTTGCTGGGTGAGAAAGAGGTCAGTGTGGGTGCTGGGGAAGGGAAAGGTTAGTGTGGGTGCTGGGGGAGGAAGAGGTCAGTGTGGGTGCTGGGTGAGGAAGAGGTCAGTGTGGGTGCTGGGTGAGGAAGAGGTCAGTGTGGGTGCTGGGTGAGGAAGAGTTCAGTGTGGGTGCTGGGTGAGGAAGAGGTCAGTGTGGGTGCTGGGTGAGGAAGAGGTCAGTGTGGGTGCTGGGAGAGGGAAAGGTTAGTGTGGGTGCTGGGGGAGGAAGAGGTCAGTGTGGGTGCTGGGTGAGGAAGAGGTCAGTGTGGGTGCTGGGTGAGGAAGAGGTCAGTGTGGGTGCTGGGTGAGGAAGAGTTCAGTGTGGGTGCTGGGTGAGGAAGAGGTCAGTGTGGGTGCTGGGTGAGGAAGAGGTCAGTGTGGGTGCTGGGTGAGGAAGAGGTCAGTGTGGGTGCTGGGGAAGGAAGAGGTCAGTGTGGGTGCTGGGTGAGGAAGAGGTCAGTGTGGGTGCTGGGTGAGGAAGAGGTCAGTGTGGGTGCTGGGTGAGGAAGAGGTCAGTGTGGGTGCTGGGTGAGGAAGAGGTCAGTGTGGGTGCTGGGGGAGGAAGAGGTCAGTGTGGGTGCTGGGGGAGGAAGAGGTCAGTGTGGGTGCCTGGGAAGGGAAAGGTCAGTGTGGGTGCCGGGGAAGGAAGAGGTCAGTGTGGATGCTGGGTGAGGAAGAGGTCAGTGTGGGTGCTGAGGGAGGAAGAGGTCAGTGTGGGTGCTGGGGGAGGAAGGGGTCAGTGTGGGTGCTGGGGGAGGAAGAGGTCAGTGTGGGTGCTGGGAGAGGGAAAGGTTAGTGTGGGTGCTGGGTGAGGAAGAGGTCAGTGTGGGTGCTGGGGGAGGAAGAGGTCAGTGTGGGTGCTGGGTGAGGAAGAGGTCAGTGTGGGTGCTGGGGGAGGAAGAGGTCAGTGTGGGTGCTGGGTGAGGAAGAGGTCAGTGTGGGTGCTGGGTGAGGAAGAGTTCAGTGTGGGTGCTGGGTGAGGAAGAGGTCAGTGTGGGTGCTGGGTGAGGAAGAGGTCAGTGTGGGTGCTGGGTGAGGAAGAGGTCAGTGTGGGTGCTGGGTGAGGAAGAGGTCAGTGTGGGTGCTGGGTGAGGAAGAAGTCAGTGTGGGTGCTGGGTGAGGAAGAGGTCAGTGTGGGTGCTGGGTGAGGAAGAGGTCACTGTGGGTGCTGGGTGAGGAAGAGGTCACTGTGGGTGCTGGGTGAGGAAGAGGTCACTGTGGGTGCTGGAGGAGACAGAGGTCACTGTGGGTGCTGGGGGAGGAAGAGGTCACTGTGGGTGCTGGGGGAGGGAGAAGTCACTATGGGTGCAGCTGTTAGGAATCTTTAGTATCTTACTTGCTCCCACACAGCTGACGGAGTGGCCACACTAGGATTCCTGTCTGGAGCCTCTTCACTCCAAAGTGTCCCAGGTGGGGGCGGAGCTCCCTGCGGGTGGGAAGAGCTTAATTTGGCCAAGGGCGAGGTTTCCTTTACACAGCCAAGGTAACCTTTTTATTGAACATTGAAGGGAAAGGGCAGTGTGGGTGCTGGGGAAGGAAGAGGTCAGTGTGGATGCTGGGTGAGGAAGAGGTCAGTGTGGGTGCTGAGGGAGGAAGAGGTCAGTGTGGGTGCTGGGGGAGGAAGAGGTCAGTGTGGGTGCTGGGAGAGGGAAAGGTTAGTGTGGGTGCTGGGGGAGGAAGAGGTCAGTGTGGGTGCTGGGTGAGGAAGAGGTCAGTGTGGGTGCTGGGGGAGGAAGAGGTTAGTGTGGGTGCTGGGGGAGGAAGAGGTCAGTGTGGGTGCTGGGTGAGGAAGAGTTCAGTGTGGGTGCTGGGTGAGGAAGAGTTCAGTGTGGGCGCTGGGTGAGGAAGAGGTCAGTGTGGGTGCTGGGTGAGGAAGAGGTCAGTGTGGGTGCTGGGTGAGGAAGAGGTCAGTGTGGGTGCTGGGGAAGGAAGAGGTCAGTGTGGGTGCTGGGTGAGGAAGAGGTCAGTGTGGGTGCTGGGTGAGGAAGAGGTCAGTGTGGGTGCTGGGGGAGGAAGAGGTCAGTGTGGGTGCTGGGTGAGGAAGAGGTCAGTGTGGGTGCTGGGTGAGGAAGAGGTCACTGTGGGTGCTGGGGGAGGAAGAGGTCAGTGTGGGTGCTGGGGGAGGAAGAGGTCAGTGTGGGTGCTGGGTGAGGATGAGGTCAGTGTGGGTGCTAGGTGAGGAAGAGGTCACTGTGGGTGCTGGGAGAGTTAGAGGTCAGTGTAGCTGCTGGGGGAGGAAGATTTCACTGTGGGTGCCAGTTAGAGGTAGCGGTAACTGTGGGTGCTGGGGGAGGAAGAGGTCACTGTGGGTGCTGGGGGAAGAAGAGGTCACTGTGGGTGCTGGGGGAGGGAGAAGTCACTATGGGTGCAGCTGTTAGGAATCTTTAGTATCTTACTTGCTCCCACACAGCTGACGGAGTGGCCACACTAGGATTCCTGTCTGGAGCCTCTTCACTCCAAAGTGTCCCAGGTGGGGGCGGAGCTCCCTGCGGGTGGGAAGAGCTTAATTTGGCCAAGGGTGAGGTTTCCTTTACACAGCCAAGGTAACCTTTTTATTGAACATTGAAGGGAAAGGTCAGTGTGGGTGCTGGGGAAGGAAGAGGTCAGTGTGGATGCTGGGTGAGGAAGAGGTCAGTGTGAGTGCTGAGGGAGGAAGAGGTCAGTGTGGGTGCTGGGGGAGGAAGGGGTCAGTGTGGGTGCTGGGGGAGGAAGAGGTCAGTGTGGGTGCTGGGAGAGGGAAAGGTTAGTGTGGGTGCTGGGGGAGGAAGAGGTCAGTGTGGGTGCTGGGTGAGGAAGAGGTCAGTGTGGGTGCTGGGTGAGGAAGAGGTCAGTGTGGGTGCTGGGTGAGGAAGAGGTCAGTGTGGGTGCTGGGTGAGGAAGAGGTCAGTGTGGGTGCTGGGTGAGGAAGAGGTCAGTGTGGGTGCTGGGAGAGGGAAAGGTTAGTGTGGGTGCTGGGGGAGGAAGAGGTCAGTGTGGGTGCTGGGTGAGGAAGAGGTCAGTGTGGGTGCTGGGGGAGGAAGAGGTTAGTGTGGGTGCTGGGGGAGGAAGAGGTCAGTGTGGGTGCTGGGTGAGGAAGAGTTCAGTGTGGGTGCTGGGTGAGGAAGAGTTCAGTGTGGGTGCTGGGTGAGGAAGAGGTCAGTGTGGGTGCTGGGTGAGGAAGAGGTCAGTGTGGGTGCTGGGTGAGGAAGAGGTCAGTGTGGGTGCTGGGGGAGGAAGAGGTCAGTGTGGGTGCTGGGGGAGGAAGAGGTCAGTGTGGGTGCTGGGTGAGGAAGAGGTCAGTGTGGGTGCTGGGTGAGGAAGAGGTCAGTGTGGGTGCTGGGTGAGGAAGAGGTCAGTGTGGGTGCTGGGGGAGGAAGAGGTCAGTGTGGGTGCTGGGTGAGGAAGAGGTCAGTGTGGGTGCTGGGAGAGGGATAGGTCAGTGTGGGTGCTGAGGTAGGCAGGATTACTGCTAGTACTGGGGAGGGAGAGGTCACTGTGGGTGCTGGGAGAGTTAGAGGTCAGTGTAGCTGCTGGGGGAGGAAGATTTCACTGTGGGTGCCAGTTAGAGGTAGCGGTAACTGTGGGTGCTGGGGGAGGAAGAGGTCACTGTGGGTGCTGGGGGAAGGAGAGGTCACTGTGGGTGCTGGGGGAGGGAGAAGTCACTATGGGTGCAGCTGTTAGGAATCTTTAGTATCTTACTTGCTCCCACACAGCTGACTGAGTGGCCACACTAGGATTCCTGTCTGGAGCCTCTTCACTCCAAAGTGTCCCAGGTGGGGGCGGAGCTCCCTGCGGGTGGGAAGAGCTTAATTTGGCCAAGGGCGAGGTTTCCTTTACACAGCCAAGGTAACCTTTTTATTGAACATTTTAAAAAGGGGGTTGGAGTGGGCAGGTAGTTCAAACAGGTGTCGGTGTTGTAATACCTTCCCCCCCCCCCCTTCTTTTTATTGGCCAATTTTACAATATCCATGTAGTATGAAAGGTTACCTACACAATCTGCTCATGGTATTCAGTATCTGTTAGCCCTCATACTCCATGGAGAAGGTAAAATTGGCCGGTGATTGGCCAATCAAAATTGGATTTGATTGTCCAATCACTGAGAAATGTGGCCACCTTCATGTAGTATGAGGATTGAGTACGTATTATCCTAGCGCTGTATCAGTTAGGCGCCAGGATAAGCGCCATGAGTGAAACACCGGCTTACCCAGCACCTAACCTTAACCCCCCACCTGAAACCTGGTACACACCTTCAATTTTGATTGGCCAATGGCTGCCCAATTTTACCACCTCCATGTAGTATGAGGGCCAATAGATATTGAATACTATGAGCAGATTATGTAGGTAAACCCTCATACTATGTGGAGGTGGTAAAATTGGTCAGTTATTGACCAATCAAAAGTGTGTACCAGGCTTGATGCCTAACCTTAATCAACATTGGATGTGTGTTTGCACCCTTAAAGCCTGATACACACATTCAGTTTTGATTGGCCAATTTTAACACTTCTATGTAGTACGAGAGCTTACGGTACCTACCCAATCTGCTCATAGTATTGAAAATCTGTTGGTCCTCATACTACATGGAGGTGGGGTGATTGGCCAATCAAAATTTGGTGTGTGTAGCAGGCTTAACTCGATCTCCCAGGCAGCTGAATAAAGTAGCAGTTGGTGAAGGTCTCTCTAGCAGTGCCCTCCAGAGCATTACTGGCAGGCTGATTGCAGCATGTGTATGAGTACCAGGATTCCTTTATAAGAGGCTGGGCCCACCAAGGGGGGTTGTCAGCTGAGCCCAATCCACTCTGGAGACCTCCACAGGAACACTGCCTGTTACCATCTTTTTTTTTTATACTGAAAACTCTTATCAGGAGTTTCCACAACAGCCGATCAACTCATTATGGAAAAGTTAAAAAAAAAATCAAACATTTTTTAATAAAAAAAAACTAACCTTAGATTGTTTGCCCACATAAGTGGGATGGAGCAGCTTGGTTGTATGATGTATGCCACCTTTTAGGGCCTTTTCCCACAGACTCTGTGCGGCGTGTTTCAGCGTAGTGGCGCACAGCATGCCGCGCATTACCCGGGTAACAAGTGTTTACAGTGGCAGTAAGGCATTCTGTCATTGTAACATATGGTCACGCCACAACGTTACTGCGCCACGCCACTTTTCGGCTACATTGGGTTGCCGTCTTATCTGAATGCAACTGACTCTGTGTGACAAGGCCCTGCATTTGTGTTAAAGAAGTTTCTGTGGACTCTTTAGACTTCATAGTGTGTACCCTTACCCCTCCAGCAACGCAGTCTCTAAGGGTGTGTACACGCGTCCAATTTTGATTAACCAATGACTGGACAATTTTAGCACTTCCATGTAGTGTGAAGGCCAACAGATATTGAATACAGTAGAATACTATTATTGTAAACTCTGATAAAGTAGTAAATGCTTCTGTATAAATATAAAATGTATGACCAATTCTGATACTACTTTTCCTGGTCTCTTGGGGTTTACTATAAAGGGATTCTACTGTACTATGAGCAGATTGTATAGTGAAGGTTGGAACAGTGATAAAATTGGTTAATCATAATGCAATCAAAATTGGCTGTGTGTACATAAACCTTAACAATTGAATTGAGAGGAATATGAAGGCTGCCATATTTATTTCCTTTTAAACAATACCAGTTGCCTGGCAGCCCTGCTGATCTATTTGGCTGCAGTGGTGGCTGAATCACACCAGAAACAAGCATGCAGCTAATCTTGTCAGATCTGACAATAATGGCAAAAACACCTGATATGCTGCATGCTTGTTCAGGGGCTATGGCTAAATGTATTGGAGACACAGGACCAGGAGGACTGCCAGTCAACTGGTACTGCTTTAAAGGAAATAAATATGGCAACCTCCGTATCCTTCTTCCTTCAAGACCTTCGCCGACCACACTCTAGACAGAATTTTCCTCCCCACTCCCACTGTGTAATGTTACTCCTGCGCAGCTCTGTTGCCCCCCACACACAACAAGACACGTTGCTAGTCTGCAGACTAGTGACACATTTGTACAGCCTCAGCCCCAGATTGTCCCCAAGGGATTGTGCCCCGATCCCTGCCTCATACAAACATACATGGCTTTAGATGATAGAAACCGTTATGAGGGCAATGAAGTGCGGGCATTTTACCACCCTGTAGAACTGTTTGTGATCGGTCTCTACAGCTTGCAGTGGATATGAAGCTGCTTTTAAGCCACCTCATACCGCTGTTCTTCCACAGTTTGCATTGTAAGAACCGCCACAGTCCTGTACACAAGTCCTGGATGAGAGGTCAGCTCTCCTTGGCCCAGCACTGGGCAAGCAACAGCCCACGTGCCACTGTTACGGGCCGGATTTCTCTCCTCCCTCCCTGCAGAGTTGCGATCTTCCAGAAGCAGGGGAACTTAAAACTCACCCGATCGCCCGCTGGCACGTCCTGACGTGTCATGTGACGCCCTGTTGCCATGGAGACGCAACGCTGGATTCAGCGATCAGGTGAGTTTTAAGTTCCCCTTTTCCACCCGCTTGCGAATCTGGAGGAGGAGGGGGGGAATTTTAAAAAATGTGGTGCTCAGCATGAGGTCCAGGCTGCACAAAGTTTGCCTCTGCGTTCAGCGATGAAGCCCATGCTGCCTTTGCCTCTGCGTTCAGCGTTGTTGACGTGTGTACAGGTCAGGTGGTGGTCCCTAAACTTCCACAGACTGTGCTTTGAAGGGGGATATACATTGATTGTTCACCACCCTAAAAACCAGCTGGCTTAACTAGTACATGACCTCAGCATTAGTGTAGACGCCAGTCGCTGGTGAGGACGTGGGAGGGGGTGTGGCTGAGGTTCCGAGACAGGAAGTTCAGCCGGCCGAGTAGGGATTGTCAATGATATGCAAATAATTCCAAGTTGATGCGGGATTATGCACAGTTTGTATGCAAATATATGTGGCTTGAAAACAAGTCAATTTTAACCTTGGTGGGACTCCTGATGCCCAAACAACTTTATCCGCTTGATTGGTCCATTTTCAAGCTGCATACATTTGCATACAAAAATTACATAATTCTGCATGGACTCTAATTTTTTTTGCATCTCATTGACCATCCCTTATGCTGGGGACGGGGTTCAGGATAATCCAATTAGTGGCAGCAGTCCAAACGTTTGGAGAACATACAAGCCTAGAGTAGATTTCTTTATACATTTTCTGCTATAATGCTATACAGTGTTGCTGAGTGGTTAAAGGACACCTGAAGTGAGAGAGTTATGGAGGCCAAATCAGCTGGTTACAGTGCCGTCATAGGCCGTAATTTTAACAAAGGCAATAAAGGTGCAGCCTGAATTAAAGGGAACCTTAACTGAACGGGGGGTAAAGCGTTTCACTTACCTGGGGCTATTACCAGCCCCCTGCAGCAGTCCTGTGCCCTCGGAGCCGCTCTGGAATCCTCCGGTCCCCCGCTGTCACTTAGTTTCGTTTTTGATGACTCACCAGTCGGCCGGCCGCCATGCGTATTATTGCGGTCCGCAACGTGTACAAAAATACGCGTTGCCGCATATCTACGCGTGCGGAATGCGGCAACGCGTATTTGCGGCTCGCAACAGTGCTAATTGTAGTAGGGAATGCGTCCAATAATACGCATGGCGGCCGGCCGACTGGTGAGTCGTCAAAAACGAAACTAAGTGACAGCGGGGGACCGGAGGATTCCAGAGCGGCTCCGAGGGCACAGGACTGCTGCAGGGGGCTGGTAATAGCCCCAGGTAAGTGAAACGCTTTACCCCCCATTCAGTTAAGGTTCCCTTTAAGTACCGTATATTCTGGCGTATAAGACGACTGGACATATAAGATGACCCCCAACTTTTCCAGTTTAAATATACATTTTAGGATATACTCGCCCTCGACTCTTGGACATTTGTATACTTGTACTGTATGTACTGGTGCTATACTGTGTAAACAGGTAAAGATACTGGCGCTGCACTGTATGTGGTACCCAGTATACAACAACCAGCCAATCATGGCAACCGATGTACCTAACCGGCGATTGGCTGGTTATTGTTTACAGAGCCTGCTTGGATTGGTCAGCTATCCCTTTCTGTAAGCCCGCATGAACCATCTCCAGCGCCAATAGCAGCGCTGCACTAGCATACTGGCTGTTCTGGATTTGGCAATGGTCCTGTGTGCATGTAAGCGATAGGACCATTGCCCAATCCAGAACAGCCAATATGCTAATGCAGCGCTGCTATTGGCGCTGAAGGTGGTTCAGGCGGGCTTATAGAAAGTCCCTACGTTGTATGTGCTGCATGACAGGCAGATTTCTGGCCCAATGAAGTGGATTTAAAGCAACCTCACATCTTGCACGAGGAGCGGGCGGTACTGTAAAGGGAGCATGCGTCATTTAGGAGCGCACGCTACACAGCACTAGCACGTGGTCCTGTATTTAGCTTACGCTACTATATTAGTGCAGCTTAGTGAATCAGGCCCTTTGTCACTTTAACAGTGATTGATAGCCATCATTTCAAATTGTAACAACCATTCGATAAAGATACTCCTAAAAAAGTTTTAAAACTTAAAAAAGGACAACTGAAGTGAGAGAGATATGGAGGCTGCCATATTTATTGCCTGTCAGCCCTGCTGATCCTCTGCCTCTAATACTTGTATCCATAGCCCCTGAACAAGCATGCAGCAGATTAGATGTTTCTGACATTATTGTCAGATCTGACAAGATTGGCTGCATGCTTGTTTCAGGTGTTTGATTCAGACACTACTAATGCATGAAAGAGCAGGACTGGCAGGCAACTGGTATTGTTTAATAGGAAATAAATATGGCAGCCTCCATATCCCTTTCCCTTCAGGTGTGCTTTAAACCAGATTGTGTACTATGTACCGTATATAGAGAATGCACATCAACAAGGTAAACCGAAATATCAGGTCCCCTTGTATAATCTGTTCAGGAAGCAAGACAAAATCCCCCGACAGACACAGACGTCAATAGCAACTCGGCAAAGGCTCAACACTTTCCCTAAAGTTCCCCTTAATAATAGATTGTAAATGAAATCTGTTTTTGTTTCTTTATGCTGATCTGTAGAATGTGCCATGACTCCACCCTCTTTTCTTTATATGAGAACTAGGGATGATTAATGAGATGCAAATATTTCTGAGTTCATGCAGAATTATGTAAATTGTGTGCAAATATATGCAGCTTAAAAATGGACCAATCATGTCCCACCCAGGTTAAAATTGATTGGACCCTTTTCAAGCTGCGTATATTTCCATAAAAATGTACATAATTCTACATGAACCTGTAAATAATTTGCATCTCACTGATCATTCCTAATGAGAAGGTCTGTCCTTGCAGCACAGCAGGAGGCTGGTTTCCTCTATGTCATTGTTCGGAGTTGTCAATAAAGCGCGGAATGCCTCGACCAACTGATATCCGTGTGGTGGAAGTGGCTTTATTCATATCTTACAACAGACGGTGCAACAGCTCTTATCGTACATAAAAGTCACCAAAATAAATACTAAATTTAAATCACCGATATTCACAGATTTTCAGCCATTTATTTGTCCGCCTTATGCTGAAATAGGACGTATTTAAGGACATGGTTTAAAAAAAAACATCTCTTTATTTTTACAACACATTTTACAGTACGGTTCTGGGGGTTCAGGGGGAACGGTCACGCCAAATTTAAATTTTCACCAGATGATGACGACGATGGTGATGAAGAAAAAAAAATATACAAAGTTGTCATTTGTGGGTTTTCCTATGTACACTTACCTCTAGCAAAGCTAGGTTGTGGGCGGGTTGCGTTTGCTTGGTTTAAACAACAAGACAATGGCCATTGGCTACTCCACTCATAGAGGACACCAAGCAAAAAAATGCTAAAAGGTGAGGGCGTTTCCAAAAAGGTAACAAATAAATGTGAGATTTGGGGATTATAGTTACGGTAATGTAATAACAAAATAAAATCATTGTCTAGGATACTTTAATCAGATGTTCTCCAACTTCATGGAGCTGGCGTTTTTGGTGTTGATCTCCTCGATTTGCTTCTGGAGATACGCTTGCACCTTCCTGAAGGTTTTGGGAAGGTCTTGCTTGGGACAGAGGGCTGTATTGAAGACAGTTCCTTCTCATTTGTTCATTGTGATGTTTATGACTTTTTGGAACCTGATTTTCCTCCGGCAACGGCACCTTGGCAAGCAGAAGTGTCACATATTCCAGGAGTACCTTGAGCGCCTACGGCACCTGCTCTTCCAGGCTCTCCAGGGTAACCGGGCTCACCGTGGGAACCATCTCGGCCATCTATGCTAATACCAGGAACTCCCTGGGGGCCTGGAGATAAAGCAGATAAAAGGGCGGGTAGCCAAAAAATAAAATATGTAAACTACAAAATGTGATAAATCAAACTAAATCATGGACAACATGAGCAAGCTATGCAAACCCTGAGCATGGTCTGCTTCCTGCAGACCAAGCCTTTTGAGATCAACTCCTTGCGATATATATTATTTATACACACAAGTTCTTTGAGAAATAAGAGAGTAAATGCTGTTTTCTCTTGGTGGGTGAAATGGCTTGAGGTCAAGAATGGTCTTTGATATGCTGCTCAGTAGGTATCACCTCTGAATTGTTAGCATCCTGTTGACCATCACTAGCTCCTGGAGATGCAAGTCCAAGCTTCTGTGTTTTAGTTGGGAATGTCTCATCAGTGATCGGTATATGAGCAGAGAAGATGGCCCAGTGCTATGCTCTTAGACTGATGTAATGGAGAATGAGGTTCTAGTTCTAGTGTTGTTAGACTTGTATGATAAGTATGATGGACGAAGAGATGTGTGCATGACCAGAGCTGGTGGCTCAGGTGGTTGGAGGTCTGACCTGCTATGCTGGAGACCCCAGTTCAATCCCCTGGCTGGTCAAGTGAAGTTTGTAGTGAGAGGAGCCAATATAATAATGGTTGGGAGTGAGGGAAAAAGAAAGTGTAAAGTTTAAGGCTAAATAGGTGGAGTAGTAATTTAGGATGTTGAGGTGTGCAGTACTAATTTAGGATGTAGGGACCTGGATATAAAAGTTGAAATTTTTGCTAAGTACAACTTTGGAAGGGGGCTGCCCTGAGCAAGACAGCCCCTTCCAAATATTGTCAGATTTATGGACCACCCAGGCAACGGGCAGAGAAGAAGGCCCAAGCCCTTTGGTGTTGTTGACAGGTGTTACAGGCATCCCTCTTATGCCTGGGACTCAGGAGCTGAGGTGGGTTGTCCATGACCACAAGGCCTTCACTCAGAGGGGTTTGGGCTCAGGTTTCTCAGCTCTGCTGTTAGAGTCCACCTAGGATTGAACTCAGGTTTCTCAGCAGTGCTGTCAGAGCACACCCAATGTCAGAACTCAGGTTTCTCAGCTCTGCTGTCAGAGTCCAGGATTGAACTCAGGTTTCTCAGCACAGCTGTCAGAGCCCTTAACCTCTCAGCTATCTCCTTCTCCCAAACACTGAACTGCTCGTTCTTATATTTCACATTGACCAAAGCAATAGCAAAGAAACAAAGAATCACCCAGGCTAGAACCTGTGCCTCCAGCACCATTACTGGGCCATTTCAGAGGCCTTACCACTCAGCTATCTCCTTCTCCTGAAGTCAAAGCTGCTTGTTCTTATATTTCACCTTGACCAAAGCAACTCAAGAAACAAAGAATAACCCAGGCTTGAACCTGCACCTCCAGTACCACTGCCAGGTCATTTCAGAGGCCTTACCACTCAGCTATCTCCTTCTCCTGAAGTCAAAGCTGCTTGTTCTTATATTTCACCTTGACCAAAGCAACTCAAGAAACAAAGAATAACCCAGGCTTGAACCTGCACCTCCAGCACCACTGCCAGGTCATTTCAGAGGCCTTACCACTCAGCTATCTCCTACTCCTGAACATGAAGCTGCTTGTTCTTATATTTCACATTGACCAAAGCAACAGAAGAAACAAAGAATCACCCAGACTAGAACCTGCTACTTCTTCACCATTGATGGGTCATTTAGGAGCCTTTACCTTCTCCCAAACACAGAGCTGCTCGTTTTGATATTTCACATTGACCAACACGGTTACACTAAATTCACCAGTAATGTGAAATGCTCTTACTAATGCAATGCTCTGTGAGTGATCTCACTTAACCACTTGAGGACCACAGTGCTAAACCCCCCTAAAGACCAGGCTGTTTTTTCTGTACTTGGCCACTGCAGCTTTAAGGCAAAGCTGCAGGGCCGCAAAACATAGCAGAGGAGTGATCTCCCCCCCTTTTCCCCCCACCAACAGAGCCCTCTGTTGGTGGGGTCTGATCGCCCCGCCCCCAACCCCTTCCCCCTCTCCCCCCCCCAGGTTTTTTTTTATCAATATTTGTTGTTGTTGTTTTTTTTCTACTATTTCTTTATTATTACTTTTTTAAACCCTCCCACCCCCCAGCCGGCCAATCCTGGCGATCGGCTGTCATAGGCTTCTGCCTATGAGAGCCGATCGCTCTCTTGTCCCCCAGGGGGACAGCCGGTGTGTCCCCAGTACAGCGCTGCTGCCGATCGCAGCACTGTACATGTAAATAGACGGCGATTACGCCGTCTAACAGTCTTCCGAGTGGCGATCGCCGCTCAGAGACTGAAGAGGGGGGCGGAGCTCCACCTCCCGAGCAGGAGATGCACGCATCTTGCGCGTGATCTGCAAACTGCAGCCCCAGGACTTGACACCAATCGGCGTTAGGCGGTCCTGGGGCTGCCGCTGTGGCCACGCCCATGGGCGTGGAGCGGTCTTAAGGTAGTTAAAATGTGCTTTAAAAAAAACAAAAAACCCTAACATTACATTAGTAAGAGCTTTTCAAATCATTGACACTAGAAAGCGCTTGTAGTGTGATTTGATGATGCAAATTCTCTTGAACAGAAGCCCCTATCACCAGAAATTCCAGAATCCGATAAATCCCCATGGCAAAGAGTAAAATGTTTAAGAGCACACTTGAATTTACAGATTAAGAGTCTGTGCTGCTGGACAGCTACTGTGAGCCCTTAAACCATCGAGCCATCCTTTCTCATATTTCATAGAGCGTTGTCTTATTTCACATGAGAAAAAAAGTTCAGGAATAAAAAAAAATAAAAAAAACATGCACTGCCAAGATAAAGAAATTTGCAGAACACTGAGGCCCCATTCATACCTAAAAACGAAAACACAAATGCAAGCGTTTTGCATTTTTGTGCACTGTTTTTTTCCCCTCTCGGCACTCCACTGCCCGCTGCGTTTTTGTAAAAAGCGCTTTTCTAAGCGCTTTTTCAGAGCGGTTTTGTAATTCACTCCCTGACGCAAGTCAGGAAGTGAACTCTTCCACCCGGAAAAGAATAAATACAATGTACGGTATTTATTCTTAAAAACGTGAACGCAATCGCTGAACAAAGCGATTTTGTGAGCGTTTTGTGTTTTTCCTATACCTTCCATTATAGCAAAAACGCCTAAAAAATGTAACAGGCACCACTTTGCTGAGCGGATCGGAAACAAACTGCTCAGCTGTGAACTCTCTCATAGGAAATCATTGCACAAGCGTTTTGTGGGCGATTTTAAAAATCACCTGCGCTTCAAAAAAGGCTGACAAGGCCCCTAGTGTGGACGGGCCCTGACTGTCTGTTGCACCTTGCCATAAACGAAAATCATTTATAACGAACTATCATCACCTAATGATCGACTTTGTGCTTCCTATACAGCTTCTATCAATGCCTACCAACACGATCATTCAAGATAATCGGAAATGATGTAGAATATTTTGAGTTCTTTCAGTGCAAACTTTGAAATTATATTTTTAAGATTTATAATTCGTAGTTTGTTTCAAACCATTTTTATCTAATGTGCGTACATAACTTTAATCAAGTTAGGATATCAGCCAGCACCAACAGTTCATCGTAATTCTCGAATGTTAAATAATTGTATTGTGTGTGGCCACCTTAAGGCTGCTCTTTATGTGCTGTTGGTATCAGGGCTGTGGAGTCAGAGTCGAGGAGTTGGAGTTGGAGTAATTTTGGGTACCTGGAGTCGGAGTCAGAGTCAGTGGTTTCAGTAAACTGAGGAGTCAGATGATTTTTGAACCAAATCCATAGCCTTTGTAAAAATTAGACTAAGGCCCCATTCACACTAGAGCGTTCTGCCGCGATTTCGGCAAAATGCTCAAACGCTAGCGCTTTTTAAAAGCGCTAGCGTAATGAAACCCTATGGGCCCGTTCTTACTTACTTAATCCGCCGCAAATCACCCAAAAACGCAAACGTGTTGCCTGCACAATTTTCAGGCGATTTCCCAGCGATCGCATTTCAGTGTTATAGAAGTGCTAAACGCGATCGCGGCAAAATCGCCGCAGTGTTCAGTGATTTTTCCACGTGAAATCTCGTAAAAGTCACTCCTGCAAAATGCCGGCAAAAAACGCCGGCGTTTTGTAAGTGTGAATGGGGCCTCAGGAGTTGGAATCGAGGAGTCTGAGTCGGAGCAATTTTGGGTACTTGGAGTTTGAGTTGGAGTCGGTGGTTTCATAAAATGAGGAGTCGGAGTCGGATGATTTTTGTACCGATTCCACAGCCCTGGTTGGTATGGTAATACTGTACTCTAATTTCTTTATTAAATTGCTGCTAATTGTTATAACCACCTAATACAGTTGGAGTGGGCACGAATGTCAAACAGGCGTTGGTGTTGCAATGCCCCCCCTTCCTTCAGCCGATGTTAATAGTCAGTTCCTAACAACTCATTCTAAAGCTACGTACACACATGCGACAACGATCGTTCGCTGTGAACGACGAACTAACGTTTAATTGACGAAAGAACGACCTAAGTAAAGTTAGTTTTTAAAAGTGTGTAACGATCTGATCGTTAGAATGAACGTTACATCATGTAAAAGCAACTATTGCGCTTGCACATAAAAATGAAAAGTTCCATGGAGAAATAGCGAAATGCGCATGTCAAGCTTAGTACGACCAGTTCCAACGATGTACTACTTTTGCAAACGATCGTCGTTGGAAAAAATCCGCCAAGCTAGATCGTTTGTTTTTAACGATCTAGCTCGTCCGTCGTTAGACTTAATGGTCGTTGCCTGCTTTTTTTAAACGATCGTCGTTTGAAACGATCGGGGAACGATAGTTTCAAATGACTATAGTCGCATATGTGTACGCACCTTAAGTCTTTGGCTTCTCTTGAAGGGATAGTGACACTAAAGCCTGGTACACACAATTTTGATTGGCAAATGATTGGCCAAATTTATCACCTCTATAGTATGGGAGTTTACCTGCACAATCTGCTCATAGTGTTCAATATCTGCTAAAGTGGTAAAATTGGCCAATCAGAATTGTGTGTGTGTACCAGGCTCGATCTCCCAGGCTGCTAATAAAAAGTAGCAGTTGGTGACTATTTCTCTAGCAGTGTTCAGTAACCCTCCAGAAAGAATTGGGATACTGGTAGGCTACTGACTGTGTATTAAGAGGCTGGACCCACCAAATGGGTTGTCGGCTGAGCCATGGCCCCCTGGAGACCACTGTGGCAACACTGGCTGTTACCATATTTTTTACTAAAACAGTCAAAAATCTTTTCAATCTTTTCATACACTATGGAGTTGGACAGCCCTACACTTGCACTATTGAGTATGAAGGCTTCCAGGGAAGGTCACACACATATATGCCTCAAGACTATGACATTGTTGAAGGATCTCCAATACCTTGAGAATAACGTAATTATAATTGCTCATTTCTTTATACATCGTTATCTTGGGTCCTTAATGACCTCTCACTAAAGCAGGGATGATACCTTGCTCTCCTTGGTCGCCAGATGGTCCATCAACGCCTCTTCCAACTTGTCCTTTGTCTCCCTTCTCGCCAGAGTTACCTACAGGAATGGAAGTCAATGTTTATTATCATAGCGTTACTCCATCAAGTCGGATTCATCCAAGATGCCTTATCTTACATGATTTGAACAAGAATGGTCATATTGGTCCTCATACGATTTAGAGAAATATCTTTTGCAAATGTCAGGGCAGTGTTTAGGCCAATCACTAAGGATCAAAGATTAGTCTACATCAGGGGTGCCCAATAGGTCGATCACGATCTACCGGTAGATCGCGACCGCCTAATCGGTAGATCGCGGCCTCTTGGCCGCGTCCCATTGAATTTAGCAGCCAGCAGCTGTATATCGCAGTTTCTGCTGCTGGCCGCTGGAGGAGAGAGCCTGGCCAATCAGGGGAGGGGAGAAGAGAGCCTGGCCAATCAGGGGAGGGGAGGAGAGAGCCTGACCAATCAGGGGAGGAGAGGCGCACAGCCAATCAGGGGAGAGGCGCGCAGCCAATCAGGAGAGGAGAGGCGCGCAGCCATTCAGGAGAGGAGAGGCGCGCAGCCATCCAGGAGAGGAGAGGCGCGCAGCCAATCGGGTGGAGAGGTGGAAAACGTCCGAGTTCCGACTCCACTCACGCTGCCCACCGGAGCCAGGCCTGAAGACCTGGACGCCACCGGCCCTATATCCAGGTAACCTATACTGAAGGGACCTATACCCGGCTAACCTATACTGAAGGGACCTATACCCAGCTAACCTATACTGAAGGGACCTGTACCCGGCTAATCTATACTGAAGGGACCTATACCCGGCTAACCTATACTGAAGGGACCTATACCCGGCTAACCTATACTGAAGGGACCTATACCCAGCTAACCTATACTGAAGGGACCTGTACCCGGCTAACCTATACTGAAGGGACCTATACCCGGCTAACCTATACTGAAGGGACCTATACCCTGCTAACCTATACTGAAGGGACCTATACCCAGCAAAACTATACTGAAGGGACCTATACCCGGCTAGCCTATACTGAAGGGACCTATACCTAACTACATTTCCGGGGGGGGGGGGGGGGGGAGGTGCATTTGAAACACCGGTAGATCTCCTGGCCTCGGCGAATTTTAAAGTAGCTCGCGAGCCGAAAAAGTGTGGGCACCCCTGGTCTACATAGTTACATAGTGACATAGTTAGTTTGGTTGAAAAAAAGACATTCGTCCATCAAGTCCAACCAGAAAAAACACCATCCTGAACCTGCACATATCCCAGTTGATCCAGGGGAAGGCAAAAAAACTTACAAGGCCTGGGCAAATTAGCCTTAAAGGGGAAAAATTCCTTCCAGACTCCAGATAGCAGTCAGATAAATCACTGGATCAACTCTTCCGGGAATGACCTAAAATTATAGTCGTGGATGCCCTTCAATGCAAGGAAAGCATCCAAGCCCTCTTTAAATGCAGATATAGAGTTTGCCATAACTACTTCCTGAGGTAAGATGTTCCAGATTTTAACCACTCTCACCGTGAAGGACCCCTTTCTAAATAGATGGCAAAAACGTTTTTTCTTCCACCCGCAAATCATGACCCTTTGTCCATCGTACAACCCTAGGGACAAAAAGCTCATCTGCCAAGCATTTGTATTTCCCTCTGATGTACATATACATGTTAATCAGGTCAACTCTCAGTCCCCTTTTTTCCCAAGCTAAATAAGCCCAGTTTGTCCAACCTTTCATGGTAAGCGAGATCTTCCATCCCTCTGATTAATTTAGTTGCCCGTCTTTGTACCCGTTCCAGAAGGTCAATGTCCTTTCTATAGTGTGGTGCCCAAAACTGTATTTCATACTCCAAATGTGGCCTCACAAGTGGGAGTAGAATACTAGCATCTCGTGATATTATTTCCCTTTTTATGCATCCCAGATTTTTATTTGCTTTAGCTACCGCTGCTTGGCATTGTATACGATTAACTAAGTCCTTCTCCAAGTCTGATGTTCCCAGCTGTATGCCATTTATTTTATATGATGATCTACCACTGGGACGTCCAAGGTGCATGACTTTACATTTATTAACGTTAAATTTCATCTGCCACGTGCCTGCCCATATGGCCATATTGTCAAGGTCCTGTTGTAATATGTCACTATCAGTCTTTGTGTTGATAATTCTGCATCATTTTGTATCATCAGCAAATATGGCTACACTACTCTGTATTCCATCTACCAGATCATTAATAAATAAATTAAAAAGAATAAGACCAAGTACTGACCCCTGTGGTACCCCACTGCTAACAGTTTCCCATTTTGAGTATGCTCCGTTTACCACCACTCTTTGCCTTCTATCCCTTAACCAGTTCTCTATCCACATACACACATTTTCTCCTAGTCCCTGTATCCACAGCTTTTGTACCAGGCTATTGTGGGGAACAGTGTCAAAAGCCTTTGCAAAGTCCAAGTATACTGCATCTATAGCTTTCCCAAGAAATACATATTGCGGACATCTGTGAAGAAGCTTTGTCTTATTTGTTTGCTACCTCCTGGTTCTTCGCATCATGCAGAGTAACCAAAGACATGGCAAGGGACTAGCATGGGTTCTCAAGCTGGGGGTTTAGCAAGTAAAGGGAGGATGGATGGGCCCATCGATGAGGAAGTATGGGAGTTGCTGGACATGCACAGGAGGGTTTGGCATGTCAAGGGAGGATTGATAGAGACCATCAATGAGGAAGGATGGAAGATACTGGTCGCACATAGAAAGGTGTGGCGTTTACAGGGAGGATGGATGGACACCATGGATGAGTAAGGATGGAAGGTACTGGTCACACAAAGGAGGGTTTGGAATTTGAAGCAGGAATGGACGGGGACCATCGATGAGGAATGATGAAAAGTACTTATCACATAAAGGAGGGTTTGGCATTTACAGGAAGGCTGGATGGAGACCATCGATGAGGAAGGATGGGAGGTACTGGTCACATATAGGAGGGTTTGGCATGTAAGGGTTGCTTTGACGGAGACCATAGCTAAAGATATTGTGGCCCTCCGCTTACATGCCTGATCTTCACTAACTGACACAAGACTGAGAATTTCCTCTATGCTCACACTGGTGACCCTTATTAGCCATTACTGTAAACTATCTAACCACAGACTGCAGTTGCCTCCTGCTGTGATTTGTGATGGCTAGTGTGGAGAGGACTAAAGCATGATGGTATGACTGACAGCATAAACAGGATTCAAGACAAATGGGGCAGAGAGTGTGCAGTTGAAGTATATAGCTGTTATAATAATGGCAGGAGGAGAAGACAAATAGCTGGATTACACATGGCATAAGCAAAAGTTTAAATGGTAACTGACCAAAGTTTAAAAAACCTAGGTCTATAAGAAGCCTCTCTTACCTCTAGGACCTGGATGGCCCAGCTCGCCTGTTGGTCCTCTGTATCCTTGGGGTCCACGAGCACCAGGATGTCCAACACGCCCAGGGGGACCCTGTATTCCTGATGGGCCTGGAGGTCCTGGTCGACCAGCCTCTCCTGGAGCCAAGGGCTTTCTGAGGTTAGCAGCTAGCTGAGCAATTTGGTCTAGAAGGACACAAATTGGGCAAAATGGTAAACAACCAGTGTTTTTATCCTGAACAGAAGTAAAACATTAATTGTTAGTAATTTCCTCCCGATGAGACCACCGAGATCATCAAGACCTAAAGCCTTGATGAAAAGTAACGGGCCTGCCTTCTGCTTCTGTGGCCTCAAGTTGTGGAATCTTATTTTAAGGAAACATCACATACTAACATGAAATAGCATGAACACAAATGCCGGTGCTCTTCATATTCAACAGAATCCTCCACTTAAATGCTAAAATTAAGAAAGTTCTTCTAGCAGCAGTGCATCACTCAGAACTGTGCAGGTGCAAGTTCCAAACCACACAAGCACAGTGAAAGCACGCGCTTATCCACAGGTGCTTTCTTTCACTGTACAAGCACAGTTCAAAACTCACACCTGCACACTTCAGAATTGCTCTGTGTGTCTCGGAGGAACTTCTGGGAGACTGCGGAGATAAGAGGATCGAGAATGGGGGGGACCCCGAGGACAATGAGCAGTGCAGGTAATCTAGCCCACCATGAGGTTCAATCAATAGGTTTTTAGGGGTACTTTAAGAAGGGGAAGTCACATTTCTCAGAGTTGGAACAGGTGTCAAACTGTGTGTTGCCCTTTAGCAATCAGGATCCAATTGCTAGGGTGACCATTCTAGGCATGAGCTTTATGCAGACACATCACTAGGCATCAACCAACATGAATTGTCCAGTGTAGAGGGGAGGAGGGATGACAGAAAGGCTCTCAGTGGAGCAGTTTCCAGCAGTCAGGGTACAAAGTAGTTTATTTTAGCGTGCGGCGATGTGTGCTGAAGCTGGGTGCCATCATAGCAGCAATGCAGTGCTGCGTGCCCCATGTAATGGTAATTCAGGGCTCTGGCAGTTGCCAGACCCCGAATTACATCTTCCTCCGATTTGTGACAACTCGGAGAGGGAATAGTATTTAACACCGCTGGGGAGTTTAGCGGCAGCAGGTAGAGCCGTCAATCGGCTCACCCTGCGCTGAACTGCCCAACACCCAGATAATCTGCACTTGTCAAGGTAAGGTACAGAACAGTACCGAAATTAAGTTCAGGAAGCCACTGTACATACTAGATTCTTGGCCAAGATGATTTCCAACGATCAACTCGGCGGCTCGGCCAATCTAGCATGTGCATGATGGTGCTTTATACACTGCGAACATAAAATTTCCACTGCATGGTCACACTGAATGGAGGGGAGTCTTAGTTCTTTTAGATGGAGAATGACTAACCTTTGATCATTCCACCACACAGTTCCCGGATGTGCTGCTCACTCGCCTCTTTGCCCTACATAAAAAAAAGTAATCATTAGAGGAACAGCCAAGTTCTGCAGACGTGAGCACTTTACAGACCAAACATGATCAACAGTTGTGGACAATGTCCCACTTACGGGAACTCCATGTTTCCCGGTAAGTCCTGGAACGCCCTGTTCTCCCTGGAATCCCATTGGTCCTGGAGGTCCAAGAAGGCCTGGTACTCCAGCTGTGCCGTTGGGCCCAGAGATACCTTTGGGACCGAGTTCACCTCTCACTCCTGGCTGATGAAGAGATAGAAAACATCACAAGAGTTGTGAAGCTCAGGTAGCATGGTCTCATTAAAAATTATTATTGAAAATCTTTATGAAAATGAGAATTTCACTTTCGGTAATAGTATAGTCTATTTTAATATTGTCTGCAGAGTTATATCTACTGGGGGAACAGCTAAACGGGGTCGGGGTCTGTGGGATTCTCAACTTCTTACTCGCCCTCCCTTCGATACTGTTATGACCGCACTTGTCAGTGAAAGGGGAATCATGGTGGGTGCACTTGTTATGGGTGGGAGGAGTCATGGTGGCCACACTTGTTATGGGTGGGTAGAGTCATGGTGGGTGCACTTGTTATGGGTGGGAGGAGTCATGGTGGCCATACTTGTTATGGGTGGGGGAACCATGGTGGTCACAATTGTTATGTGTAGGGGAGTCATGGTGGTCACACTTGTTATGGATGGGTGGAGTCATGGTGGCCACACTTATTATGGGTGAAGGGAGTCATGGTGGCCACACTTGTTATGGGTGAAGGGAGTCATGTTGGCCACATTTGTTATGGGTAGAGGGGATCATGGTGGCCACACTTGTTATGGGTAGAGGAGTCAAGGTGGCCACACGTTATGGGCAGGGGAGTCAAGGTGTCCACGCATGTAAAGGGTAGAGAAGTCATGTTGGCCACACTTGTTATGGACGGGGGAAGTCATGGTGTCCGCACTTGTTATGGGTGGGTGGAGTCATGGTGGCCACACTTGTTATGGTTGGGAGGAGTCATGGTGGTCACACTTGTTAAGGGCAGGGAGGTCAAGGATGGCCACACTTGTTATGGGTGGAGGGAGTCATGGTGGCCACACTTGTTATGGTTGGGAGGAGTCATGGTGGCCACACTTGCTATGGGTAGGAGGAGTCGTGGTGGTCATACTTGTTAAGGGCAGGGAGGTCAAGGATGGCCACACTTGTTATGGGTGGGGGGAGTCATGGTAGCCACACTTGTTATGGGTGGGGGGAGTCATGGTAGCCACACTTGTTATTGGTTTGGGGGAGTCATGGTGGCCACACTTGTTATGGGTGGGGGGAGTCATGGTGGCCACACTTGTTATGGGTGGGGGGGGGGGGAGTCATGGTTTCCACATTTGTTATGGGTGTGGGGGGCCACACTTGTTATGGGTGGGGGGAGTCATGGTCAGGGTTGCTCATCACGAACTCATGATCACAGCTACCAAAGGCCCAATCCCATGTTTCAAAATGATTGTTCCAGTTTGACATACATGGCCAATTTCACCTCAGCACAGCATCATTTGTCATTAACATGCAATGCTGTCTGTACGGCCCATCAACTCTTTCTTTTTTTTGTTTAGAACCCATTTACCAATTGAAAGCGGACCTGAAGATACCTTAAAAAAAAGTTTCACTTTCCTGGTGCTTCTGCCAGCCCAAAAACCAATAAGGAAAAGGCACTCCACGGGCTTCAAACTTGCGTTTGTTTTATTCAGAGCATGGACACATACATGTTGCGGGTCACCTGACCCTTCCTCAAGTGTCAGGTGACCCGTAACATGTATGTGTTCATGCTCTGAATAAAACAAACACAAGTTTGAAGCCCGTGGAGTGCCTTTTCCTTATTGGTTTTTGGACTTTACTGTGGCAGGAGTGGTGAACCTGCTGGAGAAGTGCACCGGCTAGCTACCCTATCCAGGTTAGCATCACTGAAGGAGCTAGGTGATTATTGGAGTGCTTCTGCCACCCTCTGCAGCCGTCCTGTGCCCGCACATACCTGGAACGATCCTCTGGTTCCCCACTGCTCAATTTATCTTTTGCTGATGGCTGTCCACTACACCTGTAAGGCCCTGGCCCAGCTTGTCCTTATTTGTGCTCCCTTCGCCGGGACTGTCCGGCGCAGGCGCAGTAGAGATTTTCTCATACTGCACCTGCATAGGACGAGGATGCGCACGGCCAGGGTCACACAGGCGCAGTGGCCACTGCCTTGTAAGTCAGTGGTGAAGAAACGGAGCCGCAGCGGGGGACCGGAGGTTCTTCGAGTACCGGGACAGGACGGCTGCGGGGGTTGGGAAAAGCCCCAGGTGAGTGAAACTTTTTTTTTTTTCTAGTATCTTCAGGTCCCCTTCTGTACCAATTTATTATTGTAATCTTGTTTTTTTTTTTTTTTCTCTCTCCTGATATTACATGGACATTCACTGACGTCTGACGTAACAACACCCAGGACCTCTCTATGGACACTAAAGGGAATATTGCAGATGAAGCACACTCTCCTGAAGACAATGACATCTCAGAATTTCTTGGACTTGTTTAGAAGGCATTTTTAATTTAAGATTACAATTTTATATTCTTATTCTTACCTCTCCTTTCTGTCCAACTGGCCCAAATGGTCCCTGAAAACACAAGGCGGGGAAGACAGGATTACATGTCAGGCATAGCAATTAAAAATCATAAAATACAGGCTGCTGTACTAGGATATTACACAAGGAAGAGAGGGCTGGAATGGGAAGTGGACTGCTTTATATGGATGTAAAACATGTAAGAGGGGGCTGCACATAGAATGTGAGTGGGGCTGATGAAAAAGGAAGAAAGGGCTGCACATGGAATGGGAGGAGGGCTGCTGTACATGGATGATACACATGGAAGAGGGGTCTGCACATGGTATGGGAGGGGCTTCTGTACATGGATGTTACACACATGGAATGGAAGAGGGCTGCTGTACCTGGATGTTACACATGGAAGAGGGGTCTGCACATAGAAAGGGAGTGGGGCTGATGAAAAAGGAAGAAAGGGCTGCACATGGAATGGGAGGAGGGCTGCTGTACATGGATGATACACATGGAAGAGGGGTCTGCACATGGTATGGGAGGGGCTTCTGTACATGGATGTTACACACATGGAATGGAAGGGGGCTGCTGTACCTGGATGTTACACATGGAAGAGGGGTCTGCACATAGAAAGGGAGTGGGGCTGATGAAAAAGGAAGAAAGGGCTGCACATGGAATGGGAGGAGGGCTGCCGTACTTAGATGTTACATATGGAAGAAAGGGATGCATATGGAATGGGAGGGGCTGCTGTACATGGATGATGCACATGGAATGGGAAGGGGCTGCTGTACATAGATGTTACACATGGAAGAGGTGCTGCACATGGAATGGGAGGGGGCTGCTGTACCTGGATGCTACACATGGAATGGGAGGGGCTGCTGTACATGGATGTTACACATTGAAGAGGGGCTGCACATGGTATGGGAGGGGGCTGCTGTACATGGATGTTACACACATGGAATGGAAGGGGGTTGCTGTAGCTGGATGTTACACATGGAAAAGGGGGCTGCACATGGAATGGGAGGGGCTGCTGTACATGGATGTTACACATGGAAGAGGGGTCTAAACATGGAATGGGAGAGGGCTGCTGTACCTGGATGTTACACATGGAAGAGGGGGCTAAACATGGAATGGGAGGGAGCTGCTGTACCTGGATGCTACACATGGAAGAGGGCTAAACATGGAATGGGAGGGGCTGCTGACTGCTGTACATGGATGTTACACATTGAAGAGGGGCTGCACATGGAATGGGAGGGGGCTGCTGTACATGGATGTTACACACATGGAATGGAAGGGGGTTGCTGTAGCTGGATGTTACACATGGAAGAGGGGGCCGCACATGGAATGGGAAGGGGCTGCTGTACATAGATGTTACACATGGAAGAGGTGCTGCACATGGAATGGGAGGGGGCTGCTGTACATAGATGTTACACATGGAAGAGGTGCTGCACATGGAATGGGAGGGGGCTGCTGTACCTGGATGCTACACATGGAATGGGAGGGGCTGCTGTACATGGATGTTACACATTGAAGAGGGGCTGCACATGGAATGGGAGGGGCTGCTGTACATGGATGTTACACACATGGAATGGAAGGGGGTTGCTGTAGCTGGATGTTACACATGGAAGAGGGGGCCGCACATGGAATGGGAGGGGCTGCTGTACATGGATGTTACACATGGGAGAGGGGGCTGCACATGGAAGGGGAGGAGGCTGCTGTACATGGATGTTACACATGGAATGAAGGGCTGCTGTATATGGATGTTACACATGGAAGAGGGGGCCACACATAGAATGGGAAGGGATGCTGTACGTGAATATTACACATGGGAAAGGGGGCTGCTCATGGAAGGGGAGGAGACTGCTGTACATGGATGTTACACGTGGAATGGGAGGGGCTGCTGTACATGGATGTTACACATGGAATAGGAGGGGCTGCTGTACATGGATGTGACACATGGAACGTGAGAGGGACTGCTATACACGGATGTTACACATGGAATGAAGGGCTGCTGTACATGGATGTTACACATGGAAGAGGGAGCCAAACATGGAATGGGAGGGGATACTGTACGTAAATATTACACATGTGAGATGGGGCTGCACATGGAAGGGGAGGAGGCTGCTGTACCTGGATGTTACACATGGAGTAGGAGGGGCTGCTGTACATGGATGTTACACATGGAAGGGAGGGGCTGCTGTACATGGATGTTACATGTGGAATGGGAGGGGCTGCTGTACATGGAGGTTACACGTGGGATGGGGGAGGCTGCTGTACCTGGATGTTACACATGGAATGGGAGGGGCTGCTGTACATGGATGTTACACATGGAAGGGAGGGGCTACTGTACATGGATGTTACACATGGAGTGAAGGGCTGCTGTACATGGATGTTACACATGGAAGAGGGGGCCACACATGGAATGGGAGGGGATGCTGTACATAAATATTACACATGGGAGAGGGGGCTGCACATGGAAGGGGAGGAGGCTGCTGTACCTGGATGTTACACATGGAATGGGAGGGGCTGCTGTACATGGATGTTACACATGGAAGGAAGGGGCTGCTATACATGGAGGTTACACATGGAATGAAGGGCTGCTGTACATGGATGTTACACATGGAAGAGGGGGCCACACATGGAATGGGAGGGGATGCTGTACGTAAATATTAAACATGGGAGAGGGGGCTGCACATGGAAGGGGAGGAGGCTGCTGTACATGGATGTTACACATGGAAGGGGAGGAGGCTGCTGTGCATGGATGTTACACATTGAATGGGAGGGGCTGCTGTATGTGAATGTTACACATGGAAGAGGGAGCGGCACACACAAGGGGTGGTTGCATCATATGGAAGGGGCTACAAGAAAGTTGCCCAAGGGGTGTAAGAAGTATACACCTGGCCTTGCCACACTCACCAATCATATTTAAGCCCATTCAAAAGTTAAGAAGTAATCTGGTGGTTATGGAGAAGCAACTGATGATATGGGTCCATCAGGTTCTCTGATACATCTCTAACTGGCAGCCTTTATCAGTGAGCACAGGAGATAGTACACACTGACTTTTGAGTCAGTTTAAAGAGAAACTCCGACCAAAAATTAAACTTTATCCCAATCATTAGTTGATACCCCCTTTTACATGAGAAATCTATTCCTTTTCACAAACAGACCATCAGGGGGCGCTGTATGACTGATATTGTGGTGAAACCCCTCCCACAAGTAACCCCTCCCACAAGAAAAGTTCGAACTTTTGTCAGTTTCCTGTCTGTGAACCTTGTTGCATTGTGGAAAATAGCTGTTTACGGCTGTTTCCAACTGCCAAAAACCATGCAGCAGCTACATCACCTGCCAATAGTAAACTGTTCACTGGAGTTCCTCTTTAACATGAGTCCACCTGTACCTCAATGTCAGTTGATCAGTTTGGACTAGTGCACACAAACCTTTGTTAAAGAGACTCCGTAACAAAAATTGCATCCTGTTTTTTATCATCCTACAAGTTCAAAAAGCTATTCTAATGTGTTCTGGCTTACTGCAGCACTTTATACTATCACTGTCTCTGTAATAAATCAACTTATCTCTCTCTTGTCAGACTTGTCAGCCTGTGTCTGGAAGGCTGCCAAGTTCTTCAGTGTTGTGGTTCTGCTATGAACTCCCCCCTCCAGGCCCCTCTCTGCACACTGCCTGTGTGTTATTTAGGATTAGAGCAGCTTCTCTCTTATCTTTTACAAGCTGGGTAAATCGTTCTCTGAGCTGGCTGGGCTTTCACATACTGAAGAATTACAGACAAGGGCAAAGCTGTTTGCAGGAAGAAACAAGCAGCCTGAAACTTCAGTGCATGAGAACAGGGGGAAAGAAACACACAAATGATCTCTTGAGATTCAAAAGGAATGCTGTATACAGCCTGCTTGTGTATGGATGTATTTTCTATGTGTGGACATATTGTACATCAACCTACTTCCTGTTTTGGTGGCCATTTTGTTTGTTTATAAACAAACTTTTTAAAACTGTTTTTAACCACTTTTAATGCGGCGAGGAGCAGCGAAATTGTGTCAGAGGGTAATAGGAGATGTCCCCTAACGCACTGGTATGTTTACTTTTGTGCGATTTTTAACAATACAGATTCTCTTTAAAGTCCAGGATGATTTCAGATTGGCTTCACATTAACCCCATTTTCCTATTCACAACTCCACATAAACTGAACTCAAAGGTGTATGTGTGCTAGCCATAAACAAGTGCTGCAAATAGTCCTCCAAATGAAACGATGTGACACAGCATTATGCCAGTTACAAATGGACCAGCATTATATACATAGGGGGGCACAGACAACATACCATTTCTCCCTTCTCTCCAGGAAGTCCATCAGACCCAGCAATACCCTAAGAAGAAGATGAGAGCAGGAAGAGCATGAGCCACATTATATGGAAGAGAGGTCTTTGTTACAAAAGAGAAAGGAAGGAGAGAGAACAATACTGATGGCATATTACAGAGTGAAGCCGGTTAACACAACTTACAGAGAAAAAAACAGTACAAATTACTAATACACGCCAACTACAACCAGCATTTCTGATGCTCACCTGGTTGCCCTTGGGGCCCGATGCTCCCACGGGACCCTGCCAAAGCAAAAAACAAGTCATTAAGAGCGGAATCTTACATCTCGCAGGACATTCCTGAACAGCAGGTGGAGATGTCCTGAACAGGAAGGGGGGCTCCAGTAATTGCTGACTAATTGGACAGTTTGATGTGGAATTAGTACATGTGACAGTTACGGAAACAATGACTGCTGAGCGCTACTTCTGGGTGTCTGGTTGGATTCCATCAGCAGTCTGTCCAGCTGTCCTACAATGTAGCATGGTGACTAAGTGATAAGCTCTCTTGCCCTGCGGCTCTTGGCTGACCCAAGATACTATCTACCTGGGGTTTGTATGTTCTCCCCTTGATTTTGTTGGGTTTCTCTGCGTTCCCCCACCACCACCTAAATACTGGTGGGTTCCCTGGTATCTGACCAAATTGACCATACCAGGGATGGATGTTACATTGTCAGCCCCTTTGGGAACTAATGTGGATTGTTCTACTTAGCGGTGTGCTGCATGATAGTTTATTGCTATAAAAGCTTGGCAGATTAACTTTTTGTCCCTAGGATTGTGTAAAGTACTAGAGGACATGATCTGCCCATGGAGGTGAAAAGGTTTATACCATGTTTTTAAGAAAGGGTTCTTTACAGTTAGAGTGATTAAAATGTGATATATAGTACCCCAGGAAGTCGTTATAGCAGATTCTATATCTGCATTAAAGGCGGGCTTAGATGCTTTACTTGTATTAAACAACATTCATGGCTATAATTACTAGATAATTCTCAGTGGTGTTGATCCAGGGTTTTCTTCCGACTGCCTCCAGGAGTCGGGAAGGAATTTTTTTCCAAGTGGTCCAAGCCGTGTAAGGGGTTTTTGCCTTCCTCTGGATCAACAGCGATATGTGAGGGTGTGGGCTGGTGTTAAACCATATTTTCTGTCTATTTTCAACCCAAAAAACTATGCAACTATGAAGACTGGAAATCAAAAATACCATTTAAAAAATGCAATTCTGGTCCACAATTTGGTACTTTGAGTGTGAGATGATAAATCTGTTCAGCATTGGTTTATCAGGCACTAGTCACTTTAAAGATTTAGGAAAATATAAACAAAAAATTCCCATGTGTGTTTGCTTTTGTACATATGTATGTATTTTATCCTGGATTTATGACGTTTATTGAACTCTTACCCGTTCACCAAATCCACCACGTATGCCAGTAGGGCCTGGTAGGCCGGGGTCACCAATGTTACCCTTTGAACCCTGCCAAAAAATACACAAAACATCGTACATGATACAACCAAGACAGCCAATATAATTCATTGCTTTACACTGGAACACTGCTTTTATGGGTAACTAGACCTGTATTTAGTGAAAGAATTTTTAGCAAACATTTTGCAGTCTCTCTGGCTGTTGTAAAGATTGTGAGTTGGGCGATTATGTTGCATCACTAAGAGGTATGGTAGAATCTCGTTATAGTAAACTCTGATATAGTAAGCCTCTGGCTATAGAAAACTCAGTCCCCAGGTCCCCAACTACAAATTTACAATGTGTAATAGCTCTTCATATACTGTAGTAAAAGCCTCATATCGTAAATTACTTGGTCAGGTCCCTTCAAGTTTACTATAAAGGGATTTTACTGTAATGGTAGCTTGGAGTATCTGCAAATGAGCAGCTTAGGCTTGAGAAACAGAAATATGGAATTCTGACATCCCTTTAGAGGTGAATCCTCCTTCCCCGTATATATTTGACACACTGGGAACACCGTCCATGTGTGGTAATAGTTTGTGGTGAAAAGTTGTTTCTCTGAATTAGTAATTAAATGTACACAACCCTATTTTCCGCTTGTGTTCAGACTCTTCTTCTCTATTATGCTAGGTACACACTACAATTTTCTGACAGAGTTACTGTCAGAACGACTATTTCCAACAGGTCCTATCTGATTTCCAATCGATTTTCCGATTTATTTTTCATAGGAGTAAACGGAAAATCGATCGGAAATCAGATCGGACCTGTTGGTAATAGTCGATTTGACAGTAAATCTGTCAGAAAATTGTATTGTGTGTACCTAGCATTAGACATTACCGTGCATCTCATGTCATTTAGACAGGGACTATCAGGTTGAAAATAATAGACTGTGTTTGTTCCACATGCACTTACACAGCCAGATAAATAGCTTCTTTGTCTCCTGTTTCTTTTATATCACCACTTGTTCTAAATGACAAAAAAATGACCAGTTTCACCTGTGAGCCTGACTTGGTTTAGCTGAATAATCCACAGCTGGTGTTTATAACCAGAGCCGGGACAAGGTCCTCCAGTACCCAAGGCTGAGACACCAAAGTGCGCCCCCCCCATCCTGCCACCCCCAATCCATCACACACTGATTGCTATTAGACTTATGCTGGGTACACACGATGAGATTTCCCGTTCGATTTGCGGATCGATTCGATTAAATCAAACATGTTCGATTGGATATCGATCGTTTTTTCCGTCGATTTTGCATACCTATCATGAAAAAAACGATCGAAATCCAATCGAACATGTTTGATTTAATCGAATCGATCCGCAAATCGAACGGGAAATCTCATCGTGTGTACCCAGCATAAGAGGCGCCACAGGGCCCACAACCTCCCCAACACCTTAAAGGGACACTTAAGTCAAACTAAAAAAAAAATGAGTTTTACTCACCTAGGGCTTCCAATAGCCCACTACAGCTGTCCGGTGCATTCGCCGTCTCCATCCAATCCTCCTGGCCCCGCCGGCAGCCACTTCCTGTTTCGGTGACAGGAGCTGACAGGCTGGGGACGCGAGTGATTCTTCGTGTTCCCAGCCACATTAGCACCCTCTATGCTGCTATATGGTATATGATATATGCTATAGCAGCATAGATGGCGCTATTGTGGTCAGGAATGCGAAGAATCACTCACGTCCCCAGCCTGTCAGCTCCTGTCACCGAAACAGAAAGTGGCTGCCGGCGGGGCCAGGAGGATCAGAGGGAGACGGCGAGGGCACCGGACAGCTGCAGGGGGCTATTGGAAGCCCCAGGTGAGTAAAACTCATTTTTTTTGTTTGACTTAAGTGTCCCTTTAACCTCCCTGGCGGTTTAATTATTTTGCCAGGGAGGCTGCAATGTGGTTTTTTTTTTGAATAAAAAAAAAAATATTTCATGCAGCCAACTGAAAGTTGGCTGCATGAAAGCCCACTAGAGGGCGCTCCGGAAGCGTACTTTCGATCGCCTCCGGCAATCGAAAGTAACAAGATAGGCCGCAATGGCGACGAGCGGAGTGACGTCATGGACGTCAGTCGACGTCCTGACGTCAGAGCCGCCCGATCCAGCCCCTAGCGCCGGCCGGAACTGTTTGTTCCGGCTGCGCTGGGCTCGGGCGGCTGGGGGGACCCTCTTTCGCCGCTGCACGCGGCGGATCGCCGCGGAGCGGCGGCGATCGGGCAGCACACGCGGCTGGCAAAGTGCCGGCTGCGTGTGCTGCTTTTTTCAGAATGTAAATCGGCCCAGCAGGGCCTGAGCGGCGACCTCCGGCGGCATACCCCGAGCTCAGCTCGGGATTACCGCCAAGGAGGTTAATATCTAGTTATCTGGCTTGCAGTCACTGCCATGTATCCCCTTTTCTTATTTATTTCTGCTTCAAAACACAATTAGGAATGACAGCTGAATGAATTGTGCGCCCCCTCCTACACTGCGCCCTGAGGCTGGAGCCTCTCCAGCCTATGCCTCGGCCCGGCCCTGTTTATAACGGCTGACATGTTATTTATGCGTATTTCACATAACCAGTCTTCTCCTCTCCATCGTTCCTTTATCTAGTATTCCGTGGCTTACCTCTAACTGTCAGCAAAGTGTGCGCACAACTGATGGTTTGTTAACACAAAGCAATAAAAAACATACCTGGAAGCCTCTCACGCCAGGAACACCTATAGGTCCTTGTAGTCCAATGGCACCCTGTGCAAGAAAATAACAACAGAAAAAAATAATATTTTAGTCAAACTAAAGCTTGAGAAAAGCCTGGCAGTCAGGGCACCATAGATGATCAATTTCTGTTACCTGATTTCTCCAACCGACACAAGCATGTAGGAAAAAAACAGAAGCTGAAGTTGCACATGAACATCTGATCGTGTCCAACCAATTAGAGACCTATGAATTGTTCACATGATCATGGCTCACTTGGATTTCCTGTTTGATCCTATGTGATTTCGCCAATAGGGGAAGGGAATCATTTACTAACAATAGACCCCAAGGAACACTAGTACAAAAAAGCTGGATTATCCAGGAGACAGCCCTGAATGTCTAACATGGCTAATTTCCTTCTAACGTGTACTAGGTTTGAGCGGTAGAATTACAGTCTGACAACAACAAAAATGATTAGAGCTGGTCCAGTCATGCCTCCAACCCAGATGCGGAGCGATTGTGGTCTACACATGTCAAGATCTTGTAGAGCTGAATGAAAACTGAAGCCAATGCCATGTAACCAAATGGATAAAAGTCTTTATTGTATCCTCAAATGGTAAAGGAAGCAAACTCCGGTGAAAGACATAGTTGTATACTGTCACTCGGTGTCAGCCCAAAAAATTGGAAGTTTACCATGCCCTGAAGATAGATGAAGGACTTTCTTTGATCAGAAGATGGCTCATGTGTTCACTCAGCTCGTCATAACAAGGGTTGGCCATTATACCGAGTTTACCAGGACTCCTCTAAGGTCTAGCAGATGCATAAGTGGCGTTTATGCCAAAAAAAGAAGCATCAACTAAGGGCTGTTTCTGGCCAAGTTACTGCCCCAGGCAAGGCACCTTTTGTCCTTCTATCCCAATATCGTGAACAGGGAGATCATAACCTACATCAGTTTTGTGGGCACCAATAAGAAATTCACAGTTTACATAGAAATGATGTTGTTTCTCAAAATACGTTTGTAAAGGATACACAGATTATGAACAATTATACATCCCACAGGCTCAAACTCACTGAGACCATATAACAAACCTTTCCAGTTACAGCTTTGAAGTGTGTATATCCACTTTATAAACATTATACTGTTTATGTGCAGCCTGGGTCTTTAAAGGTTGGAATATTGTACTGGAAATCTAATCAGGGCTGCAACAATTGACACAGCAGTGCCCATTTAGGTTTTAAAATTACAATCCATTCCTTTCTTAACAGAAAGGAAGAAATCCATAAGGTACAGTGTGCTAAGACTCGCACTGCCGTGCCCCTTCCTACATTTGTCACCCCTTCTAATTGCCTGGTTTGCCTATGTCTAAAAACAGCCCTGCATCAATACTCATCTTGTGTACAGTTTAGGTAGTACTGGCATGGTCACCATCAGAATCCATAAAAATATTTGAGTCCAAATACAAGTTAAACTTAAAGTCCTCTCTTAGGACTACCATGCATGGAGTTCTGGAACGTCCATATCGGACCTGATACTGGAGTCCTTTCTATACCTCCTCGCTGGGCCTAAAACTACCAGCAGCATGATTTTCTATAGAGGTATTATTAGGACACAGGCTGTTAGGAGGTGATCTGGCAATGGAAGCTACCAGAAGAGACAGGGCTGTATATTGTGGGCAACAAAATCAACATTCTTCTCTCTGCTAGGACAACCTTGAGCTCTTCTATGTATGAATTGTACTTACAGCCACTCCTCGGGGGCCGGGCTCTCCTCTTTCTCCTGGAGGACCAGCTTCACCCTGGAACAGGAAGTAAACCTCACACTTTAGAAGCACAGACAATAATAACAACATAAGATGCGGTAGCTATACTCTGACGAGGCATGATGTGTAGACTCCTAATAATCTCATCCATATTCCAATTACCAATTTTTCTGTATGCAGATAAGAATTAATTAATGAGATAAACAATTGTATCTATCCTCCTCCTTTCTTCAAATTACTTTTTTTAAAGACATTATTATTATTATTAGTATTATTTTATCCCACAGTTTTATTCTAGGTTTAAAAATGTAAGAGGTAGATTTAATTGTCTCTATTCAACCAAACAGTATTTCAAGTGTCCCAGAGCTAAAATATATGAACTTATGACTATTTATCCACTGCACTCAGAAGCATTTCTCTACCTGGAAAGAGTTTTATGGCTGTAATTCCTTATCAGTGAGGGTTATGCTATAGTCTAACTAGGTCCTTGACTAGAGAGAAACTGTCACTTGCATACTTAAATGTTAATTCTTTCAGGCAGAAAAGGAAAAAAAGGAACACAGACTAGTTATGTGTATGATTGGCACTGTACATACAAATACAGTATCTATCTCATCATGTCACCTTGGGTACCCTTTAAGTTTATAGTGGTTCACTATACAGAGCTGTTTTTTCCCATTAGTATTACATTTCATGTTTACTATGCATTCTCCTAGGTGCCCGTCCCCAGATAGGATCCTGTGCCCCCTGCCCTCCTCCTATGTGCCTGCCCCAGATGGGATCCTGTGCCCCCTGCCCTCCTATGTGCCTGCCACTAGATGAGATCCTGTGCCCCCTGCCCTCCTATGTACCTGCCCCCAGATGGGATCCTGTGCTCCCTGCCCTTCTCCTAAGTTCTCGCCCCCAGATGGGATCCTGTGCCCCCTGCTCTCCTATGTGCCTACCCCATATAAGATCCTGTGTTCCCTGACCCCCTATGTGCCTGCCACCAGATAGGATCCTGTGCCCCCTGCCCTCCTATGTGCCTGCCCCCCAGATTGGAACCGGTGCCTCCAGCCCTCCTAGGTGCCTGCCTCCAGATGGGATCCTGTGCCCCCTGCCCTCCTATGTGCCTGCCACTAGATGAGATCCTGTGCCCCCTGCCCTCCTATGTGCCTGCCCCCAGATGGGATCCTGTGCTCCCTGCCCTTCTCCTAAGTTCCCGCCCCCAGATGGGATCCTGTGCCCCCTGCTCTCCTATGTGCCCACCCCATATAAGATCCTGTGTTCCCTGACCCCCTATGTGCCTGCCACCAGATGGGATCCTGTGCCCCCTGCCCTCCTATGTGCCTGCCCCCCAGATGGGATCCTGTGCCTCCAGCCCTCCTAGGTGCCTGCCTCCAGATGAGATCCTGTGCCTCCAGCCCTCCTAGGTGCCCGCCTCCAGATGTGATCCTGTGTTCCCTGCCCTCCTATGTGCCTGCCTCCAGATGGGATCCTGTGCTCCCTGCCCTTCTTCTAAGTACCCGTCCCAGATGGGATCCTGTGCCCCCTGCCCTTTTCCTAAGTGCCTGCCCCCAGATGGGATCCTGTGCCCCCTGCTCTCCTATGTGCCTGCCCCCAGATGGGGTCCTGTGCCTCCAGCCCTCCTAGGTGCCTGCCCTGCCCCCAGATGAGATCACGTGCCCCCTGCCCTCCTCCTATGTGCCTGCCCCAGATAATATCCTGTGCCCCCTGCCCTCCTCCTATGTGCCTGCCCCAGATGGGATCCTGTGCCCCCTGCCGCCCTATGTGCCCGCCCCCAGATGGGATCCTGTGCCTCCTGCCCCCCTATGTGCCTGCCCCCAGATGGGATCCTGTGCCTCCAGCCCTCCTAGGTGCCTGCCCCCAGATGGGATCCCGTGCCTCCTGCCTTCCTAGGTGCCTGCCTCCAGATGGGATCACATTCCCCTGCCCTCCTCCTATGTGCCTGCCCCAGATAATATCCTGTGCCCCCTGCCCTCCTCCTATGTGCCTGCCCCAGATGGGATCCTGTGCCCCCTGCCCTCCTATGTGCCTGCCCCCAGATGGGATCCCGTGCCCACTGCCCTCCTATGTGCCCTCCCCCAGATAGGATCCTGTGTCCCATGCCCTCCTATGTGCCTGCCCCAGATGGGATCCTGTGCCCACTGCCCTTCTCCTATGTGCCTGCCCCAGATGGGATCCTGTGCCCACTGCCCTTCTCCTATGTGCCTGCACCCAGATGCGATCCTGTGCCCCCTGCCCTTCTCCTAAGTGCCCGCCCCCCAGATGGGATCCAGTGCCCCCTGCTCTCCTATGTGCCTGCCCCAGATGGGATCCTGTGCCCCCTGCCCTCCTCTTAAGTGTCCACCCCAGATGGGATCCTATGCCCAGTCTGCAGTGTTAGGGTGAAAAGGTGTGTTGGTGTTGGGTGTTGGGGGATACATACGGGAATACCTGGCTCTCCAGAGGGTCCAGCCTCTCCCTGCTCTCCATGGCTGCCCTGTTGGAGGAAAACATTTGCCATCATTGTAATGAACGTGAAGCAGTAAAGTTTGCAAAGTGTGATCTGCCAGCGATACCGGGATTACTCACCAGCTGACCCTTCTCTCCCTTCGATCCGGGCTTCCCACCAAGACCCTGTCACAAGAGGAAACAGCAAATTATATGGACAAGTCTATTTTGTAATTCCATTTAAATCATTTAAAACATTGTAAACTGCATTCTACTAATAATGGCTAGGCTGCATTCTCAGTGATGTCACTGGTCTCTAGTGAATAGATAGGCTGCATTCTCAGTGATGTCACCGGTCTCTAGTGAATGGTTAGACTGCATTTTCAGTGATGTCACCGGTCTCTAGTGAATGGATAGAGTGCATTCTCAGTGTCGTCACTGGTCTCTAGTGAATGGATAGGCTGCATTCTCAGTGATGTCATTGGTCTCTAGTGAATGGATAAGCTGCATTCTCAGTGATGTCATTGGTCTCTAGTGAATGGACAGGCTGCATTTTCAGTGATGTCACCGGTCTCTAGTGAATGGATAGGCTGCATTCTCAGTGACGTCTGGTATCTACTAGTGAATGGATAGGCTGCATTCTCAGTGATATCACTGGTCTCTAGTGAATGGATAGGCTGCATTCTCAGTGACGTCACTGGTTTCTAGTGAATGGATAGGGTGCATTGTCAGTGATGTCACTGGTCTCTAGTGAATGGATAGGCTGCATTCTCAGTGATGTCACTGGTCTCTAGTGAATGGATAGGCTGCATTCTCAGTGATGTCACTGGTCTCTAGTGAATGGATAGGCTGCATTCTCAGTGATGTCACTGGTCTCTAGTGAATGGATAGGCTGCATTCTCAGTGATGTCACTGGTCTCTAGTGAATGGATAGGCTGCATTCTCAGTGATGTCACTGGTCTCTAGTGAATGGACAGGTTGCATTCTCAGTGATGTCACTGGCCTCTAGTGAATGGATAGGTTGCATTCTCAGTGATGTCATTGGTCTCTAGTGAATGGATAGGCTGCATTCTCAGTGATGTCTCTGGTCTCTAGTGAATGGATAGGTGGTGATAGGTGATCTCAGTGGTGTCACTGGTCTCTAGTGAATGGATAGGCTGCATTCTCAGTGATGTCACTGGTCTCTAGTGAATGGACAGGCTGCAGTCTCAGTGATGTCACTCGTCTCTAGTGAATGGATAGATCTCTTTCTCACTTTGATAATAATTCTCATGGCTCTATTTTTTTAAACCTAGGAACAATCATTTTAGTTGTGATACGTACGGGTAGTCCGTTGGGTCCCTTCTCTCCGGAAACTCCTATCCTTCCCATGTCACCCTGAAAGATACAACAAAAAGCAGTTATGACCAGTAAGTACTGACTATTAAAGTGGAGCTGAATTCTAATTAAAATGCATAATACTGTTTCTGTTACAGCTACTTATCACCTCTTCATATTAGGCGGAATGACAAGAAGGATTGCTACTGTGCGGAATGGGGGGTGGAGGTGTGGCCTAGAGATGCGGCCCGGGGAAGTAGATGGAGGTGTGGAGATGTGGATGGAGGTGTGGCTTGGAGATGTGGGTAGAAGTGTGGATGGTTAGAATGTGGAATTTCCTGGAGGCTTTGTGGGGGGCATTTGGAAGGGATTGGGAGTGGCTCACTAATAAACAACTCTATACTTGTCCAAATGTATGGATGTGTAGTCAGGAGATGTGGCCTAGGGACGTGGATGGAGATGTGGCCTGGAGAGATAGCCTGGGGATGTGAATGGAGGTGTGGTCTGGAGATGTGTCCTTGGGATGTGGATGAACGTGTGGCCTACAGATGGTGGGGACAACATACAAAGAGGCAGGAGGAGTTGGGAGGAGCTTGGGGATTATGGATAAGCTGCATTGTCCACTCAATGTAACAAGGGAGGGTGGGTCCCCAAAGACTTATGAACCCTGCAAGTGGCTATGTAGGGTGCTTTGGGGAATTGGATGTACATCTTTAGTTTAAGTGGAGTGAAAAAATATTTTTTGTAATAAAACATTTTGAAAAAAATATTTTTCACCACACATCATAATGAATAAAAGGAATATACTGTTATCGTTGTGTGTTGACAGGGACCACAGTAATCCCTGCATCTGCAGCAGCCAAAGGCATTAGTACAACATATACTAACAACATCAGCAAAGTAGTGGAACTATTCTGTAACATGATCATGGCTGGCGCTTCCATAGAGGCAAAGGGGCAATGGCCCCAGAGCCTAAAGGGGCCCCCCACGATGTCTCTCCCCCAACTCCCCTGTGCTCCACGGGGACCTTGCAATGGAGTAATGAAGGACTCACAGAGGAGCGCACCTGCTGGGAAAGGCAAGACGCTACTCCGCCGAAGACATTGCAGGGGCCCCGAGGGCACGCTTAAGTTGGGGTGTGATCTGGGGGTAACCGGCTCAGGGGGAGGTTAACTTGGCTGCAACAAAAGGCCCCTAATGCCGCTTTTTGGTCGGAGGGGGCCTAGGTTAATCTTGCCCAGGGGCCCCATTGTTAGTAGAACTGGCCCTGAACATTAGACTCAGGGCAAAACAGTTTTCATACTGGATGAAATTGGGAAGAGTCAGAACCTCTATCCGGCGTTCTCTTGTCTGTCTGGGCGGAGTTCTACTCTAAGCACATAGCAGGTGAAGGATTAGCGTGTCACTTCCTGTGAAGCTCTACAAACCTTCCCACCATCCAGACCAGGGATCCCATCTCGTCCGTCTTTGCCAGGCATTCCCTGCATGGAGAGAAGATTGAAGAAGGGCTGGTAAATGATGTCACTGTGGGAACATAGATATAGAGATATAAGGTGACACAAAGGAAGCTTATTGCAGTGTAGGCCAGGCACTGTACACAAAGCTTAATGCAAGTTGGCTGGTCGTTTACAAGGAGATAACTTCTACAATACTATGCGCTTGGTCATTAAAGGACAACTATCAATAACCAAGAGTTCTAGAATTACAATGTACAAATTATGTTTAAGTAGCTGTGAAAGCATTTTCCTGCATTTCATGTTAAATATCAGCGGCAGAAGTTATAATTCATTGTGTGCATGTTTTAGCTGCATTGGAAGGATTTATTAGCAAAGGAGTCTGCTTTGTGTGAAAAATGACAATACAGCCAGTGCTGGTCTCTGCATCTCTCAGAAGACTACAGAGTACAGCCTGGACAAAACTACAGCTGCATTTTAAGCTAGTGAGACCTGTTATCTGCTGAAAATAGAAAGCACACACAGGATTAACTGATGTAGTGAAAGGGATTCCCACCTCCCCTCATGATTCACTGGTCTGATGCCATGGTCCGACAATTTGATAACATTAAAGGAAGAGATAAACAGGGGGGAGATACATTGCAGTATTTAGGAACAACTACACAAGGTATTCCCATCCCAGTTTAAAAAAAAATGTTAATCGATAGTTGTCTTTTAAACAAACCAGAAAGTAGAACAGAATTGTATATATTACTACTGCTGGGAGAGTCTCCAGGCAATAACTTGGTAAAATGAAGTCCACATTTCTAGCGGACCTGCACAGGGCTGTGGAGTGGCTGTTTCCATCTTTGCATACAAGACAATGCTGTCCCTCTAGGAATAAAAATATTTAGAAGACAAGCTGTACTGTAAGAACCTTCTGTGTTCACCCTCTAGGTGGCGCCATGCAAGCAAGACTCTTACTCTACATCTAGATGGCCTTCCTTGTAGAATATGTTTTGTAGTACTGTAAGAATCAATATGGCAAGACTGTACAGATGATGGCAACAGACGCCCTACAGAATGGGCATCGCTGTGTTTTGGACCTCAACATAAATGTGGCAATAGTGTGCAGTCTATTTTGCATGGTGATTTCCCATCGGAGAGATCACCAACGGGACAGACATGAGACAACCCAAAGGCACTGCAAGCAGCGTGCGCCGAATGCAACACCAATCTGACCTCAATGGCCAACATTAGCAGGAAAGCTGCCATTCCCCTCATCGTTCATCTGACGATGGGAATGACAGGGAAACACTGGCTTTTAACACCAGTGTGAAGGTGGCCTATATACTAGTAAGAATAGTAAACCTCTTACATGTATAAATCTCATTGCTGGATCCTATTAATGCCCCAGAGGTAGGACACTCTTGTTGCATTTAACAAAACATGATTTTAAATTCACAACAGTAGCTGGTGGGATGTGTATCCGGTTCAGTTACAAAGAAGAAACTTTATTGGACAAGCCAACAATCACTTACCGGTTCCCCGATGGGGCCTGGACCTCCCGGCATTCCTTTGAGACCGGATTTACCCTAAAAACAAATGGTAGAGATAATTAGAAAGCTCATAAATAGGCTCAATGCACCTCAAAAATCAAGGGCAAGTACACATTTTATTTATTGTTACAAAACCCATAGTAGTTGTCAGAAAGAGTTGGCAGCGCTTGGATACTACAATGAGTGGGAGCAATCGGTGGGGGCCCAGGACTGTGGGGTACCCCAACTACTCACCCTCCAGCCAACACAGGGGCTTCCTCCATTGCAAGTATTGATTTAGGGTTTTTTTAATGTCAGAAATATTATATTTTTATAATGAACTTGTCATTGTCTAATCTACTATGATTAGATACAGTCTACATTATTGTAGCATGCTCAGACAGTGCTACAGGAGTCACTTACCGTCTCGCCCTTTGGTCCTGGGTATCCTGGGTGCCCCCCTACACCTTGATCGCCCTGTAAAGAGAAACAAACAGGTGGAGTGAAGATTGGGGCCACTCTCTGTGATTCCTACAGTATGATTTGCAGGTCCTGGAATCTATAAGGCTGGGATCACCCTTGTGTCCGCAGACAACGTTTGGGTTTTGTTGCAAAAGATTCTCCGCATTAAGCGTGCGTTTTGACATGCACATCACCCTCCAAAGAGTGCCGGCAACTGCTGGAAGACTACGGGAATTGCACGTGGTGTGCAAATTTATGTGGTAGGGACTCTCTGTTCTAGAAAAATCCTCTGCTCTAAAAAAATCGCAGAATTCCAAATGAACGCGTGCATCCCCATTAAGAAGCATTTTGTTCTATTTCCCATTGCGCAAACAACTGTAGTCCCTACCCAATCAAGCCCAATTTCCCAGAATCTTCTGGGCCACAGCATAAGGCTGAATTACGCTACGAACTTATGTCTGCTAATTGGTAATGTCACTCATCCTGTCCTGAGCCCCTGCGGGTTTGTAGCACTCGCTATGCTACTCTGATAAGGCATGTTATTTTGATAAGGTGTGATACCTTTGATAAGGTGTGATATCTTTGATAAGGTGTGATTTCTTTGATAAGGTGTGATATCTTTGATAAGATGTGATATCTTTGACAAGGTGTGATACCTTTGATAAGATGTGATATCTTTGATAAGATGTGATATCTTTGATAAGGTGTGATACTGTGAGCAATAGCGGAGCCGCCGCCGCGCAGGGCAGCGTGGCGGCGGCCTCCGCATCCCAGCCGGCGGTTTCCGAAATGCCCACGGAGCCGCCGGCACAGAGCAGGGCGGGCGCTGCCGCGGCTGACAGGATGGCGGCGGGTCCCGCTGCTCAGCCGGCGGACTTCCGTGTGCGGGCGTGCGCGGACCAAGGACCCGGCCTATCTGTGATCCAGAGGCAGAGGGTCATGCGCACGCGCGCGAGGCGGCAGGATCTTTATTTTCTCAGGAGACAGGTCAGCTGATCCGGCGATCAGCTGACCTTAGCCAGCCAATCACATGCTGACTGCAGCTCCAGCCCCCTGGGCGGGCTGGTGGAACTGGGCTTCAGCATTTAAGCCCACAGATGTCATTTGCTCACTGTCTGCTGTCGTGAATACTTGAGTGTAAACGCTCAGACCTTAGCTCAGTTCCCTGGTGTTGATATTAAGGACATCACACCTAAGTCTAGGATTGTATTGCATATTTATCTGTGTCTTGACTTTGGCTATCCCTGACTACTCTCTCCTCTTCTCAATTTTGTACCTTTGCCTATCTAATTCTTAGTTGCCGACCCTTCCTGTTTAACGGACTCTGAATCAGCCTTCTGTTCTTGTACTGCTACCGTCTCTCTGTTGCCGAACCTCTGCCTGTCTGACCTTTCTCTTTTCCCCAGTGGAACGTCTTCCACTGGTGGGATATCTCTGAGGCTTGCCTCTCCGAGACGCCTGCCCTAGCAGACGATTACTGCCAGGTGCTGAGATCCCAATCATCACTTGGGCCGAGGACCTCACACACGGGGTTCCCATTCAGAGGTAACCACACCTCTGAGGAATCACAGTGTGGTGGATATTTCCACAGTCTTGTATATTGCTTATGTTGATTGTTATTCCTTCTGCTACAGTATCCAGAGGTTAGTTACACTTGCATTATTGGTGATTCTGCAGATCATTAATAATCAAATGACATCTGCATTATTGGTGATACTGCAGATCACTAATAATCAGATTCTCTCTGCTTACTAACACCGATCATTACAGATACATTTGATAGGATGTGATATCTTTGATAAGATGGGATATCTTTGATAAGGTGTGATACCTTTGATAAGATGTGATATATTTGATAAGATGTGATATCTTTGATAAGGTGTGATACCTTTGATAAGATGTGATACCTTTGATAAGGTGTGATACCTTTGATATGGTGTTATATCTTTGATAAGGTGTAAGACCTTTGATAAGGTGTGAGATCTTTGATAAGGTGTGATATCTTTGATATGGTGTGATATCTTTGATAAGATGTGATATCTTTGATAAGGTGTGATACCTTTGATAAGGTGTGATATCTTTGATAAGGTGTGATACCTTTGATAAGGTGTGATATCTTTGATAAGGTGTGATATCTTTGATAAGGTGTGATATTTGAGTTTTCACGGTTTAGTGAATCAAGCCCTATGCACATTACTGCAAGTGAATGCACTGCCCGTACTCCTGTATGGCCATAGTCACACCTCTGCATTATAATTAACCGCATTATCCAAATGCACTTTCTGGTTAACATTTGTGATAAGGAGCATATTAGCATAACTGTTCAATATACCATGAAAAAATGCGCATGTTTAACCTGTAGAATGTGCATTGCTCTATGCCAGCATTGCAGCACGGATGTTATGTAATGCAAGTAGCGTTAAAGTGGATCTGAACTCAGAACTACCTCTCTGCTCTAAAAGATACGCAACATCATAATAATCTTTAAAGAAAAACATTTGTTACAGCTGTTACAAATTCTACAATAAATCTGCAGTGTGTACTACCAGCTTTCATGGAAGCAGACAAAGGGTTAACATCCTGTGTGTACAAATTAGCTGCTCTGCCGAGGCAGCCAGCTGACACAGCTGAAAAAACAAATTACAGTTTTAATTAGTTACAGATGAGGGGGAATTAGTCAGGCTAAACTCTCTAAAATACATACAGGGTGGATTTCTATAGGTTTTCCTTCTGTCCTGTGCAAGAGTTCAGGCCCACTTTAAACCTTCCTGCATGAGCTGCGCTGGTGTCATTGCTATAAGGAAAAGCTTCATTCCAGACAATTATTACTACACAGATGATGAAGAAGGCATTACCATCGCTAAAGATATTCCTATATGTTCCCCCGACTTTAAGAAGGATCATAATTACAGCTAGGCAAAGAGAAATTAATAATTCATGCAAATGTAATACAAATTGTATGCAAATTGGTATTGGGCCAATCAAAATCTGCAGATGCGCATCTAATGAGTCTAAAGGTGCCCATTAACGGTACAATGTTTCCTTCAGATTCGATCTTTTGACACAATTTTTATGATCAAATTGTATAGAAAACTGCTAATCAATGTGAAACGATTCTTTGGTCGAATGGAAAAAGGAAATTTATTGATCTGAAAGTTGGATTTTATGACTGAAGTGGAATGTAAAACCTCCTTAAATCGTTACGTTAATGGGAACACTCGATAATGGCCTTCCGATTAGTTTGGAACTTCCGAATTGAGCTGAAAAAGGATCAAATCTGAAGTAAAAATTGTACTGTTAATGGCCGAATTTACGGTACCCATTAAGGCTACAACATTTTCATCAGATGTGATCTTTCAATGCAATATTTGCGATGGAATTGTACAGAAAACAGAGCAGTGTTTGCTGAAAATCGACGTGAAACGATTCTTTGGTCAACTGGAACTGAAAATTCTGTCGATCTGAAAGTTGAATTTTACGATCATAACTGAAGAGAGAAAACGCCCTAATTGACCTGTTTATGGGAACAATCCAGAATTACCTTCCGCTTACTTTCGATTGTAAAAAGTGCATCGAAAGATCTGATGAAAAAATTGTACTGTTAACGGGCAACTTAAAGTTCAAGTTCTCTCTGAAGTTTTAACACAAAGTATCATATATGAAATATATTGCAAATTTAATGTTTTATCTTTTTAGAGCAAATATTCAGTTATAGGAAGGGGAACATGCCTCAGGCTCATACGTACAGCTTTCCCGGGGGGTCCCGGCACTCCAGGGGGTCCCCTAAATCCAGTCGGTCCCTGAAAAGCAGAGATGGATAAGATTGTTAAAATAAACTAAAATTGGGAAACAAACAAAATAAAATTCAGCTACAAACTATTTATAGAGGGAAACAGGTTTCGCTGCGTCACCCATAGGGCCTGATTCACAAAGCGGTGCAAAGTGTTTGCACGCCTGTGAAAAGCCCTTTATCACGCCTAAACTCAGTTTAGGCGTGATAAAATGAAACTCACGCGAAATTCCCGCGCGCACGGTGCAGTGCGCGTTGCGCCCATAAATGCCGATGGGCGCTGCGTGCGGAATTGCGCGATTGCACGCGCAAAACTTTGCACGCGGGACTTTGCACGCGATAACTAGCACAAATCGGTGCTAACTCAGCGGTGCAAAGGTTATCACGCCTAAAGTCTTTTAGGCGTGATAACTGAGTTATCACCGCTTTGTGAATCAGGCCCATAGACTTCCATTACCCCACGTACTCTCTGCTGGGCAGCCAGGAAGTACGTCACTGCTGGGCAGGAAGTACGTCACTGGGATTCCCGTCAGTCCCAGCATGCGCTCCACGACACACTGCACCAGTAAGTGTCGTTCACCCTTACTGCGTCGCCCATAGACTTCCATTATCCCAAGCACCGTGTATTAAGCACGATTCTTGCGGTAATACACTGCATGCTGAGCGCTGGGATTACAGCAGGGTGAAAACTTCTGGCAGAACGAAATAAGAGTAAAAGACCCCATTGACTTGCATTATCCTGCAGCAATGCAAGTGTAAAAGGAGCCTTGGAGAAATTAATCTTTTCCTGACTGTTCTTTAGAAGAAGCACTGTTGAGGCTGAAGCTGAAATACTTTGGACACAGATTGGAGAAGACAGGACTCCTTGGAGAAGACCCTGATGCTAGGAAAGATCGAGGGCAAAAGGAGGAGGGGCCGGCAGAGAATGAGAGGGCTAGTTAGTATTATGGAAGCACCAAACATGAGCTTGGCCAAGCTTGGAGAGGCAGTAGAGCAGGGGTAGGGAACCTATGGCTCGGGAGCCAGATGTTGCTCTTTTGGTGGCTACATCTGGCTCACATACAAATCAGTAGGGGTTGATTTACTAAGCTGCGCCGCTCAAGCAGCGCAGCCTAGTGTGGCAGTGCAAATAAAATTTTCAAAGTAGGCACGCTACTGCTGTAGCATGCACTACTAACTTACTCATGCTACCCCAAAACGAATGGTTACTCTGATTGTCCCACTCTGGACCCTGTCATGTTCAGTGACTTTGTAGGACGAGATCCCCGCACTTTGGCCCAATAGGTTGCTCATCAAGTGACAGGCAGCTTATTGGGCCAATCAAAGTGCGGGGATCTCATCCTACAAAGTGAATCAACCCCTAAGTCAGCTAGCTAGTTGTACAAGCTGTTAGTCGGTATTTCTCCTGTCTGGCTCCTCAGGGAAATTGCTGATGTTGCTGAAACAAACAGCAATACGATCAACTTCTTGGACCTTAAAATTACGGTTGAGAAGGGAAAAATACAGACCGAGATATTTCGGAAACCCACATCGACGAACTCCCTGTTGAGATGGGAAAGTTCCCACCCTAGCTCTCTGCGTAAAAGTATACCAATTGGACAGTTTCTCCGTGCCAGGAGGAACTGCTCAACATCTGAGTCTTTTGAGAGAGAGTGTACACTCCTTAAACAACGCTTCAGACAAAGAGGCTTCCCAGATCATGTTATTGAACATGCATACAAACGAGCATATGAGACCCCCCGTGAAGTTACTTTGAGAAACTCCAATGAGAGAGTCGACCGTAGTTTTGGGGCATCCCCCAAGGAGGCATTAAGAATACCCCGTCTTATTGGGACGTTCACTGATGACTCACACAAAGTCTTTGAGATAATACGACATTATTGGCCCATCCTGCAGAAGGATAAGGATCTATCAAGACACCTCCCTGACACTCCAGCCATAACTTATAGACGGTCGTCGAATTTACGAGACATACTAGTCCACAGCACCTACACCCCCTATTCCGCCCCAAGAGAAACCTGGCTTCCACCAAAACCAGTAGGGTCCTTTAGATGTGGCCACTGTAAGGCTTGCAAATATATACCTACCTTGAAGCAATTTACAGTACCCTCCACGGGCAGAACTTTCAATATACTATCTTTTATCAACTGCGAAAGTAGGGGAGTTATATACGGGGCCAAGTGCCCCTGTAATTTATGGTATGTAGGAAAGACGACCAGACAATTTAAAGACCGGGTGCTGGAACATGTGGGGGACATCAAACACAGAAGGAATACACCCATTGCAAGACATATGAATGAGTTCCATTCCCCGAGACGTTTTGATATACAGTTTTGGGGGATACAGACCTGGAGAAGGGACTTTAGAGGGGGCAACTTTGATCAGAAATTAACACAGATTGAGTCCCAGTGGATTTTTCGTTTAGATACGATCTCACCGAGAGGACTAAACGAGGACTTCAATCTTGCCTGTTTTTTATAGATTGATATCTCTATGGCCCCCCTCGCCTAACGGGTCATATGTACCCATGTCCTTATTCTTAGTTTATTGATTTGTATGTATTTTCTGATATTTCTGTAGAATACATTATTGAACTTGAAACCTTTCCCCCGGTCCATAGCGCCCTATATGATATAGAGGGGACAACCTAGATGGTCTTATCCATATAACTGTATGTATCCTCTAACACAGCGCCTATGTATATATGTACCCATACATAGATATTGTCCTATCTCCCTTCCTCCTTCCCCCCCCCCCTTTCTATCCCCTAGGCGTCCCTATCTATATATCTTATATGATATATCCCTATTGGGAGATGCGTGTATACACAGATCACCATGACAACGGGGGCGGAACCTGATGAGGAGGGGAGGCACTTGGTCGCCTCCCCCCGCTCCATGTCACAGGGACCCTGCGTAGTAAGGGAATGGGCAGCGCCGCAGATGACGTCCGCGCTCACGTGAAATGCGGAACTTTGAATGCGGAAGTGACGCGGACGGTCTTGACACGCATGCTCCACCCCTTTTACTGCGGGTGGAACGCATCATAGCGTCCACCGCACGGATGGGACGATATAGGGGCTCAACACAGGTCCCATATGCAGGTACATTATGGGAGGAGGTAAGCTAGAGCGGGGACTAAGGTCCCCTACCTACAAGAAGCTTCCGATAAGATATATTTAGGATCGGAAACTCTCCGAGGACTATGGGCGTGGCTTAAGGGTATGAACCCCTCCTCTTCCTGCTTCCTTAGTATATATTTGGTCGCTGAACACGGCGCATCTAGCTCTGACTTGGGCTGATTCATGGGGGGCAATTTTTGATTTTAATTTTGTGGTGATGTGTATGATGTATAGCACTATGTAACATATGTATAGCACCTTCTGAAGAAGCCTTTGTGGTGAAATGTGATCTCATTAGGGTCTTTATGTACAGCACGATGCACATTTTCTAGCACTTTGTAAATAGCCCCCCTCCTTTGAAAGGGTGGTATCTAGGACCAGTACTAATGAGGGGTTAGCTGGGGTGAATTATAGTTTCACAGTAAGCGACCACACTCCGGTCCTTACCACCTTTTGCAGTGATTACCCCAGTCGCTCTGTGGGATAGCTACACCCCACTCATATCTATTGTGAAAGAGTGGAGGGGGATCAGCAAGGACCCCTGCAGTATATGACTGTGCAGACATATTTATGGATCTCACTGCGTGAGCAATACTTATAGCGTACTGCTATTTTTAGATTAACTAACTAATATATTAGCAGGTAAATAGAACCTGACTCAGTACTAATAGGGTTGTCATATTGACAGTGGTGTTTGAAATATTTTCCCTGGTACATTTTCTATTCGGTTTGTGTCTGTCTTCTGATGTTGCTGAAACCCAAGAGAAGCTGAAGACGTCTCTGACACTCCCGCTGCCTGGCGGATCAACTGTATACACATCACCATGGCAACAGGGACGTGAGCCCTACTGTCCCAGTTTGAAACATATTGTATGGCTCTCACGGAATTACATTTTAAAATATGTGGTGTTTATGGCTCTCTCAGACAAAATGGTTCCTGACCCCTGCAGTAGAAGATAGAGGAGCCTGTGTGCTCCGTGGGGCCACATTGGGGGGGGGGGGGGTGGACAGCGACTGAACAACAAAAGCTAAGTAGTTACTGAATGGTGGTCTTTTTTTTGTTCTAATTTGTTGGGAAACATTCACCACCACTTTATGTACTTTTCTGCAGGTCACAAAATGTAGAACCTGATTCTCTATTTGATCAAAATCTTGTGCCACTTCAAGTCCCTTTGTACATTTATCATTGTAATAAAATGATGCTTCAGTTACAACTGTGTTCGCATATGTTATTTTTCCAGATTGCCACAAGGTGGCGCTGGTTGCAAAACATCTTTTACGTTTTTTTTTTTTTTTCCTCATGTCAAGTCTATGACTGTAACAGTTTCTGGGCCCTTAATGGTAGTCTCATAGGAAATTAAGTAACTAAACTGATTTCAGTTCTACTTTAGACAAAACAAGACACATTTTTTATTGTGCTTTTCTCTTGGAAGACAAAGCGCTTCAGAGCTGTAGCCACTTAGGCCACGCTCCACGGGTCATTAGGTAACCTTGCCCAAAGACTCCTTAGTGTTTCACATACTGGATTGAGCCAGGATTTGAACCCTGGTCAAAGGTTCAAACCTTACCTCAAAGACAACAGCCTTAAAGCGGACCCAAACCAAACATTTTTTTAATTCATAATATTTAGTTGCAGCACTCTGACACATACAAAGATAAATAAACACTCCTTCGAGCCTATGAGCATTTCAGTGCATGCTTTTCACACTTCTCTTTGCATAACTAGGGTTATACAGGTGGCAGCCATTAGCAATTCCTCCTTTGCTGGACACCACCTACTCCACCAGTTTGCCAGATTATTTGCCGACAAAATGAAAGGAAGGGAGGGGTTTCTCCACTAAATGTAAAATATTTTATATTTGTCATCATGCAGCTGAAAAAAGGCTGCTATTTATTATTATAATTTAGAAAATAGATTTTATTTCTGAAATCTTGTATTTTTAGTTTGGGTCCACTTTAACAAATCAAAATGATGGACTTCCAATGAACTGCCTGTTGTCACCAAATTTTTACAAGAAACCTTCCAATATTAATTTCATGCTAAAAAGGTAACACTGATAACAGTACATAACCTGAAACGGCTGACGAATGGGGCAGTATACTCACCCTGTCTCCTGCTGCTCCCTGGGGTCCCACTAAGCCCCGCGGACCTCTCGGGCCCTGAAAAAACAGCAGATTAGTCAGACCAAACATAGTAAATGCAATGTGATATTCAGCAAGAGATAAACAGCACCGAAACCCAAAATGTACTACTAGATGGGCAGTGACATAATAATTAATGAATACATTTTAACATATCATCTACTTTCCTGGGTGCAAACATGAAGTGAAAATAAACTGTTGCGATAAACGATTGTATCTATAGTCCTACTCCTAAATACTTTCCTAGAACCCCATAGTCTTATTTTGTAGCTGAAGGCTTAAAAAAATATCATTTACAGCCCTGAATTCTTAACCTTGAGGCTCTGTTCACATCTAAAACCGAAATCGAAAATGCAAGCATTTTGCGATTTTGTGCATGATTTTTTCCCCCTCCCGGTGCTCCACTGTGCGCTACGATTTTGTGCATTCACGATTCCGATTTTTCCCTTTGTGACGTCAGTCAGGAAGTGAACTCTTTGACCCAAAAAAGGATAAATACCATGTATTTATTCATCATAAAAATGCAATCGCCGCATAAAGTGACTTTGTGAGCATTTAGCGCTCTTCCTATACCTTCCTTTAGAGCAAAATCGAACCAAAAATGGTACAGGCAGCTCTTTGCGGAGCGCAAAGCGGACGAAACGCGATTATATGAACCTTCTCATAGAGATTAATTGCACAAGAGTTTTGTGGGCGTTTTTGAAGATCGCCTGCACTTGAAAAAAAGGCCGAAAACACACTAGATGTGAACAAGCCCTTAAGAGTGAGAAAAGATAAAAAAGGAACACAGCCTTTGTTCTGTGAAGGAAATGGAATGTAAATACTCATGCTTATCTTATCATGTCACACATCAGTGTTTGCCCATTGTAAAATCTTTCCTCTCCCCAAATTACATTCTGACATTTATTACATGGTGACATTTTTACTGCTGGCAGGTGATGTCAATGGAAGAAGATGCTGCTTGCTTTTTTGGGAATTTCCCACAATGCAACAAGGCTCCCTAAGTGTGATGTCAGAGCCATGGTCCTGACATCACACTGTGGGAGGGGTTTCACCACAATATCAGCCACACAGACCCCCCTGATGATCTGTTTGTGAAAAGGAAAAGATTTCTCATGGGAAAGGGGGTATCAGCTACTGATTGGGATGAAGTACAATTCTTGGTTACGGTTTCTCTTTAATTTTTCACAATACCAGTTGCCTGGCAGCCCTGCTGATCCTTATGGCTGTAGTAGTGTCTGAATTGCATAACTGAAACAAGCATGCAGTTAATATGGCCAGATTTTACTCATAGCACCTGATGTTCATCACCTGACTTAAAGGAGTTATTAGGCTTTTTTAATGAAAATAAGTCCAGCCCCAAGCTCCCAGCATGTCCCTCGCCACAGCTCTGCCGGCATCCGTTCGCCGCTGCTGCCTCCCGGTCCCCGGCGATGACGTCAGGCCGGCCTGCGCAGTCCGCTCCACGAGGCGGTGATTGACAGCAACGCTCGCACAGGCGCAGTACAGGCCGACCTCCAGGTTGGCTGGACGTCATCGCCGTGGACCGGGAGGCAGCGGCGGCGAACGGCTGCGGGCGGAGCTGTGGCAAGGGACATGCTGGGAGCTTGGGGCTGGACGAAGCCCCGGGTAAGTAGCACTTATTTTCATTAAAAAAGCCTGATAACTCCTTTAAGTCGGGTGAGGCGGCCCATAAGGACCGCCTCAGCCAACAATCAGTTCACAGATATTATCAGCACACCACAGGTTACAGCACACACTTTATTGTGCCAGTTTCCACAATGTGTTCCAACAATTGTTTCGGGGCCACACAGGGTCCCCCTTTATCAAGGCATGTGGACACCAGTTCAGTTTTCTGAAGTACTTATACGTCTAATGCTAGGTACACACCATACAATTTTCTGTTACATTTACTTGCCGGAACATGTTGGAAATGATCTATCTAACCATCTATCTGCCTAGCAATAAGGCACTGTTCTACTCAACATAAGACAATGCACCACAAATAATAACCAGTCTCTACAGAAAATAATCTAACAGAAAATGTAAACAAAATTGTATGGTGAAAGAAAATTGTATGGCGTGTACTAGGCATAAGAAACAGTGAGAGACAGCTTGAGATAAAGTTTCACTGCAGGAAAGTTCAATGCGTCATTCGCTCTGCTCTGTTTTATAGTTTAAAAGACAGAGTGTTGTTTGTAAATTGCATATATGACCGCATGATCCAACATTATAAAAAAGCTACATAACTGAAAATAAAAATATGAAACTTTTCTTTACTACTAATGTTCTATTCATTATCTACACATGCATGTACACGTACTACCCATACAATTAATTATATAAGTTTTTTTTCATTTCAGGTTTGCTTTAAAGCAATATAATGCAATAATATATGCCCCCCTCCCTCCCCTTTCTCGTTAGCTGTCACAAAGTGTTGAGCATGTAAATCAGAGAGGATGAACAGCTTACCTGCAATCCCACACTGCCAGGGATTCCTGGTGATCCGGGTGGTCCAGCTTCTCCCTGTGGATAAAAAGACCTCATTAATACATCTGGATAACATGGGACACAATTAACATCTTTACTTTACAAACCAACTCATGCTTCATGCAAATAAACAGTTTCCAGAAGGAGCGTGGTCACAGCCATCAGAGCGTGCTCACAGCCATCAGTGGTGATTAGTGAATGTTGCCTTCTACATGGTATGAACACACAATGGTGACAAGACGTGAGCAGACACACAGTGACAGCAAACAGAAGGCCTTATAGGAATAATGGACCTGATCCAATTTACTTTTTCTACTAAAGTTGGCCATACATCTAGAGATTTTGGTAGCTGATCGACCAAGAGACAGACCTCTCTGATCCAATTTGACCGGCGAGCGATCTGTTGGCTGCCATAAACCGCAGGCTGATTCCCATTCGATATTAGAATCAAATCTTGCGGGGGATCGACCTTGTACAACCACCATGGTGCTTCGCTGCCCCTGGCCACTGTCCCCCTAATGTTTTATCTCCCCGGTGCCCGTGCATGCCGCTGTCCGCACTGCCCCCATGTCCATACTCCTGTATTTGTGCTTCCACAAGGTTGCTGGCGTTACAGCACATGGGGATTCGTGTGTGACATCACAAACGCACCCTACGTGCTATATGTCGGTAGTGAGGCCTAGTGTTGGGCAAACACCTGGATGTTCGGGTTCGGGCCGAATGGGCCAGATGTTCGGCATGTTCGGCCCGAACCTCGAACTCAATGCAAGTCAATGGGGACCCGAACATGCCGCAATACGGCCCCCCTATGGGGTCACAGGCATAAGGGGGGGTGCATGCCCCGATCGGGGGGGGGGGGGTCGGAAATCCCCCCCACCCCCTCCGCTAGCGCTCCCCCCTCTGCCCGCTTCCCCATAAAAAAGTTTGCGTAAAGTTAAATAGTACCGGTGGTGGCTGCTGCAGTGGCTGGCTGGCCTGGCAGTGGTGTGAGTGAGGAGGAGGAGTCCGAGTAGGACGCGTTGAGGCCGGGCAGCGGGCGGTTCAGCGGTAGTACCCTTGTAGTACTTCCGCCCTTTCTCTGACCTCACGTCCTCTACGTGATGACGTACCCTCGTATGCGTCATCACGTAGAGGACGTGAGGTCAGAGAAAGGGCGGAAGTACCACAAGGGTACTACCGCTGAACCGCCCGCTGCCCGGCCTCAACGCGTCCTACTCGGACTCCTCCTCCTCACTCACACCACTGCCAGCCAGCCACTGCAGCAGCCACCACCGGTACAATTTAACTTTACGCAAACTTTTTTATGGGGAAGCGGGCAGAGGGGGGAGCGCTAGCGAAGGGGGAGGGGGGAATTTCCGACCCCCCCCCCCCCCCCCCCCCGCGATCGGGGCATGCTTCCCCCTTATGCCTGCGACCCCATAGGGGGGCCGTATTCGGCCGAACAGGGCCCTGTTCGGCCGAACAGGGGCCCTGTTCGGCCGGGCATTGAGCAGTTCGGGCGAACCCGAACTAAAAGGCCGAACAGGGTGATGTTCTGCAGAACCCGAACAGTGGCGAACACTGTTCGCCCACCAAACACTAGTGAGGCCATATTGCGGAAATACGAGGACAGCAGCAGGTAAAGTATAACTGCACGGGCACCAGGGGGGCATAAAACATTAGGTGGGGACAGCAGCTGACGGTTTTCGTCACGTCCTTGATTATCGCACGCCATTACCACCATGCACGATTTTCCAGCATGTCTGATCGATACTTGCGTCCAATTTTGGCCCGAAAATTGGTTGCATCGTCGATCGGGCATGCTCTTGGTGGCCCCAATTTTCATTCAATGATAATTATCGAATAAGGTGGATGATCGGCCACCAAGTTGAGTAATATGGGCACCTACATTTTACTTTTTGGAGATAATTTTTCATCTTTTGTTTCAAATAACTTTTTAGCACTCTGCAACTTTTGCTTGCTGGTGGTTGAAAAGGCATTATATTGATAAGATGTGAAAATATCACCTAGGAGAAATAATGAATTGGATCGGGCTCATAGAGTGTCACAAATAGTGCCCGCACATATGCTGGTCCACCGTGTTGCCATCCTGAGAGCCTGGTCCCTGGCTGTATAAAGGGACACAAGCGTAGACAGGCTGTATCTCACCGACAGCCATCTGAATCCAGGTGAGACCTGTCTTGGACAGGGAAACGTGCTTTGTATATTGTTTTTAGAGCGCTCTCTCTCTTTTCTACACAGTGGATTTCTTGAGTTGCCTAAAACATGGCTGCCTGATCGCACCTAAAAGGGGATTATCCAGACTGCCATTTAGAAACAATGTCAAATTATGGCCTTATAGGCACCTGAGATGCCTCCGAATCGCACTGCTGCTGACCTGAGGAAACCGCTTGTAACAGCGAAACGCATTGCCCAGTGCTAAAATAAAGTCAAGTTTAAAGTTTCAAGTGAGTCCACCTTTCTTGAAGGAAGGACCCAATTATACCTTTCTTCACCTGCTTATTTACATTTGGGCACCTCGTACTTACTGGTTTTCATTAGTTATCCCTTTTACCTGCTTTTGGGGTTTTCCATCTCTTTTACTGGACCATTTACCCGACCATTTCCCATAAAAAAAAAAATTTCTACTCCTTAAGCCTAATTATGCCTTTACACATTGTGCAATATTTTGGATAACCTCGCCGAGTGCCTGATAATGGGTGTACATTGTTAGAAACACAGTGCACACCCTACTATATTGTGGGTTTGAAAAAAATATCATGGGGCACACCAGTCTCCATCAAATTTTCTAGCCAGGAAATGGCACAGTTTGGAGAAAATCTAATACTCGGGAATGACAACCAAATGATGAAAAAAATCTTATCACCCTGTATATTTTCTGAAAAAGATATTAAATATTAGATCACACGTAAGAAATAGTTCACATGTGGACATCCCCCAAAAGTTTAATAGGTATTCTTATAAGCAGGCATTATTTTACACATCGGAATGGAAAGGAGCCGGATTTCGAAGAGGTCTGAAAATCGAATGTATGAAAATCGACTGTCACGGAGAAAGAGTATCTCTAGTGAAGAATGTTGGTGTCATGTGGACAGTTTGAAGTGTTGGTGGTCTAACTTGCCACCACCTCACCCAAATCTCTCTCCATAGCAACAGTTAGCTGAGACCTGGTTTTGGAATCAGGTGGCTTACTAATATTCTTACTAGCTTACTAATGTTCTTCTGAAGTGAAGAACAGTAAAGAACCTAATTAATCAAGCCAACCTGGCATTTTTGTAAAATATTTTGTATTGGCCATTAGGTGAGAAAAGTGTTTGATCCTCAAAAAAAATAAATAAAAGAAAAAATGATTGGTCATGTGATTGTTGGTCATCTACAACTAAAGATTTCTGTAATACAGTAGATACAGTAGATCCAGACTGTACTAGATGTACTGCACAAAGCTCTCACCATTGGCATGACTTTATTCACATAACCTCGCCTATTCTGAATAGAGCCCGGTGAGGGCTGCAAACATTTGCCATCTGATAGCAGACCACTTTAAAAAAAAAATCCAGCCCATGTTTGCTGGTTCACCATTCTGTAGCCCTGAAGAACCTTTGAAAATCCGGTCTATGTCTCCATGGTTCAGTTCTTATGGTCTCCTGAATAGAGATGGCCCAAACTGTTCACCGGCGGACAGATCCCGGGCGAATTGCCGCTGTTCGCGTTCTCGGCGAACGGCAAACATTTGCCGTGTTCGACCCACCCCCTATACATCATCATGGCAGCCAATCAGCTAGCACCCCCTCCTGGACCCCCCACCCCACTTTTAAAAAGCAGCTGCGTTGGCCATATTGGATTCATTCTCTGATGGCTGCTGTTAGTGAGAGCGTGGTCAGACTTGCTGCGGATAGGTAGGGAAATCATTAGCTAGGCCTGTGGTCTTGTTCCTCTTTGACTACTTGCTGAAAGCACCCCAAATAGCCCTTTTGAGGGCTAGTACATAGGTCTTCTGTTTTTTTTTCTGTGTGACACTCCACAGCTGTCGCTACATTAAGTTGCAAGCACAGTACCACTCCAGTACATTATTTGTAGGAATGTAATGTGATTTCTGCCCTTTAGGGTTTAAAACCCGACTTTGCGTCAACTCCGGAATTTTTGGTGGGATATTTGGCATGGATCCCCCTCCGGCATGTCATAGTCCAGGTGTTGGACTCCTTTAAACAACTTTTCCATAAACTTTTGTGGCCAGAAAGAGTCCCTGTAGGTTTTAAATTTCGCTTTCCCATTGAAGTCAATGGTGGTTCGCCTGTTCATGAACATTTGTGGAAGATCACGTTCGCGAATCCAAAATTTGATGTTCGTGACATCTCTACTCCTGAGTCCTGGCATTTCAATTTGACGGCAATGGAGAAAAGTCAGTCAATGTTGGATACATCTCCTCCATATTCATTTTACGTTAATGGGTACCCCTCCTTTATATGTTTATCACAATTCTCAGAACCCTGACAAGGAGGCCTGTTGCCTCTTCCCCATAGACAGTTTGAGTGTTGTGTGTTGTTGAAGTCATGGGGGTCACAAGGAAAATAACAAAACAACTCCCTCCGTTCCAAATTACCTTTTGTCCATCTTTCCCAGGTTCTCCTCTCTCTCCTTTGTACCCCGTGTGACCCTGCAATAAACAAGACGAAGATAGAAGTTTTTTAGTCCACCTTAAACTGACAGATTTAAAACTAGTGATATGACCCAGACATTTAACTTCTTCATATGTTCACAGACAAGTAGCGAGAGCAGAAGGAAGAGCAGCACCCACCAATCAAGGATACACATGCTTCTGGTCAGAGACCTCTTTGCCCAAGGAAGAGCGAAGTACCAACAACATAGAAGAGACCAAGCCCCTAAGTACATAGTTATAAACGTGCAGAAAAAGGCTAAACATCAAAGGCACCATTTCCAGAGGTACAGAAAAAGCTAAACATCAGGGCAACATTTCGAGAGGTACAAAAGAAAGCTAAGCATCAATGCATCGTTTCCAGAGGTACATCCTCTCGAAACGTCTTGATGTTTAGTACTTTTCTGCAGGTTTATAACTACAACTACCAGTATGTATGTACTTCTGGAATAAAAGTTGAAATTGCCTTCAGATTGTGCAGTGTCTCTTCTATGTTGTTGGTATGTTGACAGGCACATCTCTTGCCAACTCATGCCACGGATGGAAATAGAAAATTTGCTAAACCAGAGTCAGATGTCCCTACTCATTCCTTTCCCATCAATGGCAGAATTATGTCCTAAAAAAATTGGACATTTTTTACTAATAGTTGTAAATGAATCAGGGAACGGAAAGATGGCCAAATCAAGTAGAGACAAACGGTATACAAAAATGATCCTTAACTTTCAAATCTCCACTAAACAAGGAAGAGCAAGGGGGGCACAGAGGTGTTGAAGTTAATTCTGGATTCACAAACCACTGTACATTGTGTTTTCCTCTCCCCATTTTCCCCGGTCTCCCATAATCACTCATTGATACATTTCAGCTGTCAAATTTCCACGCAGGAAGCGGTGGGTTTGCAGCAATGTTCCCTCCTATTACCCCCTCATTCCCTCCTCTTCCCCGCCTCATTTACTCCTCTTAAGGGGCAGGGAAGACATGGGAACAAGAGGGTGATAGGAGGGAACATTATCACAAGCCTGATTATGGAATAGGGGTGAGTAAGCAGTCTGAAAATGTTACTTTAGCTGAAAGTCAAATTTATCAAGGAGTGATTACAAGGACTGCGGGGAACCTGGAGAGGAACAGACAATGCACAAGGGTATGTGGATCCAGCATGAACCTACCTCTGTTCTTATCTTAGGTAGCTTTGTCTCAGGTCAGATGTACTTTAATTAGCAGCTAGATACTTTGAGTGACTTAATTTAATTACTTTTATCAGCTTATCAAATGCTCAATAGAACTTCAGATCATTTAGATCTATACTTCATAAGAGACCTTTAAGTGGCCAATATACTGAAGCCAAAGTGGACTTATGAATTGGAACCAAAAGTAACCATCCTATTGACACTTAGGCCTTTTCCCCCCTTGGGTGCATTGGAAAATGCAAGAGCCATTGCAACGCATGGCACTAGTTCTTCTGTGCGATTCTCCCTGATGCAGTTTTGTTTTCCATTCATAATAATGAATGGAAATCGCAATGCATTTGCAGGAATTTGGCGGCAGCCTATGCCCTTCTGATGTCCCTGCGGATCCAGTCGTATCGCATTGCTGAAAAATCGGCTGAAATTGTGCAGAAGTGGGGAAGGGCTGTCTACGCCACGCTGGAGCTACAAAAGGCAATTATATCAGTGCCACAAAATATCAAAGCCACTACAGTACCGACCAGCTAGATTACTAGAACCTGCCCCCTGCTTGTGCAAGCACATTGTTGGGGGGAAGCCCTCTGGTGTGCCAACATTCTTCATAGAGGGAGACTCATTTGTGCTATTTATTAAGCTCCTGTTCTTATGTACAGACAGCTGTTGTTGGAATCTACACTTCCTGCTTGCTTGACTACCTTGTTATTTTCTGCTTGTCAATAAAGAGTTTGAATAATACAAAAAAAAAGTTATGGCCATATTGAAAATGAAAGTAACTGCTGTATTAAGACCACAAGTGACTGCCACATTTTGACCACTAGTGGTCACTATATTGGAGTCAAACTTAATTACCACATCAGGGCTACAATTAGCCCAGTATTGAGTCACAAATGCTGATAAATCTCAAAAACTCAAGCAACCACCATATTGAAACAAGGAACAAATATGCAGCCTAAAACCAAAAGCAATGAAGCCTTCTGCAAATCAGCGTAGGGCCTCCTGGCTCTTCATGGCATAGACAGGTCCACTTACAGACAGCTGTGGCATTGTAAGGGCTGGTTCACACGGGCATCTGCTGAGCTTTTGCTTGGCATTGCGTTCAAACGCCAGCGTTTAAACGCCAGCGTTTAAAAGCTAGCTTTTGAAAGCTTTTGAAAAGCGTTCAAGGCTAGCAGTTCTGGTCTCTGCTATTGTTTCCTCGTGTTTACTGCCTCTGAAAGCAGCATGTTGCTTTTGAGACTAGACGCAACGCTGGGATCTACTGCCAGGCTTTTATGAAAGCCTGCAAAAGCCAGCTCTAAACGCTCCCATTCACTTGCATGGGATGGCAGTAGATCCCAAAAAACGCTGCGTCTGAAACGCTGCGTTAAACGCCATAAAAACGCCCGTCTGAACCAGCCCTAAAGCAGTCACTAAAGTCATTGATATAAAGGTAAAACACTATTGCGCTCAACCACCAATACTTAACTCTAACAATAGTTTCCTTGGATTTGAAATAACACTGTTTTACCAGGTTCTTGTGGGTGGAGCAGTATAAGATCAATATGTAAAAGGCAGCAAAATAAGTGATTTCTCAAGAGTTGCCCCTACTTTATGGAACGCCCTCCTCCATCAGGCTCTATCAGGCTCACCCCCACCTTCAACTCATTCAAGCAGGTCTCGAAGACCCATGTGTTCACCAGTGCTTACCCTCCATCTTCAGAACTCCATCCCCTCCGTTGGACTTGCACCCCACACTCTCATATGTGTCCCTCTCCCCCACTCCTTAGATTGTAAGCCTATTGGCAGGGCCCTCCTCCCAGTGTGCTCTTCTCCACCACCATATGGACTCAGTGACTCTTCTGTTACATCACTATTTTGTGTATCACTGCTGAACAATATAATACACCTGCGTAACATTGTTTAGTCTCCCTTATCTATTGTACATCGCTGTGTAACATATCAGCACTTTATAAAGAAGGTTTAGTAAAAATAATAATAATTCTTATGTAGCCCATCAGGGCTGAAGCAGCACTTCGCAGGTACTCTGCAGTATGGGAGAGGCAACTGACAAACATATACATCAGATTTCAAAGCAAATTACCTTAAATCCGGGCATGCCTGGCGGGCCGGGAGGACCACTTGGGCAGATAGCTGGGCACTATGGCACAGAAAAAAAGAGAATATGGTTAATGGCCATGTATTAATTTCTATTAATCAATCGGTCTTTGAACATACATTTATCTAAAGAATTTTTTCAATTAATTATGCGCTCTTATTCATTCATTCAATTTTCAATCAATTAAACCCACAAATATGCATCCATTCTTTTAAATTTATTTATTGAATGAATGAATTAATTTATTTTTTGAATTAAGTGAATCAGCTAATTAGTAATGAAGTCACGGAATGCACAAATTTATCAATGCAATTTAACTGAAACGATTCTATTATCCAACAACTGATATTACCTAATTGATAATTCATTCTTTCATTTACATTCTTTCCTCCCATAATTTAATGGATGAGTTAACACGACCAATGTTAAAGCACACCTGACCCCGGGCCAAGCTACCCAAGGTAAGCACAGAAGCCTGTTCATGCTGGAGCCACATACCACTTGTGGGTTGTCCATTCCACTCCTCATTCCCCCCGATCTCTGTAATCCATGCTTGAAAAATGTGAGTTTTGGCTAAAGTTAAATTTTACAACAGGAAGAGGCGGGCTTGCTGCAATGTTCCCTCCTATTCCCCTCCCATTCCCTCCTCTTAAAGTGTACCTGAGATGGAGTAAAGTAAATCTCCTCCAGCCCCATAGGCACAGTTGCCTCCTTCGCCATCCTCCCCGGTGGCTCCGTTCCTCTGTAATAGCCATTGGCAATAGGGCTTAAGTTGCACCAGTCGGGTCGCTCTGCGCATGCCCTGCCCTGCTGCACATGTGCCCTCAATGCGCTCCTGTCATCAGGAGCATTCGGCGTCTGCTCAGGGGCCATGTGGCCCGACTGAAGCCCTATTACTGGGGGCTATTACAGAAGAACCGAGCCACCAGGGAGGACAGTGAAGGTGGCAAAAGAGTTCATGGGGCTGGAAGAAGCCCCAGGTAAGTCTTGATTCTTTTCTTTATTCTCAGGTTTCCTTTAAGGGGTGTGAATAGGGTGTATGAAGATTATGGAATGGGGTGAGTAAGCATACCTCTTCCTGAAAGTTCAACTTTAGCCAAAAGTCTTATGAGAAGAAAAAAGGAAGAAATATATATCATAAAATATTTATTATAATCACATTTATAAAACAATACTGTATACCAATATAAAACCTCAATCTGGCATATCAAGTGGGATCAGCAGCAAAAGTCCACTAATATCATGCGCACAGATAGAACAAATAAGTGGATGAGTTCACACCAAAAAATAGCCTTTAATTGAGCAAATGAGTTGAGGGGTTCACAGCAAAAAAGTCTATTTGTAAAAAGATGGTATAAGCAAGGGAGGTATAGCATTATTCCTAAACAGTTATGTAATCCAGTGCACTTCTGTAGTAAAGAATATCAGGTAATAGGGGGACGAGATTAAATGCAGTCCAGAGCCAAACTCCATTCAGTGACTTAGGGGTCGACATAAATCAAACATACTGTTTACGTGACTATCAAGCAGGTAGCAACTCCATGCTGGACAAACATGTACCAGTGTACAAGTAGGATGATTTGTTAGGGATTCAAGCCCATAAACTGTATCCCAGCTCTTGTTGAGTACCGATATATAGAGAAAGTTCAGTCCACCAGGGATATCATCCTTATGCAGCTCCCGAATATAATATGGTCACGTGATGGTTGTCAAAAACAGATCACTGTCCCATAAGCATATCACTGTCCCATAAGCATATCACTGTCCCATAAGCATAAACTTCACAATATTATTGCTATCCACACTTAAGATGACAATCTGTAATATATCCATGCATATCAAAATGGAAAATACTCATCCATCCTGTAGTGAAATTCCAAATGGTGTGTTGCGCAGTTACCCCAGTATTGCCAGAGTCTATGGGTAGTTGAGCCCAGAGATGCCTACCGGTTTTGCTGGTAAAGTCACCAGAATCATCAGGGCAGGCTCAAGTTGCACCATGCTGGACGCCATCTCCTTCTTTTTACAAATAGACTATTTTTTGGTGTGAACCCATTCACTCATTTGCTCTATCTATTACAGATTATTTTTTGGTGTGAACCCATTCACTCATTTGCTCTATCTATTACAGATTATTTTATGGTGTGAACTCATCGACTTATTAGTTCTATCTGTGCGCATGATATTAGTGGACGTTTGTTGCTGATCCCCCTTGATATGCCAGATTGAGGTTTTATATTGGTATATTGTTTTATAAATGTGATTATAATAAATAGAGATATTTTATGATATATATTTCTTCCTTTTTTCTTGTCATAATATTTTGTACTATAGGGTCTTAGACCCAAAAGAAAGCATTTTTTTTTTTTGAACAAATCTAGACCTATAGTGTGATCATTTAGCCAAAAGTCAGCATAATTACGGGAGCCAGGGGAAAGAAGAAAGGAATGAACAATGCACAGAGGAGTGGAGATCCAGCATGAACCTACCTTTGTAGCTTGAATAGCTTTGCCTCAGGTCCAGTGTGCTTTAATGCTTCAGGACAGCCTATAGTAAAAACTACACCACACTTGTGGCTGCTGAGCAAAGCCAGACTGAAAGCTCAGTCGGGGATTTTTATCAGGGCTGAAAACAAGCAGGCCGAGCAGTGAAGGATGAAACAGAGAGCAGGGTAGGTGTTTTCTCTAATGTTACCACTGATTCATATGGTGAAATACATGAGGGTGCTTCTTCTTTGGTTCACTTAAAGGCCAGAGCTTGCTGATCCCAAAGTAGTTCATTAATCCATTAATTGCAAATGCTTATTTATTCATTCTGTTCATCTCACAGATTCCCTTAAAGCGTATAAAACCCTGACATAATATTCAATAAAAACATGTTTTACTACTTTTTATATGCCATAAGGTTATCATATTTGCATTTGTGCATCAGTATTATTATTCTTTTAGAAATAACAAGTTCCCAAAAGTACAGATTTTTTGCTTTTAGAGCTGCCTTTGTATTTTATTCATAACTGGTTTTATTCATCTTGTATATAGGCAGAAATGCTTTCAGTGTCTCTCTGTGTCCATGAGAGTCTGCACAGTCAGAGAATGTGTCACATTCCTCACTTGATACAATTAAGTAAACACAAGATAACATTATCTCCACTTTGGATGCCTCCAGCTTTCTCTGCACTGAACTTTCAAGCCCTGTGTGTAACTGATTGAATGCTGTTCTAGTAAAAAAAAATAAAAAATGGTGGTCGTGTATAATATGCTGTAAATAATTTTTTAGAACAAAGAAGAAATGCTGGGTTTCATTCTGCTTTAATATTATTCATACATTCATTAAATTATTCGTTGAATGGATTCATTCAATCAATGTTCATTCATTCATTCATTCCAATAATTCTAAAATCTAATTTATTCTGTTTGTTAACTGATTCCCTTAAAGAGACTCTGTAACAACAAAAACCTCCCCTGGGGGGTACTCACCTCGGGTGGGGGAAGCCTCCGGATCCTAATGAGGCTTCCCACGCCGTCCTCTGTCCCACGGGGGTCTCGCTGCAGCCCTCCGAACAGCCGGCGACAGAGCCGACTGTAGCTTCAATATTTACCTTTGCTGGCTCCAGCGGGGGCGCTGTGGCGACTTTCGGCACGGAAATAGACGGAAATACCCGATCTCCGTCGGGTCCGCTCTACTGCGCAGGCGCCGGAAACTTGCGCCTGCGCAGTAGAGCAGACCCGACGGCGATCGGGTATTTCCGCCTACTTCGGCGCCGACAGCCATCAGAGCGCCTGCGCAGGAGCCAGGAAGGTAAATATTGCGTCACGGCTGTACGGAGGGCTACAGCGAGACCCCCGAGGGATGCAGGACGGCGTGGGAAGCCTCATTAGGATCCTGAGGCTTCCCCCACCCGAGGTGAGTACCCCCCAGGGGCCGTTTTGTCGTTACAGTTCCTCTTTAATGCATCCAACTATGGCTCCATTCATTCGTATTTCTTCCCGTGTTCTTCACAATCGCCACAATTGCCATTCCTATTCTTACCTGCAGGTCTCCGTTTCCATCAGGGACGACTCCTGGGAGACCCTGCGATAAAGATGAAAAGAAGGCATGACAAAAAGTCGCGCTTTACCGTCACACACATGGCGCCATCGTAGTCATGTATGTGAACTACCAAATAGCAAACAGCAAAGCAGGGGATATGCACAGCCAATCAGATATGGGCGGCCATAATGTTTTCATATAGTTATGGGTCCCTGAGGTGCCCAGCTGCATTGTGCAGAAGAACGGAATTGTAATGCTTTAGGGGTAAGCTGAAAAGTAGGTGGAGTCTGCCATTTTTGTACCCCATTTAACCATGGTAGTCCTCTGGCTGTCATGCAGGAACGTGACCACAACCGCAGGGGGGCCCAGAGCTGTAAGCGGGTCCCAACTACTACGTCACTCCCTCTGATACAGGGGTCCATCCTTTTTGTAGCTACACTTGTTATGGGTGTGAAGATCCATATGGCCACACTTGTGTTATGGCCCTTGTGAGATGGACCCCCCCAGGCAGTGAGGGTCACCAGGGTAGGCAAGGGTGGGATTATTGGGGGGCCCTTATGAGTTTTGTTGGGGGGCCCTATGGTTTGTAGTTAGGCCCCTGCTGTCATGTAATGTTTTGGCTGCAGGTAATTGGAAATTCACTGTTACTCACCTGGAACAAGCATACAGCAGGTGCCATAAGGGCCTGTCCACACTCATGCATTTTTAACTAGGGTTATAAAGGTGGCAGCCATTACTTCTGAGATTAGTAGGAGGTTTTAGATCATGGGTGTGTTTATCATCAGCTACCATTCCTCACAGGCGCGTCGTATATGTGAAATCTCACGCAAGCTGAGATCACCTCCCCTGTGACATCATCAGTAGTAGCCTGTGTTTTGTTTTTGTTTGTTATCTCCTCCACCAGTCTACCGGATTTTGTCCCGGCAATATGAAAGGAAGGGAGGGGTTCCTCCAATACATGTAAAATATTTTATATTTGTCATCATGCAGCTGAAAAAAGGCTGCTATTTATTATTATAATTTAGAAAATATATTTTATTTCTGAAACCTTGTATTTTTAATTTGGGTCCACTTTAAAAACACAGTTATTATTTAGTACTTATATAGCGCCGACATATTACGCAGCGCTGTACAGAGTATATATATATCTTGTCACTAACTGTCCCTCAAAGGAGCTTACAATCTAATCCCTACCATTGCCATATGTCTATATTATGTAGAGTAAGTACTGTAGTCTAGGGCCAATTTTTTAGAGGGAGCCAATTAACTTATCTGTATGTTTTTGGAAAACCGGAGTTCCTGGAGGAAACCCATGCAGACACGGAGAGAACATACAAACTCTTTGCAGATAGTGCCCTGGCTGGGATTCGAACCGGGGACCCAGCGCTGCAAGGCGAGAGCGCTAACCACTATGCCACCGTGCTGCCCACGGCATTTATATGAATTTTTGCATGTGGCTTTATGTGCATTTTTTCCTCAATACTTTGCAAACAGATCCTGCATTGTGGGGAAAAATACCGTACTGTAACATTGCGTTTTGACATGTTTTTTTAAACGCACCTATTGACTTGAATTATGGGCATATCCTTTTGGTGCGTTTCTTAAAGAACAACTGAAGTGATCAGAATATGGAGGCTACCATATTTATTACCTTTACCAGTTGCCTGGCAGCCCAGCTGATCTATTAGGCTGCAGTAGTGTCTGAATCAAACCAGAAACAAGCATACAGCTAATAAACGGAAATATATATGGCAGCCTCCATATCCCTCTCAATTCCCTTTAAATGCTCCAAAGCACAGTTTTTGAGTGGAGCTATGTGATCATAAATTCCAGACCAAACCGGTATCTTAGTTTTGATTTAAACGTGTCCAGGGTTGGAGTTGTCTTAATTAAGTTTGGCAAGGCATTCCAAAAAGTAGAGGTAGCATGACAGAAAGCTCTGTCTCCAAAGGTATGATATTGTGGAAGGTGTGACGCAGTTGCAACAAATCCTTCAGGTATACAGGGCCTAAGTCGTGTAGGGATTTGAATGTCAGCATGTCAATTTTGAATAGGATTCTCCATTTTATGGGTAGCCAGTGTAGTTAGAAAAGGTTTGGTGTTATGTAGCAATTTGGGGGAGGGGGGGGGGTGTTGGCTTGTTATCAGTCTTGCGGCGGCATTCTGTACTAGCTGCAGGCAGTGTAGGTCTTTATTTGGAAGGCCTTCACAGAGGGCATCGCAGTAGTTCAGCCATCATGGGATGAAGGTGTGAACTATGGTTAGAAGTTCCTCTGAACAAATAAGGTGCTTAATTTTAGCAATATTCCTTAAGTGAACAGCTGAGATTTGATTTGTGAAGTTTAATTCCCCATCAATCAGTAAAACCAAGCTGCACATATATTATTTATTATATTATATAAGCTGCGCACAAAGTCTGAGTTGTTCAGGTCTGAATTTCCTACTTTCAGAGGAATTGACCGTGTCTGGAGCTGCTTTGCTGCTAGATGAGCATGTGTATGACGTCATGCGTATGGCTTAGTGCATACATGTGCAGTGCGCTCACGGCCACGGGCAGAGCATGCGCAGCTCTACCAGCACCTGTACAGGTAAGATCAACCCAGCTGACCAGAGGAGGATTCCCGGGGGGAAGGGGGGGGGGGCGAGGTTGCTTTTAGGTGAATTACCGGGGGGGGGGGGGGGAGGGGGGGGTTTGAGGAGAACATATGCTGCACCCGTTTCTCAAAAATATTTGACCTCTGGTATCCTTAAGACTAAATGCTAACAAAACTGAGGTTCTTCTCATCGGAGGCCGGATGGTGCACTGCACATGGATGGGATGTCTCTAAGCCAAAGGAAGGCCTCATACACATGCGCAGCTCGATCCCGGCCACAGGTGTGCGCTGTAGGAAGCGGCCAGCCCGGCCTGTGCAGTGAAGATTGACCCGGCCGACCAGAGGAGGATCACGGGGGCTTTTAGGTGAGTTAAGGGGGGCTTTAAGGAGAATGGCGGAAGCGGTAGGCATCAGCACAGGTAACAGTATATGCCTGCTCCCCCTGTTTCTCAAAAATATTTGACCCCTGGTATCCTTTAAGTCAGTTGTCATTCATCCTTTCCTGAAGCTCAGCTAAGCATGTGTTTATTTTTGGGATGGGGTCTGACATGTTGGGTTTGAATGACATATATAGCTGGGTGTTATCAGCATAGCAGTGGAATGTCAGACCGTGTTTTTGGATGATTTTCCACAGTGGCAGCATGTATATGGTAAACAACAAAGGGGATAGTATTGAGCCCTGGGGCACACCATATTTTAGTGGTACAGGGTTGGAGAGGTAGGGCCCCAAGGCTACCCTTTGTGTTCTGCCAACCAGGAAGGAGGAGTACCATTGGGGGTCTAAACCATAAATGCCACAGTACTCTTCAGCCTGCTAAGCAAGATTTCATGGTCAACTGTGTCAAAAGCCCCCGAGAGATGAAGCAGTATCAGGATGGAACACTCACCTCTGCCTCTGGCCATGAGCAGGTCATCGCAAATCTGGACAACAAGGGCTTTTTCAGAGCTGTGGTGCTACATGAACCAAAAACTTTTTCCCTTGTACACATTCCTATGTACTGATCTGAGACAAGCTTATGCTCTTTGGGTCCTAAGGGAGAAAATCGTTTCGTTGTTGTTGTTGGAGACATCAGAATATGCTTTCTATGCTCTTTCTGGTGTCCTTGCAGACTGCAGTACGTGTCGCTGAAATCCGCAACACAGCGAAGGAGTGCGGACAGATTCTTAGGGCTTGCTGATTGGTAGGAAGGTATTAGGGGTGGATCAATGGGGCAAACATAGCAGCATTGATGAAAGGAAGTTGGCAAGGCCACCCTCCATGCACCTGTCACTGCTGGTGTCCCCTAACTTGCAGCACTGGGGTTCAGAGTGGTGGTAGTTTATACAAAGAGGAGGTGTTACTGTTGTCCATAGCAACTGAGAGCAACTGTCATTTTTGCAGTGCTGGTGAATGGATGACATTTGGAATCTGATTGGCTGTTTCATGCTATACAGACTGTTCATAGCTTCTGAGTTTAGCACTGATTGTGGAAGAGGGCTGGATTATATGGTGAAATAACTTTTATTGCAACTTACTGGAGGTCCTGGTGGTCCTTGGGGGCCAGGAAGGCCGGGAGGACCAGAAGGTCCCTGAAAAAATGAAAAAAGAGAGTCAATCACACAGTAGGTCTACCACTGATATAGTCACCATAACAGGAGGCCTAGCATAGAGTGCCTGCATGCCACTGATATTAAAGTGTTACTTTAGCCACAACTTTCTATCCTAGTTCTATATAAACTGCGGAAAAACCTCTGTCACCACGGCTGGAAATAAAATTTTCCCAGACTAAACACAAACAACAATTACATCTATCATGGCTGTTAGCGGAGACCTCACCTCCCTGCTCACTGATAGACTATCATGGCTGTCAGATGAAAGCACGCCTTCCTGTTCACTGATAGCCTATCATAGCTATCAGCTGAAACCACACCTCCCTCCTCACTAATAGCCTATCATGGTTGTCAGCAGTAACTACTACGCCTTCCTGCTCACTGGTAGCCTATCATAGCTATTAGCTGATACCAAACCTCCCTGCTCACTAATAGCCTATCATGATTGTCAGCTGGAACCGTATCTTCCTGCTCACCAATAACCTATCATGGCTGTAAGCTTAAAGAGGAACTGTCGCGAAAATCGTAAAATTTAAAAAAAAAAAAATAAAAACATACAAACAAGAAGTAAATTTCTTCCAGAGTAAAATGAGCCATACATTACTTTTCTCCTGTGTTGCTGTCACTTACAGTAGGTAGTAGAAATTTGACATTACCGACCGGTTTTGGGTTAGTCCATCTCTTCATGGAGTATTGTGAGAGAACGCGGAAAAGCCGCCGCGTGTGCTACTGAGGAGGCGGCTGATTCCGCGTCCAATGCGGTGGTTTGCACGCGGAATCGTGTGTCTGGTAGCAGGGCAGAACGTGGAAAAGCCGCCGCATGCAACAACAGTAAGGCGGCTGGTTCCGCCTCCAGCGTGGCGGTTTGCACGCGGCAGCGTGTGTCTGGTGTGGCTGAGTCTGTTAGTGCACACAGGCTTAGGAATACGCGCACACGCGCGCTGAGAGGCAGAATTCTTATACTGGGCAGAGAGAGTCAGCTGATCACGCCGATCAGCTGACTCCAGAGCAGGATACTATTGGTTGATCAATTAGGGGTGGTGCTGGTGAGTACTACTCCATATATAGTTACTGCTGGCCAGTTGCAAGTTGTCTGCCGTTGCGAACACTACGTGGAAGCACTCAGACCTTAGTCAGATCCTACAGTGTGTTTGAACCAGGTAGACCTGGGAATTCACACTGAGCCAGATTACTTGAACTGTTATTCTGTTTATGCTTAGATTAGTTCCAGGGTGCTGAGACCACGGACCTCGCACCCAAACTAGGGAACTGTATTATCATTTGTGTTATACTCTAGATTAGTTCCAGGGTGCTGAGACCACAGACCTCGCACCCAGACTAGGGAACTGTATTATCATTTGTGTTATACATCAGACTAGTTCCAGGGTGCTGAGACCACGGACCTCGCACCCAAGACTAGGGAACTTGTGCGATCATTTTGGTATACATCAGACTAGTTCCAGGGTGGAGAGACCACGGACCTCACACCCAGACTAGACATTGTTTGATATCTGTTATGACTTATTGCTTTCTTGACTACTCCTCTGTCCTCTGATTCGGTACCTCGCATATGTGATACTCCGTTGCCAGACCCTGCTTGCCTTGGATACCGAATCAGCCTTCTGTCTTTGTACTTTATCTGTCCGTGTGTTACCGACCAGGCGTGTCCGACCTCGAGAGACATCTCTCTCCTTATTTATTTATTTATTTGTTGTATTTATAAAGCGCCAACATATTACGCAGCGCTGGACATTAATTTAGGTTACAGACAATATTTAGGGGTGACAAACAGCAATATGACAATACAGGAATACAAGAAAACCAGATCACACATCACAGTATGAGTACAAGGTAATGCTTAGTCAGTCACTGGATGGGAGCATGGAGTTAGGCAAGTTAGGTTCACTCAAATGCATAGCATGGGTGCACAGTAATAGATGTGCATGATCAGGTAGGACACAAATAGATGTGCATGATCAGGTAGGACACAAAAGAGATAGTCTCCAGATCAGAGAGTGACATCCACCTTCAGGTGTCACTCACTCTCTGGCCCTTCCTGTCTCCAGCCTGACTCCACCCCTTGGAGAGTCTCAGGCTGCTGGAAGGTTCCTGTGCTCTCAGAGCAGTGTTCCTTTACTGCTTATATCACCTGCCCAGCAGGTGCATTACTCAAAGTACTACTGTTACACCAAACACTTACATATCCTTAGGTTTCCAGAGGTTAGTAATATATCTGTATTATCAGTGATTCTGCAGATCATCAATAATCAGGTATATATCTGCATTCTTGGTGATACTGCAGATCACCAATAATCAGATTCTCTCTGCGTGCTGACACCAATCGTTACAAGTATTCTCAGCATGGCCTTTTTAGAGTGACCAGACGTCCCGGATTGCCCGGGACGCGTCCCGGATTCGGGGTCCGCTGTCCCAGGCTTAATGAGGTCCCGGGAAACGTCCCGCTTTTAGCAGCGGGACGTCCCGGCCTCGGGACTCTGGCCACTCTCTCCTCAATGAACTGGCAGCGGCGTCTATAGACGCCGTGCCAGTTCATTGCCTGCAGCCCCGCTCCAGCCTCCTCTTCCGGTGTCTGTTCCCGACACCGGCAGGCGAGCAGGGCTACGGCAAGATGGCTGCCGAAGCCCTGTACTGGAGACATATTTGTGTCTCTAGTACAGGGCTTCGGGCGCCTTCTTGCCGTAGCCCTGTCAGCGCAGGAGACTGCAGGAGAAGTAAGACGGTCCCAGGAGCAGCGCGCCAGAGGCCGGAGACTTCTGCCAGGTGAGTAAATGCTTTATTTTCCAGATGAAATGTTTGCCCGCATTGTTTCTTTTCTGGTGAAATGTTTGGCCGCATTGTTTCTTTTCTAGCGAAAAGTTTGCCCGCAGTGCGTTTAGTTTCTGGTGAAATGTTTGCCCGCATTGCGTTTGTCTGGTGAAATGTTTGCCCGCAGTGCGTTTCTTTTCTGGTGAAATGTTTGCCCGCAGTGCGTTTCTTTACTGGTGAAATGTTTGCCCGCAGTGCATTTCTTTTCTGGTGAAATGTTTGCCCGCATTGTTTCTTTTCTAGCGAAATGTTTGCCCGCAGTGCGTTTCTTTTCTGGTGAAATGTTTGCCCGCAGTGCGTTTCTTTACTGGTGAAATGTTTGCCCGCAGTGCGTTTCTTTTCTGGTGAAATGTTTGCCCGCATTGTTTCTTTTCTAGCGAAATGTTTGCCTGCAGTGCGTTTCTTTTCTGGTGAAATGTTTGCCCGCATTGTTTATTTTCTAGCGAAATGTTTGCCCGCAATGCGTTTCGTTTCTGGTGAAATGTTTGCCCGCAGTGCGTTTCTTTTCTGGTGAAATGTTTGCCCGCAGTGCGTTTCTTTTCTGGTGAAATGTTTGTCCGCATTGCGTTTCTTTTCTGGTGAAATGTTTGCCCGCATTGCGTTTTTTTTTCTGGTGAAATGTTTGCCCGCATTGCGTTTATTTTGTACCGACATGTTGCCCGCATTGCGTTTATTTTGTACTGACATGTTGCCCGCATTGCGTTTATTTTGTACTGACATGTTTGCCCGCATTGCGTTTATTTTGTACTGACATGTTTGCCCGCATTGCGTTTATTTTGTGCTGACATGTTTGCCCGCATTGCATTTATTTTATACTGACATGTTGCCCGCATTGCGGTTATTTTGTGCTGACATGTTGCCTATTGCGTTTATTTTCTGGTGTTCGGGGTAACTGTTACTGCATTTATTATTTAATGGTCATAGATGGCTATGTTTGCTGCTTTGTGGTTACGGTATACTATTAGCATCACACAGTTTCTGCACACCCATGATGCAAAGTCTCGTTTGTCCATATCATGGCGTAAACACTGCTTTCTTATGCCTCGCTGTTACATCATTACGTTAGCTCCGCCCATACAATGTCATGGCCACGCCCATATTTTCGGCGCGGCGCGCGCCGCAGCCCCCCCCCCCAGTCTTCGCCGCTGCGCGCTCCTCAGTCCTCCCCACTTTTCGCCGCGGTGCGCTAAGCGCGCCGCCGCCCCCCTCCCCGTCCCAGGTTGGACCCACAAAAATCTGGTCATTCTACCTTTATTCTTCATAAAGACATTCCCTGAAAAGTATTTTTACAAATATGCTAGCCAGTCTCCCTGCACACTTTTTTGGCAGTTGGACGGAGCAACTGCCATTCACTAAGTGCTTTTAAAAATAAAGAAAACCCTGAGAACCCCCCATGAGAAGATAGGATTGTCCAAAATCTGTCTGTAAGGTCTTATTCCTTCTACTTACTGTAAGTGACAGCAACATAGGAAAAAAGTAATTTATGGTTCATTTTACTCTGGAAGAAACATACTTCTTATTTGTATATGCTTACATGTATTTTAAATTTTAAGATTTTTGCGACAGAGGTCCTTTAAACCACACCTTCCTGCTCACTGATAGTCTATCAGAGCTGTCAGCTGAAACCACGCCTCCCTGGTCACTGATAGCCTATCATAGCTGTCAGCTGAAACCACGCCTCCCTGCTCACTGATAGCCTATCCTGGCTGTCAGCTAAAATGACGCCTCCTTGCTCATGGATAGTCTATCATAGCTGTTAGCTGAAACCAAACCTCCCTGCTCACTGGTAGCCTATCATAGCTGTCAGCTGAAATCACGCCTTTCTGCTCTCAAATGGCCTATTTTCATCCGATTATAATAATCGAATCAGGATGGTCGAACGGCCACCAAGTTATCTGATGTATGGCCACCTTTAGTCTTCCTGCTCACTTATAGCCTATCAGAGCTGTCAGCTGAAACTACACCTTCCTACTCACCAAAAACCTATCATGGCTGTAAGCTTAAACCACACCACCCTGCTCACTGATAGCCTAACCTGTTTGTCAGCTAAAACCACGCCTCCCAACTCACTAGTAGCCTATCATAGCTGTCAGCTAAACCTTGCCTCCCTGCTCACTGGTAGCCTATCATGACTGTCAGCTAAACCACGCCTCCCTGCTCTCCGATGGCCTATTTTCATCCGATTATAATAATCGAATCAGGATGGTCGATCGGCCACCAAGTAATCTGATGTATGGCCACCTTTAGTCTTCCTGCTCACTTATAGCCTATCAGAGCTGTCAGCTGAAACTACACCTTCCTACTCACCAAAAACCTATCATGGTTGTAAGCTTAAACCACACCACCCTGCTCACTGATAGCCTATCCTGGCTGTCAGCTAAACCTTGCCTCCCTGCTCACTGATAGCCTATCATGGATGTCAGCTAAACCACGCCTCCATGCTCACTGATAGCCTATCATGATGGTCTGCTGAAACCACACCTTCCTGCTCACTGATAGCCTATCATGGTTGTCTGCTAAAACCACACCTTCCTGCTCACTGATAGCCTATTATTGCTGTCAGTCTCTAGTATGGCGGCGTGACAGATCGACTGCAATAATAATAATGAAAAATTGAAAAGGATATGAAGAATGAATATTAAAATGAATGACTTACCGCTGGTCCCTGAGGTCCTTTACCGCCTGGTAAACCGCTTGGCCCAGCCAGACCCTAGAAGGGGGACACAGATCAGTCAGTGCCAAGCAGGCATGAGACGCACAGGAAATAGTCAGATCTGGGTGGGAAATGCAGAGGGAGGTAAGTGAACATGAGCAGAGATCACCTGCAGAGGAACAGCTGGAAAGGATTCTGGTAGTGACCATGGCCATAAAACAGAGGTGTTGGTGTCACTTTGTGTGGAAACTCCCCCCCCCCCCCCTTACCCGATGAACCTCCAACCTCACCAGGCTAAACAAAACCAATTGTACATTTTTGCAGTAATTTTACTTGTTACTGAGAATGGGGAATGAAAGGGGTTATACTGGATCTATTTGCTATAAGGGGAGAGGGGTTAGGGTTAGGGATTGTTATACTGGCCACAGTTTGCCATTGGTGGGTTCTGGCCATGCTGTGGAGGAAGAGGGAGGTGTACAGGACTGGATACACTTCATATTGCTGGTCAGAAGGGTTTACATATGATACACTTTGTATGGGAGGAGGGATTAAGGATTGTTATGCTGGCCACACACTGGGGGAGGGGTGTGAACGTGACCCCTTTGCTAAGTGGTAAATAGGGGAATGTTAAGGTGTTCATCACGTGACCCTGGTGCTCTGTACTCCATTATCAGCTCATCATGGAGCAGCCAGTAGAGAGAAGAGCAGGACATCAGGCACTAGCCTGGTCTATATTTACATACCCTGCACCACCCTCCTTCCATCCTTTAGCCTGGAGCTTGGTGTCACCCCCTCTGCTGGTGACACCTGGTGCGGTCGCACCTACCGCATCCACTTGTGACGCAACTGTCATAAAGCCTACTGCAATCGGGACATGCAGAGATACATGAGGACAGGACAAAGCGTTTAGGAGACACAAACAGGAAACAACACAAGAGAGTGGTGCATGCTGGGAGAGAGAAGGGATGTCACCATAAAATAAAGAAATTTATATTGTTGTGTAAGGGAGGCGGTAGATACAGGCAGGCCAGTGAGGAAGTGTTGTGTAAGGGAGGTGGTATATACAGGCAGGCCAATGAGGAAGTGTTGTGTAAGGGAGGCGGTAGATACAGGCAGGCCAGTGAGGAAGTGTTGTGTAAGGGAGGCGGTATATACAGGCAGGCCAGTGAGGAATAGTTGTGTAAGGGTGGCAGTAGATACAGGCAGGCCAGTGAGGAATAGTTGTGTAAGGGAGGCGGTATATACAGGCAGGCCAGCGAGGAAGTGTTGTGTAAGGGAGGCGGTATATACAGGCAGGCCAGTGAGGAAGTGTTGTGTAAGGGAGGCGGTAGATACAGGCAGGCCAGTGAGGAAGTGTGGTGTAAGGGAGGCAGTAGATACAGGCAGGCCAGTGGGGAAGTGTCATTTAAGGGAGGTGGTAGATACAGGCAGGCCAGTGAGGAATAGTTTGTAAGGGAGGTGGTAGGTACAGGAAGGCCAGTGAGGAATAGTTTGTAAGGGAGGCTGTAGATACAGGCAGGCCAGTGAGGAATAGTTTGTAAGGGAAGGGGTAGATACAGGGAGGCCAATGAGTAGGCGTTGTGTAAGGGGGGGCAGTAGATAAAAGCAGGCCAGTGAGGAAGCTTTGTGTAAGTGAGGTGGTTGATACAGGCAGGCAAGTGAGGAAGTGTTATGTAAGGGAGGCGGTAGATACAGGCAGGCCAGTGAGGAAGTGTTGTGTAAGGAAGGCGGTAGCTACAGGCAGGCCAGTGAGGAAGCGTTGTGTAAGGGAGGTGGCAGATACAGGCAGGCCAGCGAGGAAGCGTTGTGTAAGGGAGGCGGTAGATACAGGCAGGCCAGTAAGGAAGCGTTGTGTAAGGGAGGCGGCAGATACAGGCAGGCCAGCGAGGAAACGTTGTGTAAGGGAGGCGGTAGATACAGGCAGGCCAGTAAGGAAGCGTTGCATAAGGAAGGCAGTAGATACAGGCAGGTCAGTGAGGAAGTGTTGTGTAAGGGAGGCGGTAGATACAGGCAGGCCAGTAAGGAAGTGTTGTGTAAGGGAGGAGGCAGATACAGGCAGGCTAGTGAGGAAGTGTTGTGTAAGGGAGGCTGTAGATACAGGCAGGTCAGTAAGGAAGTGTTGTGTAAGGGAGGCGGTAGATACAGGCAGGCCAGTAAGGAAGTGTTGTGTAAGGGAGGCGGTAGATACAGGCATGCCAGTGATAGGACCCAGTGAGGAAGTTTTGTGTAAGGGAGGCTGTAGATACAGGCAGGCCAATGAGGAAGTGTTGTGTAAGGGAGGTGGTATATACAGGAAGGCCAGTGAGGATAGTGTTGTGTAAGGGGGTTGGTAGATACAGGCAGGCCAGTAAGAAAGTGTTGTGTAAGGGAGGAGGTAGATACAGGCAGGCCAGTGAGGAAGTGTTTAAGGGAGGCGGTAGATACAGGCAGGCCAGTGAGGAAGTGTTGTTTAAGGGAGGCGGTAGATGCACGCAGGCCAGTGGGGAAGTGTTGTGTAAGGGAGGCGGTAGATTCAGGCAGGCCAGCGAGGAAGTGTTGTGTAAGGGAGGCGGTAGATACAGGCATGCCAGTGAGGAAGTGTTGTGTAAGGGAGGTGGTAGATACAGGCAGGCCAGCGAGGAAGTGTTGTGCAAGGGAGGGGATAGATACATGCAGGCTAATGAGGAAGCGTTGTGTAAGGGAGGCGGCAGATAGAGGCAGATCAGCCAGGAAGTGTTGTGCAAGGGAGGTGGTAGATACGGGCAAGCCAGTAAGGAAGTGTTGTGTAAGAGAGGCGATAGATACAGGCAGGCCAGTGAGGAAGCGTTGTGTAAGGGATGCGGTAGATACAGGCAGGCCAGTGAGGAAGCGTTGTGTAAGGGAGGTGGTAGATACAGGCAGGCCAGTAAGGAAGTGTTGTGTAAGGGAGGTGGTAGATACAGGCAGGCCAGTAAGGAAGCGTTGTGTAAGAGAGGCGATAGATACAGGCAGGCCAGTGAGGAAGCGTTGTGTAAGGGAGGTGGTAGATACAGGCAGACCAGTGAGGAATAAGAGAGGTGGTAAATACAGGTAGAGCAGTGAGGAAGCGTCATATATGAGAGGCGGTAGATACAGGCACGCCAGTGAGAAATAGTTGTTTAAGGGAAGGGGTAAATACAGGGAGGCCAGTGAGAGAGTGGTGCATGCTGGGAGAGAGAAGGGATGTCACCATAAAATAAAGAAATGTATATTGTTGTGTAAGGGAGGTGGTAGATAACGGAAGACCAGTGAGGAAGCATTGTGTAAGGGAGGTGGTAAATACAGGCAGACCAGTGAGGAATAAGAGAGGTGGTAGATACAGGTAGACCAGTGAGGAAGCGTCATTTAAGAGAGGAGGTAGATACAGGCACGCCAATGAGGAATAGGTGTTTAAGGGAAGGGGTAAATACAGGGAGGCCAGTGAGGAAGTGTCGTGTAAGGGAGGCGGTAGATACAGGCATGCCAGTGAGGAAGTGTTGTGTAAGGGAGGTGGTAGATTCAGACAGGCCAGTGAGGAAGTGTTGTGTAAGAGAGGTGGTAGATACAGGCAGGCCAGCGAGGAAGTGTTGTGTAAGGGAGGGGATAGATACATGCAGGCTAATGAGGAAGCGTTGTGTAAGGGAGGCGGTAGATACAGGCATATCAGCCAGGAAGTGTTGTGTAAGGGAGGTGGTAGATACAGGCAGGCCAGTAAGGACGCGTTGTGTAAGAGAGGCAATAGATACAGGCGGGCCAGTGAGGAAGCGTTGTGTAAGGGATGCGGTAGATACAGGCACGCCAATGAGGAATAGTTGTTTAAGGGAAGGGGTAAATACAGGGAGGCCAGTGAGGAAGTGTCGTGTAAGGGAGGCAGTAGATACAGGCAGACCAGTGAGGAAGCGTCATTTAAGGGAGGTGGTAGATACAGGCAGGCCAGTGAGGAATAGTTGTGTAAGGGAAGATGCAGATACACGGAGGCCATTGAGGAAGTGTTGTGTAAGGGAGGCAGTAGATACAGGCAGGCCAGTGAGGAAGTGTTGTGCAAACAAGCTAGTCAAGCACAATGGTACCCGAAAAGGATAGTGGAACTGTAGAGGTAAGAAAAGGCATATAAAAGAAAGGCAGGTACAGGTATTGTGTGGGTAAGGAAAAGAAGTGGTGATAGTCATTGAGTACAAAAGCATTCATTATTTTCCGCACATTGATTATGTGAACAAGTACTTACAGGAGGTCCTGTTGGTCCTCTTCCCTGCAAAGGCAAGAGTGGAAAAAACATGTAAATTAACACAATAAACAGCCTGACAGTCTATTGATCCTAGTATTTACTGCTTTAGAAATAGTTGGCCAAAGTGAGGCTCAAATTATTATAACCCAATCTACTGGGTGTCATATACATAAACAGAATACAAGACTGAGAGAGGAAGAGAGGGGTAGATAGAGAGACATCACTACCACTTATAACCCCTCCAATCATGTGTATCTAAGTATAGTTGTTGGATTTGGGTCTGTACTCACTGCTTGTCCATCTGGCCCAGGTGGTCCCACATCTCCCTGTAACAAAATGCAAACATATTATTATTCATATTTTTATTGACTGTGATAGCTGAACTATCCTCTAAGGAGGAACATTCAAAATTGACGTGAAATTTTATAATATATATATATATATATATATATATATAGTTCTGCTAAATGCACCTAAAACTGTGTTGGAATTTAAGCATTGATTTGGGCCCCTCTAAACGTCAGTAATATTTTCTGTGCTCCCATTTATAAACCTACCCTGGAACTATGTCACAGTGATCGGAAAATACGACTATAGAATAACGACTCTGTATAACCATACATTTATTGATATTTTTTCCTATTGGTTTAACCACTTAGATGGATCCGCTACTCATCAGCAAATGCTTGGTTGAAATTGGACACTTTATGTATTAGCAAGTGATTGGTGATGGCAGTAAATCTCTGATATTCGGTGGATGATGTGTAGTTTTGTGGCGTGATAAGCTATAAAATTCTAATGGGGCAGATTTGCACTACATTTTCCATCAGATTTCTGTAGGAATTGGATTGTGATTGGACGTTTATAAGTGGTGCATCTATTGCTATCCACTGGCGTATATTCTGATTGGGGAGTACTGATCACATGACTAAATGTGCTGCTATTGGCTATTGTTTAACAAATTAACAAAAAAAATCATCAAGAAGTAACTAAACTAGACCACCTACCTAAGGTATAAGAATCTGGCCATCCCCCAGATCCAGGCTGGTAGTTGTAATCAATTTACAGGGTTGGTGTGTGCGAGGAAGGATGCTGATGGGGGAGAGGGCTACGGGGGGGGGGTGTAACATGAAAGTGGAGTCCTCTCCCACCAGCATAGTCACAAAACTACTAACTACACAGTGGTTGTTGTCCATTGTGGTTCCATATTGCTGAATTGTAGCTACAATTTTGTTGCCTGTGTGTGACTAGATACACTGAATGCCGCATTATACTCTCCTGTGTATCTGTTAGTATCATGGTGGTCTCTAAGTATCATGGTGGTCTCTAAGTATCATGGCGGTCTCTAAGTATCATGGCGGTCCCTAAGTATCATGGCGGTCCCTAAGTATCATGGCGGTCTCTAAGTATCATGGTGGTCTATAAGTATCATGGCGGTCTCTAAGTATCATGGCGGTCTCTAAGTATCATGGTGGTCTCTAAGTATCATGGCGGTCTCTAAGTATCATGGTGGTCTCTAAGTAATCATGGTGGTCTCTAAGTATCATGGCAGTCTCTAAGTATCATGATGGTCTCTAAGTATCATGGCGGTCTCTAAGTATCATGGTGGTCTCTACGTATCATGGTGGTCTCTAGTATCATGGTGGTCTCTAGTATCATGGCGGTCTCTAAGTATCATGGTGGTCTCTAAGTATCATGGCAGTCTCTAAGTAATCATGGCGGTCTCTAAGTATCAGGTCTCTAAGTATCATGGCGGTCTCTAAGTATCATGGTGGTCTCTAAGTATCATGGCGGTCTCTAAGTATCATGGTGGTCTCTAAGTATCATGGTGGTCTCTAAGTATCATGGCGTGTCCACAATACATCATCTTTCTACTGAGGAGTTGGATATCCTTCCAGACACCCATACTGTAGCTACATTGGGTATCTCACCATGACAGTCAATAGATGGCAATCTATTTATCAAGCTGAACACATTAGTCATGTTCTGGTTGCCACGTTTTCTTATTCTTTTGGTTACAACATTCCAGCCTTCACTCCTTACGAAATGTGCAGCGTAGTGGAGGCTTCCAGTATGATAACACACTTTAAATGCAGTGGTGGATGTAGGCTTACCTCTTACAAAGGAACAGCCAAGAATTTGGCGTACATGGCGCTTTGGTGCACAGATCTTTTTGGCGCATGGTGAGCCAAAAGATGGTTTACCCTACTGCCACATACATTTGGATGGTGTTAAATACTATTCCCCCCCAAGTCCTCACAACTCGGAGGGAGAAGTCATTCGGGGTCTGGCAATCACCGGATCCCCGAATTACCAGTGTGCGGGGCGCAGACTATAGCATTATTGCTATAGCTGCGCCAAGCTTCGGCGCTACGTGGTGCTCGGCAGGTGCCAAAAAGCTCTGCTTCGAGAATGTGAGACCTCCGTTTAGAGGCTGATCTTTTTGGTTTTACATAAAATAAAATCACACCTGAATCCCGGCCACTGTTGTCTGGATTCCTATTCCTGAGCAGGGAAGAGACTTTCCTGCATGCGCATGGTGACGTTGCAGTTAGCAACCCTGGTTTGCAAGTACCAATTTGGCCTATGAAACTGTTAAACCAGCTTTCTTCAGTTTTGATTGCAGACATTGATTGGTGGACATATTAACATTTTAGATGAGCTTAACCAGCAACATACCCGTTCTCCTGGAGGCCCATCCGGTCCTGGCTTTCCATCAGGTCCAGTTAATCCCTGGCCAAAAAAAGGAACACAATTAAAGCAGGCCAGTTAGTGTTAAAGATTTTTTAATCTCCCTTATGATTATATAAAGTACCAGAATCCAGTGGCGTAGCTAAGGAGCTGTGGGCCCCGATGCAAGTTTTACAATGGGGCCCCCCCAAGCACTCTATATATAACAATTGATACGGCGCACCAACACCTACCAAAGGCAACTACAGTGTCAGAGGTGCAAGAAGGGGATGGGGAGCAGTCTGTTAATGATAACCACTATTCAATGTATCTATAGAAGTGATTGTTATGAGCACAGGACCAATAGAGAGCTAATACTGTAGTTGAGGGAGGGCTTTTGGGGCCCCTCTTGCCCAAGGGCCCCGATGCGGTCGCAACCTCTGCAACCCCTATTGCTACGCCCCTGCCAGAATCCTAATTTCAAGATTCTGAAAATCTTTGAATCTTTGAAAGACTACAACTTTGGACACCAAATTCTTAACAACTTAACTTTATTACACATGCCCCAAATGGTTGTGTGTTTTCTTACTGACTAGCAAATTACTTGCTGAACTTCCCTGCCATCAGAACCACACCCCCTTCCACTGGCCACACCCCTCCATTCATACCAATAGGAGGAGAGGAGAGTTGAGTGGCAGCTTAGCAGTCCTGATTGGGAGAGATGGTGAGTGACTGCTCAACCTCACCCTCTTAAAGCGGATCCGAACTCTTGTACAGCACACAATGAAAATTCGTTATTCCACATACAGTTCCTAAAGAAATTTACATGTGTTCTGTGGTTGTTTAGCCAGATCAAAGTGTCTAATTATTTTCAGCAGCTGTGAATAGACTGTAGGAGAGCTCTGCCTAGGCAGCTCTCCCCATAGAGTAAACACTGAGGCTTAACCCTTTTGGTGCTTCCTGAAAAAGTGAAACCTTGGAGCACTGGATCCCCGGTTCGAATCCCAGCCAGGGCACTATCTGCAGGCAGTTTGTATGTTCTTCCCATGTCTGCGTGGGTTTCCTCAGGGCACTCCGACATCCCAAAAACATACAGATCAATTAATTGGCTTCCCCCCAAATTGACCAATACATACAAAAACATATACTGGGACAAAGGTGCCTTGCAATTGTGGAATGGTCCCCCCCTCTTGTAAGCAGGGGTGTAACTAGAGGGGAGCAGCCCTTGCGGTCTCAGGGGGGCCCAGAGCTGTAGGGGACCCCAACTACTGACCTTACCCTCCTCCGATACAGGGGACTACACTTCAGATAAGGTTTTTTTTGTGGGCTGTTTATTGGTTACAATCAGAGCCACATGCTCGCAGGCACAATCAACCTAAATGATTAATTAAGGGTGTTTTTAGGTTAATTTTTAAACAACAAATGATTAATATAATGGTCATTTGAAGTTGCAGCGATGTAATCATTATTTTCTTTGACAAAATCCTTACCTCAAAAGAAGATTCACCCATTATTTGCTGGTGAGCCCTGCAGCCGTCTCAAAGCTCCGTAGTGATGGCCGGGAATATCGCTGTGATTGGCTGAAGTTTACATCCTCCCACAAATGCTCATAGCCCCTCCCCCCTTTTTTAACCACAATTTAATAATTTTTCCTGATTGTGTGTCATCGTCCAAAAATATGGCAACTGTCAATCAATATCTCATTGGCCTTCCTAGTTGGCAGCTATTACATTGGGCTTGATCTAGGGTGCAAACACACCTTTAATTTTGACTGGCCAATGTTACCACCTCCATGGAGTATGAGGGCCGACGGATTATGAATACTACGAACAGATTGTGAAGCTCTCATACTACACGGAAGTGGTAAAATTGGCTAATCAATATCGGATGTGAATACACAACACACGATTATTAAGTGATCAGTGATCCAAAAAACTCACATCGGAGTTCATTTGTTTTTGTTTTTTTATATAAAAAAAAATTCCCTGTTATTTAGTGTTAAAAGATTGCATCCCCGGGTCAATCGATTGCGGCGGGAGGCTGCCGAGGGCCCAAGAGCGCCGTCGCCGAGACGCCGTTGAACAAGATGCCGTTTGAGGCATGGCAGACGTCTGTGTGGGCCAGCCTCTACATTCTCAGTATTCATGCTATCTTTCCTTTTTTGTTGTTATCCTGTTTTTTTTTATATACTATACATATTTGTATGTTATTCGCATGTCATTCTATTGAGGATATGCTGGTGAACAGTCATCTGCTAATTATCATTCTGTACTATTGGATCCTTTTTGTATATGTTACGGCCAGAACCCGAAGTTTGGCCAGAACTAGAAGTGGCCGGCCACTTCGGGTTCTGGCCGGCCAATGTGCGAACTGGCCGCTGCGCTGCGGCCAATGTGAGAAATGCAACAATTCCTGTAAGGTTAATGTGATGTTGTGGCCGCAGCGCAGCGGGCAAATGTATCACACATCTTACTTTATTCAATGACATTAAGCCGCCCGGCTTTTTCTCTGCCTCTCTCCTCCCCCCCGCCTCTCTCTCCTCCCCCCGCCTCTCTCTCTTCTTCTCTTATGGGCAGCCGGGCGGGGACACGCGTGTCCCTCCGGAGTCGTTCGTCGCGGCAGGGGAATCCTGCCGTTCTTGCAGAGCGGGTGCTGGCAGAAGCGATGTCTGCAGCCTCCCCGCTCTGCTCTCCTGCCGCGACGAACGACTCTCCTGGACACGCGTGTCCCCGCCCGGCTGCCCATAAGAGAAGGAAGAGAGAGAGGCGAGGGGAGGAGAGAGAGGCGAGAGGAAGAGAGAAAGCGGGGAAAAAGCCGGTCGGCTTAATGTCATTGAATAAAGTAAGATGTGTGATACATTTGCCCGCTGCGCTGCGGCCACAACATCCCATTAACTTTACAGGAATTGTTGCATTTCTCACATTGGCCGCAGCGCAGCGGCCAGTTCGCACATTGGCCGGCCAGAACCCGAAGTGGCCGGCCACTTCTAGTTCTGGCCAAACTTCGGGTTCTGGCCGTAACATATACATTTTTGTAATTTTTATATGTCCGTAATGTTTTTATGTATGGTTGCATATTATTGCTTTGCACCAGCATCTCCCCATATGTGTTCCTTTAATGGCCCATACTCACCCCGAACTGTCGCCCGTCACTGATGTCGCCAGGCGATTGGCGCGGTCAATCGCCTGGCGGCAGTCACCGCCGCAACTCCGCCGCAACTGTCGCTAGTCCGCGTGAGTACGCGGACTAGCGACAGCAACCTCCATTGAGGTATGCGGAACTTCCGGCGGGGGGAGGAGTCTTCTGTCGCGCCGCTGGTCCCTCTTCCGCGTGTGTACGCGGAGGGACCTGGCGAGGAGCTGTCGCCG